>NC_087395.1:24422878-25025408 GCF_031307605.1 Tribolium castaneum | reverse complement strand
GGATCGTTTTGACTCGATTAGAGTCGTTGTGAGTAAAATGAGCAAAAGGGCGATTTTGAGACGCATTGTGACGAGTGTTGGAGTGAAACTGGAGTGGAAAGATGTGGAGTTGAGTTAATTGAGAGTTTCCGTCTGTCAAAGCGGCTCAATTACTTGATTAGGTTTTATTTGTGTTCGCGATTTATTCATGAGGAGCAATTTGTTAAAAGTTGTTTATCAGTGATGATTCAAGTGAGGTTTTGAAGTGACCGTCACCTTTAGGCCGTCATAATAAAAATGATAATGGGTTTGACGTTTGGTATTTGGAAAGATTGCTCATGGAGGAGAATCTTCGAATGTTGAATTTACACACCCACTGTTTGACAAAGACACTTTCCAATAGTTCACCGGTTTCTCCAGGAAATCACTCGTCTAATAAAGAGTGATAAAAACCCAATTAAGCCAATAGGCGAGAAAGCGATTTGAGATAATTTTGATTGTTGCTGCCGTTACATGCATGATTAATTAATCGGTGAATCTTAATGAACAATCTCCAAGGTTCTTGCTCGATTCTCACCGATTCGGCGCTTTCAAAACAAAGCGATGTACCCTTGAACCAATCAAATTTGCATAGATAATGACAGGTTATTGTATTTTTTAATTGAGTTGTCTCCGCGTCCTCCAATTTTGCATTTTTACGCAACAAAAATGTCGCTTCACCCCACGCCCAGCGCTGAGAGAAGCCATCTTCCTCCTTTCTTCATGCAACCTTTAATAGTTTTTACATGCATCAATTTATTACGTTTGTAGAAAGTAGTGAAATGGTGAGAATTGTCTTAAGCCAAACATTGTTTGTGCAATTCGCCGAAAATATTGATGAATTCAAAAATTGCATAAGTGAGATGGCGCAAGGATAAAGGAAATGGCCGAACAAGTCCCGAGATTATCTCAGTTAAAACAGCGCCGAGAAAAAACAACTTGCGGTTATTACCAATTGCGTAAATGTCGAAGAGGATGCGAGAGTTTCTAAATACCATCATGGCCGTGCAAGACCGAAAATGGACGAAAAAGTTGAGTTAAATAAATGTCACACACGCAAAGATGGGACAAGATGGGTTTTGTTGCGGACAGATGGTTAGATTTCCCATTTTTGCGTAAGCGCTAGAATCGAGACTTGACAGTGAGCGAGCGGATTGCGATGGTCGGCCTTGTTACGGTTTAATAAAGATGGGTTTAATAACTCAATCGCAAATTGGTTCATGGTTCCAAATTAATTGTACCCTTGCATGAAACGGGAGCTTGTTGCGTTTTTTTCGTTAATAAGGTAATAAGGTGAAAACTGATTGTGATAGAGCAATTTAGACAGTCGTGTGCAGTGCAATTTTACGCAAGGAACTTGCAGAAGAAATCGGTGCACAAAATCTTAAAGAATCTTCAAAAATTGGAGAAAACGCAAAATAAAAAAAATTGAAAATATCCTGGATAAATTAGGGGAAATGAATAATTATTTTTTAAATTTGGGTGGATTTTGAGAATAAAAAAAAACAGAGAAAATGATAAAAAATATAAAAAATCAGAAGGCAGAAATAAACGGAAAACAAAGAAAATTATGAGAGAGTTAAACGCAATCATACAAAACTAACAGGAAATCAACACAACTCTTAAGTAAATCATATTAAAAAACTGGGAAGAGCATTCAAAAAAAATTGGAGAAGAGCTAAACAAAGAAAACTGAAAAAGTCACAAAAACAATAAAAGGAAAAAATTAAAAGAAATCATGAAGAAGTTAATCAAAATTAAAATAAAAAAATTAAAGAAAATGATAAAAAATATAAGAAAAAATCAGAACAAATTTTGAAGAAAACAGTTGAAAAAATTGAAGAAACCTCTAAAATTAAAAGAAATTTCAAATTCCTGGAGAAATAACAAGAGTTCAAAAATCGTGAATAAATAAATAATAATAGTAGCTGAGGGAGATCTTGAGGAAACCAATAATGAATACAAAAAACATTGTAACAAAATAAAAAAAATTAAAAAAACTATAAAGAAAAAATGGAAAAGAAAGAAGATATCATGAAATGATAAAAAATATAAAAATAATTATGTACAAGACATTATTTAATAAATTGGGAAAGCGAAGAAAATTACGATAGAGTTAAAGAAAATCATAAAGATGTAAAAAAAATCAACAACATAAAAAAATAACATGAATTCTTAAAGAAATGAAAGGAATTTAAGTAATCGTAAATAAATATTTAAGAAAATTGGAGAACATTTTGAGAAAATCAAAGGAAACAGATGAATTTATAACAAAATTAAAAAAAAAACAAAAAAGAATATGAAGAAAAAAGGGAATAACAAAAAGAGATTATAAATAATTCAAGAAAATTTTAAAGTAGGAAAAAGAATTTAGTACAAATCTTGAGCAAATAATAAAAAAATAGAAGAAATCAAAGAAAATTAAAAAAAGCCTGGACCAATCAGATTAAATTAGCTCTACTTACAAACAATTTGTTTTTAAAAAACTTTTCAGATTAGATATAAAAATATTGAAAAATTTTTGTTTTTAAAAAATTGTTGATCTTGAAAAAATTAAATAAAAGGAGAAATCACAAAAAATAAGAACACATCTTAAAGAAAACATTTTAAAAAAATTGGGGAAAAACTGAAAATCATAGAAAATCAGAAATATTCTTAAAGAAATCGGAGAAAGAAATGGAAGAGATCTTAAAGAAACCAAAGAAAACACAAGGTATTCCCCTGACATAAAGGGAAATCAGGAGAAATTATGAAGAAAAAAAAAGGAAAATAGAGGAAATTATAAGAGCATTAAAGGAAATCATCAGGAAGAATAAATAAGAGAAAATTCGAACAGCATTAAGGAAATTGTTGAAAATCATTAAAAAAAATCGATCAAATCCCGAGAAAATTAGGATAGATCAAAAGAAGTCATGAAGAAAAACCAAGTGGAAATCAGTAAAGATCATGAGGAAATTGCACAGTTACCAATAATTTGTCTTAGAACCAATGCCATTTTATTTTTTTACGCTGATTATGGTTATAATAATAATGTATTTCTAATAGTTTTGTTGTTACCGCAAAAATTGTCAATGCACTATTACAAAAAAGCTTTATAAATCGTCAAAATCAGTTTTAATTGTAAAAGCCCGGAGTTTAAAGTAAAATTTATCCGGTCGCTGTCTCGGATTGACCGAAAAACTCTAATAAAAATATTTTCCCATTAAGTGAATAGTGGCTAATCAGTGGCAATTAAGCGCCTCGCGGGGTAGCGATGACTTTCTAATCCCCGGAAGGAACTGTATCCCATTGTTGGGATTGAGAAGCAATAGAAATTGGTAAAAGTCTCCCACATAAAACCGGTCCATCTGTCAACAATGTGTAACATACTAAATCATCCTTACACAATCGCATTCGCGGTTGTAAAGTTGCGAAATTAAACCAATTAGGCATAAGTCAATGTGAGCACATGTCCGCGATAAGAGCGACGTTTCTCACGGGCTTTCGCCATTAGGAATTTGGGTACGGCCCCCTCAATTAATAAACGAGCCGCGATTATGGGTTTATGTTCGATTAGCCGCTGATTTAAGGTTTCGGAGATTTATGCGTTTTTGAGGAGAGAGAATTGCGCCAACATTGTGTGCCTGTTAATGAGTTTTGAAACGGATCCAGCATTGTCTTGTCCAATTAATGTCAAGTGTTTGCAGCGACCCACTTCAAGACTTGCCTCTCAAAATCAATTTTTCGCAATTAAAACGCGTTATCTAATGTTTGTCAAGTGGCGATGCTACAGTTACTTCATTCGGACGTTGATAAATCGTAAAATACTTTCGTTTAGCCTCGATTTCAAAAATTTTATTGTGATGTTTGCCAACTCATCTCTTCGGCATCCATAAGTGATCGGCTTGCACAATTCAAGGCGATGCTATCTTCAGGAATTTAGCTTATAAGTTTTGTTTGAATCAATTGCAAAATCCCATTATTTCTCTCGGATTCTGCTCCGAAATTTGCATACAATCGGCCTCGAAACACACCTAGGACTGGCCAATTTAAGGTCACGAAGATTCGCGTTATGTAACGCCTAATTCCTATTAATTATCTCCGGTTACCGAATCAGCCCATAGCTCACCGCATCTTCGCTTTCTCTGCGACCTCTTCACCCTGAAGGGGAAAGTTGCCATCGATAATGTCATCATAGAGCGACTTCCCGTTCAGTGATGGAGTTTTAATTTTCGGACGCGATTTTTCGAAGGCTTGCGCAAGCGATGGGGTTTTTAATTGCCCAACTTTAATTGGAGGAGTAGTTATAATGGGTTGCATCATTGCTTCCTTTACATTTCCTGCGCGACCTGGTGCTATTGTCTGAGAGGTGTAGGAATTTCACTCCGTGGAATCTAAACCGATTTTCAAATTATCTCAGCTAATCTCATCAAAATGATTTTGCAGAAAGGCAGGCAACTAACAATGCTCACAGCGCATTTTTACGGAAAAAAACTTTTAAAGTTAATTTTTTGCCGAAACCAAAATCCTTAAATCCTTCTAGCAGACTCATTTTTTTAAATATTTAAATAAATAAAAATAAGAAAGTTATCGCTAAAAACACTGAGGTCATTGACAAAGACTTTATATTTCTGTTCTTATTTTATTTGTAGTTGGTGGTTGTCATTTATTGTTTCTTTATCATTTTTTTTAATTTTTGTAGAAGTATAACAAGTTTGTTTTTTTCTGGCAATCAGGCAACCAATAATGCAACATCATTATTGATTCATTCCATTTACGAGTCAAGGAAAATTTCTAACTGTACATTCAATGCATATTTTTAAATTAGTTACGTTATGCAAACATTGCAACCCAAGGTTATTTAAGGTTTTTCACCCTCCATTGTAAATAAACTCTAAACTGTGTGAAAATAGTTGTTGATGATAGTTGATAGCACAGACTTGATAGATATTTGCTTACATCCAGGTGTTGACAGAATAAATTAAAAGAAATGTTGTCAAACATGATTTTATTAACATAAAATTTCGTAAAATGTTGTGTTATTTTACCACAAATATGTTTTTAGTAAACAAATAAAAAAATAATGAGCGTCTGTTTGAGTATTGACAATATTCCAAGCTAGTAAACAGCATTGTCTGGAGGCTAATTGGGTATAGCTGCACTATAGAGGCTCTAAGTAAATATATTGAGCAAACGAGGCAATTCCCTTAAATTTGGAGGATAAACAAGGATATAATTGCAAGGATAAAAAAAGTCCGCTGTGTGTATTTTTAATGTTTTATTAAAACTTTAGACAAAACAGATTCCGCATTTCTCTGGTATCTAGAACCAACCAAAAAATTCATCATTTTGGTTTTTGCAAAAGTTCTTTATTCTGTTTCCATTTCGGAAAAAATCAATGGTTTGAACACGTCTCTGTGTCAATTTTGCTTCGTGCCATAAAAACTACTATAATCTATGGTGTTTTTGGAGATTTTAAATGAGAACTCGGATCCCGGAACCCGGACTTTAGCTAGATTTAAATTCCGGTTTTGACGTAAGGTTAGCCACAAATATAATAATAATAGAGCAAAAAATTCTATTGATTCAGGCGTTGCACAAGAGCCGTAAAATATCATTATTAAGAATTTCAGGTTTTTGTAATCGCTTCAGACTAGTGAATTAAAATAAATTACGTACAAGCCGTACGTAGCTTTAACCACACATTGTGACATAATGCCGGGTCAAATTTCATCAAATACTTCAAAAAAGCAGTAAAAATTCGCCGTTTACAAATTACCAGTTTCTAGTGTCTCCTATTTATCAGTTATTTATTACATAATTTAGATATTACGCTTTTTGCTTCATTACGTAAGTCGCCCTAACCTCACTTTATCAAAAAAATGGGGAACACAGTCTCAGCGGCCGAAATCGCCGCCTCCCAAATCGTGCACCCCAACACTAGTCTCCACCAGAATGCCAAAAAGCACGAGTTTCACAAAACCTTCACACACGGGGAAATACCGCCGGAGTGTCCCATGCACCGGCCCAAGGGGGCGTCGGAGTGTCCCGTCAACCATGGCGAGATCAACCCACTTAACATGGTACTGTGCCCATCTCGGGCCCGATTTTTGGCTCAATTTGCGTTTTCAGATGGGGCCAGCCAACCAGAACCCATCGCCGGGACAACCCTTCCCGCTGCCCACCGAAAGACAAGTCTCCAACATTCCGAAAGCCATCGTCCAGGAGGGGGAGGCCCCCTTCTGGGTGTACCCCAGCCAACAAGTGGGTAAAACAGTGAAACCATTTTCAAATTTTGCGCCATTTTTTGCGAAATTGGCGGCAAATTTAAAACAGTTCCGTGATCGATTGACTGACGATGACGCACAGCCTAAACCACTGAACCCAGAAAGTTCAAATTTGGAAAATACGTTGTTTAGAGGGTGTAAGGGTTCGCTAAGAAAGGATTTTTTGAAACTCGGTCCAAGGGGTGTTAAATTTTATTGAAAATCCATCATTTTAAAAAAAATATTAAAATTATATTATTGCGGTTATATCTCTGAAAATTGGCGTTTGGGCTTTAAGTTAATAATAAAGAAACACGTGTTTTAGGATTTTTCAAAAATCAACCCCTACGAAGTGTTAAAATTTTAATAGAAATCTGTAATTTTAAAGATATATCTATGAAAATAAAAACAATTTTCAGATGTTTTGGAACGCAATGTTGCGTAAAGGGTGGCGTTGGAAGGACGGGGACGTTACGCAAAAGGACATGGACGATATTATCAAAATCCACAACGCGAATAACGAGCAGGCGTGGCTTGAAGTCCTAAAATGGGAGGCGCTACATGCCAAAGAGTGTGGTAACCCAAAATTGAAAAGTTTTGGCGGGAAAGCAACCACTTACAGCCCTAGAGCTCGAATTCGATGGTTGCTAGGTTACGAATTGCCATTTGATCGCCATGATTGGATTGTTGACAGGTGTGGCAAGGAAGTGAGGTATGTCATAGACTACTACGATGGCGGTATGGTTGACCAGAAATATCAGTTTGCGTTGTTGGATGTGAGGCCTGCTATGGATAGGTTTGTGAATTAATTGAACTGAGTTTGTCTTAAGGCGGATGTTTCAGCTTTGAGAACATTTGGGATAGGATGACTGTGGCTTGGTGGCGATGGCGGTACGGCGATTAATAAACCGTGAAGAATCACACAAATAGTCAAGTTCGTCTCGTGTTTTGTATCTATTTATCTTAATTCGTAATAAAGCACTTTTTGCGTTTTATTGATGTTGTACTATTGTCTCCTAGATGGCAGCCGTTCACAGCCCTCTTGACCGCATTGTTGCGGCTTTTTTTATTATGTACTGAGCGTGTTTGGGGCTGTCGATGGGAGATAAGCCCAAGCAACAAATGCGCGTTTTTGGACTGAGTCCTGAATTTGCTTGGCGGTGTCGTCGCGGGGCGGTTTATCGGAAGCCGATAAGTCAGTGTGCTGATTTGCCGGCCGTCACGCACACCCTTCCAGCACGCGAAACTGACAGACGATTTTTTCCAGCGGACCAAATGTAATTTAAACCTGTAATCGGACCAAAAACCTCTTATCAGTATTGGAAAAGTATTTTTATACATTTTTATAACTCTAAAGTGCATATTGTGTTGTGTTAGTACCGTATTGTTCGTTTCTTGTCGCTAATTTCCTCCTCTGCTTGACGTTTCGCCATCTTAACAAACCACTTGTTAACACATCGTGTTTATTATTTATTTAAAACCGTATGCCGTTTAACCACGCTGTACCAGTGCTCTGAAGCCTTATTTACAACCGCATTGTGTTTGTCTGCCCTTCCCGACTCCACTAACCCCCGTTTTCCGGCTGAGAATGATCGGGTAAGTAAACAATTTATTTGTAAACAATCAACGAATTTCAACTGTAAACGCATGTTTTGCGATTTTTTTAACATAAATCGGTGGCGTCGCGGCGCGGACGCCGTTCATTGATAGCCCCCTGGTGGGATCAAGCACTGTCATCATTTAAATTGTACTCAAATCGGGAGAGTTTCGTGGCAGCCGGCTTTTCACACTAGGGGATAAAGGGGGCTGCCCTTGTGTGTTTACACTGCCCTATCGGGCCCTATTGTGGTATTGTAGAGGGGAATCCTTTGTTGCACACGTTATGTGTGTTCCGTTTATTTATAGTGTGATTCCCTCAAGCCATCAGTTTATTTATTTATCTAATCGGGGAATCACGTTTTTGCTTTTTGGGCAAAAAGTAAAAGTCATTAAGACTGAGATTTTAATAAGCAATATTTCATTTTGTAATCAAACTTTTAGAAAGTTTTTTTTCAATGATTGAAATGAGTTTTTATACTTTTTCTAAATATGTATTTTTTAAGCAAAACTAGTCAGATTTTTTGTAAAAAAGGGGGCGAATAAGGAACAAGGGATCTTCAAAAGATCTTCTCTGACAGACATATAGACATTTTAATAAGTGTCTAAGAACCTAAGAATTAATTTGTGCAATAGGAGATTTACATTTTTGTCTGAAATCGTCAGTAGTCTTACCCTAAGGAAATAGTGTTTAAAATGACTGGAATAGTCCACAAAGTGTGCACGTGTGTAATGTTGGTTGCATACTGTTTTTTAATTGAATTGGAAAACATATCTCATTAGTTATTGGCACTGAAGTTTTTTTTTACAGTCCCTTATCAATTCGGGGGCTTGTAATGTTGTTACAATCGTAATTAACAAAAAAAAATATGAAATAACCCATTCTAAAAAATCTCTGCTTACTAAATTATTGCTGCTTTATTTTTTTAAATGGAGAAATATTTTTTTGTAAATTTGTTCTAGTTCAGGGTGATCTATAATAACTAATAAAATATCGACTTTCTGTGCCACCAACTGAAATTTTATTTGAAAACCTTTTTTTCACTCTAGAGGGATTGATTGAGGATAAAATATCTGCTTAAATATCTGCTTAACTTTTAGTTGTTACAGAAATTTGCTGAAATGTAACCACCACTATGACAGTTACAAATTTTAAGTAAAAACTCTGTTAACATTCTTATAATTCAAAAAAGGAAAAAACTAAAACAATGTACTGTTAAATAAAAAAGTGTGAAAGTGTGAACAAAAATTGGATTTTTCTTTTAGTGACGTGTAAGTGTTTAATAAGAAACAATATTTAGTTTTTTTTAGTTTTCAAATTTATGTTGTGATTTTCGTGTAGAAAAAAATGTGTAACGTTATTATAAATATTTTTACGTTTTATAAACAAATAAAATGTTGACTCTATGCTTTATTTTGCTATTCTCATAAATATTTTTTACATTATTTTACTAATATTGTTAATTCCCAAATAAAAAATGTTCATCTTTTATCAAATCTGTAAACGTCGACCTTTACGACAAATGCACTTTCTCTATAACCCCTTCCCTGAAGTTAGAGAACAATTTTGAAATAGGAAGATCAAAGTGATAAAAGAGTGTGATGTGTTTAATATTATGTGTAAAATTAAATGAAGACTAAACATTTTCTGTCTTTACGTTTTGCCTAAACGTATCTTCTGTAAAAAATAAACCTCGGCTTGAACTTTTTTGTTTCTTTATATGTATTTTTTCGAAAAAATTGTTTTTTATACTATTTTCTGTCTGACTCATGAAACACGTCTTCTAAATAAGATTCTAGATAAATATTTATGGTTTTCTTCTCAATAAAGCTAATTTTATTAGGTTTTTAACTGTTATTTCTTTAAGATAAGAATATGATCTTTTTCTGTTCTTTAAAACGTAAAAGAGGGAGTCAAAAATGGGGACTTGTGCTGTCTGGTGGTAGGTATTTAGAGTCTTCTGAAAGGTTAAAGGTAAGATTTTGTGTCAATTTGCGGTGCAGTTCCGGCCCGTCGGGCGTCCACCGTGTATGAAAAAGCATTTAAAATGTAAATGAAAAAATTTGAATTTTTATTGCCTCCCCCCCGTAATATTTGCTTTGGTTATTCGGTGACGTTCTGAATGTTCTTAATTGGATTTGTGTGAAGTCCCCGTGTCGCTGGTCGAGCGGGAAATTTAATGCTTCGGCCGGCGATCCGCCAGAAAGAATTTTTAATTCGTTCAAGTGGGGACTTAATGCCGTTAGTCAATTTGCATTTGTGCGTTTTTTCGTTATTTCGTTATGTTTTTTGTTTATGGACTTGGGAAATCTCCGGGAATTTAATCAGAGGGATTGTTCGTATATACTTGTGCTCTCGTTGATTCTCTTTGTGACGGAAAAATCGTAATTTATTTATGATTCCGCCTTTGTTTTCCAATGTTTTAGATACGGCGTACGATAGAAATCTTCTCTCACCTTTATATCAATATTTTAGTGGGGATTGGTCGACTTCAAAGGCGATATTAGAATACGTATCGTTCGGTCCTTTCAGGTCTTTCCTGCGTCTTTTGTGTGTCACACACGGAGATGATGCAAAAAGAACCAGAGATTCATGTCGAAATCGCTATTTGCATCAGCATGATCCGCCTTTCATCTGTCACATTGATTTTAGAAAAAACACCACGAATGCGACCTCGCTTAAGCCGGACAAATTTGTGAAAAAATCGATCTCGGATGATTAAACCCAAATATTGATGCGGAATTTCTAAGATGTTTATTTTCAGTTCGCGCTTTATGTGATTATTTATGAGCTTTTTTCGGTTCGATTTAATAATAAATAAGTTATAAAAATGGAGTTACGACCGATAATTACTCATTGCGAGCTAATGTAAAATTTATTTTTATCGTTAATGCAAATGCGAGCGAATAAAATTTAAATAAACAGAATTTCATTTGCGGCGTCGATACATTTTTCAAATATTTATTCCGCCTCGCAACTTATAAACAGTTTCGACGCGGACTAGGACATGCCATAAACCGTTCCCACCTATTTTCAGCTAATTACTCATTACTTTAACGACGTTTTGTTGTTTCACACACTCGAAAATGTTGTATTTCCCAATTAAATTTATCGACTAGATATTAATCAGTTAATTGGTTATATTATTATTTTTTCCAATCGCTTTCTTGTTTTTGTATCGCGTTCGAAAGTCGATTAGCTTTTAAAAATCGCACTCAGTTTTCCTCCCTCTTCCGAATATTGCACCGCTGCACCGGTAATCCGCCGTCGAAGCCTCACATAGACGCAACCAAATCCAAAAATAACGAGATGTAAAATTGAGTTTTGCTCGTCGTGAGATGAGCGCGGCCTTCTCGTGTTCTAACAAGAAATCCAACGACGTATCCATTTAACAGATCGATCGGCCGTTTCCGTCATAATTGCGGTCATTTTTCACCCGGAACATTTACAACATTTTAGGTTAATTCGATTGTGATTAATCAACGCGGTTTGTTACAATCACAATTTGTGATGGCTTTCTGTTATTGTTTAAAATAAACCGATAAATGGACGCACGCGGGATTGCGGCTCCAAATCCGGAAACTGATTGATTACATGTTCAGACCAAGAGGTGGCGGATTTTTTATATTTTTCGGTCCAATTAGCCAAAATTTGCTCTAATCGAATATTAGGGCAAAAATGGCACCTCGTTACCATGCTCGAGCTGATTGTTTCCGGCGTGGGAAATTGCCGCGTCCGGTTTCCACGAGCGGCGCCCATTTTCAGATAGTTTTCCCTCCCATCGCATCTCCGATGCAAGGTTGAAATTTTTTTTTAATTGCAAAACAATTTTTCGTGGGGCTGGAAACATATTTCAAACACGCAGGATTTAATTTCTTTTGTTTTAAAAGTGGATAATTTTCTTAGAGGCTTAATTGTCGTAACTCTTTTTCGTCCGACAATTTCATTAATTTTTGATTCGGTGCTCCGCTCGCAGCCGGATTCGCATTAGCCGAGGCTTTGTGAATTTTAATTCAGCCTTTATAATATCACAAATTGACCGTTAAATATTAAAAAAGTTAAATAATGAACTGCTTGTTTCAAAAATTGAGCAAATGTTTGAGGACGGCCAGTGTTGAGTTAATCCGTTTAAAAGCCTCCAAAAAATAGGGCAGATTGTGTGTTTTGGACAGTGTTTTTTGCGCACAATTTTCGTGCTAGTGCAACCAAATGTAAAAAAAAATATTAAGTTTTGCCGTAATCGGCTTTTAATTGCAACAAATTAAAATTTTGAATTTTTTGCCTAAATGTATTTTTATGCTTTAGTATAATTTTATGCACTTTTCTATACCTTTGGAGCGTTTTACCCTGTAAACTACTGACTTAGATCTAACGTTTTTTAACGTTACAACGGTTGATATAACGTTATACGTTGAAATTCAGAACGTTGTTATTTGGTTGTATGATTACGTTTTTTTAACGTTAATGTTACGTAGTTTAACAACCATCTTTATTCTTTTTACCAATTTTTAATCTAAAGTACATCTTAACTTAAAGTTATACGTAGAAAACGTAACAGAACTTTAACGTTATTAATAATCGTATTTACAAACGTTTGTTTTACACGTATAATTAACGTTTAAAAAAACTGAATTTGGTTTTTATGACACTGTTTAAAGTTAATGTAACCTTTAAATTGAACGTTATAAAGCGAAATATAAAGAAACGTAATTAATCTATTAATTGTATAGAAAACGCAGAATAACTGCTACAGTAATAACTATTCTTGCTTCTATTTTCGATTGTCATGACAAAATATAAAAACTGATATTAAAAAAAAATAAAAAATTAGAAAAAAGCAGTTAAAAACAGTCTTTCTAAAATCTTTCTTGTAACGTTGGTTATTGGTTGTTATTTTCTATAATTTTACGTTATATTGTTGCATTACAAAATAATTAATGTTTTACGATGCAAATAACATTATTTCTTTAGACATTTTTGCGTTGATTCACTTAACGTTCTTTCTTTACGTTATTTTTACGTAAGTGTGGTTAAAATACGTAATAATACGTAATAAAACTTTTTGAAATTTTGAAAGAAGTTAATAGTGAGAAAATAATTTGTGTGTAAGTGTTGGCACGCGGCCGCAGGCACACATCCCTAATCAGGTCCCATTGTGCTCCATCGAACGCATGTAAAATAATCCTGGCGCATTTTTGCTCCTCTCCTCTCATTCTTATTCCACACAATGAGCAACACAATGCTTCGTTACCAACAAATGCATACATTCTTCAGCGATTGTTCTGCAACTTGCACGAATGTAAATTTTCGCCCGACTTCCAACACAAACCCCATGAAAAATGCATAAACCGCGATAACGTCCAAATTAAACAACCCTCGAGCCCGCATCATACGTAAAAATTTCACGCCGTTAATTACGTCGCCATTATGTCAACAATATGCAGGTCTAATTATGTGCCAATAAACGTTCGATCGAACGAGAAATTACACCCCAATGTGAGGTGGAAATGAAAAAATAAAAACGCGAACGAGAAATGCATTCGATTCCGACTGACACATTTCAAATTTTCTACAAAAGTTAAACTCGCAGAAAGTCAATTATTAGCGAAACGACTGACGGTTTGTTTGGGGTGTTTGCACACACACACACAACTTCGGCTTGTTTTATTAATAATTTTTACAATTTTCACTGCGACTTTACGGCAGTTTGGTGATTACTTTGTGACAGGGTGTCGTTCCGCAGCCGTCAATTTAAATTTTAATAACAATATAAAATGCACTTAAAACTCGAAAGCGTTTTTGCAACAACCTCTTCTAATCAATATTTAAACGCAGCTTTGTGCCAATGAGACCGATTAAAATTGCCCCGATTCGTCTATTTTTTTTTATTTAAAGACGCAGAAAGTTCTTGTTTAGACAAGAATTTCTTGACCTTTTTCTTTTGCTTTCAATTTATTTGATCCGTTAATTTTCGGATTTGGGGCCGTGCATGTTGTTAAAATTTTGATACAATGTGATGTGGTTTAGCCTAAACCGAAGCAAGCGGCTCCAGCTTACACCAAATAAATTATCAGGCTTGGTATATGCAAGCCTTAACAAAATTGTTATTTCCAGTGATGTTTCACTCTCGTGCAATATTTACCTAGCCTGAAAGCCATCATAAATTTAATCCTCTAGCTAAAGAAGCTGCTCGATCGAGCAAATGCATAAAAATCCCCGTCCCTAGACAAGGACAAATCAAAATTTCATCCCTGCCATTATCCATTTGATCTATTATTTCGCATTAATGGTCCTCGGAGGTAACGATCCGATTTTGCTAAGACCATTATGCTAACTCCCACCATAATTTCCCAGTGTCCGAAGCGCGCTCGATAATGGAGAGGTCTAACCCGGCGCATCCACCATTTCTTCCAACCGCAGTTTCTTACCATGCAAAAGCCAAACACAAAGTCGGGAGTAATTCAAACTTGCGCCTTAATATTTCATATTTAACAATCTACCTGGAGAAATGCGCAAAGGATTAAAAGACGATTATTTTGCTTTGCTTCCGCCGGATTATTTTAAGTAGTGCCAACTCCACGAAAGTAAATATTTAAATGGGGAGCGACTTTACACCGCATGCATGAGGCGCACAGATGGGCCCTTGCCGATTGGCCCACTCAGCGAGAATTAATATTCCGATCACGAGTCTAGACAGGGCAAAAGTTCGTCAATTATTAACACCGACGAAGATTTAAGTTTTCAGAGCTTTTAGGCGGCCGCTTTGTCCACTTTAGCGCACTTGAGCTATTTTGTTTGACAAACTCGTCACCAAATTACCTCCTATGAAATAATAGTGCAAGTATCAAAGATCAAAGCTCGAGTGCACGGTCAAAGGGCTTATGAATATGGCGATTTTCAATGCAGGTTGGCCTGAATGGGCCTTTCCGCCGATTGAATCAAACAAGACTTCAAAAATTGCCAGTCGAACGCAGTGTTGATCTTAAACAAGACCCTTGTCTTGAGCTTGCCACAGTTAATTAGCTCACATCCTTCGGTAACGTTGCCATTATCTAATTAATGCCTGGATTTACGATATGAAGCGAACACCGCCGGCAACATAACACACTACACACAAAAACTCTTTCAAACAAACCTTTCCAATCCCCGACAAGTCAGTTGTGAGTAACGACACGAAATGATTGAAAAACGTTTTAACTTCTTGCAATGAAACCGACATTGTAACTACTAACAGAGTTACATGGAAATTTAAGCACTTAATTAATAACGCGACGGCGTTACGTCGGGCGTTTTACGCCCCCGACGACTACATGTGACACGGTTTATTCCGATATACGGGGAGACTTAACCAAAAACAACACAAAACCTTCTTGTGTTGTGTTTTTAACTTAAATCTTGAGTGCACGTGTCTGCTCGTCGAATCTTTCTTCCTGCACTGTTCACATTTCAGCATTGCACTAACAAATAACGCTTAACTCTTCTACCACACGAAGTAACGTCAACAGTCAAATAAGCCTTCATTAAATCAAATGTGAGGATAATTTTGCATTTTTGGCATGACCTACTGTAAAGTACAGTCACCATCGAAAAGAATGACACCCCCAAAACTCTCTTTTTGATGGTGACTGTACATGAAATTTTTTGATTCAACATAAATATTATAAAGTGCAAGCTTATCTTCAACATTTTGATTAAGGGCTTGTTTGTCTGGACTGTTGGCCACACACGCCACGTATCTCTTCCTTTTCGTATGTACATATGATTTGTCTGTTCTATTTTAATTTTCTTTCTCTTCTTTCTAGGGGGTTGAATGTGCTAAGACGTCTTAAGGTGAGTCTGTCCTATCAGTTGTTGCATGCCTGTAGCTTTGCTTTGCATGTAAAATCGATCGTAGTGTTGTGTTGCGTGTCCATCTCTGTGCATAAGTGTCGAGGGTGGCCTTAGCGAATTTCGGATTAATTACAATTAGGTTCGGTCCTGGCTTGTGCGCTCCAGACATGTTGTAATAATGAGGGCGTGTTTGACCGGTCGTCGAGCGATTGTGGTCTTTGGGCGCTTTGGCGTTAAGAAAACGTCGGATTTTCCGCCGCTTTAATTATTCAAAGCTGTAATAATGTTGGTATGAATAATAAGCCAGGCGTATATGGCCGTGAGGTTGGCAATACATAATAAATGCACCCGGTGTTTAATTATTAGCAGGGAGGTTGGCGAATTTCGACGCTCGCCCGCCACCGGTTTCAACCGAAAATTTTTCTTCTTGTGAGCGTTTCTACCTCCTGTACGCTACAGACACAGACGTCTTTATTGTTGCGGACTGCTTTTGTTTCGTGGGCTTTGCTTTTTATTATTTCGCTTGATTAAATGCGGCACAAGCGACCCAAGCCTTTATTGGGGCGCTATTTTTTATTTACACGCGTTCGCTGAAAGTCGACCGATGGACGAGGAACGTGACTCGGGAAAATGACACTTTTCCGACACTTTTCACACGTTTCCTATTTGGACGAGTTTCCCGCAGTTCAAAGTACATACTTAGAGATACCAAGGATAATATTTTTTTTAGTAAATTTCGATAATCCAGGCTTTTTAGTCCAGTCTACGGAGGACTATAACATAGGAAACGAAACGAGGTACAAAAACGTACTCAGATTATACAGTAGGCGAGAGTTAAAATGAGGGCGCTTCGAGCGTTAGCCGTCGCGGCGTCAAATTGTTTTAAATTAATTTAAATTTAACCAATTCAGTAATTATTTGGAAAAAATACAGAGGTGTAGAGCTTTGCACTCTTAACATACTGCGAAAAACTTTCAACTTTCAAAATTTTCATAAGAAACATGAGAAAAAAATTATTGAAAATTTAAGATTTGCGCTTCGTCTTGTATTTTTCAAAACGCTGCGAATAGGGTTAATGATACAAGAAAAATGTGAGAGGGAAATTTGTAGAGAATTAAATTTTCTTTAAAAAAGTCCGCGACACCATATTTCTATCTTCAATGGGTTGTGTATAAAATAATCTTCTAATACTTGACCACAGGCAAAATGAAGCAAGTTCGTCGCTTGACGTCTTTGAACGACTTTGGGGCCTAAATGGTTGAAGGTAAAGATATGGTCTCACGGACTTTTTTGTAGAAAATTTAATTCTCTACAACTTTCTTCCTAACATTTATCTTGTATCTGTAACCGTATTCGCTGCGTTTTCGAAAATATGAGTGCAAATTGGTAAAGTAAAAGTTAAAAATTTTGCATTATGTTTATGTCCTAATATTTAGAATTTAAGGCTTTATCTGCTTTTATTTTTTTTGTTTGCTATGTGTTAACCATTGTACAAACACAACTGTTTTTTCTGAAAACTTATAATGGAACAACTGCGCTCTCTGACGACATTATAACGGTTCTATCAAGGACGGGAACGTTTTATTTGACGACATTCATATCCTAACCTTTAGATATCCATATACTAGATGTACGTTGCAATTTTCTTAGTTTTTTTGCTTCTCAACACTATTTGTTAGAATTTACATTTATTATGGATTTTTTTGCAAAAGAATCAAGTTTCCAACTTTATGTAGAAGATGTTGATGTAATCACAACCTGCTCAATTAGGCGAGTTTTTAGACAGTTGGGGAAAGACAGGTTGTGGGATTTTTATTTTGTGTCACTCAGGAATAAAGTAATATTCCGGCTTCGAGGCGGCGTTTCTGTTTGTTTCTATTTCCTTATCACCCCGGAAAAACCAATCAAAGTGTCTATTTTTAGTAATTTTATCTCTCAAGAACACTTGACGGGCTGTAATTTGGGCTTGGGTTCCCATTCCGGAATTCCATTTTTGCAATTCCTCCCTCTTTCTCCCGGGAAACATCCATTAAATTCGTGTCTATAGACACATTCATCCCCTTGTTAGCATGAACAGCGAGCGATCTAAAAATATCCTTATCAGAAATTTTCCTATCAATTTCCTAGCGTTTTCAACATGTAAACAACGACGTTAGCTCTTCAACGGACCTCTTATTTTTCCCTCCAGGACGATCAGTCTGCGTCACAGGATCTCCACCTTATATCTCCTCCGCCTCTTCATGAATAATTCAAGCGAATTCAGTAAGCAACCGGTGGTCATTCCCGGACTCTATCAGGGAGTAATTCGCTAATTCGGGATTTGAAATTTAAAAATGCACGATAGTTGAATCGATAAAACAACTATTCGGTACACCTGTGCAGGTTATTAATCGCGAATGATTCATCAATGTAAGGCAATGTTGTGATTAATTGTTCGATGCTGAGGTAAGTTTGAATTGTTGTTTGTTAAATAAAGATCGATATTTATTACATTCAGAGATGGCATTTCAAATTGAAGGAGGAAATTGGAAAGGTTTGGTATTTGATTGCTGCTTCTGCGGTTTTTTCCAATTTAATAAATTAATTAAAATGCAACGTACAACTAATGATGTAATCGTTGTTGCTAATTTATTATAAATTTAAATGACAGTTGAATACACTTTTTTTTGCATAATTATTAATTTGTGCATGATCTCATGCAAAACAGCAAGGGTTTGTTTAAATGTCAGTAAGTTAAAGGAATTTATTTCGACTCGAAATAAACAAACGAATGACAAAGTTTTAAAATTAGATTATAAAAAATGGAATTTATGCGATGATGTAGCTTGTTTTTATGCGAAAATTTTATTGGCGTCTGGTACGTAATTGCCAGCGCTATGCCGAAAGAATTTGTGTAAAATAGAAAGGATTGAATAACGAAGATGTTTCAGGGATTCGGTTCCAGGTAAAATGTCCCGGTTGTTGTTACATTAACAGATTAACAGCATGTCTTTACAATTTTTTTAGGAATTTAAATTACAATTTACATAGGTTGTCTCAGATAAGTTGCTTGAGAAACACTCTATTTCAGCTGTTGTTCAAAAAATATTCGTCTCAGATATTTTGCTATTTACCATATTTTATAAGTTTTTGCCAAATTTAGGGAAATAAATGAGTTACCAGCTTGAAAATGAACAACGATTTACTAATTTTTGCAAAACATTTATGTGGCTGAAAAAGTGCTGAAACGGTTAGAAAGGGAAAAATTATTTTTTTGACCTAAGTTGGTTTTTTGATTTTGAATTTTGCGTAATGGGTCAGTTATTGACAAAAAAATGCAAAAGAACTTTGAAAAAGTTAAAAAATAGTGCACAGTCATTCCATTTTAACGGATGGGACACTGTACAAATTTTTATATATATATTTTTTTAGTTTTTACAAAGAGTGTAGAAGTGAATTTTTCTTTATAGGAACTTAGTACCAGTACCAATTTGAGCTACATGTTTAAAATTTGACATACGAACGGGACAAAGAAATACAGAATGATGACGGACGGGACAAACAAATCATGTGTGAGAAAATAGCTTTAAAAAATTTATTCAGGCAGGTTTTAATTGCTAAAGACTTTAAGAATATTAAAATTAGACACTGGAAATTAAAAATTTTTGGCTTTATTTAACAACGTAAGAAATTAGAACAACAATGTATGTTTGCGGACGGGCCAACAGTTATAAAGATAAAAATGTAATATTTTGAATCAATTTACTTACCAATTTCTATTTTCTAAATTATACCAGAAGTTAGAAAAATATTCTTCAAAAAACATTCAACTGTGGTATTACGTCAGTATTTTATGTTAACGCCTAAAAGGCCTTGTATGTAATTTTTAGAATCCAATGAATTACTTCAATTACTTGTCGCAAAATACATTAAATAATTTTAATGTATTTTTGTTTTAAATACAGTTTCTTCCCTTTAGATACAGGTGTTTCTGGAGCACATTTGGCTTCAGACGAAGCCAAAAAAGCGTGTGAATTGCTACGATTTTGGTCATTTCTCTCTCTTCAGTGTGGTTGTTTCTTCCTGTTTTATTGTATAGTTTGTAGCAATTTCGGCTCAGCTTAATATGCAAATAATTCCGTCGTGGCGGCGTCACCGTTCTCGGTAAAACGAGGCTCCGAATGAATTTTACATGACGTCGTGTTGACACTATCATACATTTCCATGTAGCAATATCAGCACTTTGATGCTTCATAGTCGGAAGTAACATCCAAACGCATACCCGTTTACTCCAACTTGTTGAAAATGCCTCAATAAGAAGGAATGTTTTTCTTGCGTTAAAATCCAGCTCGGACCCTTCGGATTATGCGCAAGAAGCTAATGAATTTTCGAAAGGGTGTGTTTGGATTCACTTTGTCCGTCGTGAAATTTATGCCAGAGCTTGGACGTCGCCGTTTTAAGCGATTAAAACTGCACGAGTTGAAAAATCGACACAGCGTATTCTCCAACGGGATTTGGGATTGTTGGCGGCGGAGTACAGTAGGCATTTGCCTACAACTCGGGGAATCCCTCGAGGTTGTGGGAACAATGCGCGTTTAGATGTTATTACCGGTCCGAGGTTTGGCTTTACGCCGTTTTACTCGTACAGAGATGTGGCTAATCCCTCATGGGTGCACGCTACATTAATTAATTGTGTGTCCAGTTTGCGACACAAAAGGCTTGTCAGTGACTGTTGTTTCGGGTTAATTATAATGGACTTGCTAACGACCAGTTTATTATTTAATGGGGGCGTTTTGGGCGGACGCGTTTTTACCGATTTACGGCCAAACCGTGAAACTGAACGAAGAAAAAATTTGGCTTTAGACTGTTGTCTGAACTGCAAAATTAGTACATTACGGTAGGCAGTAATGTGATAAGTTGAACCTACTTTCGTAATTAGTAGGTCTGGTAAAATGGAATGTAAATGGAAATTAAGGCAATTAAGCGAGACCTAATAAACAGTAGAAAATTGATAATTTCTAATTGTATTGCAAAATAAAATTTCGCGCAAATCATTATTATTATCACATTTTTTATTTCAATGAATTTCATGACGAAATAATTGCGTATTTTACATTGCATTAATAATTAAAACACAGATCGAAATATCATCAAGTTTATTTTGTTCTATTGTTATAAATGTGAAATATTCGGGTGTTAATTTGGAAAAGAGTGATGGTTTCAGGTTTAATACTTTATTGCGTAATTTTCTGCCAAATTTCCAATTTCGTACAATGAGAAATGCGAAATTAATGAATTTGCGATTGTGTTTAATCGTTTTGTTTAATTCAGAAATATGTTACGCTCTGAAATTTCCATCGATTGATTATTTTAAATAAGGTAAACGAGACCGGCATGTCAAAAATTATAAATAAATAAAGTCATTCAATTTTAATCGTTATGGTTCCATTGTTCGCGTTTGTAAAAACGTGTAAAATTCAATTGAGGATTTTTCACCGCTTCAGTTAAAACAAATAGAAAATATGTCAATTTTATTAGACCACAAAGTACGCGTGATGGCGTTTTTCATCGCGCTATTCATCGACAAATTAACTAATAAATGTTTTACGATTTTTCATTGTGTGCAGGCTTTGTGCTTACCTGTAATCAAGTCGAGATGATTTTTTAGGCGTTTGGTCGAGAATTTACCCTCCGCGGGATATTTATGAATTAATAAACTCATTTTGTTTGAAGGGACTTGAAACAAAACTTGAGTTATTTTGGGGCTTTTGAGAAGGGAAAAATTTTTTTTCAAAATCATTCATGAGATAATATTCTCAGATTTTGTAGATACGAGGAAAAAAGGGCAAAATTCAAAGACTTCGGGAAATGTAGGTACAGTCTGGTTTGTTAAACTTTTCAGAAATAATAAGAAAAGTGTTATTTTCGACCAAATTTTGTTGTTTTTTGGCTTAATTTTACGAAATTTTTCTCAAAAACGCAAAATTAGACTTGAATTTAATTGCAGAATTACGTTTCTGGCTGAAAATGGACAGAAAAAATTAAATTTTCGAATTTAATTTGGTAATTTTTCGGTTTGTTTTACGAAATCTTATCAAAAACTCCAGAAAAAATTCTGGGTTAATCTTTTTTTCCGAAATCTTACAAAAAACCGAGATTTTAGTTAAAAAACGTGCTTCAGGTGCTACAGATGTCATCATTTTCAACTAAATTTTGTGTTTTTTGGCTTATTTTTTTACGAGATTTTGCTCAAAAACGAGTAAGTAAAGCAAAATACTAGCGAATTATCCTTCGAATTGTTCTAACAATTTGCCAAACACAAAGTTTTTTCAAAGAACTAAATGCAAAAAATATTGTACTGACAATAACCTGCACACATTAGGGCTAGATATTTTGACTTTGGCGCCTTTCTATAGAGTTATTTTTGACGAATTATCCGCACAATTTTTCTAATTTTTTGCTGAAAACAAATCTTAGTCAAAGGGCTTTTGGCTGTAAAGCCGATGATCGCTTCCTAGGGCTTTAATAAATTTTAGAATTTTTAGGGGAATTATTTTTTGGCGAATCATTTGTAATTTTTTGCAGAAGTAAAACTTATTTAAGACCCTGGAATGCAAAAAAATAGTGAACCAATAATTAATATTGTTTTAATAAATTTGCAGTTTTTTTCAAAATTTTTTGTCATTGGCTTATTTTCAGACGAATTCTTTCGTCTTATTGCATAAAAATTGTGAATCAACAATAACTTTTTCGGGCTTTAATAAACTGATTCATCTATTTATGACTTTTAAACACTCGACAAAAGCATATTTAACAATAATTTTGGTCTATTTTTTCTTGTTTCTACCAAATTTTGCGAGATAGTGCCATTTTTGGTAATACTTTGGTTTTTCTTTTTTTGTCTTCAAGTCTGAATTAGTTTTGAATTAGTTATTTGGGCGGTGTTTAAACAGGTTTTCGGTTAGAATTACTAGATGAGTTAATTTTTTATCTTGTGATGATCATTTTCTTTTGTGATTCAGTGATTTTTACTAATTAAGAAACTCGTTCCGTGTTGTTTGATGGGTCGTAAAGTTTCAAGCTTTAATTTCCTTCTATTGTGTTTTTTTCGGGCAGGTCATATTGACAAATCAGCTTATGGAAACGGGGAGCGCGATATTCTTTAATAACGGCGACGGGAAGTGTTTCTTTTGGAATTTTTTTTAATAAGGAAATTCCCTTAATTAAGAAGTCGGACGTTTTTCAGCTACTTTGAATTTTAATTTGATATGAGCCAGTCTTTGAAACTTTTACACGTTCTTGATTTTAAATTTATTTAATTACGACGCCGGATCGCAGCTTTTTCCCTCTACTCGGACATTTTTCATGCCTCATCTGAGGAATATTCAATTTCTGGCACTTTTCTGCAAATGTGTGGTTTGTTTTAATCGTTGTTGAATAATCGACGACCAATTAGTTGTTGCGGAGAGTTTTTCCGGGTCTTGGACAAAGCCTTATCAAAGATTCAGTAATCGGAACGAAATTACGGCGACGATTTCGACGCCAGGTAAAGGGCATTAATAATTGACGTTTCCGGACGTGAAAACGGTACGCAGGATCAAATGATCCTGCCACAAAGGCCGCTCTTTGTTCGTCTAAGGCTTTGTCTAATCCTCGCGTATGATTGTTTCTGTTTCGGCAAAGGCTAATTGCGGGCTCTAATTCGGACCGGGAAGGTTTTAAGGATAATCGCGCGACTGATTGGGATTTGGGAGTAATTATAGTCACGTCGGAGGCTCGTTTGAAAGTGTTGGCTTTTTAAACTGTGTTTAGCCCCTTCAGACAGAATTCCACCTGTGTAAACTCGCCCGACCCAATTCGAAAGGGTTCGCATCTTACCAGAATCAATTTCTAAAACCCAGCACTTAAAACTTCAGCGTGGAATTAGTTGTTACATTATGGGTCGTGTAAAAATTATCCCCATATAAACCCTTTCGATATTGGAGGTTTGGTGCGGTTTTCGGTCCCTTCCAAGCAATTTATTTGCATATATTTGAGCGTCGGTGCAGGTAGTACACAAAGCCGGTAAATAAATATATCATGAGTGATGGTAGCAGCAGCCAGTTTTCCTTTGATGACATATTCGTCGGGGGTTGAAAGTTTAAATCACTTCTCCTCGCACTCGGTGCCGTCCTTAACATGTATATTCAGCAACACTGAGCATTGGAACAGTCTGCGCGATGATTAGGCCGATGCATATACATATAAATCGCGTCTATGTGCTCATGTTTATGCATAATATCCTCTTACGTGTGTAGCTGGGAAGCTATTTCGACTGATTTAATTTCGCGAGTAAACAGATTTAATTGATTGCTTACCAATAGTTTGCTTATTTAACGAAATTAATTCCAAACTAACCGACACCGGAAAAATGAAAACGGTGGAATTGCTGCTGTTGACGCAGCGATAGCGAATTAAACTCCGAAG
The DNA here is from genome assembly GCF_031307605.1 of Tribolium castaneum. NCBI lineage: Eukaryota > Metazoa > Arthropoda > Insecta > Coleoptera > Tenebrionidae > Tribolium > Tribolium castaneum. The sequence goes on along the minus strand of NC_087395.1, from coordinate 25,001,273 downwards.
ATGCTTCCTGGATCAGAAAGATGAGCGCGTTCAACGACGAAAAACACTCAATTCGAGCGTATTTAGGGGCGTTTTAAACACGATTTCAGGCGAAAATGTTGACAGGAAGTCTAACACTTTTTCTTCCACTTATTACAATTATAATTAAAAGAATTGTTCGATGTCAAGTGGTGTCAGTAGTAAATGTTCTCCTAACATTGTAACTACCTATTTTTTTGGGTTGAGATTCAAATAATTCATCGTAATTCTAGATTAACTTCGATAGTGGTCTTTAAATTTTAAGTAAGTTTAGATAATTTCAGCTTTTCCAACAATTGTCCTTCAAGTCAATTAATTTCGGAAAGTATCAAATGTATTTCAGATTAGTCATCTCTTCTGAAGTACGTTTGAAAAAACTTGTGAATTTCAAAGAGAATTCAGTAATTCCAACATGGTTTTCAGTAATTTCGGAAAAAAATCGGTAATTTATAAGTAATTGTCATAATTCTAACATATTTTCTGTGATTTCACATTGATTTCGATTATTTTGGGTAATTTAACGTAATTTTCATTTCAAATAATCTAAAAAAATCAAGGTATACAAAGAGAATTTAAGTAATTTCATAAAATTTTCAGTACCTAATAATTCACAACTAATTCTAGAGTTAACGATTTTTGTTCAAATATCAATAATACAGACTGAAACAAAAGTAACGCACAAAACTCATAACTTTGTTATTTATCAGTTTTCAAAGAATTTTCGAACAGGTCTGTTTTATTTTTTTTAATGACAACCGACATTTTTGTTTCCTGTTTATCTTTCTGGTAATAAAAAAAAATAGAAAATGAAATTAAAAATCAAAGAAATAAATTGATTAAAACAAAAAATTATTGCCAATGAAACATCGATTTGAGTTACTTTATAAATTGTTTTTGTATAATTAGCATGAAGACACTTTAAATGACACCTAAACACAAGAAATTAAACAAAAAAACTAACACTCTTTATAAAATAAAGCAAAAAATGCAAATATAATCGTTTTTGTGTAATGCTTTCAGTAACTTTTATAACTTTTTTCTTTTCTTTTTTATTTTATTTGATTGGTTTTATTTTTTTTCTACTTACCAGAAAAATAAAAATATGTACAGTCTATAACACTAATCATAAATGTCAGTTGTCAATTAAAAAAATTACGGACAAAGAGGACAAAATTTTAATTTAAAACACGTTGCCATGGGAAACGTGTTTTAAAACAGTGTTTATAATCTATATTTCGCATATTAAAAGGAAGGCTTAAAAAGTTACCAACAAAAAGAAAGCATTTAAAATACTTATTATGTGGGTTTATTCGACTAAATTTTTCATTATTTTGAAAATTATTTATTTTTAGGTTTAATTACAACTTCAAGCGTGAAAAAATTTATTAATATTTTATTCTAAACCGTCTGAAATAAAAAAGAGATACCGGTTGCTTAATTATTTTGTGTTTATCCCAGTTCCTTTAATTAACTTAATACATCGTAAATAAAACACTTAAGGGGACGATTAGTTTAATATAGGGTTAGACATTAAATTTACAAGACTCGTCATCTTACGTGAATCATCTGCTACATGTTTTATAGGGATTTTATTTTATTTGTGTTGTGAAAAGTGTTCTATTTTACAACAATTTTTTACATTTTAGTATTTTTTAGTGTGGTGAAGTTGTTTTTTAATTATAATTTTTAGATACTAATACGAGTAAATTTTTCAAAACACTTGTACTTGGAAATAATAGATTATAGTGTCTTGTACACAAAACACACAAAACCAACTTGTTCTTCTGTTTCTGGTTGAATTACTGTGTGTTAGATTTTAACTGAATTAATTCCTAATTAATCGGATGATACTAACACACTGTACATAAAACGTGTCGTTGGTAATGAATTTTTTCTCCATTTTTCGAATGTGTGCGTTTTGTTGTTGTTGCGTCCGGGTTTCATTCGCTTTATATTCGCTTTTATTGAATTAATTTGTGAGCGAAAACACGCCGCGAGGGCATTTTCATCAGTTTGATTGATTATTGACGTTTGCGATCGGGACAATATCCTGCGGATTATCGCTTGATCGTTTTCTCTTCATTGTGCATTATTGATGTCTCCTATTTCAGCTAATAACCTATAACATAATCATGAGCCATGTTCCATTTATAGCCGGACACGTTCTCCTCCACACCGCCGCCGCCGCCGCCGCCGCCACCGATCGATTGAATTTTCGCGCGCGCGAAGAAAAAAACTTTACGGCATGTCGCAAACGACGTTTCTACTTACCTCACCGATAAAACTTTTTCCCGTGTTTGCTCGATTTGATTGCGGCGTCGTAAAAATATCCGGTCTAACTTGGCGCCGTTAGTTATAATAAGTAGTTAAGTTATCCCTCGAAGTTTAATTAAGTTTCTGGAGCGGACAGCGTTTTGTTGCAATAAAAAAATTCCTCCTATTTAATTGGATGCTGTGCTGCTGCGTAGCCGTACGTGTGATATTCAGGTGCATTGAGCTTTTGAGTTCCAAGTTCCGGCTGCCATTCCCCGTACTTCCGATTATCGAATTATAATAAAATCATTGTTCCATTGTGAGGCAAGGCTAGCGGAAACTAATCAGTTGCCATTCGGGGCTCGTCACACAATCGCACAAAAATAAACGGCGGCGGCGGCGGCAGTGGAGGCGGCGTGTGTGTGCAACAATAGGAGCCCTACGGCGTGTTCGAAGGTAAACTTCCATAAATATTTAAATTCGGCACTGATAGCTCCGTTATTGCGAATATGAAGGAACTGGGAAATGGAAAAAGAACGGCCGTTTAATTGGTTTTTAAAGCAGAGGTTTAAATCAAAATTTTTGAATCATAAAACAGCGGAAAAATTAAGTAAAGTGTGAGGGCTAGGAAAATATAGTTCTAAATAAAAATTCTAAAGCACCTTTAGGTGGAGAATGTTTGAGGTATCAAGGAATTCGACTTAATCTAAGTTATTTAATGTTAGACGGAACTTTCGTGCAATAATTCGAGTTATTGAAGTTCGATTGTATAATAATTTTTAATAATTATGCTTTTGTATTAACTCTAAATGTTAAATTTTTTTGGTAATAAAATCGTAGTTAAGAGTGGACTGAAAATTTTTTGAATATTTTTTTCTCGTAAAAACATCAATTAAAGAAAAAAGAATTAACTCAAATTGGACAAATTTTGGGTTTACATCCTCATATCTTTCTTCTGAATAATTGAAATGTGTTTTTGCTTCAAAAATTATTTTGCACATTTTTTATTTATTGCATTTTTGGATGTAGGATTTTTTTGCTTAGTTTTTAAATTAATTTTTTTTGACGATAACATACATTTTAAAAACGTAGAAAAGTAGGACTTTCACCATTTTTTAAAGAAAAAAGTTCAAATTTTAATGATTTTTTTTAACTCACTGCAATCAAGAAGATAAAAAAAATGCAGAAGTTTGTTGCAAGTTCAATAACCTGAAAATTTCAAATCGAACACCCAATTTTTTATTTTCGCATCTAAAAGACCTTTAAATGGTCTCTCTAAAAACATTAACAGTTAAGTCTTTTACGGATTACTTAAACGGTATTTAACTGTAAACAATAAAAAAATTATTAACCATTGTTTCAGTAGTCGAAAAGTGAAATTTTCAAGTGATAATATCTTTATTTCGTCATTTATTACTTTGAAATAATTAAGATTTTAAAAGTTGTGAAAGACTTATTTTTTTAGGATTATTTGGTTTTGTGTATTTTTTTTAAATAATCGTGTATTTGTCAGCAAAAATTTTTTTTTTCAAAAACTAAACAGAACCGATCAACACAAATTTAGATCAAAATCATCAGTATTAAAAGCTACGTTCAAAAAAAAACGTGTCGCTGATGCGGGGTTTAGTATCTACGGCTTTTGTAAAAAAAATATTTAAAGTTCATAATGGACTTTTGCAATTCGCTTTTTAACAAAAAAAATTTGAACACGTATGTGGCGTTTTTATTTATTTATTTGGTGGAATAATAGAAACATCTCATTTATCTTAAAACTCAAAAAAATTGGCTTAGATACAATTTAGAAAATGTGCCACTTTTTAGATTAAAAATTTGCTTGATGGAGATAAAGTTCACTACATTACGTTTGTTTAAAAACTTAAAAAAATGGTTTAGTGGTGGGTCGTTTTCGTTGGCAGGCCATTTGGGGTGGTTGTGTGTGCGCCTCCGTTAATTCGGCGCGAATTGAATAAAGTGGACAAAACGTTCATTGGGTTTCCGTATTGCTTTACAATGAGATTAAGCCGAGGGATGGGAAGTAATGAGTTTTGCATTAAAGCGAGTGAACGGTCACGGTGCTTTATCCCGTTTATACAGTCATCAGAAAGCTTTTAAATTATTCGTCGTTTTCATAATAGAAAATGAAGCGTGTGCTCGAAAACACAATGGTAAATAGGGCACAAAATATCATTTAGAGAGGACCACACACGGCCTATTCACCCAACTTTTGCTCGGTTTTCCAACCGCGGCATTGTTACCGAAACTAGTCATTCGACGAGTAATCTGTACCCGAACAAAAACCACCACCGGCCTAATTAACAATCGGCAACTTTCCGATAATTGAGGCAAAAATTGCCCAAAGTGCGTCCGGTGATTAAATTTTTCCTTCTCTCAACGAAAGTGCGAAATTATTTTCGGGCTTAAGCGAGCACGAGCGAGCGCATCAATTATTTATCACAAATTTAATTCTTAATCAGTCGCAAAAGTGCCTAGTCATATATTACTTTTCAAACATGAATGCCTCGCTGGAGTTGAGTTCGTGCCGCCTCATTTTTAGATCGATTTTTGAATTATTCACGACGCTTTTTCGGATTAAGTCGAATTTTCGGAGGTGTGCGCTGTACCACCTGTATCGATTCGACACTCACCCACCACAAGGTGCATTGTTTGAAGAGATAAATCCGACGTGTTATTTTACCACAATGCGGCTATGAAATGGAAATGGCACCAGCGAGGCTCGGCCGAGATGTCGGAGGTCATGGCAGGGAAATCGGGACAAGAACATGGGCTTTATTTGCATTTTTTGTTGCTTGCAATTTGAAAAAAAAAATATAATTGTTTATGGGTTTATGACTCAGATAACTGACTTTATAGTAAATTCGTTTAATAAAAATTTGAGCAAGTTTTGGGTTTAACAATATTTTTCTAATTATCGATAATTTACGACATGACAGCCTGACAGGCGCAACTTTTTCCTATTAAACTCTCTTTATCCGAACTAAACGAAACCGTTTTCGACGACATCGCCTCTATTTTTCTTCCATAAAATCCGTCCGCAACATCCATCAATCTTGTGTCGACACTGACTGCCACCACCATGCAAATCGGAGACCTTAGCGACTTCCCCTTTTTGTTCTAAAACGACTCTATTTACACGATTCGAGCCGGTTATGCGGCAATTAACACAAAGCCATATTAAAAATCAATTGGGAGGAAGTAGTCCGAAAAAACCCAAACGTGTGATTATTCCAGACCCCCGAGCAAATCCAAGAAATGTCGACACGTAAAAATTAATAATAATTAAAAGCTTCGGGGCCGATTTCGGACGTGAACGTCTAATTTTCAACAATGAACGCCTTAATCCCGGAATAATCCCTCCGGACACGACCCTTCCTGACCCCCATCATTCAAATCACGGCTTAAAAATTTCGAAAAAGCCACCACAATAACCTACGATATGTAACCTTCGTGAAAACACTTGTGGATTGGTCGGGTAAACAATGCGGACTATTAAATTATTCAGCGAGTTTTCTCGTAACGGTGCGTTTCAATTTTCTCGCTTTTTTCCCCTCTATACCTACCATTATTTGACAGTTATGGAAACCGAACAATAGAAATAAATGGGATAAAAATATTGAATGAACAAAGTAAATAAACATCAACTCAAATTATTCATTCTTTTCATTCTCAAACACCCCCACTGAAAAAACAATATGGACGACGAGACGCCAATCAATTCGACGCCCTTTCATTATCGTGAAAGTGACATAAAGATCCAGACTTGATTAAAATTTGTATTAGAAGGGAAAAATACAACACTTGTTAAAATTAATGATGTCTACGAATAATAGTCGACCATTTCCAAAAGAATTTATACGCATTCCCGAAAAGTCCAATAACGTAAAGAAACAAACGTTAATTTGGTTGCGAAAACGTTATTTTTATCGTTAACTCGCAAAAATCCCCACGGAAATAACGTTATTCGTAGCGTAAAACATTAACGTTTTTTATCGTAGAAGTATGGAAAATACTAACCAGTAATCAACGTCAACAAGCAACGTTTTAAAAAGGCTATTTTTAGCTCTTTTTTTTCTAATTTTTTGTGTCAATTTTTATTTCTTATAATGATTGTCAAAAATAGATGCAAGAGTAGTTATTACGTTTTCTATACAATTGATTTAATTAATTAATTTTCTATATAATTAACGTTCAATTAAAAGGTTACATTAACGTTAGACTGCCGTTTTTTTGAAACGTTAATTATACGTGTAAAACAAACGTTAGTAAAAACGATCATTAATCGTTCATTTGCGTTTTTGACGTATAACTTTAAGTTAAGATGTACTTTAGACGTTAAAAATTGGCAAAAAGAACAAAAATGGTTGTCAAACTACGTAACATTTACGTTGAAAGAAACGTAATCATACAACTAAGTAACAACGTTCTGAAAAGGTTACATTAGCGTTAGTCAGTGCTGTAAAAACCATATTCAGTTTTTTTTTGAAACGTTAATTATACGTTTAAAACAAACGTTTGCATTTACGATTATTAATAACGTTAAAGTTCTTTTACAATTTTTATGTAAATATATCTGTAATTTAAGACGCACTTTGAACGTTGAAAATGGGTAAAAAGAATAAAGATGGTTTTTAAATTCTCTAACATAAACGTTATAAAAACGTAATTATACAACGAAATAAGAACGTTGTAAATTTCAACGTATAATATTACATCAACCGTTGTAACGTTAAAAAAAGTGTGCTTACTTGCAAAATAGTTTGTATTACTTATAAAAAAAACCAAAACTTTTTCGTGCAAAATCTCACAGAATCACGAATCTGCACAAGAGTTGTTTTATTTTTAATGGGAAGAGAATTTAATGCGGATTACGAATGAAATCCTTATTTTAATACAAACACGAAATTAAAAATTTCATGAGAGACCCGGTGGAAAAATCCGGCCCAACTGTGCATCGAAAATTCCCATCGCTAAAACCGTCCATTTAATATCAAATTATTGCATTAACAGATTTATAGCGTTATTCCAGCACTAAACTATATGTTACATGTGCAATATCCGGCCGCAAACCGCATTTCATTAAGTTTCATTTTGAAAATTCCCGATTCGTCCAACTGGGATTCAGGAGGACACAGGAAATGATGAAAATTTTTTGTGTGTGTGTGCTCTCTCGTCGCCCGTTGAAATTTTTACGAAAGCGACTCATCACGCTAAGTGGTGTGATTATTTAATAAAAGCGACAGAGGCGTGCGCCTAATTAAAAGGACGTGGGGTCCGGCCGTTATCGAGAGACAACAACGTGCCCTTATCATTCTTAATTAAATGTATGCACAGAAGGCGAGCCAAGGATGATCTGGGGCTTTGAAGCGGGTCGCCAGCTCCTTCTCTCCTGACTGAGAGATGTTATTAATCTTCTTAAGTAAACGTACCCGCAGAAGGATCTATCTCTGCTGAACAAATACCACGTGGAATTTTTCGAAATCGCGCCATTTCCCACGATCTAATTGCGCCAAAAGTAACGGGATGTTAATCAACAAGCACCGTACTTTTCCGGTACGATTTCTATTCTCCCAAGCCAAAAATTCCGATTTGTGGAGTAGCGCGTTTGATCATCGGGGAAGAATTAATTCCAAGTCCTGGCAGAACGATACAAAGTCGATTGAGAGTCTCCTGCCGGTGCAGCCGCGAATCCTGCGGGGCTCCTTCCTCTGAACGTCTCTCACTCGGCCGTAAAAGCACGTTAAACAGATAAAACAGGCAAATTGAAAACGTCATGTGGGTATTTACCGAGAAAACTCCTCCAGGGCTGGAAAATAATGCGAATTTTTGCGCTCGGGTTGAGGAAAGCGCTCAAACCCAAAAATACAAATTCCCAGACAACGCGGAAAAATCCAAAAATTGCTTATCTTTTTGTTTTTCCGTATGTTTTTTTGATGGGAAATTAATTTTGCAAATTTTTGTGTGGAGTTGTATATTTCGTGTCAAATTTGCGGTTTTTGTCGGCATGTTTGCGTTCGGCCCCTCGGCCGTGTCTAGACTTGACACACCTTTTGACGAGGAGTGGAAACACAATTGAACATCATCGTCTCGTCGTGTCCCGGATCCAGCAGTGAAGCGTGTAAATGTTTAATGAAGTCGAAGGGCGATCCTTCGGGAGACGCCTGAATTTATTGGTGTGTTGTTTACCTGTCAATGATTAGACGCAAATTGGAACAAATTTGGCAAGCAAACATGGAGGCCTGAAACGGCTCATCAATTAAAATAATTTAATTATGGGACAGTCATGCGGGCCGAAAGGGGTCAATGCGTGTAATCATTGACGACGGTTACTCATCACTCGTTCATGAGCTTTTAATTGTACGCTCATCGCGACATGATTTATTTGCCGAGGGAAAAATAATGGATTAGAAAATGGGACTTGGGACTTGTTCGAGTGTTCAAGTTTTCAAACTGTGTGTGCTTGCTTGTGCTTCAACAAGTTGAATAACTCGATAAAGTCAAACGGTGCATACATATGCCGATGGAGGAGACTTGGGATTTTCTCATTCTTTGTTTCGCCTTTCATTGTAATTGACTCCGTTTCGCTTCCCATGGACTTGGCTCGCATTGTCCATTCTTTCGACTTGTTCGTTCTAATTTTTAAAACGGTGTTCTGGGTGATGTCATGATGATTGTCTCAATCATTCAATTAGCCCACGCCTAATTCAGCGGCTGCAACTGCACCAACCTCTGGTATTCGGCGAGTGGGCCAAGGATGATTATTTTATTATCTCGGTTTTATCACGTTTCTGGATTTAATCAAAGTCACTCGTAAATACGACTCATCGCATTCAAGATATGGAAATAACTGTTCTCATTAGCAAAAAATGTCAGAAACTACACACTCGTAGTTTACAAATAATAACTTGCAAACTATGAAATGTATGACATATTTTGACCGTTAACTTACAAATTTGAAAGATTTTGCCAAACAGAGGTAAATTCGTAAAATAGATCTGAAGAGAATTGTGCACTGTGAATTTTTTGAGAGCATTTTTTTTTAACAAAAATGTGTTACTTTCCATGGATGAATTTGAAACGTCAAAAATTTCGAGAAAAGTTGAAAATCCATATTTAAAGGAATTTTTTTGGAGTTTCTGCTTTGGTTCACCTAGACATTTTTTCTAAGTAGAGTTCGGATTGAAGAGTTTTCTTTTTTATTTTTTTTTAATTTATAACGTAGAGGTAATATTTTTATTCAGGAACATAAATTTATTCAGAAAATAACATTATAAGATCATATTTTTATTCACTTGAAGACTTTAGTTGAAGCTATGACGATTAAAAGTGACTTTTTAATTTGATTTAAATCTTCGTCATTGTTAGCTCTTAGTTTTAGAAGCTTCACAAGTGGAAGATATACTTCATCATCATCAACCTATGTTTGGTTCAAAAATGTAATGGCATCTTTTGGATGATATTTTTTTAATATCTTTATTATATTTTCATTATTTTTATCAGTTATATGAACTTTAATCACTTTTTTCTATATGCGACTTTGATATTTTGAATCAAGTTCTGATCAGTAGGCTGCAATGTTATCGTGCAAATTGGGTGGTAAAAATAAGACTTTAAAATTTGGTTCAAAATTTATTTTAAATTTTATTATAATAACATAAAAAACAAGTTTCTTAAAAATGTCTCAGAGCAGTATCTTAATTTTTTTAATAATATCACAGTATCAGTAAATAATAACGTAATTAATTCCCTATCATTTGCACTATTAATTAATTTTTTTATTTGACTAGAAGTATTTATTTTTGCATCGGCCATAAAACTTGGAACACCCTGTACTGTCCTTACTATACAATTTTAAAGGATTGAATGGATATTTTGGGACTTGTGGGGATTTTTCAATATAGAGGGGATTTTTAAGAATTCTAGGAATTTGTCTAAAATTTGAAAAAAAACGTCTAGAAATTGTAGATTCTTGACGTTAGAAAGCCATAACTTTTAACGAATTTTAGAAAATTGTCGGAATGTTTTTAGGGGTTATAGTACTATTCTAAATTTTTAGTTAATTTAGGACATTAACTGTTACAGTGGGGATTTCTAATGCGAGTTTAATGAGAATCTCGAGACAAAAGAATTCATTTTCTATTAGGTACTTGGAAACTTTATAGATTGTATAATTCATTCTTTCGTAACTTTATCTATGTATTATCGTTTTTCAAACACAATCCTTGTTGTTCCCTTCATCCAGCCCGGAATTGACAGGTGTTTTAAACGTAGACAGCTGTATAAGCACCGGTGACTTGATCGCAAACCCCTATTACCTTCAAAACCATCGATTTTCCCCCTTCAGAGGGCATTAACTCCTCGAAACCCTCATTTCAACTAATACTCGGATCACCTGGATTAAGATATTTCGCCAATTTTGGCTAGTAATTATACAGCGTGTCCTGAAAAATCAAACACACCGGTCCCTCTGTATGTTCGTCCCATTGTTTGTCAGACAAAGAGCGGCGACCCTCCGGGTCCCGTGACCCCTCATCCTGCGCTCCCATTGGTCGAAATTCGTGTCCCATTCAACAGGTACAATAATAATGGTATTTTTTGTTCGTCGCTTTTCGATGGTTTTCGAGAGGTCTCGCCTGATGCACGCCGCGTTAAGTTAGTTTGGCGCGTCGGAGTTGGCCGTGTAATGTGAAATAACGAAGGCAGAGTGCCTCACCACGGAATAATTAAGTGCGTTTTTGTGTGTGTTGTTGTTGTGTGTGACGTGTTTGTTGCTGCTTGGGTGTATTTCGAAGGGATAAACACGAAGCGGTTGCGATAAGGTTCGTACTTCCGCTATACCGGATATAACCTCCAAACGGCGAGACTGTAGATACAGGGGAATATATACTTTTTTCAAACTAACCCATAACGCACACTTTTTACGCCTAGGCTTTTAAAATACGAAATCGGGACGTAACGATGGTATTTCACACTGTCTTTCACTTTTACTATTGTTAGGCGCGGCGCGGGTTATTTTTTCAAAATTGGGTTGCGTGCCGACGATTTAATTACGGAAATGTACGCTAGTATTATTTTTTTCGTGATTCACCAAACGTGTTGAGTAACGTCTGCTGTTGATCATTACACCTTTGACGTATTGTACTTGCTGTTTCAAAACTATAGAAAAATGGCAACAGCGCATTTAATTTTTTGGAGTCAAATAGGTCACCAAATTAAACTTTTTGTGTTCACTTGAACTCTAGTGGCAAAGTAGATGCACGGAAAACCCTAATTAAAAGAGAAAAGTGACAGTTGTTTTTATAGTTTTGAAACAGGTATTATGTGCATTTTTGGACTATCGGATAAGGTAAGTCCATAAGTAATTGACTCGCAATTACTTACGGACTTATTTTTGTTTCATGTTTTGCCTAAAATGTTGATTTTTATGAAAAAATATGTTTTATGGACACCCCTGATGTAGGCTAATATATTCTTAACTTGGCTTTTGATTCGCGGCGAAAACGATGGCGTTACCTGTTGAGTAAGCGGAAAGATATGCTGAACATGCAAAGTTTCTTTTCTACCTGACTCTGCGTGCGAAATAATCCGCATTATTATTACTGTCGAGGATTAAAGATTATACGTAAAAGCGATAAGTGTGACAAAATAGACAATAAACGTGTTGTTTATCGTTTCAAAAATGCACGTTATCGTAGCCACGCGCTACAGGGTGTCTCTAACTAACAGGGTATTTTTCTTGTGAAAGTTGGGACTAATTAACCCCTTGTTGTTTGAAATAATAATCTCGGTTCGAACTGGTTTGCTTAGTAAAGGGGTAGGAGAATTTTATTAGAAATTCATTGTTAGTTTTGACGTCAGAGATGTTAAAATTTTTGTGTGTTTGGAGATCGTTAGAATGAAGTCATTGTTTGTTTTACAATTATTAATGTATTGTTCGATTTGATGGAAAATTCGAGTGGTTTATGCATTAAAAACACATTTGAGGATTAGTTCTAATAATTAGGTGCTTGGCCCTAATGGTGATTTTTCTCTCTCCACACGTGTTTTTCATTAAGTGGCCTTGACATGCTCTGCATTCAAAGATTCGTCGGGTTTCACTTGATTTTTTCGTTTTGGCGGTCATGGTGGACCGGTGGTGGGTCTTAGATCATCTGCACAATAATGGCCTTCCGAGAAACATCAGGAAAGAATTTTTCAATACGTGAGGATTTAATTACGCTCCTTAAATGGCAATGATTGGGAAAAAATATTTGAACTGTAATTTTCGCTTCTTATTCAATTAGAAGTTGCCAAATAGTTGATACGACCTTGAAGGATCGTTAGAAGTGCGATGTGAAAAAGTACGTAATGGTAGGTGTCAAGTAACTTGGTCAGGTGACCTCGGAGCGATTTGGAAATTTTTTCCGTCCAAACATGAGCTCATGTGAAAATTTTCATTTAAGAAAACGACTTAAGCCGGAAATAAAGCCTAAAACAAGCCTAAATCTCACAATGCCTTGTTATGAAAGAAACAAGTTGGGAAATTGTGATGTATTAAAGGAAAAAAGGCAAAAAACTGAATAAAATAAGAAGAAATAAGGGATCTGTTGCAATGAATTCAGTTATTTGGTGACAGAGTTAGACCTGACCTGACCTGACCTGAACAGAAAACAAAAAACTTTCATAAAAAAATCGTGAAATGTACAGAAATGGAAATAAAATGAAAAAAAATTAAAGAGAGAACTGAATCATTTGATAAAAATGCTTGAAACAGTCTTAGGCTATGACTGACAAAACCTGAAACAAACCTTATTAAACCTGAAAGTGTCTTGCTTTTTTACTGAAAAGTGAACACATTAGGTTTAGGTTGAGAATCGTGGAATTGTTGTTTCAGTGATAGTGATATCTGGAATTTGCAAACAATAAAGATAAATTAGTTTTCTCAGTTTTGTTGCGTTTTAGTCACATTTCATGGAAAATCCGTTGGTGCCAGCTCTGTCGTTTTTCACGGTCGGTGCAAGCGAATATCCTTGAGCTCATCTGCAATTTATGTGTAAAAGAACACTTCATCATCAACATTAATTAACTTTTTGTGTCTTTACTCAGGCTAATTACGATTTGTTTACAATTTCCTTGTATAAAAGAAGTCCTTTCGATGCAAGGTGAGGAGAGGAGGAGCAAATCGGTTTAATGCATTTTTCGTAATTTAGAAAAATAATCCGTGTATTATTTTTGCAAATGGGTTTGTAGCGCCGTCGGGCAAGTCTTTAGAAACACAATAGGGAAAAGTGGGACATTTGTGTGGGAAAATGTGGTCGTGAGATGGTTTTTCCGGAGTGTCCTACTACAGACCAGCGCTCAATTCCTTCTCTATCTCCTCCTCGAGGCGTCAACAAAAGCCATTTAATTCATAAAATTGAACTAAATCTGGCTGTGTGCATGCATTTCCCTCAAGTTCGTGTTGAATACGATTCGATTTTTGCCTCGAGTCGACAACAGGTGCCTGTATTGTTCGAGTGTGTTTTGTCTGGTAGCGTCGTCTGGTTTTGAATGCACATTCGTGTGACTCATTTATCTCAAATAGAACGTGTAATGTTACCTCTGATAAGACAAAAACCACCCAGCGTGAACTGATAACGCCGTAAATTTTTATCGCTTTTAATTTCCTGTCTTGCGACGCGTTCGCTCACTCCTCCATTCAAAATTATTTTATGAAAATAGAGCTTCTGGAAGCCAATAAAACGCGTAATTACACGATGTATTTTCGTCCGATGATCCTTCAAGTCTTGTGCGGTGTTTGTATTATGACACGGATTTAACGATGCAGCTGAGGCCATTTTTGCGATTTACGACTTGGTGTTTGCGTCGATGACGTAACGATTTTTGTCCAAAGGAATACTGCGGTGGGCCAGAATTCGAAAACAGAAGGAGTCGTAAAACGCGAAAATCGCGATTATTTTCAACGATTGGGAGGAAAATTTATACTCTATAAATATGTTATAGACTGCTGTATGTATACATGTGTGTGTTGTCTGGAAAATGTTAATTTATTGGTGGTGTCATAAATTTCGGTAATTTCGCTTTTATTTCACTTTTTCCCATTGGATTTGACACGTGTTTGTTTTTCCTGTCATAACGTGACACCTTATTGTGATAGTGAATTGGCGTTTGGTTTTTATGTTGGTATTGTTCGAATGGTGTTGAGAAAATATCTTGAATTTTTTATAGGGACTGACGTAAAAATTATTGGGGCAAAGGAAAACGCACTGTTTGGATCATTTTTGTTGTTTCAGGAGCGTTGGATTCTACAGGAGTTTCTGGTTTCCTGGAAGCGTTTCTAAGGGTTGTGGTCATCAAAACTTATTATTACGAATAAACTTTTTAAATTGTTTCTTTTGTTTTTTTTCTTCCATTTAAATAAAGGTAACAGAGACACCATCTTTGAATGTAAGGTATATTTTGGAATAAAAAATAAGAAGAAGTTAGTTTCGTTCAAATCAGAGATATTTAATAAAAATCGAAACCAAAATCTTAGAACAATGAAAAAGAAACGAGTTAGTTGTAATCAGTGATATAGAACAAAACAAAATACATTAAGAAAACGAATGTCAATATTAAACAGAATGGAACAAAAAACTTTGTTAAGTTATGAAAAAAAGTAAAAAATTATAAAGCCTAAAACATTTTTTTCTTACATATTAAAAACAATGAAAACAAAAAACAACTAGGCAACCTGAATACACCTCAGATGAATCAGAATCAAGTCACAACCTGAAACCAGATATTTTAAAATGTCAAACCAAATCTGAAACCTTAAAACAAATCATTAAAAAACTGAGGATGTTTTGAAATACTCTTTTAAGACAAAGCCTAAAGCACAAAACTAGGTAAACGAACCCAACCTGAGACAGTAGTTCAGGTTTAGGTAGAGTGCCAGTTAAACCTAATACGAAAACTGGGTCAAAATTTGGACGTGACCTGAAGAGAGAAATGGAACAAAACGCATCAGTAGGTAGTAAATTAAAAAAAACCTAGAACAAAAAATTGTCTCCAAAAACGCTCAACCTAGAGTGAAGAGTGTGTTCTAGTGAAAGATAAGAATAAGAAGAATATAAGTAAAAATAAACTTAAACTAACAGCAGTTCAGAACAACCTAAAGTAAACCTGATACAGAGTCATAGACAAGGTTTGAACAACCTGAAACAAGATTGAAGGCAAAGTTAATAATAAAATCGATTAAAAGAACTAGAAGTCTTGTTAATGTTCAGACCAACCTAGTGGGAACCAAAGACTAAGCCTAAAACAACCTGAACCAAATATTTCAGGATTTGAGTGAAACCTGAAACAGAGTTGGGGAAAATGGGGTCGAATAGCTTGAAGCCAATTTTTTGGATGACACTTTCCTTAATAATTTTGAAAGTGGAAACGGGCTTTTTGCTTCGTTGTGCGATTAGTGCCTCTTACGCAACCACGTTTCCAAATACCACTTGTCGAAATGATGCTACGTGACATAATATTTGGTTAAAAACTAACACTAGTTCTTGAGTATGTAGCAACACAGAGAGGACATGAGGAATGTGAAACCTCCTGTCACGCTTTTGTAACATCACCAAAAAATTTATTTAGCGGTAAAGGGTGTCTATATACGAGCAGCGTAACCGTAATCACGTTCCACGACCGGTAAACGCATCTTCAATATTTAATTTCGAAGCAGTTCATTGTGAAAGCATGAATAACGAATATTTTCATCAGACTTGTCGAACCCCGATGAATAATAGCGTATTTTTGTGACGACATTTCGGAAGGGAGTAAGTCCTCATTAAATGCGAGCATAAAATCGGCGAGTAACGACCATCGTGCAATTAGTCTTGTGAGGCACCTTGCAGGAAGGTAAAATGCAACAAAGTCGTCACCGACAATGTTTCAAGTTTTGTTTACTTTCGAGATCGTGTCCGACCTTGACAGTTTCGAAATTTGATCTCATCGCGTGTCGTAATTCGAAAGTGGTCTTTTGTAAGCCCCCCTAAATGAATTTCTGTAGACTCGTCTGCCGTTTAAAATAGTCACTCACTCTCCAGATGCGCTCTAGATTCGAAATCGCGAGTTAAACGAGTCGGCACACGCCTTGAATGCCTTATTAGAGGCTAACCGATAAGAAGTCCGAGAGCAATCTAATTTCCTCCTCGTCTTGTAAAACTAATTCTAAGCGCCCTTTTCCCGAACGAAAGTGCAGCCCTCATTCACAGGCAATTGCTTTCAAATCCAATAAAGTTGTTGTTACGTCGGACAATCCACTTATCCACCGAAACATTACCAGGAAGGCTAATAGCAACGTGTAGGGGATTCAACAAGTGGCAAGGTTGGCAACGTGCCGATCGGGTTTTTTGACAAAACGCCGAACCGACGACGGCCTCCTCGCGTCACGACGAGAATGCAATTCCGAATCGGACGTGAGAATCATGCACAATCGCCGATTAGATGGAATCTGAGCTCATGGTTTTAAATTAGATTTAATTGGAGGTGATTGGAGCGTGACGGGGAGGAAAAATGGGAGTTGGGGGAGGAGCAGTCGTTACGCTAAATTGAATCCACTATTGCGAAATTAGTTTTTCAATCTTATCACGATTTGAGAGAGCATGTCGGCGGTTCGACGCTCGACCTAGTGATTTTTTTTCACAAGCGATGGTATAACCTAGGCTGTTTATGCGAAAAATCGTACAGTAAACATTCCACGTCGGTTACAAGTGAAATAAGAATCGTGTAAAGCCAAGGTTAGCCGGGAGTGAAATCATTTGACCCAAGGCTATGACTTCCCTAATTCATTTCATTACTCTTCATAAATGTTAAATGTATTTTTTCTGCTCATTTCCAACAAATTAATGGCGAATTTCTCGCTAAATCATGCCGTAATGTTTATTGTTCCAGTGCTCCTACGCCTCTGAAACCTAAAACAAAACAGTGATAAACAAAAAAAAAATTAAAAATCTGCGACTTTAAGCGAAATTTATATATGGTTGCTTAAAATAATTGTTCTGTATTAGGTTTGTTCCTTTCCAAACTCCTCGAAACCTGAAAGTGCGTAAAGAAACCGAAGCAGTTTCTAAAACAAAAAATCAAGGTTTTTGGCAATCAAACCTAAAACAGAAAGGCAGTTTTTTCTAAAAAGGAAAATGTATTAAACAAAAAAAATGAACTGAAAATAAAATTGTTGATAACCTAAAACCAAATATTTGTAATTCTGTATTCTCTAAAACAAGAAATTAAAAATCTTTTCTAACAAACCTAAAACAGAACAGGAATCGACTGAAATAAAAGAGTAGAAGCCTGAAATCATTCCCCTTCCAAAAAAAAACCTAAAACAAAAAGGTAGTCAACTGAAATTAAAGAGTACAAACCTGAAATACCTTTTCGAAAAGAAACACTTTTTAAACAAAAAACTGGACTTTTAGAAAAAGATGCTATGAAATCCAAAGATAAGGTAATTAAAAATTGTTGATAACTTAAAAATCCATTTGGATTTCTGCATTTTCTAAAACAAGAAATTAAAAATCTTGCCTAACAAACCTAAAACTTATCAGGAATCAACTGAAATAAAAGAAAGTGTCGAAGCCTGAAATCATTCCCCTTCCAAAGAAACTTGAAATCTGTATTAAACTGTATTAAATTTGTATGGCGTTAATAAATAAATCAAATTAAACTAAAAATGGACTTAGAAATTCTGCCTAATGCAGACAACTGAAATAAAAAAGTAGAAACCTGAAATAGCGCTTGCTAGCAAACTTCAAAATAGGTAAAATTAAAAATTGTCATTTATTCAGGAATTCTGTCATTTCTAAAACAAGCAATAACTAAGATATTTTCTTTAAAAAAAATACAATAAACCTGAAAAAATTGGACTTGTAACAAACCTGAAACGGAAAGTTTTATTTTCGAAACCTGGTTTTAATTAAGAATCGTTATGACTTTATGAGTTAAAGTTTTGACGCGATTCTGGCTTAACTTTTTCTGTATTTTATCGTTTTTAGCGAAACCTGAAAGAATTAGAACAAAATATAGGTGAAGCCTAAAACAGAAATTCTAGTAGATTTGTGAAGTTGATTTGAGTTAGCATTTCTGTATCTGGTTTTGTCTCTATTCTGTATAGAAGTGTTGCAAGCATGAAAAGTTTCAATAAAATGAAATTTCACTAGAAATTTTTTTTATGAGATTTATAATGTTTGTTCTACGCATTTTCTCGCTACATACACCTTCCTTGAAAAAAAGTTTGGCAGTTTTGGAACTTTATCGTATTCATTAATACCGATCGACCGTTTTTTTTAATTTTTACAATCGTAAGTGTTATGAAACTGCTTGGTATAGATTTTGGTATATTGAAAAACTGAACCTGAGCAAACCCTTAAACCATGAGAATGAGAGTAGGATTTTAGTTCAAAAAAATAGAGAGTATGTAACGAAACCTGCTGGCGGTTTCTATTTTTAAGGATGGAATTGAGATTTCGGCTATTTAGGATTTTTCAATTGGCTCTTTCTCCGTCCATAATTCTGCCAATTCGCGTGTAATTCCGTATAATTTGGTTAATCAGCGATCCGCGCCCAAACGGAAATAAACCAAAGTATCTCCGCACAGCAAATCGACGTCTTGGCTGCGACCCAACTCGTAATTTACATAAATCAGTTTTTATCAGACTGGGTATATATTTATAAAGCTCGTCCGGAAATTGTATTAAAAAGAGAGAAGGGCGTTGATAACAATTTTTTTCGAAAATGTCGATCTCGTTTCATTCCTTTAGGATAAATTAGACGTCATCTGTGAAAGGTGAACGAGAAGAAAACGTCTTGCATATTTCCACATTAATCATCGGAAAACCTCTTACCTGATGCTTTTATACAAATTTGCCGGAGCTCACATTAGTTATGAGTGCTTTGAAACGTGGCCAACTTCGCCTGTCGCTGTAAAACCAACAAATTATAATAAACGATTAATTTTTCAACGTGGCTCGCCCTCGAATTAAAGTCAACGCCGAGCTAACGCTAATCGTCAACTATTTGAACAGCGCTTGCCTGAGAATTAACCATCTGTTTGTGTTCCACGACAAATGAACCAACACACTTGCAAAGTCAGTCAATCCAAAGACTACAGTGTTACAAATCGAAATCGTGCTAAATTTACTAGACACCACCAGAAATCGAGGGAACCAAGCCAACTATACGAGCTCAATTAGCTGGAGGAGTTCGTTTCGTCTCTGCAAGTTATTCCAGATACAAAGCCACTTGAGAGCGAGTCCTGATCAAAGTAAAAACATAAAAGCCATTTTTCAAAATAATATATCTCGAGTGGCGGCGGGCGCGTCTTGACCTTCTTTCTCTAATTGCCTTGCAAATTGGAATTTTTCTCGGCCACTCTGTAGACTCAACTCGTCGATATCCTTGAATTCCATTCCCATAAAGTCGTCGTGTCTCGACCGCATCTTGTACTTAACCTCGAACGTTAAACTCCTATCGTCGAGTCCGGTCTCTTGGGATCAACTCCGAGAGATTATAATTACGGATCCTCGCGGCCGCCGCCTCAAAGATCAAAACTATTTAAAAGAGAGACGGAGAACGTCCGTCGACAAGTCTGCCAGAAAACGCGACGAATAATTAGATGTTGAGTAACGACGGGCTGTCGCCTGAAAACATCAATGAACTCGCTGAAAGGCGACGAATAAATGGACCCGAAAAAATCCTCTTTAAAATCCCTTCGTGCTGGTTTGTGGTTGAGTTTTTTGCGTTGGTCTTTGGATAGATCTTAAGATTTTGCATTTTTTATTTTTTTTTGCCTAAACACAAACTCGATCCTAGAGCGTTTTGTGGACTTTTCTTTGCTGTTGGAACTCTTGTGAGTTCTTAAGGCTAAAGGGGATGACAAAGACACGTATAATGAAAATTATTTTTCAATTTTTAGCGATATTTGAAATCTAATTTTAAATTGAAAAATGAAATTGAGTCTTCTAAACAAGTGGAATTCGCGCCATCGTAACACTTTTTTGAAAAAAAAATTAGTATTTTTTTTTTGTTTTATTTTAGTGCTCAAAAATGGAAAAAAAGTATACAAAACAAGTCAAAACCTACTTTTTACTTTGTAAAACAATAGGTTAAAATTAAATTTGATTATTTTCGGTAAAAAATCAATTTGTACTGAAGTTTTCTAATAATGGAGATTGAGAAAGCTGAGCAGACAGCAAGTAATGTCAAATAACGTTGAATTCGTATTTTTGGCAATTAAATTCTCTGAAATACAGAAGATTCTCTCAGAATATGTTCGAACTGTAAGGGATGCCCAAGTACAGGTGCTTGCCATTTTAAGAAGAAAATTAAAAAAAAACACTGAAAGGGACAACATATCGACGAAACAAATAGAAACTCCTCGGATAATAATACAGAATTCAGCGTCTGCTATTAAATGCTTAATTTTTTTCTGCATGTAGTTACTTGTACGTGAATTTTTTTCAATTTTTTTTGCAAAACATCATTTAAGCATCGCTTGTTTTAGAACGACAGTTTGGTTAATTAATGTTTTCATATTTTTAATTTTATTAATACAACTATTAATACTTTCAATTCATTGATAATAATTACAATAAGGAATTTAGAAAAAAATCAGGTGCATAGTGATACAAAAAAAACACATGGTTCTAAAAATTTTGCATAGCATCTGAAGGGATATGTGTAAAAGACAGACAAAGCTAATCCTTTACTAAATGAGTTCTAGATATTGGCGTTAATTTTTTTTCTAACAGATACAAAATCTAGTGTAGGTACTAAGGACTTTTTTGTAATGTTTATTAATATCGGGTAACCGATTTTCCCAAAACGTAAAATACAGGCTTCTCTGTCCAAATAACGAAACCACAATTTTTTTTGTTAGTTCCTTGAAATTGATTTTGTTTTATTTCACTGAAAATATCTTGCTAGTGGCTAATTTATGCACAGCTGCTTTCAAGCAGTGTCTTCCTCACTGCTGACTAAGGCAGGACAAACGATTTTACAAAATTCGGGTTTTGATAACTTTCTCGTTTTCGAATTTTGAAAAAATTTTTTGAATTTTGAAAAAAATCGACAAAAATACATTTGTGATCAGCAAGGAATGGAGATTCGTCGCCCTGCTTCGTTTTTTCGAAATATTTATTTTAAAATTTTTTAATTTTTTGAAAAATCAGTCAAAACATAAAGTGTTACGTTGGCGCAAATTTAATCAAGATTTTATGATCGAAACTTTTTTTGATCAAACAGATCATTGTTTTCTGACTAATAATTTTCGACAATATTGCAAGGGGAAAATAATGTAAATTTTATTATATTGCTGAGTTTTCTAACCGGTGCGAATGCAATTTCCAGTGTTGTTTTTGCGGCTGAGCCGGGTTATGAAAAGTCGACTGTTTGGGGTGGCAACCCTTGTATTCTTTGGTTTGATTTATGTTTTAAGGGCTGTGTGGCCGTTTTCTAATTAAATATCCGTCTGGGTAGGTGTATGGGTTAAAAGTGCACGGGGGTGTCCGTTTCCGGCTCACCCCGTCCGTCCGTCGTTAAATGAACGGATACATTATACAGCAATAACAGGCGGTTCGCGGCAGCATCAGCAACGGCGCCAAAGTACAACTAATTAAAACAATCGAGCCGGATGTAATTACCCCGTATTTTAATTAACAAATAGGTAGAGAGATCAAAAGCAACTGCAAATTACAGCGGTAACCGCTGAAATTATTTTAAATGGCTCGTCACAATGCCGGTGGTGGTGGTTGACGTTTGAGCGTGTTGACGGCGGCGGCGGGGTTTTTTCCTCGATTAATAACGGTTTTTCGGCGGATGTTCGGGGGCGGCGAACAGGTGTCCGCGTTGACAAATGTGTCGTAAGGCGTCGGAAACTGCGGCGCATAAATTACGAAACCATCAGACAAAGGCTCAGAATTTACATTAGGTTAATTGAATGTAGTCTGGCTGCGGAACGGCCGTAGAGGGGGCGATGCTCATGCATTATAAATGCTAATGTATGATATCATCTGGAAAATGGGGATGAAATACGATCAGCTTCTAAGGAAGACGAGAGAGAAAAATACCAACGAATGCAACCGAAAGATCGATCTTTAGCGATGGGCTTTACGTGTTCGCGATGATATTTACACGAGAGGATTCTCACGGGGGTAGCGCAGCTACGTGGAGGACGTACTTAAACAGCGCTTCCTTCGACTTGCTCGTGATATAGAACGGAATTAGACGAAACGAATTTCTTAGGAGGAAAGGCGACGGAAACGGGACGCTTGAGCCAGTTGTGATGCATAACCAACAGATGTCGGCCGTAAATCCGTCCACGAGATTAATTCAGACGCTGGGATATACAGGATGATCCAGAATTCAAACAAACACGAATTTCGCTCAAATACTACACGACGTCTCACTTCAAACAAAGAGAAATGTTTGTTTTCTATTTTGAATTTTGCGGTTTAGTCCAGTCTTATTAGGGTTTTTTTTTGGTTTTCTGTTTATATTTTGTATTTTCAATTCTTAGTCTTTTTTGTGTGTTGTCCAGTTTTAGTTTTTTTACTCACTTATAGGTTTTTTGTTTCAGTTTCAGTCGTGTGTTGCAATTTTATCTTAACTTTTGACAACTTTTATCATTTTATCCAGTATTTATTTTCTTCTTTGGAATTTTTTTTGTTCGTTTCAGATTTTTTCTTTCATATTTCTCTTTCATTTTTATGGTTGTCGTCGTGTTAATAGCCTTTTTGAACGTTTGTCTGATGTTTTGTATTTTCCGTCTAGGGTGCATTTTTACTTTTCTTCTTATCTGTCGATGATTTATTTTACGTCTTAGTAGAACTTGTTTTAATATTTTTATTTTTTATTTAGATATTGTTTTTTATTTAACGTTCGTTGTTGTGTTTATTATCTTTCTTTTTCTTTGTTTTAATAATTTATATGTGGATTGATGTTTTTACCTGTTGTTTTTTTTAGGCTCTAGGCTTAGTTTAACAACTATTTCTTTAATATTTTCCTTTTGTTGTCAGTGAAAATGTTGCTGATTCAGGCCTGTTTATTGGCAATAAGAATGGAATCTTGCGTTATTTGCTTAAATTTTTGACTTTACGAAAAAAATATTTTATGCAACGAGCAATAAATTACAATACGTAGTAAAGTGTTGTAAGCAGTACGAGTGTCCTAGTAGTTATTAAAGCGAGCTGCATACACTATTTTTCCTACGACCTGACCATTCATAATTTTTTTCCATATTGTCAGACTGATTTTTGTCAGACTTTTAAACGTTCACAGAAATTTAATCACTGTTCACACTATTTTAATGAAAAATTTGTTTTTTAATGATCATCGTTAAAGTGCTGATAACAAACATTTAATAAAGCGGTCAAAGTATAAAAAATTATTACTACATTATCAAGTCTTAAAATGTTATCATTTTAGTAAATTTTTTTCGAGATTTCTTCAGAATTAGATCATTTTGGAACATAACTTTAATAATAATTTAATAGTTTTTATTGAATTAATTAGAAATCATTTTTAAAGAATAATCTACCATCAAATACCATATAAATAAAAAAATTAAATAAAATTTTGCCAGGATTTTGACTCAGGTTGGTTAGATGTGTTGGAGTTTCCAATTTTAGGTTTAGGTTTGTCTTGAGCAGTTTTGTCTAATAAGAATGTTACTGAAGTAGACAGCAGCTAGCTTTGTATCCTCATTGTTTATTATTTATCGTGAAAAAACTAGAAATAAATTAATAATTATTTATGTGGGTGTTTTACTCGAAATGCCAGCCAGATCGCCTAAAAATAGCCCACCCTCTCAACGTCTTAACAACGTTGTTACCCTCAATCCGTCGCCTAAAAATAAATCACTTCCAGCATCAGCACGTACGTGCCCTATTAATATAATAGATTTAAATTAATCGATCCGTGCGGATTTCGGAAGCCCCCGTAATAAGGATTGAGTTATTTACATCGCTGGGGGTCCATTATTTACTTTTAATAGGAATTTCTGGGGCTTTATTGTCGAAAATAAATCAGCGTCCGAACCGCGGGACCGAAATCAAAATATAAAATATGTGTTTTAACCCGGCGCATCCACCAATTTTTTCCCTTTGGTAATTTGCGGCCGGCGAACATTAGCATAATATTGTTACTAGTCCGGTCGCTTAAATCAACGCTAGTTGGTGTTGTTGGTTCAGTAGTTTCCTTCGAGTGCTTGCCGAGGTCGGAGAAGCTTTTCGGACGCTTGCCGATATTTCGCAGCAATGTAAGAGAATTAATTTATTTATTCGGTTTTGGGATTATGGAGGGTCCCAGGTATCTCCTTTTATTTCGCATTATCTTGTCAACAATCACGATGCATATTTCATCTTGTGTACTCAACGAAATTGCGTGTTTCGAATTTACATTTGGTTAATTTTCTTTGTCTACCCTGTATGAAGCGATCGCGCGTTTTTCTCCACGACCGGATTCTTCGAGTCTTGTTTTCTTTGCCAACTCCGTCCTCGGGCCGTGTTTAGCATTTGCTTTCCGTGTTATCGACCCTTGTTAAAAGCCACGTCTCTCTCTTGAAATTTATTTTTCGCCAAGACGCCGCTGTGAGGAGTACTGATCTAGGCTAACCTCACCTCGGGTGTTGTTTCTTCTCTTCACAGTCGATCTGCCACGACTATTTGGATTTGTGGAACACTCTCCTTTTCGGGCCTGAACCACTCTCGGTGCTAGCGCCGTTACGTAACGTTAATGTTGCGGTGTGAACGCGGCTTTGGCCGTCAACCTGACCGCTGCAGGAATGAAGGAACTGGTTCTGTACGAGAGACGTTATTACGGTCGTTAGTTCATCGTTTGTTAGATGAGGTTAACGATCTTTCCACAAGAACGTAAAATGGGAGAGTGGAGAATTTTACGGTTTTTCGACGACGCATGTGTGAAGCGGCGGTAGCTAATAGACGATTGTTAAATAAATCAATTCGCGAGGATGTGACGAGCTTTGAATAATGTCGCAACAGGTGCGAAAATTACGGGTTTTGCCTTTCAAGGCGACGTGCTGCAAATACCAACGCCACATTTTTACCAATATTTTTCTCTTCCAGCTTTTGTTTTCAACGACAAGTGTATTTTAGGTTTGTTCTTTGTTTCAGGTTTTCTCTCTTACTGACTTCTTCTGTTTAAAATTTGGTTAGTTTTATCTTTTAGGCTTTATTATTTCAGTTTTACTATTATAATCTTTGCCTTAATTTTACGCCACCCAGGTGTTTTAGGCTGTGTTTTGTTTTAGGTTTTTATCTTTATTTTACAAGTTCTCGTTTTTATTTTAAGTTTAGTTAATTAAGTTTGGAGTTATTTACACTACTGAAGTGTTTTAGGCTGCGTTTTCTTTGTTTCAGGTTTTAATCTTAATCTATTAGTTCTCATTTTCGGTTTTGCATTTAGTTATGCATTCAGGTTTTTTACGTTTTGCTTGAAATTTAGTTTATGATATCGGATTTTTTACTAGGTATGAGTTTTTGCTTTATTTTACACATTTGAGATGTTTTAGGCTTTATTTGGTTTTTATTTTAGGTTTAGTTTAAGTTTAAACTTTGGTTTAAGTTTTCCAAGTTTTTGTGTTGATACTACTACTTTTCGCTTTTACAAATGGATTATTTCCAGGTTTTTTACGGTGATTCTTGTTTACATTTTGCCCAGAATTTGATCAATACTATCTGTTTTTGGCTTTATTTTTTACCTGGCATCTGGTTCTATGTTTATTACGAAGATATTTATTCATCTTTTTACGTGTTTTTTGAAGTTTTTTACTTTACTTTTACTCTATATTTTGTTCATTCGTTCCATATTAAGCTTTTGGGTTTTAGTTTTTTCTTATGAATATTTTGGTCTTAGCTGTTATCTGGTTTTGCTATGTGACTACAGCGTTATTCTGTTTTTACTCGTAATTTTTTTGTTTCAGATTTAATTAGGTTTTGAATTTTACTAAGTTTTGTCCAAATTGCAGTTAATATGTAACTTTGGCTTTTTAAATGCTTGTGTTTATTACAATAAGCTTTTTAGTTTTACACGACTTAGGTGTTGTAGGTTGTTTAGTTTAGGTTTTTTTCAAGATAATTTTATGTACTAGTTCTCATTTTAGGTTTTGAATTTAGTTACATTAAAGGTTTTTATAAATTCAGTTCTCTGGTTCCGGTTTTAGGTAATAATTGGTCTTTTTTTATGTTTTGTTGCATCGTTCTTCTAGATTTTTACTTTTGACTAACTTTGGTGGTTCAGGTTTTTTGTTCATTATATTTGTTCGATTTCAACTGTTTTTTTTTTTGGGATTTAAACGTATTTCTTGTTTTAAAGTTCGCTTTGGTGCAGTTTTTGCGTTATAAGTGTTTATATTCGATTTTTTTCTCATTTCGTCAAATTTTTTGTATTAGGCGTTTTTTTATTTTCTTAATTTTATAGTTTATTCTTGTCTTTGCTTATATTCTACTACTAAGTTTTATGTTTTTTTGTTTGTTTCTGTATTCAGATTTTTCCATATAATTTAGCTTTATTCTATTGTTTTATTTTTGTTCTAGGTTTAGTGTTTTAGGCTTAATTTTTTTAAATTTTGCTTAGATTTGAGTTATTAATTTAGGCTTTATTACTTGGTTTCTTCCTACAAGTTTACGCCACTCCATTGTTTCAGACTGTTTTAGGTTGTATTTGTTTGTTATGACGAGTTTTTTTGTTATGCATTTCACTTGGAATTTGGTTAGTACTAACTTTCGTTTTTTCGCGTCCCAGTCATCACTCGATTTTAGTTTCAGGTTTTATCTGGTTTATTTTCTCTTAATGGTGTTTCTGCTTATTTGAAGGATTTTCA
This sequence comes from Tribolium castaneum, assembly GCF_031307605.1. Taxonomy (NCBI): domain Eukaryota; kingdom Metazoa; phylum Arthropoda; class Insecta; order Coleoptera; family Tenebrionidae; genus Tribolium; species Tribolium castaneum. The sequence continues at coordinate 24,974,140 of NC_087395.1, read as the reverse complement.
TTTTAGGTTTTTTTTTATCTTGTGTTTTTTTCCGTGTTTATTATTAATTTTTTTTTAATTTAATTTAATTTTCAGTTAGCTGTTTCAGATCGAAGTATTGGGAATTTGTCAGTCCTAACTAATTTTTTTTGGTTGAATTTTTGTATTTTTTTTTATCCTTTGTGATGATAACTTAATGATTGTAATGTGGCTTTTCGTATTAAAGGTATATTTTGCAAACGCAATAATTTAAGCCTTTTCCGGTTCCTTTCTCCGATTCAGCGACTTCGAAGGGGCAACAAGTCTGCTCGCGTCGCTTGTTTTCCGGTCGTAAGATCCGGAAGTCGTCCATATCTTGGCTTTTATCGCTCCCGGATCGACGTTATCGTATCGGAATCTTTTAAAATGAAAAAGATGAATTATTACGGTGAGCTGTTTTCGTTTCCGGCCGTTGAAAGTATTTGCCATTTTTGATATGTCGTCCGTGTTTCGTATATTTACGCTTTACGGGCTATGAAAAATGCATTGGATTAGTTACTGCTTCTCGAGTATCTAGTAGTGTTTGAATCGAAAATAATTTTGAACGTTGTCATTTCGTCGTTGAGTGAATCAGGGACGACACCAGTTGAATGCGGAATCGCTCGCTCGTTCGTTCGGTCACGGAACGTCTTGAATTTATGCAGTCGGTGTCGTGTGACGTCACCGTTTCGTCTTTATTTCGGATAATAAAGGCTTCGAGGGGAAGTAATGCCCGGAACGCGATCGTCGTCTGTGTAAACACCGTATATTTTCCGGCAAACATATTTCATCCGGTGGAGGAAAGCTAAATATTAGATTTGCCGTCAGTTTCGGACGTATCTATGAATTCTTCCGGGATTTTCCGGCGTGATGCATGTGTTGACAAAATGGTGGCTCGTTTGGCGAAATTAATTATTCCGGGTTATTCAATCAATATGATCCGATTATGGCCGAGTGAATGATCAATGTCGCTTGTTTGCATTCAATGAATTCGTAAATGAATTTATTGTTTGGTCTCGGCGGGCGAGTCCTGGACTTTTCTTATTACCATCACCAGGCAAAGAGTTTATGCCGGGATATGTGACATCAATGCTTTCAAAGGACCCACTCCGTAATTTAATCCTCGTGTGGAGATTTCGCAGTGAAATATGATTGATTTCTCGTCGAGTACCCACATTTTCAATTTTTTCTCTTCGCTCCTTTCACTCGTGAATAAATCTCTCGAGGTGGTAACGAGTCGGAGGAAATGGGGTTATTTTTACGCCGTCGATGCACCAAAGGCGTTTCGATTATGAAGCAATTTTTGCCGGCAAAGTAAATGTTTATGGTCGTAAATAAACAGTTTATGAAGTCGGTCCACGATACGCCGAGCCAACACAATCATTTATTTCTGCGATTTTTATCGGTTTTTTATCGCCGGTGCGTAAAAGGGGGATAAACAAAGCCTCAACTATTTATTTTCAATTAGAACGACTGGAGAAAAGGATTTCGTTTGATCGTTGACCACACACATGCGACCAAAGAAGAAAGCCGAACGGTAAACTCTCGTGTGTGTACCATTTCCGGAGTCGTAAACTCTGACGTGACCCACGCAATTATCCATTCAGGTCCACTTACACCTACCGGAAGCTAAGCCAACCCTCCCACGTTGGTTTCGTGCGCGTAAACGTGGCTTAACCATCTCGGAGCCCAGGTTCAAGGTTTGCACCTGAACTTGGTTGTTGGTTCACGTGATCCGGTTCTGCCGCTGTCCCCCTATCCGGTGACCATGGCGGCCTCGTCTGCATGCCTGACGCTCTGAAGGATTCGTTGTTGTGTTTCTGGTTTTGTTGTGGTACTTTTACTTTTTGACGATGACCTAGGAATCTTCCGTCGATGCGAAGGCGGACGTGGAACGCGTGTGTTGCATAAGCACGGAGGCGTTGAGTTATTGCACACGAGTCCACAAGAATGAGAGCCACACAGTGACTCTGTTATGTAGGGCTCAATTTTTTATTTTTCCAAAACTTTTATTATTTTTTGTGTTTTAATTTTCGAAAATTTGAACTCTTTGTGATTACCTGACCTGACCTGACCTGACCCGATTTAAAAATAAGTGAAATGCAAGATATCTTTTGAAGATATTTTGCAGTTAGGTTCGACCAAGGTAAAGGGAACGAATTAAAAAAACTTGCTACCTCAGGTGCCACAGCTGACAAATGCCAAAATTACGAAATATTTTTAATTGTTACTTGATTACCGAGGTTTTAGTACAATTTTTACACAGTAAAATTAAAAATAATTTGCAAAATTGTACTTTTGTCAGAAATAAAAGACAATAATCAAGGTATAAAGATAAAAAAATAAGAGCTTGAAAATTAATATCTACATATAAAAAGTCTTACTGAGTACTGACACAGCTGTTTAAACCAAATAAAAAACTTTATATGAATTTATTTACCGTTTATTTTTCAAATGAATTACAATTCTACATTTTTCTAACTAAGGGTCATAGTTTTGTTCGCGAATCGTCTTGATCAAAAACATACAGTTTACTCAATAATATTAACTTTTTTTAATATTCTGCTGGATAATTAGTCCGATAGTTAGCAGATTTATTAGATGAGATTAAAACTGAACTTCAATACAGGGTGCTCAAAAACTGGCGCACCAACTCAGTGGTACGTTATTGAGAAGCAAGTTCAGATTACGGGAAAAATAATGCAAAAATTCTTGAAGTTATATTTTAAAAAATCTGGAGCTTATTGTGTTAACTTCTTTAGTTTTCATTATTTTTTTATATTCTTATGTTTCATACCAGGTAATCGTTCCGTAACAAAACGATGAATAATTATTTTAAAATTTACTATCAGATTTTAGCAGTTTTTTTTAATTTACAAAAATTAAAATTCATCAAAAAATCACAATGTGTAGATGTGCCAACACTGGTAATTATTTCCTTGGAAACCGTTTCAAAAATAATTTATTTTTATTGTTGCTCAAATTCTATTGCGATCATGACTGTTACACAACGTTGCCACATATCATTTACCTAAAATTAGTTATTTATCAATAACTTTAATACAAAGAATTTTTTTACTAATTTTACCATTATATGTAACCACTTCTCTACCACACACCACTGAGTTGGTGCGCCAGTTTTTGAGCACGCTGTATATTTGTTTGAAAAATCACAACTTTTTTAACTGATATAATTATAATGTAAAATAATTCAAGAAAATTCTTGGTCCAAGCAGTTTTTTTTAGTTAATTGAGCACCTGGAAATGCTGTCATTTAAATGTCTTTCATCTGTGTTTTCTTGCATAAAACTGCCTAAAAGGGAATGCAATGACGATGTTTCTATTTGTTATTATAAAGCTTTGTTTTAAGAAACTACCAGATTCTGGTGAAATGTGACGAATTTTATAGACTTTTAAATTGTTCAATCCTAGAAACTTCATTTTATATAGATTTGATAAAAAATGAGAGATTTGACGAAATGTATAAAGATTTGCGAGATTTTGGTCTTGGACATAATATTTTGTTTAAGAATTTTTGATTAACTTTGTCGGCTTTTGATTTCTCAATTTTCTGAGTTTTATTGTGGAGCTTTTTTTAAGATATGCTCGCGGTTGGACGAATTATATTATTAAAATTTTAGAATTTTTAGTCTTCTATAATTCTGTGGAATTTTTGATGAGAAAAATGCTAAAATTCCGTGACCAAAACCTCCCGGAATCGACAATACTTGGTGTTAATTTTTTGTGATTCTTCAGTTGTAAAAAACCAATTTTACTCGCAAATGTGTCGGTCCCGCCCTGTATAACGCCGTTCGGCCCCTATCTGTGATTTTCGCCATTGTGTGATAACACCGCTGCGCTTTTGTCGTAAAACTTGCCCGAGTTGTTTGTGTTTGTCGAAGGATCTCGTCGAGTCGTCCGGGAATCCGGTCGCTTGATGGATTCCCGCCGTATCGTTGCCATTCGAATTACATAACTGTCTACATTACATACCGATCCCGTTTACCTGCGCTCCGGGAGCGGAGCCCGGACTCGGATCCCTTCTTACTCCAACAGAAGGACGCAATCGCTCTCTAAATTAATTTCGGTTTCACGTAGCCATATTGTTTTGATTTAATTAAGATACCTCCCGCCTCACTTTATTAATGGTGAATTCGGAAACTGCGCCGCGGCGATACCGACGCCGCATCCGTATCGTAATGACGGCGCTATTTTTTTCTCTATCGGTAAAGAGTTAATTACGATAGTTAATTAAGTGCCCGACAAAGACACGGCGTCGCCGCCGTGTGTATGTAGATTTTTTCCAAGCTTTCTGCTCTCTTTGACGACAAAATAACCGGCGTTTAAACTAAGCAAACGTAATTTCTTTCGTGTTTCGCAGATGGTTTCGACATCTTTTGTTACCGGCGAGGGAAAAACGGGGTCAAAGATGGGATTGTTACCAAGGGTTTCATTTAGATAGGGACTTGGGGAGTTGGCATTGTTTGCCCTCCGAAATCGGGAAAGAAACCTTTGCGCGGAACAATTAATTCGCCCTATTGGTACAAAGTGTGTGAAAATTCTGCCCCCGCTCATTATGCGCCTTAGCTGTGTTTAATACATTATTCAGCTCTAACGGCTTCAGTCTCTATTAAATGTAATTAAATCTGATAAATTTATGATGAGTATAAACATTAACGTTGCTTATCTGTGTTCGTCGTTAGCAGCCCAACTAGAGTCTTACGTTTTAATAAATTAGTCCGAGACGGTTTGAAAAAATAATTCAACTCGCGCTTCATAATTGAATCATCAATCAACTATTTAGCCACTCACTAATCATAACCCGGCAAAAAATAACACAAGTCGAGTCATTTGCCGGGTTTTCTGGCACTGGGCCCACCGTTGACTTTCCGAAAATTTTCGCAATTTGAGAAACGCTGTCCGATTACTCCATGTCATGCATTCGCTTCAGATATACAACTTTTGTTGACAGCGTAAAGCTTTTTATCTTTGGCACGACAATACATTCGATCAAATCAGTGGCGGTTTTTTAATAGAAAAAATTGTTTAATTCGGTTTGTTGGCCGATCGGGCGTCATGTCGCGGTCAATCGTCCAATTTCCTTCTCCCTCATTACACTGATTGATCAATCGTCGTGCAGTTGTCAGTAAATCGTTAGAAATTCGCGTTTCCCAGCCGCCGCCGCCGATTAGAGAGATAATCTCTGCTTGAATCAGCGGTCCGCAACGGCGTATTTTCTTCGTAGCGTCACACTCAGCGTACTCCAGATGTCACGGTTCGTTGTTTCCGCGCCTCTTGCAAAGTAACGCGCTGTACTAAATCCGGTCTAAGTGCGACCGGAGTGCCCCGGAATGGAGGGCTTTCGTTAATTGCGCCGGAAACAGGGGGACACGGCCATAATTCAGCGGCCACTTCGAGCACGACTTACAAGTGGCCCTCTCGACGACGGCCTCTTATTTTTCTTCACCCCCGCAACGCGCTTCGAACCATCGGAGATTTATTTATCAAGGCGGGGGAGAGAAATCGGATCGCGACCGACTCTAATATATATGTCAAAGTTAGGCAATCAGAAAGAGATTAGTGGAAGGAACTGACGTGAGCTGAAACGGAAACACCGCCATTTGTTCCGTACCTGTTGGATCGCCACACCAACTTTTCACGCCGTGACGACGGTAATTCCACTCCTGGTTAAAAAATAACACGTTTTCGTTTCCTCATGTAAAAGAAAAATTTGACCCCTTTTTTTCTATCAATTCTCTTTCAAGCGTCTTGCGTTTTTAATTTAAACATCAGTTAAAATATTATTTAAAAAGTTTGTGTTAAAATATATGCAAAAGCCGGTCAGTACTTGGGGCCCTGGTGGCCCAGTGGTATAAGCGCCACTTACGACGGGGGAGGTCGCGGGTTCGAACCCGGATCAGGGTAACAATTTTTCTATGAAAAAAAGTGTAGAAAAGGTAAGTGAAACAACAAGTAAGCAAAAATAGGAGATTGAGAGAACACATAGACGTATAAACGTAAAGCGGAGCATAAAACAGACAGAATAAGAAAGTAATGTCGCAAAAGGTAAAAGTACGTAAAGGCGCCAAATTGTAAACGTAAGAGCACATTATAATAAAGAGAAAATACTTTTTGTTTTGAGAGAAAAAAAGATGAACGTAAAGGTGAAACATAACTTCAAACTTTAGCGTTGAATCCTTAGATGACTACTTAAATTATAAAAAAAATTAAACGGAAATATTTAATTTATCTCTAAAAATTTTTAGTTAACTGAGTTTGTTTAGTAAAGTCCCGAAAACTATTCTTAATAAAAATCATGGCCACTGCGAATCCAGTAGGATTTGCGCACGTTCACTATTTTTGACTAGAAAATACACAAATTTGGTGATTTTTGGAGAAATTGTGTCCATTTTCGGTCAAAAACGTGCTGAAAGTGACAAAAAAGGTAAAAACAATTATAAAATCGTAGAAACAGCTTATACACCCGGTATCTTTTGATGAATTTTGGTGAAAAATTAGAGAATTTAATTGAAAAAAAGTGGAGGAAAATGTTTCCTCGCGCTAATTCGCCGACTTTTGAACTGAATGTATTTTCGTTTTAGGTGAATTATTGCAATTATATAGTTTGTAATGTTTATTTATTTAAAAAATTTGTGTTAAAATATCTGCAAAAGCCGGTCAGTACTTGGGGCCCTGATGGCCCAGTGGTATAAGCGCCACTTACGACGGGGGGGTCGCGGGTTCGAACCCGGATCAGGGCAACAATTTTTCTATGAAAAAAAGTGTAGAAAAGGTAAGTGAAACAACAAGTAAGCAAAAATAGGAGATTGAGAGAACACATAGACGTATAAACGTAAAGCGGAGCATAAAACAGACAGAAATAAGAAAATGATGCGGCAAAAGGTAAAAGTACGTAAAGGCGCCAAATTGTAAACGTAAGAGCAGATCCTAATAAAGAGAAAATACCTTTTGTTTTGAGAGAAAAAGAAATAAACGTAAAGGTGAAACATAACTTCAAACTTTAGCGTTGAATCCTTAGATGACTTACTTCTTAAATAATAAAAAAATTAAACAAAAATATTTAATTTATCTCTAAAAATTTTAGTTAACTGAGTTTGTTTAGTAAAGTCCCAAAAAACATTGTTAATAAAAATCATGGCCACTGCGAATCCAGTAGGATGTGCGCACGTCCACTATTTTTGACTAGAAAATACACAAATTTGGTGATTTTTGAAAAAATTGTGTCCATTTTCGGTCAAAATCGTGCTGAAAGTCACAAAAAAGTTAAAAACAATTATAAAATTGTAGAAACAACTTATACACCCGGTATCTTTTGATGAAATTTGGTGAAAAATTAGAGTATTAAATTGAAAAAACGTGGAAGAAAATGTTTTCTCGAGCTAATTCGCCGAGTTTTGAACTGAAAGTATTTGCGTTTTAGGCGAATTATTGCAATTATAGAGTTTGTAATGTTGATTTATTTAAAAAGTTTGTGTTAAAATATCTGCAAAAGCCGGTCAGTACTTGGGGCCCTGGTGGCCCAGTGGTATAAGCGCCACTTACGACGGGGGGGTCGCGGGTTCGAACCCGGATCAGGGTAACAATTTTTCTATGAAAAAAAGTGTAGAAAAGGTAAGTGAAACAACACGAGAACAAAAATAAGAGATTGAGAGAACACATAGACGTATAAACGTAAAGCGGAGCATAAAACTGACAGAAATAAGAAAATAATGCGGCAAAAGGTAAAAGTACGTAAAGTACCAGAAATTGGGCCTTTGACAGTTTTTTGCGTAGTTTTTGTTTCAGTTTTTTAGTTTTTCTAATTTCCATCGGTTTTCAACGGATTCTTAAGCACGTTGCGGTTTAGAAATCCGCCGTTTAATTATAATTCTTGCCAGTTTAAGCTTTTTGTCTGTTTTTGCGGCAGCAGCCACATCAGAAGCAAATTGGTTTTGGCTCGCCATGTCCTCGGCTTAAAATTTTTTCGCCCGTCGACTAATTAGAGAAGACAAGTGCACAAGCCGATTTGTATCATCCAAATCCATGTTGTGAAATTTTTTCGCCTTGTTTTTGGCAATCGCAGCGAATCATTTATTCACCTGCAATTCAGTCCGGTATATCGTGCCAGCGAGTAATATGCAGCGTTGCATTTTGAATTAATGTAACGTTGCGCTATTTCTGTTCAATGCCCCGAGTAAAACATGTTTTATGCAGAAATGTTTTAGTATGTAATACGATGCTCCGTTTTGATAAAAAGGGAGCAACAGGCGGTGGCGGGCGGCGTACTTGGACGGGATAAGCGCAATTTTCCGGCTGTCCTGTCACCTTTCTTCAATCTTTGATTTTCGTTGGCGTTCCGGCCGGGCCTCGTTAGCAAATGGCCCGGCTGGCTTTCTTTCTGAGGTGCAACAAAGCAACAAAGAGAGTCGTGTTCGTGGCATTGCTTCCGGGATGCGTGTTCCTGGCCTCATTAGGTGGCTTTCTTTCCGATCGATCGGCTTAAAATCAAATGATTAAGAGGTGGGAGTTTCTGGTGATGTACGGCGGCAATTAGCCCGGTTTGGACGCGTTCCAGGCGCGATTTTCTCCGTGTGGCGATTTAACGCGTTATTATTGTGCGATCGCCAAACGGTGCTAATTATCTCGGCGCAGAAACGGTTGAAAAAGTGCGTCATAAATATGCAAATGCTCGTCAAAGTTGGAATTGCATTAAACAAGTGAAACAATTGGGGGAAATGAATTTTTCTGCGACGGTTTATCTCTCGTCATCAAGTAGCGCCGCTTGAGCCGTCCATTCCGGAACGAAATTATTAAGTTTTATCAGGAAAGCACAACAATATTCGCAGACTGATGATGTCGTCTCGAAATTGAAATATGAAAAGTTTCGCAATTTAAAAGTCGCTTTTCGACGGACGCCTCTTATTTTTAATGTTATTAAGGGAGTCTCCGGGTTCTTGGCAGGAATCGGGGAAACATCTGTTGCAGCAGGAAGTCGTAGCTGGCCGAGGAACACCTGTTGCGACATGAAAAATACAAAATCCTGCCACTTTATCCGGAATTTATGGTAATCCGGTTTGATTAACCCGATAATTAAATTTCATACTGTGTATTTCCGGGGCCGTCTTCGACTATTTGCCACATAAATGTGATAAAAGTTTAACGCGATTACAGCACGCGCAGGAAAAAAGAGCTTATTATTCCGCTCGTAAAGTGCTTTTTACATATTAAAGCGCTCCGTTGCTCCTGACAAGGATTTTTCCAACCTTTTTTTTAATTTATTTTTCATTATGTTACTTGAATGCTGCATGTTTGAAAAGGCCGTACAGGTAAATAAACAGAAAACAAATTATCGTGGAAAAAATGCAGGGCGCGTTGATTACGCTCGTAAAAAGGGGTGAATCGAAACGGGGATTTCGCTGATGGTCGCTGTTACACAATTTAATGAACTCATCCGATTGTTTCCGCGGATGTTTAATGATGCGTTTTTACCCCAAGGGGCGGTTTCGCCCCGATTTGTGTTCTGGGCTAATTGATGGGTTTGTTGCAGGCTGACAGTATGATGTCCTGTCCGCTTCCCATCGTCCCGGTCATTCAGACGCTTCCCACCATCAACAGCCAGCCGGACTATCCGATTCACATCGGAATTAAGGTGAGTTTATAAGTTCTGCCTAAAATCAGCGCTGCCAAGAATAGACAACTTTTACCAATTCCTACAAAATTCTAATAATTATCTGTCGAATGGTGAAAACCAGAACTCGCTCCGGGTAAGGGTTCCGGCTACAGAGGCATTTTTAGTTTTTTACGAAACAAATTCATAACTCGAAAAATAAAAGTCCTAGCACAAAACGGTTTGAATCAACTAATTTTTTAAATATCGTGCCATAAAAAATGGTATTATTAGCCATAAAGCCGTTAAAAGAATGCTCATCTATTTATCTATTTCCTGAAAAAAATTGCATTGTCTTGGGACCACTAGTTCAAGAGAATTACTATTAAAATATCTTAAACCTACATTTTCTATAATGCGGAATTTTTTGTTATTCTTCTCGAGATATTTAAAAAATATACAGGTAAGTCAAAGTAATTCAATTTTCGCTCATGATTTTGACGAGATTGTCCAAATTATTTCAAATTTTTTTCTCGTACTCTAATAGTTCGCCGTAATCGGTGTTTGGAAACCAAATTCCAAATTTTCAAAACTTGTAATGCGTTTTTTCGGCAAAAGCATAAATTATCAGAATCTACAATAAATTGTGGACAAAATAAATAGGACATTTTTTTGCCGAGGAAATTCATCTTGCTCTTTATTAAAAACTTCTTCGTCCAGTTCCAGGATGTTCTCTCTATTTTTTCAAAATTTTGAAGACCGAATTTTTAACAATTGTCAAAAATGCCAATTTTTTTGCAAGTTTTGAGGATTTAAACACGTTTTTAGAACAAAAATCAAGTTCTTTTTCTTTAATTTTATGAAACTAGTTCGAAAAAATTCATCAAATTTGGTCGAAAATGACCAAAAATTTACCTTTTCTAAGCGCTTATTCAGCAAAAACTCAATTATTGCGCAAAATTTCTTAAAAAGTATGCCAATAGATCGCAGAATAATGTCAAAAATGGCAGGTTCTGAGGACCTAACTCGTTTTTAGACCAAAAGTCAACTTTTTTCTTGTTTTTATTAGACTAGAAGGGAAAAAAATCACCAAATTAGGTCAAAAATTACATTATTTTTGCAAGTTCTGAGGATTTAAACATGTCTTTCGACCAAAAATCAAGTTTTTTTCTTTGATTTTATGAAACTATTTCGAAAAAATCGCCAAATTTGGTCGAAAATGACCAAAAATTCATATTTTCTATGAGTTTATTCAGCAAAAAGTCAATTATTTTTATTTTTTAAATAAGCCAATAAATCACTGAATTATTTCAAAAATGACATTTTTTGCAAGGCTTGAAGATGCAAACACGTTTTTAGAGCAAGTCAAGTTTTTTTCTCCTTGCCTTTATAAAGCTAGAACGAAAAATTACCAAATTTGGTCGAAAATGACCACATTTTTTATTATGTCAATGGAAACTCCGATGGGAAACTTTTGATTGTCCGTTGTGGAGAGGTGTCCGCTAATGGGAGGTGGAAATTTTAATATAGGTTCTGTTACTTTCCTACAAAAGTGTCCGTTGTGAAGAGGTGTCTGTTATTCGGAAGTGTCCGTTAAGGGAGATTTCCCTGTATTGCTAATGTGGACCATGATCGTTTTGATTGTTGTGGATTTCTTTGAGAAGTAGTGGAAACTATCAGATTGGTTTTTGGTGGCGATCCCTAATATTTTACATGTAGATTTCCATGTAATTTTATAAAATTGCTACAATCTGCCCGCACCTCGTTTTTGGTTGTTTTGAAACTGAATATTCCAAAGACTGAACTTTTTGTAAAAAATGATTCGTTAAAAATGAAGCTATGCGGTAACTAATTGCACGAAAAAAACCCGGTAAAACTCGTGAGTTTGTAGAGTTGGCGTCAATATCGCGGAACTAATTAAACCCGTATCGTTGAAATTGGAATTTTTTTCTTTCGGAATTGGTCCGTCAATCCCTCGTTATGAATTGTTTGATGTATCTATATCGCAAATGAAACCGTCCCGCGCTCAAGTTTAAATTTCCCCAACAATAAAATCGGATAAGACTCGCAATTATCTCCTCTTAGTCGTGTTGTTCTTCTCTCGAGTCTTGTGTTCGTGTCCGCTTCGGTTGTTTCCTAATTTCAATGCATAATTACTTCGCCTATTATTTGTCTTGTTTCGTCGTTGCCTTTGAAAGAAACACAGCAGCTGCAGCGTGCCCAAGTCTGCGGAAGAAAATATCGGGTAACCGCCGTTGTTAACTAATCCATTTTCCGATAGATTCATTACGAAATTTGATAAGTACTTGATATGATTAATACTTTGGGCCGTAATTATAACTGGAGTCGGTCGCGTGGTAAGATTATAAAAGCGCCCGTAGCCAAGTTGCCGAAGTTTGCTCTCTGCGAGAGCTAAAGGTTACAGGCCCGGATTTCGGGCGAGGGGAAGTCGCCGTTTTTTCCAGAGGCAGACCTCCACCTCCTCGTGGGAGCCATCCGTCAATTAGGGAGGCAAACGCGACAGACCCGACGATCTGTCACCGACAGAGCACACACCCGACCGCACATCAGACAAACGGACCGTCGTCTAACGTAATTACCTATGCAAGGGTCAGCGGGGATGCGAATTTCGGCGGACACGTGCCGATTTTTTAGGCGCCAAAGCGCCCAATGCTGTGTGGTGGTGGTTTTGCATCGCAATTGCGGGCCGCCACCGGAGCTCTGACGCTGCGAAAATTGCAACAATTGATATGATATGTGATGTGAGGCACTGATTCGAGACGTTAATGCTTATTAATCAATCATTTCCTCGTTTAATGGGCGAAAATTTCATTTAAAGCCGACCATAACATTATTTGTGGCCAAAATTTTGCCTTCTGATTCAATAAATCAAAACTGCCTCAAATAGTCCTGTGGGATAATTAATTGCATACTTTTCACAATTTATTTATTCTTAGCGGAATTGCGGATCAGTTTGATATCGAATGCGACAAGTTCTGATGGAATAAACGCAAAGATACTAATGCTTCTTTAGCCCTTTTATTGATACTATTTCTAGAATTTTGAAAAACCGTTCTAGTGAAAACCAAAAATAAGTGAACCACAAAACTGCAGTGACCTCAGGCCTATATCTAAAGTATTAGAAAAATTAATTTTCAAACACAATACTTTAGTAAATTTGCATAACATTCTTTCTTTTTCACAATCGGGGTTTAGAAAAGGTTTCAGTACAAATGCTTCTCTAACTAATATTTTGGATAAGACAATCAGAAACTGATAGTGGCTTAAATACTGCATTGATATTACTCGACTGTTCGAAGGCTTTGTGGATTTTGAGAAAAACTGCCTAAAATTCTTTTTTCCGTGGAAGAGTTACCCCAAGGCTCTGTCTTTGGACCCTGATTGTACCTTTTATATACTTTCCACATGCAGTAGTTTAGCAAAGTGAGCTGAAAAATAACCGAAATATGCTAAAAACTGAATTATTTTGCTAACACAGCCTGAAAAATTACGAATTTTGATATTATTTTAGTTTATTTTGCGCGATTTAATGCGTTTGCCAAAGCGACCTGTTTCACTAGATTTAGATCGTTCTAGCAAAATTTCTTCAAAAATAAGTCACAAAAAAGATTTGATACAGTTTACCGTTTTCACATACGAGACAAATAAATAACTTCTCGGAATTTGGTCAAAAACAAACTGAAAATTGTGTTTGATTTTGCGTTCTTGAAATGTTTTTAAGGTAAAAACCAAATTTTTTTGAACAATTTTCTTAAAGGTAAGTGTAATTTTGATTATTTCAACTGGAGATTTATTTATTGTACAAAATTTGTTTCCAATAATAAATTTCGATCAAACGTAATATTATTTCTGCCTTTCTTGAGCATTTAAGCAGATTTTAGTGCTAGATTTATTAGTTTTTTTGTCGGAATTTTGCTAGAAGAGTCCAAAATTCACCAAATTACCATATTTTTGTTTTTTCTGAAGACGTCTTACAGTCGGAAACGCAATTATTTTGCAAACTTTTGTTTTGAAGCCAAAGCCAGTAAACTTATTTAAAAACCAAATAAAATTAAAAATTTTATTATTCAGTAATTAATCTTTTACTATTTTGTTGTCATTTTGTATTATTTTTTACATTTTTTTAATAGTATTCAGGACACATCTAATTTTCTGTTAATATTATTTAGAAATTTCATTATATCCTTTGATAGATAATTAAAGATGTATTTTTGGTGTTGGTTGTTTAGTGTGGGGCGAAACGTGGGCATGTCCTTGCAAATTGATAAATTCCATCGTCGCAGTGTGCGTGCAGTCTCCCGTCTTGGGTTAATTTATTTGTGCAAAGTTTGTGCGAGTAATTGAAAGGTATTTACACAGAGTTGTGTCTATCTTGACTGTTTAAGGAGTCGCTAATAGTGCGCGGAACGAGGCGAACTTAATTAATTTTGATAAATCGTTTCGTTTCTCCAGCGAATAATTTTTTCCTTGGTATCATTTTAATCGTTCGTGTGTTTTCAAGCGTTCGAAGCCGCCATAACCCACTGAGCTATCGGCCTCTTCGGACGCATAAGGCACCGTGCACTAAATTGTCCGTAATTTGAAATCCCAACTGGTCTTAACGAACTCGCAACCGCGCCAGTCGGCGGTGTCTTGTGGGGATTCGGCGGACTCGGCCCTCTTTTTAGAAATATGACTCGAGAATCAATGATTGTTTACCTAAGTGATGAATGCCGGCATAAAACCGGTTAAATTTTAAACCACTTGCGTATTTTATACTTACGGTGCGCTATAAAGCATGTTTTTGAAATAAATATAACCCACGAGTGTTGTGTGGCGCGAAGAAAGAAAAAAAAGCCAAGAATTTATCTCAATAAAGGCGATAAATCTAAACAAGGCAAAATCAATTTGTGCGCCAGTGTGGACATCCATCTGGCCGGCCGACAGGACGGTATATTATCGCAAATCCACCCAAGTAACTAGATCTTTAGTTCCGGTGGCCATAAAATATCAATTTATAGAAAAAAAAAGGCCGCAGGGAACGAGAACTTGAACCATTCGAAATTTATTACCCGAAAACATTCCCAACGTAATGGGCCGGCTATTTTCAACACGTGGGCGAGTGTGATTGGACTCGCCCGGCGCATCCACCATTTTTACCACCAGGCGCGATTTCACTTTTTCAGCTCGAAACGATATCTCCAATTGAAATCCAAAATTACCTTACTTTTGCTCATTTTTTGAAGACGTCTTACAGTCAGAAACGCAAAATTTCGCAATATTTTGTTAAAAACAAACCAAAAATTCACCTAATTTTACCAGAATTTGTGTTATTTTAGCCTTTTTCGATTCTTTTTGAGGTAAATACGATTTTTGTTTTTTTAAATTTACCTAAAATCTTGTCTTTGTTTAGCTCGAGACTAATTTGTTTTACAAGAATTTCGTCTAAACTTCGTTATTCTAAGTTATTCATCTAGACTCAGTTTAAAACTAAATGTTGAAAAGTGCTCACTTATAGTTTTCGGACCTAAATTAAATGAGATTGATCTCAACATGATTTTGAAAAATTTAAATCAAAAATTGTCAAAAGTATAAAATTACAAAAATCGGAGTATAATTAACTTCAAATTAAGAAAAAAATCTTTGTATAATACTTGTATTATCTATTATAAATATTATACAGGGTGCTCAAAAACTGGCGCACCAACACAGTGGTACGTTATTGAGAAGCAAGTGCAGATTACGGGAAAAATGTTGAAAAAATTCCTAAAGTTATATTTTAAAAAATCTGGAGCTACAAACTTATTGTGTTAACTTCTTTAGTTTTCAATATTTTTTTATGTTTTTATGTTTCATACCAGATAATCGTTCCGTAACAAAACGACGAATAAATATTTTTAAATTTTCTATCAGGCTTTAGCAGTTTTTTTAATTTAAAAAAATTAAAATTCATCAAAAAAATCACAGTATGTAGATGTGCCACCAATGGGAATTATTTCCTAGGAATCCGTTTCAAAAATAATTTATTTTTATTGTTGCTCAAATTCTATTGCGATCATGACTGTTAGACAACGTTGCCACATATAATTTATCTAAAATCCGTTATTTATCAATAACTTTAATACAAAGAATTTTTTTACTATTTTTACCTTTATATGTAACCAGTTCTCTACCACACACCATTGAGTTGGTGCGCCAGTTTTTGAGCACGCTGTATAAATTATAAATAGCGGGCCGACAGGACGGTATGTTATCGCAAAGCCACCCAAGTGACTAGATCTTTAGTTCGGGTGGACATAAAATACCAAATTATAGAAATTTCGAAATTTCGCCCGGCGCATCCACCATTTTTCGTCAGGACACGATTTTATTTTTAAGCTCAAAACAATATCTCCAATTTTTCTAAGGTTGAATGCGTATTTGAGAAAGATATGTTCGGTGCACTAAATTCTCAAATTGAGTGATTTTGTGCTAAATTGTGGCCGTTCGATTGGACGTTGGCCATTGTCGATGCGAAATGCCGGGAATTCCCAATTCTGGCCTCTATTACTGTAGTGTCATTGTTTACAATCGGGCCAATGCCGGGCATTCCATAATCGCTTTTTCCACCTTTGATATATCGAGTCCATAATGTGCTTGCACGTGTCTCTAACGATTTCGTTTTATACAAATTTGGGCGGCCACCCGTCGTCGTCGACAGATGGCTCGTCGTTTACATCATGTAAAGGAAGCGCGCTCTCAGCTATCTCCATTTTTTCTTTACGACCTTAATGTCCCACCTGAACGTATCATTTTATAGGTTAGGGTGATGTTTATGGACGTGTAAATAATAAAAGGGGGTGGTTTTTTGATTGATGACCGTGCCAGTGCCGCCACAATGCGATTCATTAGCCGAGATAACTTTGTTTTATTGTCGTTTTCATTCAGAAATCTAGAAAGATAGTTGAGGCGCAGGTCGTCCAGGTATTGATGCGCGCACAGGTGAGGCGGCGGACGCGCCGCCACAGGTGCTCGACTAACCCCTTTTCGAGCCGCCCCCTCGGTCAAGATCCCCACATACGCGAAACAATAACAAAAACATCGCTAATGAACCCTTTGGAGGGAGGAGTTATTTTTTTTCGATATGTGCAACAACTTGAGTCCGTTTCGTCCGCTCGATTGTTAATTAGAGTGGAAGGCTTTGTGCCTGCAATCGGATCAATTGCGCTCTTGAAGCGATAACGCACACAGAGAGAGCTAGGAGTGTTGGGTGCCACTTTGCGTGCCACCCGACCATCATACAGGTGCAACATTTAATTTGAATCGCTGTTCTTTAATCGATCACCATGTACCATGATGCTGTTTGGGTTGATCCGCATATGTGCGAGGGGATTCGCAGTTAATGCCGCCACTTCATAAATAGCAATTAATTCGAAATTCGCTAAATATTATTTTCAGTTCGGTGAACAAGCCGGCGTTTAAATGCGAATCCAAATCATTAATAATACTCGAGAATATAACAATAATATTGCATATGTGATGCGGAACTATAAACAAAATTAACCGCGTTTTAATTAACTTGATGGGAATGTATTGTGTTTACGGAAATTTCATCCACTTGCGGCCATCATTTTTTTTTCACCGAAAAAATTTCATAACATGGATCCAAAGAGACACACTTAATTAAATTTCAAATGCAAACTTTGTTCTATAACAATCTGTGCTTTTGAAGTAGAGACTAAGTCAATAATTGCAAAATAACAAAAGCTGTTTTCCGGGAGAAAACACGAACGACACGAATTGCGCGTCTTGTGTAGCGAATGTTTACGAAAAAAGCGTTAGTTTTAGACTTGTTTCGCACGAAAATGGCAGTTAAGGTCGAAGTTTGGCCAGAGGCCGGCTTAAACTGTTTTAGTTTAAAATCGAAAATCGGGTTAAAATGAGCGCTCAGACCTGGAATCCTAATCCCTAACTCCACGAAATTTGTTCATTTCTGGTCTGATTTTTTGCAGTAAATTCGCTTGTAATCTAATAAAAGGACATATTTGGCCATTATGGAATGTGATTTTTAGAGTAACACGTTCTAGGTTTCCCTTTGAAGGAGGTGGTTAGGTTTTAACCTGAGCTAGTATATAATTTTTTATCTCTCTTTATTACGTTGGTTAAGACGAAGATTTAGACTTCGTCAGGAAAGATATCTTTCAGGATGATTCAGGATAATGCCTTCCATATGAGAGTATAAATAGATTTTATTTTGAATAGTGTTTCACGTTTGCTGTTGGTTGAATAGTTTGTTTATTTTTTATATTCTTATCTAAAATATTTATTTAAACAATCTAATTTATGAACACATTTCCAGCCGAAAATTAGTTTCTTAAATTTTAGCTTAATTCCCTTGACAGGTTTTGCCTATGCTTTCAGCCTGAAACGGTTTCTGTATTAGATTATCGCTATTTCTAGGTTTGGTTTTAAAAAGATTTTTTTTATTCTTATTTATTTTTCAATCACGTCGATTACAAAATCGGGGATCTGGGCTTCCACTGTAACCTACTTGGTGTTTTAGGTTTTATTATTTTTCCAGGATAGAATGTTGTGTGCGAATAGTAATTTTTTATTTCATTAAACAATATTTTTTCGTATCTTGAATTTATTTGATCTTTGATTTATTTTGAAAGGCTACCACATTTCAAGTTTTAGGTTTTTATTCTTTATGTTCTAGGTTTTAATGTTTTAGGTTTCGTTGTGTCATTATTCAGATCTGGATTGTAGCTTGACGCAATTTTCGACGATATTTTTTGTTTCGGTTTTTTGATTGAATAAATCATCTCATAATTTAGATTGTGTTTAACACAGCAAAATAATTCGAATTCACCCTAATACGACCCGAATAAACAATTCAAAATCTGGTTCAGCAACTCTCGTTTTGAGTTTTTCTCCGGTTTTTATTATTATCGAAGCAGAATTTTTTGTTGAAAGCGTACCGTAAAAAAATTCTCGTTATTTGTACGATACTTTAAACCGTTCCCGAAAGGAATAATGATTTCCAAACACTATACGACCTCTAATAAAGTTATCGACTTCTCATTAAGGTTCGACTTTGTATGAGAGAGAGCTCGAAGCATAGGTGAGATCTATTTCGGGAGTTTGAAGCGAACGGGGAAATGTAATTTGCTATCTTTTACCAATGTATGTATTTGTAAAGTTCTTGTAAACAATACGTTTGTACTAGTGTAACATGCATTAGACAAGTGATCCCAACTAATTAAATAATGTAGAGAGAGGTGAGTCACAGGTTTGGCTAATTCTCGTAACGAAATTGAAATCCCAGCTTCCAGCTAGAATAAAAAAGAACGAAAATAAATGAGATCCGTTCGATGATGTCATCTCAGAGTGTAACAAATTAGTAAACATCCCATTTCCTGGGCGTAAACTCTCGATTGATTGGTTGGTCACATCTCCAGATTTGTCTTCGCGTGATTTATGCGAATTTCTATCGAACCGGTCAACACACAACTAAATCCCCCATTAAACTGTGGAATTTTCCTTCCAATTAACTTTTCACCGTGTCCATTTTTCCGTCAACATCTAAAGCTTTTCGGCCGTGACCAGACCCAATCATAAGCCGGAGCTTTCGGCTCTCCCGACTCCGGACCATAAGGGGATCAAGACGCCCCTAATGCTTGTGTTTTTCGTTTTTCTTTTTCGCGTGATCGAAATCCGAGGTGGATCTTCGAGTCGCGCCTTTTATTCCTCTCGACTTACGCACGCTTTATTCAGCCCGGCGAAGAAGAGAAAACGAAAGAAACGCTTTCTTAAGGAAATGGCACCTGATTACGTCCGCGCGACCTTTACACGATATAAAAAGAGCAAAAAGGATAATTCCGGATTATCTTCGATCGAACGGACGGTTTATGAGAGCGGGGGGCGGCTACGTGTTGCGCCCAACTCATCAATTTTTCCACGTACGACACACACGAATTAAATGAACGCCCGCCGCCCCACTCGAGTATTTTACGGCGTTTGATTTAGTGCTAAGACTATTTCGGATTTTTTCAATTAGAGAGAAAGCTTGCTTTACACACGGCCGAATCTGCATGCTCCTGGACGTGGAGCAGCGTCCTGTGTAAGTGTAGTAATAAAAAAACGCGGTCCCTGGGAGAAGAAGGCAAACAGAACGGCGGGCGAAATAATGGCAGTTATTTGAAACCACGAGAGCGTAGCAGAGCGAGCACACGAACCAATTTAAGAATTAAAAACTGAAACGGCAAAGAGGCTAATTATCGTGACGTCGTCGAAAAAGATGATAATTGGAGGGACGACGGTCGACGTAACGCGATTATCCTTCGGCCGAACTCTAAATAAAACATACACACATCAGGTGTGCGCATTTCATTCCGGTTATTAGTGATGTCGTTGGCGCAAATTACACGAAATGGCCCCGGACGACTCCCAACGACGTTTAAATCAATGTGCCGTGATGAAGAAAAATGCCCACTTTGAATCGATTTAGTGGAGACGAGACGATAAAGTATCAATTTATTCGACGGGTTACGAGCGTGACGTGTGCTGGTGGTGGTGGATAAAAATCATAAACAAGGGCCCATTATGGCCTGTTTATTTATTTGATCACAAACGGAGTAAAGGTTTTGATCAATTTCAACGATAAATGCAATCAGTTTCAACGAAGGCGGTATATACGACTTAACTGCGCAAAGATAGGGAAAAATGGCATTGTTAAGGGAAAGGTTAAAGAGCGCAAAAACTCTCGATAAGATTCTAAAGGTTAAGATAATCATCCGATCTAGAAGGCTAAGAAAATGTAGGAAGTATATTGATTTCACATTTGATTCAAATTCTAAAAATAAAGTAATACCGCAACTATTTTATTACGGCGAGGCTCTCAGAACCTGAGGAAGGTTGTTGTTGTGCTACTTTGCCCGACGTAGAAAAAATTAATCGCCTCTAATCCTGATTTAAACCCATAACAACAATTCTCGCAACAATCGTCGCTATGGGTTTAAATCAGGATTAAAGGCGATTAATTTTTTGTATAACTCGATCTAATTACGTTATTCTGAGCAAAATAAACATACGTTAGCAAGGTTTGAACCCGTTTTAGGGTTAAACCACTGAGTCAGTTTAAGTCTTTTGAGTAACTTTTTTAGAACTTTGGCACTGCCAAGTGTAGATACATTGAGGTCTTTTGCTCAGTGCTTTCAAAACTGAGTCAGAGTTAACGTCAGTTAGTGAGTTTTGTTTGCACTGAGGTTTTTGTAACCGTCCTAATTCGGTTAAATAGTGCTATAAGTATTTTTGGTCTAAATCAGAAGTATTACTTTTGAACAGTTCGAATCACTAAGTCCTGAGTCATTGGAACGACTCAGAATGCTCAAAGCATGAAATATGTAGTACAACTAACCCCAGAGTTAGTTTTTTTTGAGCTGCAAAATGCTTCTAAGCCTTTAAGAGTTAACATTAAGTTATTAGTTCAGCACTGAACCACTGAGCAAACCGCAAAAAATTAGGTCAGTTTTAGTTCTTTGGGCCTTGAATGTCCAAAACCTAACCATTGTACAAACCTAAATAATTAACCTAGTCATTAAAAATGAGATTTTTTTTGGAAGCGTTACATCAATCATAAGTTAGGCCACTGAATCTAGTTATCTTTTAACCTTTAACCTGACTTCTGAACAAACTGAGTATCGACTGACTGGCATCGACATAAAAAGCTCAGAGCACCAATAAAAAATTGTGTGGTTTAAAATTGAACCACTGAGCAAATCTGAATTATTTGATTAACTTAAACTACTCATTATGAAATCGTTTAATCGGATTAAAATTTCTGAATTCCCGAAATCTTCGGAAATATGGATTTTGTTTTGGAATATTTCGTAATCGATTTACTCAGCAATCCTGAGTCATTTGATCGACTTTAGATGGTCATGTTTTAAAAAATGAAAAATTTTCACTTTTTGGTCTTTGTTTAACCTTCTGAAGTGAGGATTTTGTTTTTTTCATGTAAAACGGAAACATTTCGAAATCATGAAGCGTTGAATGTTAAACTCGTAGAAATGGGGATTTTATTTCGAGTAATTTAAAATGGAAAAGGCGTTTAAAGGTTCTATTAGTTGAGCCACAGAATGCTATTTTTTTTATTTATTTAGCACTTAGAACTTGAGTTTTGAACAAACTGAGGTACTTTTTTATATTTTATCGACATAAAAAGCTTAAGAGTACTTAATAAAAAACCAAAATTGAACCACTGAGCAAATCTGAATTATTTGATTAACTTAAACTACTCATTATGAAATCGTTTAATCAAATTAAAATTTCTGAATTCCCGAAATCTTCGGAAATATAGATTTTATTTTGGAATATTTCGTAATCGATTTACTGAGCAATCCTGTGTCATTTGATCAACTTTAGATGGTCATGTTTTAAAAAATGAAAAATTTTCACTTTTTGGTCTTTGTTTAACCTTCTGAAGTGAGGATTTTGTTTTTTTCATTTAAAACGGAAACATTTCGAAATCATGAAGCATTGAATGTTAAACTCGTAGAAATGGGGATTTTATTTCGAGTAATTTAAAATGGAAAAGGCGTTTAAAGTTTCTATTAGTTGAGCCACAGAATGCTGTTTTTTTTATTTATTTAGCACTTAGAACTTGAGTTTTGAACAAACTGAGGTACTTTTTCATATTTTATCGACATAAAAAGCTTAAGAGTACTTAATAAAAAACCAAAATTGAACCACTGAGCAAATCTGAATTATTTGATTAACTTAAACTACTCATTATGAAATCGTTTAATCAAATTAAAATTTCTGAATTCCCGAAATCTTCGGAAATATAGATTTTATTTTGGAATATTTCGTAATCGATTTACTGAGCAATCCTGAGTCATTTGATCGACTTTAGATGGTCATGTTTTAAAAAATGAAAAATTTTCACTTTTTGGTCTTTGTTTAACCTTCTGAAGTGAGGATTTTGTTTTTTTCATTTAAAACGGAAACATTTCGAAATCATGAAGCGTTGAATGTTAAACTCGTAGAAATGGGGATTTTATTTCGAGTAATTTAAAATGGAAAAGGCGTTTAAAGGTTCTATTAATTGAGCCACAGAATGCTGTTTTTTTTTATTTATTTAGCACTTGGAACTTGAGTTTTGAACAAACTGAGGTACTTTTTCATATTTTATCGACATAAAAAGCTTAAGACTACTTAATAAAAAACCAAAACTGAACCACTGAACAAATCTGAATTATTCGATGAACTAAAACTACTCATAGAAATGGTGAAGTCACTTTCAAATCTCAATTCCTGAAACCTTCAAAAATAGGGAGTATTTCGAAATTAACTCAGTGAGCAATACTGAATCATTTGTTCAACTCAAAATCCTCCTGTATGAAATGGTGTAGTAACCAAAATCAGTGCTGAATCATACAACTTTAAATAGTGTGTTAGGACTTAATAATTCGTATTTTTATGAACATTGGCTTGTTCATGGACAATTGTAACCCTAATTTGCCGTTGGAGCACCCGGTGGTTGTTTTTCTCCGTGAGTTGCTGAGTAGTAGTGCGTGCGTCCCGGAGTCGGTAGTCGGGCTTCAGGTGCTCGGAGCGGTGGCGGTGGCGGCGGCGGCGGCGGCATGCATCAGGTTGTATCGATGCGGCGTGTGCGGACGGGATGCACGGATGGGGTCCTCTATGGCGCAGGTCCGCCAATGGCTTGGTGCTTGCCTCTCTCCGTGGTGCGGCACAGTCCGGGCGAGAAAGCCAGCGAGTGCGGCGGTCCACACCTCGTAACACTTCCTACGAACTACTCACTCTGTCACCGGTCCTTCACTAGACTGATCACATCCTCACACACACATATACACACACGTCCTTCCGGGGAGTTTTGAACTGACCCCCGTGTGAACAGATCCGCGTCAAGCAAAAATAGTCAAAACAAGCCGACGAGAACGCGCCCGTCTTTCTTGCTGCTAACGCCAAATCTATTAACAATTATAATCATTCATATTTATATTGAGAAATCTTTGCAATTTTTCGTACTCGTCCGAGTGCTCTGCTATTTAGTGTTCGATCTTTCTCAGTCGACGGAACTCTCGCCGACCATCAAAGGTAAAATCCAAGCAATTTTTATCAATCACTCGCAGACCGCCACGTTATTGTTTCCAAACGCACTCAATCAAAACTAAATCAAATCCGAGTTGACGTTCCTTTTAGTACAAAAAGAAAACAAAACAAAAAAATATTTTTACGAACGGTTGTAATTTTATAAAGTTTTATAGTGTTGTTCATTCTCTTTTGGTTTTGGCGTTTTTGAAGGCAAAGACGACGCGTCTTGTCCAAGAATTAACGACAATCATTGATCACTTAAATGTAAGTAAAGTAAGTTTTGTGTGATAGACGCGTAGATTATCTAATTATTGGAGAGTTTTGCCGGACGAACGGCGTTCCTCCTTGAGTTTCTTGACCTGAGAAGCAGCTACTCGTCGAGTTGCCAACCACACCGTCCTCTTATACGACTCTCCGAGACGAGCTTTATCGTATTTATATCATAGTTAAGTAAGGATTTTTCGAAGGGCCCAGTGCAATATTTTTAGGAAGCTTTCAGAAAGCTCCCTTACTCGCAACCAAGTCAATATTCTTCACAAATTGCATGTTATTCGAATTTTAATCAATCACACTATTCGATGTTCGTGGTGTTTGTGTCTTAGACAATCATTTTCCGTGTACATAACGTTTTTGAAAAAAATCGCACTCATCACACTCACCTTCCTACGCGTTTCAATTAATTCGGACATATCCTAGACAATCGGTTTCGAGTTGTTGTTATTGTTGTTATTTATTTATCGAAGGTTGTGTCAAACACAGTATTATCTTCAAAAAATAGGAAGCAATCGAGTTATCGTTTAATTCGCATCCGATCATCCAGTTGTACTCGTTGTAACATACATATCTCTAGACTAAAACCACTTAAATAAAATTGAATAAAAATAGTATATTTTATCTAACGCAAAGTTTATATTATATCGCTCAGTTATTGATTGTAATCAAAGTATTTATAGTTGAGAGTATTTATATATATACAGTTAGCGAATTTAGACTTAATTGTTTTTGACAATCGTGCAATATCGCAAAGGATACCAAATATCAATTATTGAAGACAATCGGTCGTAACATTCTGGTGACAATCGTTAGGGTCGTGATAAAGTAACTTAGTGATCTGAAAGTAGAATCCGAACATATACCACCATCACCACGACGTACTTCCTGAACGCCCCCGGCCAAATCCCTTACGTAGTGCCCTTGTGTCCTTTCGTACCCTGTCAAGAGATCGCCGCTCCACCTAGTGCTTACGCCCCGTGTCCCGTGCCCTGTCCCTGTGGCCAATGTGCCCCCCCGCACATGTACAATAACCATCACCTGGCCGCCCCGAGTACGCTCATCGTCAATCGATACACTGAAATCAACTACTTCGACAATCCGCAAGCTGCCAACTTGGAAAAGTACGTCTACGACATGGTAAGGACCCTTTTGCAATTTTTCGCTGTGTAGATTTTGTGTTTTTGTCATGTTGTGTTGTTAATCAAAGAGTCTTCAACAAAGCCCCGAACTGATGATCAAATTTGAATTTATTGTTGGATATTTCATTAAAAGCTATTTTTAGGATTTTGTGCAAGTTGAAATAGGCGTAATTAGTATTCCGTTCAAAGGTTCAGCTAAACTTTATTTATTTGATTTTCGTTTGAATGCAGCAAAATACATATTTTTCAAATAGTCAGCGTGTTTATTAATTATTAAAAACTTACAAAAACGGAAAACCAAATAATTTCTTTGCGAGTTTGCAAACCTGCACTATCTTGCTCAGTCTATTTTAGAAATGACTATTTAATCTTGGTTCACCTAATTGATTGCTCAGTTTAACTCATCTCATCACTTAACTTAAAATTTGTATTTTTTTTTTATTTAGTTTTAAGGAAATGTAAAACAAACTCCATTCTAAACTGATTCAAAATGGCTCACTATTGGCATCAAAATCTTTCCCGAGTTCAAAACGGCGTAATATTTCTGCCATAATTTTCTGTGATTTTGCTTATTCTTCAGCCAAATACTTATGTGAAGAATATTCTTTGAACATAGTGAAAAAATCCACGAATTAGATCGTAAAACTAATTTTTGTCGAAACAGTGACTCTTTTACTTTACATGTCTTTACATTTTATGTCTCCGGAACTATGTAATAGAAAATAAAATTGATTTACTAAGAGAAGATGCTCTGCTGAAATAAAAATTATTTATTCATTTAATACTTATCTATATACGAGAGGCTTACTGGCCAGAGGGCCGTTAGGCCTTAGGGACAGTACGTTGATCAAGGTTATTATTACCAAATAATTCTTGTGATAGATAAATAATTTCATTTCCTGCTAAAATAGATTGAAAAAAAATAAAATGTTGGCAATTTTTGCCATCTTTGACAGTATGACAATTTTTTATAAAACATTTGTTCCTTTATAAAAGTGCGTTAAAAAGTCAAATCTCGGACGAATTGCAAAAAAACGAAGAAAACACTTTAGTTTTGGTTTTAGCAAAGTCTTAAACAATACACAAGAAGGAATGAATAAGCAACCATTTTAATGGACGGGACACTTTGCACAAATTTTTAGATATTATTTTCAGTTTTTACAAACCGTATTAGTAAAAGTGAATTTTTCTTTAGAGGAACTTAGTACCAGTCAAACTGTGTACAACCTACAATTGGAGCCACATTTGTAAAATTTGAAATACGAGCAGGAAAAAGATACACAAATTAATGACGGACGGGACACAAGAAAGACCTCACATTTTTATGGTTGAACAATGATTATAAAATTCTGTTAATTTAAAAGGGACTATTTCTAACATCTATTTTTAAAGTAAAAAGTGGAACCTACGACTTCTGATTAATTTACTTTCTGATTACACATGACGGACGGGACAATAAAATCGTATGTGTGAAAATAGTTCTAAAAATGTTATTCAAACAGGTTTAAGGACTTTAAGAATATTAAAATTAGACAGTGGAAATTAAAAATTATTGGTTTTGTTTAACAATGTAAGAAATAAGAATATCTTATGTTTGCGATAACGGACGGGACATCAAAAGTTATAGAAATAAAACAGTAATATTTCTATCCAATTTACCAGAAAGTAAAAAATACTATTCAAAAAATATTTAATATTTGTATGTTTTATGTTATTGCCTAAAAGACCTAGTACGTAAATTTTAGAATCCAATGATTAACTTCAACTTTATATGATTATTCTCTCTCAAAAACTCTTTTGTCGAAAAATAAACCGAATCGTGCATTTTGAAAGAAACTTATCATTACTAAAATCATTTTGAAATTTCTGGGTCAGGGTTTATTTTTCCTGGAACGGCTGTAAAATGTATTGAATGATAGAAGAAAAGTAATTCCCCCGCAAGGGAATTATGACCATCCTTATAGTTACCGTATCTAGACAATAATAGTATTTGATTGCAAATAAATTGTTTAAAGTTCAAGTTTTAAAAACGTCTTATTTTTCAAATTATTTACATAATTACTAGTAGTACCAGTAATTTTCTGGCCATTCGCTTTGGCCTGAATTTTGCTTATTCCAAGCCTGTGATTGGGATCTTGGCCATTGTCGTGAGTTTATCACGAGAAAGCCTTCTTTGCTTTGTTTTGGAATTAATTCTTCGACTGTTTCTTTCATCCTAAGGTCGACTTTCGCTGCTCCAACTTCCCGAATTTGTCTTTGTCGTAAATTGCGAAAATACGCTCGTGATCAATGCGCGTTCGATGTCTTCGTAACAAAGCTGCATTTTATCGTTTCTTGTCAATTCTCTTCGAGTCTTTTCTCCTTGAGTTTTGGTTTTTTTTTTCTTCGGGGAAAATTTTACGATCGCCAATTACGCCACTAATTGTTATCAACTGTATTATGTTTGTCGGTTAAATATTTGGTCGATGGGCTTTGTAGAACAACGGCACGGTCATAATGCACGTAAAATATTTACCGGTAATCACGGTAATTGTTTGATTAAACACAACAGATCATTAACGCGGTGTGGCGGCCGCAAGGACGTCTCGCGTTTTTCCTTCTCTCGATTTCGTTCGGGCCAATAATCCGACGTAAAGCCGGCGCTGAAATAATGGAATTTATATTATTAGAACAACGGCTTGTTTTTCCTTCATGTTCCGAGTCGGAGGTAATTGATTGATCCTCTCAGGTGGCCGCCGGACTTGGCCGCCAAACGCTGATTGGAAAATAGGAATGAATGATACATTGCGAGTTATGAAGTTTTCAGATGAATTTTTCGCCGAAAGATAACACGAACTCAAACTCCAAACATAAACCTGGAAGTAGATTAACAAGCGCGTTATTCAAACCTCCAAGTTTCAGGAAGAGCACAATGAATTTTTCCGAACAAACCGAGTCTATTGAAATTTTGGTTTTGCTAGGTGGTCGTGAACTCGAGTCACAGTTGACATTGCACGAACTTGTAGAGGGTCATCCGTGAAAAAATCTCCTGTGAGAACTAAAAATTCCGCCGTGGAGATTGTTATCTTAATTTTCGGCTGAAAAATGTAAACACTTGGTGCTTGCGAGTTCAATATTTGGGCTCCGATTGAGCGTCTCGACGTCTGATGATTGGTATTGACTTTCGTGACGGGCCCCCGATGATGGGAATCTCGCAATTCGCCGTATCACACACACGTGGCGTCGGCGGCGTCGTCTTGCGCTCGCAAACCGAAAATGATTGATTTATGATTTCATCACGTCCAAAACTAGCGCCCCCCAAAAATTAGGCAGCGAGTTGTGGATTTAATTAAACGTCGAGCAACAATCGACGACGATATAGGAAGCAACAGCCGTGTTTCTAATACCGGAATATAATTAAATATACCGACGAGACCAAATAAACCGGAGCGAAGTTTCCGAATGGAAAGTTTCAGGGCAACGGAGAAAAGTTAGTTATACCGGCGATATTAAAAACGTATTTAACATGACCCGGAGGACGTTTCGCTGGAAGAAAACAACGCAAAAATACGACTGTGTTTGATGTTTTCTTAATCCGAGATGGTAATCGATGCGACTTGCTGAATCCCTTGGAACCGATCCAGACATGTAAATAATTGGCGCTAGTGGTATTTTTTGACGGTGCGAAGGTGAACAGTTAACATTATACCAGCAAATGCAAAATTAACATTTCAACGTCGGATTCGGACAGATATTTGGTTGGCAGAGACGGCTGGGATTAAATATTTTTAACACTGCTTCACTGGCGGACGTTAATTCAAAATAAAAAATCGCATTTTCGCCTTGTTAACCATTCGACAGGAATCGCTCGGACGGTGACTCCAGATTTATTTCAAAGCGAGTTTTTCAACATGAAATTCAAGTCCAAAAAAATTATTTAATTGTCTTTTTATTTTTAGAAAAAATAAATTATGAACCACTACTGATTTACTACTTTCCTGTTCCTATTTAAAATTCCTTGAACGGCTTTTTGCAAAAAAAATTCAAGTCTTAGGTTTGAAAGAAAGTTTTAATTTTTAGCGTGATGTGAACTCTGGGAGTATTCTAAGACAAAACACGCCTAAACTTTGAAAGTACACACGTATTTAACCAGAAATAATAAACCTAAGTTTAAGAGTAGGCTTTCAATGGTTTTACCTTAGTTAAAACCTGAAACATGTATTAAGCTTCAAGCTTCGAGCATTCTGAGCCAAAACAAGCCTTAGCCTGAAGTTTCTCAGACTCAAAGCTAACCTGAACCTGAGATAATCATTTCAGTAGAAGCAAATCTGAGTTTCATTGGTTTTATCCTAAACCTGAAACTTTTTTTATTAAACCGCTTGAGTTTTCTGAGCAAAACTAGCCTAAACCTGGAGTTATTAAAGCTAGAAGTACGTCTGAATTTGTATAAGTGAACCTATAAGTAAACATGTTTCCCACGAAGCCTTGAGTATTGTGAGCCAAAACAAGCCTAAGCCTGAAGAAGTTTCTCAGGCTCAAAAAAACTACGTTAACCTGAGATTATAAGTAAATCTATGTTTCCACCTATTCTATGCTAAACCTGAAACGTTTTTCTTATTAAACGGCAAAACTGGTCAAAACAAACTTAAACCTGAAGAGTTTTAGGCTTAAAAAACGTAAACGCTTAAACGTAAATAAACCTGAGTTTAAGGTGTGTTTCCATTGGTTTTATGCTAAACCTGAATCAATTTTCTTAATAAAATTCACGAGTTTTTTGAGCCAAAACAAACCTAAACCTTAAGTTACTAAAGCTCAGAAGTACATCTGAATCTGAAGTTAACACTAAGTAAACTTACGTTTGAGGTATGTTTTAGTGACACCTAAAACGTGTTTTTTTTAAGTTTTAAATTGTGGGTATTCTGAGCCAAAACAAGCCTAAGTTAGAAGTTTTTCTGTCTCAAAACCTACGTGAACTTGATATAAATTTTCGGTACAAGCAAGTCTTGAGTTTTAGGTATGTTTCTATTTGTTTTATGCTAATCTTGAAACGTTTTTCTGAGCAAACAAGCCTAAACCTGAAGTTGCTGAAGCTAGAAGTACATCTGTATCTGAAGTAAAAACTTTTCCACAAATAAACCTAAGTTTGCGGTATATTTCTATTCGTTTTATTTGACTATTCAGGATACTCTGAGCCAAAACAAGCCTAAACCTGAATAGTTTCAGACATTAAAACACTACACATGGATATAAGTGATCTTGAGTTTAAGGTGTTTTTCATTGGTTTTATGCTAAACCTGAACCATTTTTCTTATTGAACTGCATGAATTTTTGGAGCGAAAATAAACCTAAACCTTGAGTTGCTGAAGTTCAGAACTACACTAAGTAAACCTAGGTCTGAGGTATCTATTTGTTTCATGTGACACCTAAAACATGTTTCTTAATCTTTAAATTGTGGGTGTTCTGAGCCTAAAGAAGCCTAGATTAGAGTTTCAGGCTTAAAAATTCACGTGAATCTGACACTTAGACATACGTGAACGTGAGTTTGAGTTTTATGCTAAACCTGGAACATTTTTTTTTAATTAATGTTTAAGGTGTAGGTATTCTGAGCAAAAACAAATATAAGTTTAAGGTTTTTCAATTTCAAAACCTGCGGTAAACCCTTTGATATAAATTAAAATTGAGTCCGTGGTATAGTTTTTTTGGATTATAATAAAACCCGAGCCACCGTAAATTAAAATTTTTGTTTTTGTTGTTGTTCGACACATTGTTTGCGCATTTTGCGCGTTCTCCGAATTCGCCCCTTGACACCGAAACCATCTCGTAACGTCATAATAACCGCCCATAAATCTGCTAGAACGTCTCCAACCCCTTCTAATTTCCCGGAACGCATCTGATAATTTACACCTTCTTCACTACGCGATTGATTTTTCCCTCATCGTGTGCAACCACGAAAACAATTCCGATATATATAAGAACGCTTGGAATGCAAGCCAAGGCCCAACTTTTGTATTTCCTCCAACCGAGCGTGACCTTTTCCGAGTCATGCGGTGGGACTCTTCCCCGTAGAGGATTTTATCACTCGCGCTCTCGATTCACTTCGTCGAGCGTACGAATAATAAGAGTTTAATCACCTCGTGTGCTGTGCTTGGACGTTTCTATTCTTAATTGTGCAAATGTTAATAGGAATCGCCGGATTCTCATGCATTTCCACCTGGGTCGGCAATTACCGCCACGCTTCGCTGGGGTAATTATGCGTAATTAAAGCCGTTCAATAATTCATTCGGCGGCGGGCCGCAAGGTTCCGCTTTGGGACCCATTCTGTTGCGATTTTTTGGGGAAATAGTTGTTTCTTGGCAGTCGACTTGGTGGAGTTATTCATCATTCGTCTCAGCCCGTGCCATTAATCATCCCCGTTTCTGTTTCAGGTACGTATTATCTCTCGGTAAGATCGTTACGAGGGCCTTTGTGGGGCGGAAAGGTCAGTATTATTTAATCCCCGAATTCGGAGCTCTCAATATTATTAAAAAGCCGATTCGCATTGAAATCGAACATCAAAGTGCCCTGCGGATAATCGCAGAGCGATCGCTCCAAGGTCGCTCTTCAAAGGTCCTGACCGGTCCAGATTTTCGCGTCACGTTGCCGCGATTTGTCTTTTCTAATTGAAAACGAATCTAAGACACGTGTGCTGGATGCGAAGGAAGCAACGCGTGCCATCTGCATCGTGAGAATTTTTTTTCTAGGCTCTCATCAGAAAATTAAAAACGTTCCGGTTCAGTGGCTTTTTTCCGGTCGCTGTCTTGTTCTTTCATTGAACTTGGCTCCGGTGTAGCCTTGAGAGAGCACACAAAGACACGGATGGGTTCTATCATGTTAACGACACTGACTTGTGCAATTACATTGCGATTAAAAAACGGAAACTGGAACGGTGAAGAAGAGTGTGCGGCCTTGAAGCGTGATGGTTTTTTGAATTTTTCAACGCGGGTTTGGTGGAATATTTAACATTGTGAAAGATTCAACGTGTGGCCCGGAAACGGGACGGATTAATTGATTGTGAGTGTGTTGGATTGGATTTCTGGGTCCAGGAGGATGAATTTTTAATTTTTGGGGCTAAAAGGGCTTAGAAATTTAATGCTTGGTCCAGGTTTAGCCGTATTTCACTTGAGTGGACAAAAGGTTAAGGAGAACAATATTGAGTGAATTTATTTTTTGTCAACTTTTTTTCATTGTTTTATTCTTCTTTCAGTTTTTACCTAATGATCATTGTAGTTATTGTTCATTATTAACAATTCAATATACACTTCTTTAGTCATATTTTTACGCTTTATTATTTTTTTGTTTAGTTTTCTTGGTCTTGTAAACCGATTTTTTATTTTTGTCATTTTTAAAAAACGGTAAAAAATAAATAACCCTTTCATCGCGATTAACATCATGTGTTTTTAACTCTAACTTGGATATTTAATTTTTTTGTTTTTTTATTTTTCTTAACTATTTAATTCGTTTTTTGTTTTTGAGGTTTTATATTTAGTTCTTTTTATCAACTTTTTTGCTGTAATTTAGTCAGTCTTTAATTCCATTTCTAATTTCTTAGTTTCGAATGGTTTCGATTATTTATAGCTTCATATATTCGGAATTTTTTTGTTTGACTTTGTCTGTCTCTGGTGCCTTTTAAAACCTTTTGTCAGCTTTTAATTTTCCAATTTTTAAACAGATTTTTTACCTTTTGATTGTTTTGGTATTAAGTTGTTTGTTTTTTGCGTTTGTCTTACTTTTTTATTCATCTTTTATCTGCTTTTTTATTTTATTTTTACTTTTTCCAAATATGTATCTAATTTTATTGTTTTCACATCGATATTTTATAGCATTGTGTATTTTTTTGATTTATTCTTTTTTCTGTCGTTTATACCTGTATTGAAAATCGGTTTCTTTATTTTCTAATGTAATCATTAAGAATAATTACCATTTATTTTTCACCTTAACGTTGGTAATCAACTTGTATTAAATTTAACCTGCTTTTTATTTTTTAGTTTTAAAATCAATTTTTGTTAGTTTTAAATATTCTTTTTAATAGTTTTTGAGCTAAGTTTTTCTGTTGGAATTTAAGTCAATTTTTGATGGTTTCTTTTCTTAGTTTATATGCGGATTAACTTATACCTTTAAGTATTTTTTAGGTTGGTAACTGAATTTTTTAATGTTGATGTTTATTTTGTATTTTTACTGATTTTGTCAAGTCTTTCAGGTTGTTTTTCTTGACCATATTGTTAATTGTTGCATCGATTTTTGAGTTTTTGATCTCCTATTAATTTAATGATAGTTTTTTTTACTTTACGTAGTTTCTATTTAATTTCGTTGAAGTATCTTCTATAATGTTATAATTTAGCTTTCAATGATTTCTTTGCTTTTATGTGGGTTATTTATTTCAGTCGTCTAGTTGTTTTAAGTTTTAGTATTTTGTTTAAAATTGTCTTCAAATTTTTTGGTTTATTTTTCTGTAAGCAGGTCCTCTTATTTTTTTTTATTTAGTCTTTCTGTGATTTAGTTGCGATTTATTCATTCATAATAGATTGCAGTTTATGGCTTGCGATCGATTTTTCTGTAGTTTTAGCTTAATTTTATTTTTTAAACACTGAGGTTGGTTTTTCTCCGGCGAAGAAAATTGCGCCGTGTGCTCGTCGCTGATGGAAGACAGATATTCCCGGGTAGAGCTTTGTTTCAGCTGTCAAATTAAACGTTTCAGTGGATTTTTCCGGGGGGCATCAATGTTGCAACGTAATTTCCGTGTAGAAACGATAGAATTAAATAAATCGGTAGAGAGTGAGTTCGAGTTGGTCTCTTTTCGCCGTAGCATTTGCATTCGTACAGAAACACGCCATAAATAATTAACAACGTCGGAGGTGTTTCGTCGAGGGACGGTCGCTGAAAAAAGCACCGGTGTAAATATATGAATTTCAGTGCTTATTTAATTCGGAACAGATGAGATTTCCGTCCCTTTCATCGCGTGTTTTTATTGAATCGAGGCGCTCCGGAGACTTGTTTATTCGTTTTTATTGCGTTTTTCACTTAATCATAATTTTTCCCGTGCAATCGCATGCATTGAAGTTTTTCTTTTTTTCGTCTTCGCTCTTATTATTGAGTCGACGTGTACGTATTACCCGGAATGATGTTTTTTCGTTTTCCCGATCATTATTCGGGAAAGTACAATGGGAAAGGGGAGAATGGAAGTTTTGTTCGAGAGGCCTTACTTACTTTTCAGCCGGAAAAATCGGATAAATATGTAAAGGAAAACAAATGACCTAAAAAGCTTCAGACAAGTTTTAGCTCTTCGGGATTTCAGGTGGTTTTTTGATGGCGAGCGAAATAAAAGCTCGCCGTTCTATTTCCACATACAAATATTTATCGATCGGTTTTGCAAAATTTACCAAATTGGATTAGGTCGCCATGGTAATGTCCATCCATGACGAAACAGCCCGAGAGCAAATTCTCTTTAATTACACAGCAGACCACCAACGGGTGTTGTGTTATTGCTCGCCTCCTCCTACACGTGTCTTGGCCGCGTGTTCACTCGTAAAACACACCGAAATAGAGCTACAGGCGCATTACATAGCTAGATGTTTTAAATATTCCACGGATATTTTATTTATTTTCATCGGGATAACGAAGTGGATCTTTTTGCCTTTTATCCTCGAGAATGCTCGAATTTAATTGGATGGTTTCGAATATATTTTTTAAAAAGGAATACTTAATGCGAGTCATTTTAATACTGCGACAGGACCGGGGAAAAATGCAAATTACACGACTAATTTCGACAAATGCAACAGCTCGTGTCGCGCGAGACGATGAAGAAAAATTACGACTTTTTCAAAGTGAATTATTTACGCGTTT
Source organism: Tribolium castaneum (assembly GCF_031307605.1). Taxonomy (NCBI): domain Eukaryota; kingdom Metazoa; phylum Arthropoda; class Insecta; order Coleoptera; family Tenebrionidae; genus Tribolium; species Tribolium castaneum. The sequence continues at coordinate 24,939,169 of NC_087395.1, read as the reverse complement.
GAGAAAACAGCTCTTAAAAATTAAAATTTTACATGTTCTAATCTAGCACACGGATTTCTAGAATCCCGACAAGGGAACATTTGGTAAATTGCACCTGAAGTGCAAGATTTTTCGCTCTTAATATTTAATTGAAAGGGAAATTAGTTTAAAAAAGGTCAGAACTAACCCAAAGTTTGGGAAAATCGGTTCAAATCCAAATCTAACACAGTAAGACATCATTGTTCAAACAAAACAATAAATAGTTAAACCAAAATTAAGACTGCTGAAAAAATAGATTTAAAAATGAAAAAAAATCTAATCGTTGGTTTAAAAAATTGTAACGAAATTCTGAAATGTTCTTGAATCCTAAATTTCCACACTTTTTTGCTGATGGATTTCAGTACAGTTGTTAGAGGGTTTTGTCTTATTTATTTAACTCAGATTTTCTTAGAAACAAACTAAAAAAAACAAACACTGAAAAGTGTAGAATATGCTTGAGAGTTAAAATTAACTCGAATTCTTTGTTAAAAATATTAAAAACTAAAAAAAAATTTATAATGATAATAATGATACAGGGGTGAACAAAAAATATGGACGATGTTTAAATTTTAACCGGGGTTAATTTGACGGTCAAATTGACCGAAAATCGGCAATGATTTAACCTTAAATTTTTCTTACCTTTTTATTTACTTTTATATGGTAAATTTGTGTAATTTTAACGTGAAAAGTTAGCCATACGTTTTAACCGGGAGTTTAAGCAAGCAGAAGTTTTAGACTTGGATCTGAGAAAATCCAGGTTATCTAACCGCGGTTAAACTTGACCAAAGTAAGAGTGTGTTTAGGTTAAATTAGGCATCTGCTCGATCGAAGCTTTTTGTGAGAACGTGAACACTTTTGAGTGGAGTTGTCCCTAAAAGCAATTTTTTATTCAAAATAGCGTCATAATAATAAAACAACGACGCGCATGAAAAAAATATTAAGCAAGACAAGAGAATAAGTTCATGCACGGTCATAAAATTCGAAATGGCGATATTCCATTTTGTATTCACGACGAAATAAGCGTAGCGTTTCTAAATCTAGCACAATTTCCGTTTCCTGACGATACTTCCATGGTTACCTTGTGTCGATTTAAGAGCAGTTAAACGCAAATGGGCGTAGTGACAGGTCTTTATTTTTACTACCGTCACGAAAACCCACTGGGTAAAAGCGCTTTTTTCTTTGGAGAAATTATCTTTTTTACGACCTTTTTGTTTTTCTATATTCATGAGAGCGCGAAAAATTAGTGCATGAGTTAATTGGTTTTGATTAGATCAGAAAATGCCGGACACGGCCCTCGTTTCGCGTTTTTCGCGTCGCTCTTCAAGTAATTAGTGCGAGTAAACATTCGGATAATGTTTCTCGGATTTTAATTGTTAATTACCGCCGTTGCAGTCGGAAATTTTTTCGCTCAAAGAGGACGAAACGAGCGCAATAATTCCGCCGCTAATTGGTGCATGGATTTAATTAAAATAATAATAATAAAAAAACTTGTAACCGCGCCCCCGGCCACAATTAAACCCTCGGCCCGAAAAGGAGGACCTCCAATTAAGAAAATGTTAATTTTTCTCGGAGTTTCCCGAAATATATATACGGCATGTATAAAGGAAAAGGGGGAGAGTCGTCGTCTCATCTGCGCTCTCCCCTCGTCCCGAACTACATTAAAAACTTCGCACAGTTAATCGCAGGGAAATCAGACACACGGCTGCCAACTTTGTAACTACAAATGGAACGAGGAACGCTTTTCACAGCGCAATTTATTGCGCGTGTTGAACGTTTATACTTTGTTTCTTTGTGTCTCTAAACACATGCGCTACTAGTGCAAATCATAATGCCCCCGCGATGCTATTGTTGGACTTATTATTATGATGGCTTTTAAGGCGCGAATCTGCCGAATTTATGGGGTAATTGTTTCGTATATTGACACCCTTTTGAAGAAGGGACGAAAACGGCGCATAAAAAGGGATTTATGAGAGGCGATGATGACGCAATAAGGGCTGAACATCGCGCTTAACTGCCACTTGCGTAATCTTTGCAAGGAGGTGAGACTATAGTAATTGGCCTACCTTTTTCAATTACTTTGGACTAAAATTTCAATAAAGTAAAAAAAATTTTTAAACTTACTCTAGCAAAGTTTTATGGACTTTTATATGTCTTAACGACTCACTAGAGTTGTTAAAAGTCCAAAAAAAGTCCATTTGTTTAATTTTTTGATGTTTGATTTTTTCAATTTTTGTTGCGATTTTGGGCGATTTCGGGTACCCGGAGCATTTATCGAGCAATATCTCCGGAACTATTAGAGATAACCCATGAAGTGTCCTATCGTTGGAAAGCTCTTTAAATTATCTATTTTTTTCAAAAAAGATTATTGCTCTCCGACTAATAGTTTTCGAGCAAATTGCTGCTAAATGCAAAAATTGGTAAAATTTTAAAAAATTCGTAACTAAAAAACTATTGGGAATTTGGCAATTTTCTCGATGCCAATCGATTCCCCGGATCATTTTGCATAGGTGTGGATCAAAACAGTTCCACTTTTTAGAATAGTTTAGCCGTAAATGAGAAAATAAAAAGAATTTAAAAAAAGTTAACACCCCCCCCTTAAAATCGGTCAATTTTTAAAGTGGCTCAAAATCAAATAAAACCTATTCTATCTTATAGATTTTGATGTGCTCTTTACGATGGAACAAACCGTTTTCTTCTAGCTCTTTTAGTTTGGCCGTAATCGGCGTTTGAAAATTGAAAAATTTTTTGCGAGATATCGCCTTGGGTCCTATGCCGTTCTGTAGAGTTTTTTATTCCGGTTATCCTCCATTTTTCCGTTTCTCGATATCTTCAATAGTTTCGCCGTAATTGTCGATTGAAAATTGAAAAAAACTGAAAATGGAAACCTTTTTTTGCGTTTTTCTTGGAAAGTGAAAGACTTAGAGCAACGAGCAAAAATCCATCTGATGGCGCTTAATTTTGCCTATTTTTTCGACCAAACTCGGAGCCGCTCCGGGCAACGGTTCCGGCTACAGAGGCGATCAAAGTTTTGCACTAAAAAAATTCATAAAAAAAAAACTAAAAGTCGTAGAGCATTGCGGTTTGTTCCATTGAATTCTACGGCTCATTTTACATATTATATCAATTTTTCACAAGAATTAAAAATTTAAAATTTTTTGCCTAAATTTAGGGTAGGCATTTGTCATTGTAAAAAATTTTATTCATTAAAAAAATTCATAACTCAAAAACTAAAAGTCGTAGAGCAATGCGGTTTGTTCCATTGAATTCAGCGGTTCATTTTCTGTATTATACCAACTTTTCACGAGATTTAAAATTTTCAATTTTTTTGCTCAAATTTAATAGTAATACACTTACCTTCAAAGAAGTGAAAAAAAAAATTTTTATTTTAAACTAACTCCAGCCAATTTTTAGAGATTTTTATATGTCTTAACAACCCACTAAAGTTGTTAAAGTCCTCAAAAAGTCCATGTGTTCGATTTTTTGATGTTTGATTTTTCCAATTTTTGTCGCGATTTTGGTCGATTTCTGGTACCCGGATCATTTATCGAGCAATAACTCCGGAACTATTAGAGATAACCCTATGAAGTGTAATATCGTTCGAAAGCTCTTTAGATTATCTATCTTTTTCATAAAAGATTATTGTTCTCCGACTAATAGTTTACAAGAAAATTGCAAATATAGGCAAAAATTGGTAAAATTTAAAAAAATTCATAACTAAAAAACTGTTGGGAATTTGGCAATTTTTTCGATGCCAATCGATTCCCTGGATCATTTTGCATAGGTGAGGATGAAAATAGTTCCACTTCTTCGAATAGTTTAGCCGTAATGGAGATAATAAAAAAAATAAAAAAAGTTAAAACCAAAAAGGTATACTAAAATAACTGCTACAATAACTATTCTTGCTTCTATTTTTGACAATTATTATAAGATCTGAAAAATGATATAAGAAATTAAAAAAAACATAGTCTTAAAAAATAATATCGACTTTTTAGTGTCTTTTTCAACGTTTTTTGTTGACATTGGTTACTGGTTTTATATGTTCTATAATTTTACGTTATATTTTTGCGTTACAAAATCTTTTAAACAGTTCCTAAAAGGAAACGTTCATGTTTTACCTTACAAATAACGTTATTTCCGTGAGCATTTTTGCGTTGTAAAAAAGTTAATCTGCATTATCGTTGTTGACTCTGTTGAGACAATTAATTGTCGAAAAGCGTGCGAGGGATTACATCCTCGGCATAATTCGGCTTAGGTATGAATCCTTATAGATCACATCCCGATTGAGTTGGGCCGTCTCGAATCAATAATAAGCAAAGCAGAGGAGAACGGAGCAGAGGAGGCCCAACAAGACCACGCCGGTATTAATTTCGTAATCTTCTTAAATCGGGCTGACGACGAATGTTCGATTCAAAACGTACATAAATACGAAGAAAGGGGAAGCCGCCGTCGACTGCGAAACCCCGATAAGAAAATAACCGGGCATTCGTACGTGCACCTGAATACCATTTGCATTGGGCGAAAATTGAAAAAGTGTGCGAGAGGAGGAGGAGGACGCCGGTATGGGCCACCTGTTGTTGTTGGCCCCGGAAATCGAGCGCTGGCACAATTAACACCCCCATGCAAAAGAAAACAAACAACTAATTAATTTAATACTTTTGGCTCGTGAAACTTAAAACTTGGTCGAATGTTAATAACGAAATGGTTTGTGCGCCAGAAATGTCAAGCGATGGGAATATTATTACAAAAACAACTTTAATTTCGCGAACGAAACACGAATATTTTATTCAACGGGAAGGAAATACGGTTTTCCCAACGGCCACTTTTTATTTTCTTTTAATTAAGTGCTTGTAAGTTGCCGCCGCCCGGCTATAAAATATGAACAACGATGCGGTCAGTATAATGAGATTCGAAATTATTTAAATGCGGAAATTATTGCCCGGTGGGTTTAATTTTTTGCTGGGGTATTGCGAAACGTCCGAAATCTACAATTTCAAAAGTGGGTGTGTTTATATCCCATTCCTATTATTAACTTGGGTATAAATACGAGTAGTCACACATATTATTGTTCAAAAGCTTTTAACGGCTGTGACGGACAACAAAAATAACCCGTCATAAAGTAAATTATTTTCAATGGCTATAAACAAGGCGAGCTTCGTCTCATTGTGAAATACTTCAAACACAACACATTTTGGGCCACTTTTTCACCAGTCTTTTGCGAATTCGTACCCTTTTGTCCTCACAAAATCAATCCTAAAATTTCGTTGGATTCAGGAGTTTCAGTTTTTTCTGTTTGTGGTATAACTCCAATTTTCCAGGTTTTAAATCTATTTTTGTAGGTCAGGTTTAGACTACAGATATCTACAGGTTTAAAAGTTGTGAAATTTTTAAGTTTCAACGTGTTAAACATTTTTTTTTATTTCTAATTCAAACCTGGTTGAAACCCTAGAATATCTTTATTACAAAGTTAACCCAGTTTTAAATTCATCTTTGAAAATTAGGATTTTCTCAAAATTTTTCATTTTTTTGCTGAATTGGAACAAGGTTCAAACTTAATTTAGGTTTCTCATCTTCGAGAAGTAGGTTTAAGCTGCTCAGAAGGTTTCTAGGTTTAAGTTTAGGTTTGATTCTAAGAAGTTTTCTCGGATCTGAGCAGAATCGAATGGTTGACTAAAATTTAGGTTGAAACGTTTAAATACCTAATTTGAGTATAGGCTTAGGTTTTATTAACATGTTCAGACGCATTTTTGGTTATAAATATGGCTTTGGGTTTAAGTTTTTTCGGTTAATTTACTTTTAATTGAGGGAGGTTGTTTCAGGTTAGCTAATCTAGTTAGGTAACAGTTATAGTTTTTTTTATCATAATGTAAAAAGCTACACGGATTGAACCAGAGCTTGAGACCCAGATTAAGACTTTTTGATAGTTTCAGATTTTTTAGTTTCGTACTAGATTTCAACAAGATACGACTAAGATTGTCTAAAATTAACTAAGAAAATTTTCAGGTTTAAATTATAGTCATGGATATTATTTATGCAGGTTTTATGATTTTTTGTGTCTCAAAAAGTTTACTCAGTGAGTCAAGTTAATCAAGTTTCAGCGTTTAATCTAAAGAATTTACTCAAATTGACCAAGTTTACTCAAAAGTTCAGAGCTTTTCAGGTTCTATTTTAATACATTTTCAACTAAAATTTGGATTGAAGTTTTAATAATTTGTGTTTAGCTTTAGGTTTTAGTAGCTTACTTTAAGCCTAAAATTCTTAAATTTTTTATTAGTTTAGGGAAAAATGTTCGCGTAAAATTAGAAAATCTAACGTAGGTACAGAATTTGTCAAGGTTTAAAAATTTAGTTTAGATTTAAGCTTATTTGTGGTAGTTAGGTTTAGATTTTTGGGTTTAATTCGGGTTTAGTTCTGAGCACTTTTTCAGGTTTGAACTAATCGCGAGCTTTGGCTACTGTTGTACTTGAACCTACAGGGACTGAACCGGAGCTTTCAGTCACTGTAACTGTACAGGTTTAGATATTTTCCGACTAAATTTTTGAGTTCGTTTTTTAACATGATCTAGTCCAATTCGTTCGAAGTTTTGGCCGATATTTCAAAGCTAGTTTCGCTTAAAACGCAGCTTTTCTGGGTAATCAGAGATTTTAATAAAACCAGGTCTAGAGCTCGTGTTTACACCGCCACCGGTGGATCGATGTAGCAACCAGTTGATATGCACGTAACAAATTTCCTCGTTTCCTTTCCCTTTTCCGCACCGATCCAGTTTATTATTATCGAGTCAGATGGCTGATTGACGCGCTAAAAGGTTTTTCTGTCTGTCTGGATAACACATCGCTGACGTCTATCCTCTTGGACGTCGTGTGTATGTGTATAAAGAACCACAATCCACATGCCCGCCATCTGGGGCCTTCGATTCACTCATTCTGTATAACATACACACACATAAGACGAGAGATGTTTAGTGTCGCCTAAAAATAAACCTTTTGATTTACACAAAACGCAGTTTTACCAGTGGAAAGGCCATGTGCCGGGATCCCGGGCCACGTGGGAGTCGTGCAAAAGCTCACGTGGCAAGGGTGTGAAATATTCACATGCGGAAATTTGATTTAGTTTTCTGGCTGTCGTAAACCGGGAGATAAAACCTAATTGAAGTGCCCATAATGTTGGAAAATGTAAAACTTGGAGTAGTTAAGCATGAAGAATGTGAGCAATGATTAAGTGGAAAAATGTAAAGTATGATGAAAGTTTGATTAATTGGTAAAAACAAATAAAAACTTTCCTCGGCAGCTCTCGTCGCATCAAACCTAAAGCAGGGTTAATTGTCTCGAGTGGTCGTAAAACCTATAATTGCGCGTTTATCGAACTAGAGCTGCAACAATTTACCGTCGTCGCAATTACCGTATAATAAAAGTTTTTCATTCCGTCCGCATCGTTGCACCTTTTGTGAAAATTCCGGTCATTTTTCCGTTTCCGGGTGTGTGATTTTTCCGCCGCCGGATCCATTTCAGACACATGCTGTCTGCCCTCCGTCAGGTCTTTTGTGTTCTCTCCAACTACTCCTCACTAGGAGGGAAATTGTCGCCGAATTCGAAATGTATGGAAATTTTTAACGCCCGGATCGAGATCCGGAGTCTCTCTTTTTCTCTCGTTGTGAATAAATCGCGTTCCGTTACTTCATTTACATCTGTTCCAGTTTCGGCGGCGCGGCGGCGGACGCGTCGCGACGCTAAAAGCTTTCGCGCGCGCGGATCAACCTCGAGCCCGGAACAAATCCAATTCCGGAACGAATCAGACTATATGCATCGGCGACAAAAAGAAAAACCGACTTCTCGACGACGAGATGATACAAATACGGCGACGCGTCATTAGGCAAACGCAAAACGCCAGCTTTTCAGAGAATTATTTTTCAGTCAAGGTTACAAAGCCAATAATGCGAGGTATTGATTGGCTTTAAACTGTTTACAAGACGGCTTGAATTAATAACACGAATGTGGAATCATCTCAGGATCAATTGCACAAAGCAGCTTATAACCTTGACTCCGAAACAACGGATTCTGAAAATTTTCAGGTTTCAGTAAAATGCAAAATGTAGATTCCTCCGTTAGTCTGTGAATTTTTGAGACATATTCTAAGAAAAGGGGTTTAGATTTAAGCTTAGGTCTCAGAAAGGCGAATTTTTTTTTATTTATTAGTGTTGGTTGTGAAAATATCAAGTTTTAATAAAAAAGGTTTTGATTAAACTTTTTTAAACCTAATACCAAAAAAAACCTAAAATGATTAGACTTACGTCTAGAAACTTGTCAGGTTTAGGTTTTAGTTGTTTAGGTGTGAGTTTGAAATGCTTGTAAACATTTTCAAGTCTGAAAATTCGACTGTACTATTTGTGCAGGTTTAAGCTCCAGTTTTTGGGTTTATTTTTGAAAAATATTGGTTTTAAAATGAATTTAAACAGTAACCTAGTTTTATCTTCAATAACCTCTGAAAATAGAAGTTTAGGCTTAGGTCATAATTCTGGTTGTTGCTTCAATAAACCTCAGAAACCCATTTCTAATTGCTCAAAAAAAATGGTAATGTTTAGGTTTGATAAAATAAAGTGTAATGGGGGTTTTACTACTCGGAAAACGAACATATATTTTTTTTTCTAGGTATTTGGTATTTTGATCAAGCTTAACAGAACTAGCTCAGAATTAAATCTGAAAAAAAGGAATTATGAAATACCTAACCACATTTTTTTAATAAGTTCTAAACTAGGTTTTTGGACTGAGAATTTCGAAGTGTGTAACTCAGGATTTGGATTCAAAATTTCTGGTGTTTCCAATTTTTTTTCACAATTTCTGTTCTGAGAACTAAGCCGTTGAGGAAATAAATTAATTAATCACACGTACTCTTGAATTTTCTTTTACATATCTCAGGACCCATAAGTTAATTGATCTCAAGGTTTTTTTCTAACTCCATAACATAAAATTTTCTAGTCAGTACCTTAATCATCGATTAGGATTTAAATATTCAGAAAACAATAAAAACTGAAGTTAATACATGAAATTTTAGGGTCAATAAGAAATTTGGTAAGGTTTAGGTTATACTGCTTCAATAAAACCTGAAAAAAAACCTGTTCAGAAATTTTCAAAAACGTCTAAACTGCTTAAATATCTACAACCTGTTAAAGTATTGGTTTATTATTTAAACTTAGGTTTAAATTTGTAGAAAAATACTTGTCTAGGTTTAAAACTTGTTCAAGTCTGAACTGATTTTTAGGTTTCAGGGAAAAAAGTCAGGTCAAAATGGAATTTTAAGCTAATTTTCCATTTATTGCTGTTTGTTGTGCGTCACGTGCAGGACCCTTTTTGCTTGAAAATTGGGCCTTTCAAGCACAATTATTCCGTCCTTCAGCCCGCAAACTTTCGTTATTAAGCGCTTGCAAAAATGAAATTTAGAAAAACCAGTCTCGGCGTTTAATAAAAAAAACTTTCTTTATTTTCGTCCCGCTCGTTCCTCCATTAAAATATACAAAGTGAATACGTTCCCGAATTGAAAAAGCCCGCCTCCGAAGTGAAGTGCAAAGTCTTTGTAAAGTTTGTTGTTTTATAGGAAATTATAGGAAGAAGCCGGGACCGCTCCTCCGCTTCTAAATCTCTCAAGTGCATTTAACGCTTTTCGAGAGAAGGTAAAACTTTCCCAACTTGGCGTTATCAATTATTATTAAAATCACGTGCCCCTCTTGAATCTAAAAATACTCAGAGCCACGTGCCGTAAAAAACTTGCATTTTCCGAATTATGCAAATACAGTAGATCTGGGAGCGCATGTACTTGCGAATAATTTGCGACACGGGGGCGTCCATAGGTAATATAATTTTGTGCAGGAAATATAATCGCCTTCCTTTCCAAATCTATATTATGTGTGCGTTCTCTCCTGGCTCTTTTCTTCGTTTTGGAGGCCCGCATTCGACGAATCCCTTTCATGACCGGGATTACTATATAAATACATAAAGCACACATCCCAAGATGTACCGTGTATAAGCGCTTTTGCGTCACTTCTCTTCGCCCTTATTCCCGCCGCCGACCCTTATCACATATTCATCCCGTTTTCCTCTTGCCTCCGACAATTTGTTCGCCCCGTACGAACGGATTATCGAGTCTTGAATGCTCGCATCTTGCACTCGAAACTCAATTTTTTCTGTTTTTATTTGTTGCAGAGAGGAAGCGAAGAACTGCTGTCGCAGTCGAACGTCTCAGTGATGGCTCCTTCAGCCCCGCATGCGGACAACAACAATCAGGAAAATGCCAAAAAGGTAGGGATTGACTGAAAGACGACTTCCAACTGTTGCTCAGAATTGTTCAGGAGACGTAAATTTCAGACCTGTTCAGGCTCATTATTTTAGGTTTACTACTCAGAAAACGAAACTGTAGATGTTTAGTCGGTGTTTATGATAGAACCTAATAAGGCTAATGAGAATTTGTCAAGAGTTTTAGGCTTCTGTCTTAAAACCTGGGTAATATTCTGATTAAGGTGTTCTACTAAGCAGAAAACGACAAAAACCTAATATTAACTCAAGGTTTGATTTAGTTTTGACTTTTTTTTAAAGTTTTAGAACGTTCTTCGATGATTTTTTTCATACTTAGTTTCCATATTGAGAATTGACTCAGGATTATTTGAATTATACCTGAGGAAGTTAAATTTTGTAGTTTCAGGTCTAGGTTTTTAGGTTTTTAAGAAGTTTTAGGTTTAGATTACCAAAATTAATTACTTTAGTTTAACTAATTCTGGTTATTGCGTGATTGAAACCTGGGATACATGTACACAATATTGCTCAGGAAACATAACAATATACAACTGTGTTTTAGGTTTGTTTTCTAAGTTGTCGCAAATTTTTTATCAAGTAAACTAAGCTTAAGATTTTACTATTTTAAAAACCGGAACGAAGAACTAAGTCAATAAATTGTACTGGGGTTAGGACACTGTTCTTACAAAAACCTACTCAGAATTGGTCAGAGGACATGAAGGTTTTTGGTTTTTGTGCCAAAATCTGCATAATAATTAAACAAAATTTCTTTGAGGTTTTATTTTAATAAACCTGGAAAACAAAATTGCTCAGGAAACGTAAGGATGTTTGTGTTTTAGGTTTGTTTTCAAATCTACATAAAATAAGTAGGACAGAATAAAATCTAATCATTTAGAAAAATAACAACAAAAATAGAGCATGAGACTATAACAAAAAAAGTTTGTTGTCTCAATAAAACTTGAGAAACCTACTACAATCTCTGTCTGTTGCTTCAGAAACCTACTCAGAATGGATCAGAGAACATCAAGGTTTTTGGTTTTTGGCCCAAAATCTACATAAATTTAATAATCAAACAAAATTTTCTTGAGGTTTTATTTTAATGAATCTGGGAAACAAAATTGCTCAGGAAACGTAAGAATGTTTGTGTTTTAGGATTGTTTTCAAATCTACATAAATAAGTCGGTAAATCGGTCATAGATTAAAATTTAATCGTTTAGAAAAATGATAAAAAAAATAGATCACAAAAAGTATGTTGCCTCAATAAAACTTAAGAAACCTGCTCAGAATTGCTCAGGAAACATTAGGGTTTTAGGTGTCTCAGTTTTACGATGCACAGTTTGTTTGTATCTGAAGAATTTGCTTCAGATTTTTGAACGGTTTTTTGTTGAAAATTGGTTTTAAGCCATGCATGTCTAGATTCCTTATTCAAAAATGTACTCGGGAATTTGGCCTGTGGATGCTTGATTTTGTAGTTTAAGGTTTAAGTATAAAACCTCAGAAACCTACTTCAAATTGCTCAGGAAACATGAGGATGGTTAGATTTTATTTTTTTTTCAAAACTGCCTAAAACTTTTGACAAAATAATGTCGGAACGAAAACAAAAGATTCATTCTTAGAAGGTTTAAATTCTTTTTGCAAGCTAATAAGATTGAGAATTTTTCTGCAAATAGCGAGTTAAAAATTTTTGAAATTATTTCACTCAGGTTCGGGTGGTTTGAAGTAACGCAGATTTTTCCGATTTTTTTTAATTCAAATGGAAATCACTCGGAGCATCTTTTTCTCTCTGTGGATGCCCGATTTTTTGTGATTTATGACCGCCGAACTCTTGCATGTTTAAATGTCGGCATAGGTAATGGGCGTATCGCGCGTTTCACACACGAATTCACCCCGTTACAGGGCGCGATAATCAAAAATCGATTCATCATCGGCCGTACTTTGTCCAAGCGATGGACACATCGAAGGCCGAAAGTCGCCGCCGTGTTGCATAATTGGGTATTGATCATCCGTTAAAACTCATAAGGGACAGCAAAAAAAAATTCATCCTCTTTGTGTCCCTCCCTTTAACGTTATATTTTTAATTTCCTGCGGCCTCGCTCGCTTTACCCGACTCGCAGCGGAAACGCAAAACTACACATGCATCTCTAATTATGTGTTTTCGATCGAAGTAATAAAACCCGGGGATTTTTTTTTGTCACCTAGTCGTAAAATTTTGGCAACGACTGGGTGGGGCAGGTTGATGACTCGGAGCGATTTTATATTCCTGCAGCGTGCTATTGATAAAATGCGACTACCTTTTTTGTAATTTTTAACATCCGTATTGTTTGGTTGGTAGTAATGCCCTGGAGTTACATGTGGCAAAAATAAGGTTCCTTTTTCCTCTCGATTAAGGACGTATTAAATGGGAAAACGAAAGAGAGTCGCTCGCAGGATTCTTTGTCAGTCCAGGATAATGGAAAAAAGGAAATCCTGTTATTATTTAAAAGAAATCTAACTCCGCCTCGATATTAAATCCATTGAAAAAATCGCTAGCTTTGATGGCCGTCCCATTGTATTTAGCAAAATCGCTCTGATTAAAACTGTTCTTCGTCCGATTGAATTTCTGTATTTTTCTTCCGCCAAAATCGACACATATTATTAAAAAAAAGGAGAGAGCAAAGTCGTGAACAATGCCGGTTCGTGCTTTTATTTTATGATAAGATCTCGTAATAAAGCACAATAGACAATGGCCGAAGTTTGGTCTTTCAGCGGCGCTAAAAATCTCCGACGCAGAATTACTTTTCCCCTTCTTTATGAACGATAATTAATATCTTCAGTTGTTATTTATGGCAGTTGGTGGAAGTCGCCGTTTGTTTCTATCTAAAAGCGTAATGGAGACGCATTACGTTTAATAACACCTCCGTTGTGTTGTAGGTGAAGTTGGACCAACAGAACAACGTCGGTAAACCGTCGCGTGTTATTCACATCCGTAACATTCCAAACGACGTATCGGAAGCCGAAATTGTTCATCTGGGAATACCTTTCGGAAGAGTAACGAACGTTTTAGTGCTCAAAGGGAAGAATCAGGCGTTCTTAGAAATGGGCGAGGAATCCTCTGCCACAACAATGGTCAATTATTTCTCCAGCTCGATGGCGCAGCTGAGAGGAAGAGCGGTCTATGTACAATACTCGAATCATAAGGAACTCAAGACGGACCAAACACATTCGAATGCGGTAAGTCTTGACTGTCTTTTTAAACTACATCGTCTTAAAATGCGCAAAATAAATCTCAACTTTTAACTTAAAAACACTCTACTTTAAAAATCAGGCTGAAGTTTCTAAAATTAAACTTAAACTTTGATATTTAGGTTTTTGATTCCAAAATCGTCTTAGGTTTGTTTTTTAAATCACATTTAGGGTTTTAGGTTTGCTCTTGGCTTCAAAAATCAGGTTTAGGTATCTGACATCATTTTAGGTCGAGCTTAGGTTTTTAGGCTTTCCTAACGTCTTGAAATTTTCTCAGGTAACACCTCATGTCACAGTAAATTGTAATAGGTTTAGAAAGAAAATGGCAAAATTGTTGCAAATTTTGCGGTTTCTATAAGTGATTCAGGTTTGTCTTAAGCTTGATATAAGGTTGTATTTATCGCTGACTAAACCTGAACTTCGATTTCTAGGTTTTGATTAAAAAAATGTCTAATTTTTTTTACAAAAATAACGTGAGATTGTATTATTTTCTGTTGTTTACAAAACTGACAGATTTGTCCTTACGCTTATCATCTCAGCCTTGAATATCAGGCTATGTTTCCTAAAACATTTTAGGCTGTTGCTTTATATTTAATTTTTTTAGGAAGCACCCTCAACCTAATTTGTCTTTAATATTTAGGCTTTTTTTAATCATCTTAGGTTTTTTGAAAATGTCGGGATCGAATCACAATTTGAACTTTACAAAACTGTAACAGGTTTTTGTCCTAGGCTTCACCTCAGCTTTGAAAATTAGGTTGAGGTTTCAGAGATGATCGTAGTCTCAATTCGTCATTTAAGCCTCGGTTTAGGTATCACTTTTTAGTAGTTTCTTTAGACTAAACCTGAGCTTTTTATTCAGGTTTTTACTTTACACATAAATGTTGGTATTAGGCTTGATCTTAGTTTTGAAAATCAGGCTTTTTTGAAATCATTTCAGGCTGAACTCAGCATTTTAATCGTGATTTATATCTTTATATTAAATGTTCACACATTCTAGTGTTTATCTCAACCTAAGTTGTCCTTAGGTTTTTATTTTAATAATCGTCATAAGGATTTTTTATGCCCGGAATCACATTTCATGGTTTACAGAATAGATTGTGTCTTAGGTTTGATCTCTGCTTTAAAAATTAGGTTGAGGTTTCTGAAGTCATGTGAAGCTTGATTTTTAGGAAAAAAACCTAATTTTAGGGTTTATCTCGGAGTAAACTTAAGCTGTGATATCTAGGTTTTTATTTTCGAAGTGGTCTCAGGTTTTTAATAAATTCTGTCGGGATTAAATCGTATATTGTGTGGTCAGTCTGAAATCTCAGACACTGAGAAAGTAACTTTAACTTTTCAATAAGGTCTGGGTTCTACTGTTCGAAGGTTCGTTTTTCGAGAGAAACACAAATTTGTTTAATTTAAGGTTCTATTTTAAAATTTATTGCTTAAGATTTTTTTAGGTTGCAGAATTCGATTTTTTTAATTGTCTAGATTTTTTTGAGTATTTAGTTTAGTTACTTAATACCTACTGTCTGAGTCACCTTTTTTGGTGGTGGGTTCAGGTTCACATGTTTAAAAGTTTTCTCAGGAAACACTAAAACGAAGCCTGAGGATATTGATTTTTATTATTTTTCTCAGACTAAACCTAAGCTTTAATATAGTTTTCAGTATTAACCCAGGTTTACATTTGAGCATTAATTTAAGCTGTTTATGTCAATTTGAAACAGACTTTTCGGGACATGTCATTAAGGTTTAGAAAGACAACTTTGTTTAATCTTAGGTTGAATTTTTGGAAATCATTTTTAAAATTAATAGCAGGATTCGAATTTTTTCCTAATTCCCTAGATTTTTTCTTGAGTGTTGAATTTAATGAAATTATGAATGCATAATTGTCGAGATCGGGAGAAAATATGTCAGAAATAAATAAAATTTTGAGTTAAGTCGAGTTAGGCGTTCTGAGAAATCAAGTCAGTTTTATAGTTTGGTAAAAACATCGTGAATGAAGGAAAAGTGCGGCAAAATAAATTCGGTGAAAAATGTGTGGCACCGCATAAGGTTGCGGTTGCTTCGTGTAAAAATTATCGATCCGGTGTGAATGTGACACTTTAACTGTGTTTCGGAAGTAACTACGTAAAGGTGAATCGATAGCGTTACGCGTGTAGTAATCTCGCCGAATTTATGGTGAATTGTCGGCAGGTTTTGGGTGTCTAAATTGGCAAAATCGAGCTCTGGCCTCATTACGGTTTAACCGAAATTTTACGTCACAGCGTTTGAGTTAATTTAACTAATCCAAACCTTGTTAGTGCTGCTATAAACATAATTTATTTCGTCGTATGTGTGTTTTTGGAGGGAAAATGCAGACTAAACACCGCAACTGTCACAAATTAAAAATGTCATCGTATCGTCTCACCTTCGTAAATCTCGAAACACATAAATAAAGTTCCAACGCACGCAATAATCATGAACGACTGAGTGAAATTTTTCGCAGAAATGTAAAAAAACAGCTTAATTAAAATTTATTGCCGAATCTATCTTCGGACAGAATCTACATTAAAAACGTGCTACAAACAATATTCGGGTAATTTTCTTTTTTCACCCTCTAATTCGCAACGGTGTCATGCGAGAGGTTTCATGTAAACAGATTTGGATTTTTCGCGTGATTATTATTTGATAAAATATTCCGCTTTCTAATTGGATGCGGTTGTGAGAATGGATTTTTTTCCAACTAGTCTAATTAGTTTTTCATTAATTTCGACGAGTTTTATTGGCTCGGGGAGAGCCATTCGCATTAAAAACACAAAATGTGGACGACTGTTATTGCCCATTATGAAATTATTACGTCCAATAAACCACACAAAACTTTCATGGATGCGTTGAGAATAAGTTTATGGCCGATGATATTTAAATTAGAAACGTTTCTAGCGAGAGATGTATTTATGATAGTTCGCGATATTTAAATGTTTACGGTTCCTCGCGTTAAACCCCAATAAATTCGCAAACACAACTGGTCTGAAAATAGTTAAGTTTACAAAAAAAAATTATTGTCCTAAGGAATTATTTCTGTGATTCTTCTTCCATCTGGGTGGGGAATGCGAATAAACAGTGAAATTAACTTTGGGCAAAACGATTCCACATAATAAATATTTTCGTTGGAGTTAATTCAATTTGGGTTTTAATTAATGAATTTTTATTGTTTTCGTTTTGGCGTTGGCACGCGTTGCTCCTAAAAGCTCCTGAGCTTAACGGAGCGTTAAGTGCGCGCTTTTGACGAGTTTATTACTAATTAGCGAACGAGAATTAGTAATTTAATACGCCAACAGAATGCACAAAAGACGGTCCCGAATCCTGATTAAAGTCGTCGGCACACCACCAAAGATCATCATCAACTCGCTTCAATTAAAAAATCACCACCACCTCTTCTCCACCACCCGATATTTAATTCAATCACGGCAAAGCAGCAGCAGCACGATGAAAAAATCATCCTCGAGGCGCTACACGTTAATTAAATCGCTACCCCGTCAGGATTTAAGCAAACAAATATTTTCGAAAAATCGTTAAATTTTAATAAATTCGCGCGCAGGTGGGGTGGTGTTTTTTGTTCGGCGAGTATTTATTTTCCATTGTATATACTTTGGACGAGTAAACAAAGTTTCCGGACCGAGAACTTGGTACACAAAGCTCCGGGAAAACTTCCTATCCCTAGGAGGTTTTCTGTTGTTGAAGTGTTGCGAGGTTGCTCGTTCGACGTCACTCATTATTAAAAAAATATTACATTAATGATGCCCAACATCCAATTACGGATTTTTTTTATTTTTAATTCGAAAATTTTTCTTGCATAGCTCTTACACTTGCGTTGCAAGATTTGAGATTCTAAAAAAAATACATTGTTAACTATAAATAACCACTCATTTGTTAATTTTTCGCACCTAAATGCTCGACAAAGTCAGAAATCACAAACGAAAAGTAATTAATTAATTCCGGAACTAAATTGGAAACGATGATCGCATCAGAATTAATGCAATTTTTTGCGGAAACAAAAAAAAAAGTAATTAAAAGGCCAGTTTTTGGCTGGCTTTGGAATTCGTCTGGTGGGAAGGCATTGGGCCGTCACTATCCAATGACAAACACTTTTAATCGTGTTGCAGTTTTTGTTCGCTAGATAAACTTGAAGGAGGTAATTTTTATACTCTTATTGGTTAAACGATGCATTCGAGGAGCAAATGAGACGATAAACTGTTTTGGAAGGGTTGGCTCCTCCCACAAAACTAGAATTTCGTTTTAGATGCGAATAAATGGCGAATGCTAATTGATTTCAATTATTTTCTGCCGCTGACAAGCGTTTGTATTGAGGAAAAAATACAAAATAATTATACAACTCACTTTCTAAACAAATTTCGAAATTTTTCGAAATAAATTAGTCCGAAATTTTTTAGGTGCCGTTTATGGACACCTTATTTACGGATATTTTTAAGAACACTGAAGATAAAAAAAAATTTATGGACAAATTTGTGGAGAAATAAAATTCCTAAATGAAATCTGCTAAAGCTCTTAAGCTTTTGTTTTTAAAAGTTTAAAAAAAGCACCGTTTTCTATCTAAATTGTAGCTAGCGAACTGAAGTTTTTTTTCAGATCCGAAAATTCAAAGACTACTAATTCAACTCTCAAAAAGCTCTTTATCAAAGGTTTAAGACGTCTTCAAAATTCGAAAATTCAAAAATTTTACTGATTCTAACAAAAATAACACTGTAAACTGTCTAAACCCTGAAATTATAAGTTTTGAAGACAAAGATTTTTGCAATTTAAGAGTTAAAAACCTCTTCAAAATTCGAAAATCCAAAGGTTTGACTGAGAAATTTTAAAATGTTTTTTTCTAAAAAAGTGTCACTGTTAACTATGTAAACCCTAAAATTATTAAGTTTTGAAAATAAGGATTTTAGCGATCTAAAGATTTTTTCAAGGTTTGAAGTCTAGTCTTCTAAAACTCTTAAACTCACGATTTTAAAGATTCTAAAAAACTAGTTATGTTAACACCTTCTTAACCCTAAATTTACAAGTTTTTTTTTGACTAAGTTTCTAGCAATATAAAGGTTTTAAAATTTCTTCAAGATCCGAAAATGCAAAGAATTGGCCGAAGATTTTAAGATTACATAATTAAAGATATTATCAAAGATTTTAAAATTCTAGAGATTCTAACAAAAATAACTCTGTTAACTATCTAAACCCTAAAATTTTAAGTTTTGGAGATAAAGATTTTTGCAATTAAAAAGTTAAAAAACTCTTCAAGATTCGAAAATCCAAAGATTTCACTGACAGGTTTTAAAATTTTTGTTTCTAAAAAAAGTGGCACTATTGACTACGTAAACCCTAAAGTTATTAAGTTTCGAAGATAAGGGTCTTAGTGATCTAAAGATTTGTTTAAGGTTTGAAGTCTAGTCTTTTAAAACTCTTAAACCCACGATTCTAAAGATTCTAAAAAAATGATGATAATTTTAAGTTTTTTTGAGTAAGTTTCCAACGGTCTAAAAGGTTTAAAAAAAATTCAAAATCGGAAAAAGCAAAAATTTGACCAGATTTTGAGATTCTAAAAAATAACAATGTTAAGTATCTAAACCTTAAAATTCCGAGATTTGATTCACAGGTTTTAATCTTATAAACACAAATTTATTAAGTTCTTAATCTTGAGTTCCTAAAATAAGTGCCACTTTGTATTATCTTACCCTAAAATTCGAAGTTTTAAAGATTAAGCATCGTTCAATATCCCAAAAATTTAAAAATTTTGTCCAAAAGTTTCAAGATTCAAGTGTTGAAGACAAGTTGTTGAATTGATCATTCTATAGTTTATTTTTTCTACAACCGCTCCGTCCAACATTTCCCGCCGATCCACAGGTGTTGCGCGTTTTCTTTGTTACTTAACGTTAATATAACCGTTATTGACCGCAAGTTTGCCGCCTCCAGCGGTGGCGGCTTCGCTTATTATCGAATCGATACCGATTTAGTTTGCGTCGTCGCTTTGATATATACTTGTCCAATTAATTGGCGCGAAAGATGTAGATATTATTGAAAATAATGGGGAAAGTCTCTTCGATTGGAGAGCGTGACGACGAACGCAAAAATTAAATTAAATTCTTTACTAATTACGGTTACGTGCTGCTTTAAAATAAAATGTAACGTTATTACGTAATTTTATTTTTCGCTTGATTGCTTTTTTAATAATGCATGGATGCGTCCGGCTTGAAATATTTAAAGTGTTTTGTTGCAAAAAAAAGGCACAAACTTGCCTTTCAATTATTCAACTTTGTAGAGCCAACTATTTTGCGCTACGGTTAGTTTACGACATGTTGATTCGTATTTATGGTTATGGCAATGATTAAAGGCCAACATTTGAATTTTAGGGAAGATTTAGCGGCGAATACTTATTACAACGTTACGGTTTGTCGTTACTCCTGATAGAGTTGTAAAGCTGAATTGGCCAATATTTGCCCGAATGTTACGACCTCCGATTACGTTACGCTTACAGAATTGTAACGTAAATATCATCAAAAGTCACAGATCTTTAAGGCACAAAAAAATTAAATGATAGTTAAATATCTGTTTTTTTTTACTTTTTGTGAGATGTGGGTCGATTTCACGCACAATGTCCTTAAAAAGGATAACGAAGGACTCTCGGCAAAATTCGCCAAGTTGCCGAATAAATGCCTTGAAAGCAGCAGCGCCTGCTTTCATTCATTTGAAAAGTCCCGAATTGTGGATTCAGGCTCACAAAACAAGAAAATTCATCACGAACAATGGAGCGCCTGTACAAACATCTAAAGAAACTCACTCAATTATAATTCCATACATTTGTCAGCTGCGACTTTACATTTTGGCATTATTAGGCCTAATCTTGTTGAAAACACTCGAAAAACTTTTCGTTCCGCGATGAAATTAGGCACGAAATTTCCTTTCGGTCAGTGATACAGCTCCACGTCCAAGATCAAAGCGTTTTCGCTCTGTTCGCGACGTTTATGTGATTGAGTGAGTCCGAGTCGAATTTATTGAAAACGAGAGGCTCGAATATTATTTTCTCCATTCGAGAAGTTGGCGAGAGACCAAGTTTCACTTCCTGAAATTCGATCGTTTAAAGTTTGTAAAAATCGGGCGGTTCAGGAGTGATGAACCGCAATTAAGCGAAACCAGAGTCAACAAACAATAACTTGTGATAATATTTATCGAGTGATAAAACTCGTTATCAAATTGGTTTCGGGCGAATTAAGTTGTTGTTCCAGTTGCAAAACAAAGGGCGTTGTATTTATTGGAGGAATTTGTTGTTTGCAGAATGCGTCAGCTCAAGCTGCCCTCCAGGCCGCCCAAGCGCTGACAAGTACCCAAAACTCGATAACGCCCACTTCAACTCCTGCCACACCAGTCACCAATGGACAAGACATCCAAGGGGGGCCTAACACGGTGTTGCGAGTCATCATCGAGCACATGATTTATCCCATAAGTCTAGATATTTTGCATTTGGTAAACGCTCATTCGCCAAATATCAAACTGTCTCATTTACTTTTTTTTCTTTGGCGATTTTTACAGATATTCCAACGTTTCGGAAAAGTTCTCAAAATCGTCACCTTCACCAAAAATAGTAAGTGTTCAGTATTTTATGTTTTTTCTAATAATGATTTCGTTTCTCAAAGTTATACATAAAATTTGTTGGTGCATTTTACTTTAAATTCCCATGTTTGTCCCAAATTAATTTAAAAAAAAATAAGCAAAGGAAAAAAAAGAAAAAGAAAAATAACACCAATGAAAAGAAAAAACAAGGTAAAAGTAAAGAAGATACTATAGGAAAAAAGAACACCCTACAAAAAAAAACAAAAAACACGTATAAATAAGAAGAAATCAAACAGAAAAATTAGAAGATTAAAAAATAGCTCTCACCGAGAAAAAGTTAAAATTCATAAGTGC
This sequence comes from Tribolium castaneum, assembly GCF_031307605.1. Classification (NCBI taxonomy): domain Eukaryota; kingdom Metazoa; phylum Arthropoda; class Insecta; order Coleoptera; family Tenebrionidae; genus Tribolium; species Tribolium castaneum. The sequence goes on along the minus strand of NC_087395.1, from coordinate 24,917,726 downwards.
TACAATTAGCGATACAAAACATGAAGTTCTCATAAATAATTATATTAAAGAATGAGAAATAACTAAGATAAAACAAATAAGTAGGCAATTATTAAAGAAGTGGAAAAAATTAGAGACGAAAAGTAGCCAAAGAAATTATGCTGTGCGTTCAAAAAGTCTTTAGATCGACTCTTGCTATGGAATTTTTTATTGTGTTTGATAGATTATTGTTTTATTCTGTTGAAGTGTCAAACGCCAGTATTTTCGTATGTAGTAATCGTAAGATATCAACATACGTTCAAAATTTCACTGCAAGAGTTGATTTAAAGGCTTTTTGAATGCACTGTATATTTAAGCGTGTAAACAGTAACATTCGCAAAAATTTACTGTTTTAGAAAATAGTAAATACGTAATACTAATTTGGAATCCAGTAACTCCATAACATTGAGTCAAAGAAAGGAAAATAAGAGGAAGACACAATAAGAAAGGAACAAAAAAGAAATAAGAATTAAAAAGCAAAATATTTGCACTGAAACGTAGATGATATAGTATGTAGATTTAACATAAAATTGATAATATCGTAAGGCAGGAAAAAATCTTAATAAAAAAAGCGTAAAACGAAAAATGAAACAATTAAGCACATGAAAAAAAACAAAAAATGAATAAAAGAATGTTTGCAGAAATAAATGAGAAGAATATTGACGAACATAAATTTAACATAAGAAAATAAAAATAAAAAAGTCGAACTTACTAACCAAAAAAAAACCAAAATGAAGGAGAGTCAAAAAAATACAAACAACTTAAAAAAAATTACGGAAATTTTATTAAAATTCGGAAAAAATAAAACATAGCAAAAGAAGAAAAAGATAAAGAAATGATGTATTGACGCAAATCAAACTGACTTGGAAAATATTATATTTTCTAATTAAAAAAAAATTAAGAGTCTGAACAAATTAAAGAAAGAAGCAGGAAAGACAAAAAATCAACTTAAAAAAAATTACGGAAATTTTATTAAAATTGGGAAAAAAATAAAACATAAAAAAAGAAGAAAAAGATAAAGAAATGATGTATTGACACAAATCGAACTGACATGGAAAATATTATATTTTCAAATTAAAAAAAAATTAAGAGTCTGAACAAATTAAAGAAAGAAGCAGAAAAGACAAAAAATAGGAATAGAAAAGCTAAGAAAGTTGAAAATAAAATGAAGAGACCAAGGGGAGAAAAAGATAAAGAAGACAAAACTATTAATAAAAAGATAACAGAAGTGCGAATTAAACGAAGAGGATAGCAAAAAAAAGAGAAACGCGATTTGCCTCTCTGGCAAAAGTTGTTGTAAAAACACAATAATGTACTTTTCTTCTTTACACTGGTCAAAAAAAAATAACTAAAGAAATCACTCTGATTGTTAACAAATAATTTCAAAAATTAAACGTTTCTGTCTGAAAAACGCTCAAGAAATTTAATTTTTAACCGAGTTCTTCAATTTTTGTGTGAGATTTTGCCAAAACAAGCTGAAAAATCACCAAATTGAGCTAGTAATTAATTAATTTTCAAACAATTCCAAGCGTTTTTGTACATTTTACAGCCAAAAAATGCAATCTGTTTTGCAAAATTTTGTTACAAATTATTATTATTTACATGTTTTTCGAAATTTTTTTAAAATTGACCGAAAAATTACAAAATGACCTTGAAATTGTTATTATTATTTTGTTTGCTTCACTCGATTTTAGTTGTTTTTTGGTAGAAGATTGTGTTTTTTTTTTACTTTTGTCCAAGTCTTGGCAGATTTTGAAACCAAAATTTTGAGTTTATTTGGAATTTATATCAGCAAATTGTATCAAAAATTGTATTAATTTGCCTCAAAACTCAAAAATACGTAATGGTTTTGATCTTTTGTAAATTGTATCGCTTTTGCTTTTTTGTGTTACAACGTTAGATTTAAAGTTAAATTTGCTTTTTTAACAGTGTCCAAGAGCGTTTTTGTGTAAAAAGCGGGATTTTTTTGAAAAAACTTGGTCGAAAATGGGTTTTTAAACCAACTGCATTGAGATTTTAATAAAACAGACCGAAAAATTGGCAAATTAAGACAATAAAGGGAAGAGAAAAGTAAAAACAATACAAAAAAAGTGGAATTTTCTGACACAGCAAACTTTGCGTTTCCAGACTCATTCCAGGCGCTAATCCAGTACCCGGACACGGCGTCGGCCCAGTCGGCCAAGCAGGCCCTCGACGGCCAGAACATCTACAACAGCTGTTGCACGCTGCGCATCGACTACTCGAAGATGTCGTCGTTGAACGTGAAATACAACAACGACAAATCGCGCGACTACACCAACCCCAACCTGCCCACCGGCGACGCCAACGACCAGCTCGCCACCCTCGGCGGCGGCCTCGCCGGCGGCCTGGGGGCGGACATCCTGCTGCTGGCGGCGCAGCCCCGCTTGGCGCGCGAACGCATGGCCGACTCCATCCTGGCCGGGACGCCGGGCGTTCTGAGCGGGCCGTTCATGCACGGCCTGGCGTCGACGCTGGCGACGCCCTACGGAGGCGGCGTCGCCGGCGGCATCCCCGGCCTCGGGGGCTTCGCCCTGGGGCAGACGGCGCCCGGACTGCGGGGCATCGCGGCGCCCGGATTGGCACTCGCCACCGTCTTACTCGTTAGTAATTTAAACGAAGAGGTCAGTAGATGGGGGCGTTGGAGGGGGCGGGTGTACAGTTCACCGTTCATTTGACTAATCTTTTTAATTAATTAATTTCGACTAATATCGAGTGAACTGTACCTGGTTTTGTTTGTTTTGTCTCTTGGTTACATTGAAGAATATTTATTTAACTGGATGGTGGGTCTGAGAACTGGCATTTTTTCACGATTTTTTGATCGTTTATTTAAAAAAAATAAAGCTAGATAAGCATTGCCCTAGGCAATTTTCCAACGGTGATGGAAATATTTGTGTCACAAAGTGAGATAGCACCTAGACAAGGTAGTAACTACTATAACGGCCTTTTGGATTTTTGCAAATTTTTTCGTTCCAAACCTTTCAAAATTTCGATAATGACCTCCCAAAAGTACTGTGCTTATGTCATTTTGCCCAAATATAACCTTAAGAAAATTTTCTAAGAACCTAGTTTCTTTAAAAAAATATGGTGTAATTTCCGTTATTTTTTATTATTATATGTTATTTTAGCCTGTTTTTGAATTGGGGACCAAGGAAAAAAAAAGTTGTTTTCATAAATACAGCTCTGAATTTTGTTCAAGATTTCTCTAATAAAACAGTGTCAAAAAAATGAAGACTTATTTTTTTTTATTTTTTCGAACGTTTTTGTACTTTTTATGGCTTTAAGAATTTATGTCGAAATAAATTATGTTATGTTTCACACTAGAAATTATTATAATTAATGTAATTATAGTCTAAACGTAATTTATCGACAGGTAGAAAAAAAATATTATTCATTTTTTTATATTATATTTGTATCTATTTTATATTTGAGTTACTGGAAAAAAAATGTTGCAATGAAAAACCCACTTTTCTTGTTAAAACAAACTCAAAACCAGCCGAAAACATATAAACTTAAGCCAAAAATGATGTTAGATGTGCCTTTTTTTTGTCCAAAATCACAAAAATTTCGCCAAAAATAAGCTGATAAAAACCAAAAATCTTGATTTTTAAACGAAATTTTCAATTTTGTGGGAGGTTTTACCAAAACAGATCGAAAAATCACTAAATTGAGCCAATAATTTCATTATTTTTCAAGCGTTTTACATAAAAAAAATCTTTTACACAATTTTGTTGAAAATTATTGAGAATAAGAAACCGAACATGTTATTTTTGCTTTTTAAATTATTATTTAAGCAAGATTTTTTTGAAAAATGTTTACAAAAGTTGCCAGAAAAATCACGAAATCACATCGAAATTTATATTATTTTGTTTGTTTCATTCAATTTTAGCTTGTTTTTGGTGGAAAATGTGTTATTTTTTGGTCTATAGACGTATTTTGAAAAAAAACATTGCTTTTACTGTTTTTTGTGTGTTTTAACATAGTTCTGTGTTAGAAAAACAATTATTTTGTTATAACAGACCGACAATTCATAAAATTAGACAAAAAAATAAGTTTAATTTGCTTCTTTAACAGTGTCTGATCGCGTTTTTGTGTAAAAACCAATTTTTTTTGAAAAACAAATGAATTTTAAACCCATTTCTCAATTTGTATGTGAGACTTTTATAATTTTTTAGATTATTTATATTATTATTATATTTATTATTATATTTAAGATTAATCCCATCATATTTTTATTGTTTTTTTTTTGATTAATTAATTAATTTTGTTTGAAATTTTTTTCGAAAATTGTCTTTAAAAATGGTCCTTTTTTGAGTCAAATATTTTATTAATTTAAAAAAAATATCAAATTTCCGAAAATATCATTAAAATATTTTCTATATTTATAATGTATTTCATATTCTTTCCCATCTCAGGTGTATTTAAATCACAATTATGGTCATAAACACTGTTAAAACCCCGCTAGTATTTATATTTTCATTAAAAAATGGGTAAAAGGCCAAGAAAACGTTTTTCAAAGATTTAATTTTTCCGGGCCACCTGTGCCACCAAATCCCCGTTTGCATCGCGCGCCGACTTGAAAAATTAAGATTCCATTGAATTGTTTGCCTCGATTGCGTCATGATTTCCAACATAGAGGTGATTTGTTTACAGAAATAAATCCCAAATGTCAAGAAACCGCGCACAACCTTGAACTTTTCACCCGTTTTGTTGCAATTCGTATTCCTCGTTGGCCATAATAAGATGAAAAATGCCAGTTCTCGACTTGCGTTAATTTTTGATTATACGACGTTATATCTAATGCTGTTTTTTCTTTTTTTTTACATTTGCTGCCCTTCCGGTGGCAACGCCTACCTCTTTGTGCCACGTTACATCCTCCTGTCATCTTTCTCTCTCGTAGACGGTCACGCCTGATGCTCTCTTTACACTATTTGGTATGTTTTCACACTTAATTATATCGAGCCGTCCGACGACTCTGTTCTTTTAACAAAATTAAAATTGGAAGTTAACAACCAAGCTTTAACCTTTCGCCGCTCTTTTGTTCCTCAGTAGTTAAAATAACAGAGTTTATGAGTTTTTTAATCATTTGATTTACTCTTTCTGTTATATTGATTGTTTTAAAGACAGTTTTGTGATCATTGTTTGTTTTGACCAAATTTCCTGTTTCGTTCGTTTCGTCGAGCTTTTTGCTACTAGATTCGAGTTTTGTTGTCTTTTTTTTTTCTTATTTTTATTGCATGTTTTGTGTTCAAATTAAAGTTTTAGACTTTTCTGTCTCCTAGTGCCCATAGCAAAAACAAAAATGTGCGTGTTTTTTAGGGGTGTACGGTGACGTGCAAAGGGTGAAGATCTTGTACAACAAGAAGGATTCGGCTCTGGTCCAGTTGGCGGAGCCTCACCAAGCACACTTGGGTAATAATTACGAAAAAATTCCAGGCGGGCACTCGGAGTAACAAAAACTTTCGCGATTTTTGCAGCTATAACGCACATGGATAAGCTGAAGGTGTTCGGAAAGACAATCAGGGTAATGTTGAGCAAGCACCAGTCGGTGCAGATGCCGAAAGAAGGCCAGCCGGACGCTGGCCTCACAAAAGACTACAGCCAGAGTCCGCTGCACAGGTTTAAGAAGCCAGGCTCGAAGAATTACCAGAATATCTATCCGCCCTCGTCGACGCTGCATCTCAGTAATATACCGGCGACGATCAACGAGGACGATATCAAAGAGGCTTTCACCAAGAACGGGTTTACAGTAAAGGCCTTCAAATTCTTCCCGTGAGTATTTTCAGTGCGTGGGCGGCGGAGGCGAGTGCTGTTTTTAGGCGCGGGCGCGCGCTTTCTAATCGTAATGAAAAAAATTTAAAAAATCTTAGTAAAAAATAAAATAATAAATATCGAAAAAAATTGGTAGAAATAAATATCGAAACCAAATTTTCTTCATTATTTTCCAACTATTCGGAGTTATGTCCTTAGAATTGAGTGTTTCTAACGTAGAATGACCGGCGGAATCCAAATTTGCAAGAATCAAGTCGCTACGACTAACCTTTCGGAAAATATCGGCAAAAATTTAGCCTTGTCAAAATTTATCGAAACCAAATTTTCTTCATTATTTTCCAACTATTCGGAATTATGTCCTTAGAATTGAGTGTTTCTAACGTAGAATGACCGGCGGAATCCAAATTTGCAAGAATCAAGTCGCTACGACTAACCGTTCTGAAAATATCAGCAAAAATTTTGCCTTGTCAAAATTTATCGAAACCAAATTTTCTTCATTATTTTCCAACTATTCGGAGTTATGTCCTTAGAACTGAGTGTTTCTAACGTAGAATGACCGGCAAAATCCAAATTTGCAAGAATCAAGTCGCTACGACTAACCGTTCTGAAAATATTAGCAAAAATTTTGCCTTGTCAAAATTTATCGAAACCAAATTTTCTTCATTATTTTCTTTCTATTCGGGCTTATGTCCTTAGAATTAAGTGTTTCTAACGTAAAATGACCGGCGGAATCCAAATTTGCAAGAATCAAGTCGCTACGACTAACCGTTCGGAAAATATCGGCAAAAATTTAGCCTTGTCAAAATTTATCAAAACCAAATTTTCTTCATTATTTTCCAACTATTCGGGGTTATGTCCTTAAAATTAAGTGTTTCTAACGTAAAATGACCGCCGGAATCCAAATTTGCAAAAATCAAGTCGCTACGACTAACCGTTCTGAAAATATCAGCAAAAATTTAGCCTCGTCAAAATTTGTCGAAACCAAACTTTCTTCGTTATTTTTCAACTATTCAGAGTTATGTCCTTAGAATTGAGTGTTTCTAACGTAGAATGACCGGCGGAATCCAAATTTGCACGAATCAAGTCGCTACGACTAACCGTTCTGAAAATATCAGCAAAAATTTAGCCTTGTCAAAATTTATCGAAACCAAATTTTCTTCATTATTTTCCTTCTATTCGGGCTTATGTCCTTAAAATTAAGTGTTTCTAACGTAAAATGACCGCCGGAATCCAAATTTGCAAAAATCAAGTCGCTACGACTAACCGTTCTGAAAATATCAGCAAAAATTTAGCCTCGTCAAAATTTGTCGAAACCAAACTTTCTTCGTTATTTTTCAACTATTCAGAGTTATGTCCTTAGAATTGAGTGTTTCTAACGTAGAATGACCGGCGGAATCCAAATTTGCACGAATCAAGTCGCTACGACTAACCGTTCTGAAAATATCAGCAAAAATTTAGCCTTGTCAAAATTTATCGAAACCAAATTTTCTTCATTATTTTCCTTCTATTCGGGCTTATGTCCTTAAAATTAAGTGTTTCTAACGTAGAATGACCGGCGGAATCCAAATTTGCACGAATCAAGTCGCTACGACTAACCGTTCTGAAAATATCAGCAAAAATTTTGCCTTGTCAAAATTTATCGAAACCAAATTTTCTTCATTATTTTCCTTCTATTCGGGCTTATGTCCTTAAAATTAAGTGTTTCTAACGTAGAATGACCGGCGGAATCCAAATTTGCAAGAATCAAGTCGCTACGACTAACCGTTCGGAAAATATCGGCAAAAATTTTGCCTTGTCAAAATTTCTCGAACATTGCTCAAAACAACATGCGATTGCTTTGGGTCACTAGGAACCATAAAAAAATCATCTTTTATTTTATTGATAATAATTTATTATTAATTTATTTTATTTATAAGTAAAGGTAGAAAACTGAAAAAATGACATGCATAGAAACAAATATGTCACTATATTAGTTTTTGAAGTGTACTTTTTTGTATATAAAGAATTTCTTTAAAAAAAAAATCAAGGAACTGTATAACACACAGCTTAGGTTTTGACGAATTGTTTGTTGCAGCAAAGACAAGAAGATGGCGCTGATCCAGCTGCCGAGCATGGAGGAGGCCGTGGAGGCCCTGATCCGGATGCACAACTACCAACTTTCCGAATCGAATCACTTGCGAGTCTCCTTTTCGAAATCGAGTATATAATGCAGCGTTTAAGAAGAAGAAAAAAAAACAATCCGATTGCACAGTACAGTATTCATTCCATTTGTCGTAGCGACGACATTAGCTAATATATTATATAATTGCAGCGCTTATTTATTGAATAGACTGTTTCTGGCAGGTTAAGCTTTGATTGATGATTCTATTGACAAATCAGTATGACGTTAGTATTTTTTTAAAGAGATGTTAGTTATAAGTTGTATTTTCTAAGTATTGTTGAAGAAGGAAGTATTTTTTTATTTTATGACGATGATATTTAGTTGCGTTGCGTTCAGTATTGGATGGCTTTAAATTCAAACCGCTACAAAACGAGAGAAACATAGGTGATTATGTGGATCAAGTCGCCGCGATGTTATTTTTTGTAAGTTTATAGAGAGTGTTAGTGTTAAGGCGGGTTGTTCACCGACCACGGCCTACTAGTATTAATTGGCTAGTATTGTTAGGACGTCGCGGACAAATTAGCGTATCGTAGTTTTAGCCAGTGATTAGTTTAGGGTAAACCACAGGGTTCTAGATGTACCCTAGAGATATGGATGTGTTGTCTTGTAGGTCCAAGAAAACGATTCATATTTTGCGGAGAGATCAAGCCACCGTGTCCCCGTATTATACTTACAATGAATCTCTTTATTTTTTCTAAAACACGCTCGCTTGATCTCCGGTTTATTAATTATATAACGGTATATATTTCTCTCTTATCTTAACTATACACTTGACAATCATAGATTCATTACTATTTAGTGAAAACAAAGACGCGTGATTCGCTGTCTCTTCTCATCCAATCAAAATCGTGCGCACGCGCTTGCGCAGTGACAAGGGACATATCGCATGGATGTTATTTGCCAAATTCAAAGTCAATATCTACAATACTTGTGACTACACTAAATGTCTATAAAAAACGATATTTTTTCATATGTTAAGTGCGCACAAGTCTTTCACGACGAGGTCGCTTTTGTTCGAATCGCTTCTCAGGATTTTATTTCATTTCCTTTCGTTAGTGTGTAATTTATGCATTTACTGTTTATTTTTTTCTGTTTGATAATTAAACTTTTTCTTTGTATTTATACATTTCGTTTATTTTACCCGAGTTTTTTCCGCACCACAGAGGACTAAAACATGCTGGAAAAATGGCCCAAAAAGTATTAAATGACGAGTAAAATTTTCTGGTTCAACAGCTAAATCACGAAAACAGATAAAGCAGAGTAATACAGTATAAAGTTAAGCTCAAGGAATTTAAAATCTGGGAAATAGTCGTTTAAAAAAACAAGTTAAAGAGAAGTTGAGCCGAAATTCAAACCTCTAAAAATTCAACTAAAATCGTTAATCTCGGAAACATTAAAAAACAAATCAAAAAAAATTAAATTAAATTCCACCCTTTCTTAATAATACAGGATTCAGTAAAAACTTACTTTTATCGAACTGTCTTGGCATACAATTTTTGACAAAAGAGATTAATTGGCGCAGTCGGTAGGATTTATGGCGCAATTTTAAGAGGTTGGAATGGTGGCTGTTTAGGACCTAAACCTGCGATTTAAACCGCTTGTCGCTTTAGTCCTCGGTGGTTTCTTCCATACAAATATTGTAAAACCGGACTTGGCTGTCGTCAGGTCTGGTTTGCGAGGCTTGTAGAAAAGTCTCAGTTTTGTGATTGATATTTATGAGCGTGAACTGGCACACGCCATAATAGGAACAAAGATGGCATCGTGCCTGACCGTGGGATCAACTAAACAAATCATTGAATAAATATCTATTTAACAATTGCATTCAACATAAATATCGACATAGCTGATGCGTATATCTATCTATCCACATATACTCTACTATTTACATACTTAGATTACTTTTAGATTAACGTAGTTGGTAAAGTTTAGCTTAAACTATGGGCACAATTTGGATTTTTATCAAATTACGTACAGTACGAAATTCTATTTTGCACCGTTGTTTCAAGGCGGCCGAGACACGATCGAGACCTCCTTCAGCGGCTGAGGCTCGTTCCAGCAGTATTCATTATATGTACAATGACACGGCCAGTTCGAAGTGATGCGTTTATATATTTTTAATATTATTTTGAAACTTGCGTTCAGTTTTTACAATCTGTATCATGTATTCGAGTACTACCTATATCAAACATATTATGATTCTGAAAAGTTTAGATTTATTCTTTGTCATTTTACAATAAAAATGTTTAAATAATTTAAATGCCTTTCAATGCATCCCCGACAACCCCAATTTTTAAAAGTTGGTCAAGAAGGTATTTTTTCTTTTTCGCCCCAAAAACGTTTTTCGCCATTTTGAACCTTTCAAAGTACAAAAGTGTCAATTGGCCCGATCTAAATTTTTTTGTTTAATATTTTAATGGCCTTCACAAAAATGAAAAAAGATTTTTTTTAACTCATTCTAACATAGTTTTATGGACTTTTATATGCCTTTACAACCTTCTCGAGCTGTTCAATATCTATAGTGGAAACTTTTATTCATTAAAAAAATTCATAACTCAAAAACTAAAAGTCGTAGCGCAATGCGGTTTGTTCCATTGAATTCAGCTGTTCATTTTCTGTATTATACCAACTTTTCACGAGATTTAAAATTTTCAATTTTTTTGCTTAAATTTCAATACACTTTTACCTTCAAAAAGGTGAAAAAAAATTTTTTTTAAAACTCGTTCTATCGTAGGTTTTTGGACTTGTTACGTCCTTACGTTCCTCTACAGTTGTTAAAAGTCAAAAAAAGTCCGTATGTTCGTTTTTTTGTTTGACAACAAAAGCTAAAATAGAAAAAAGGGAAAAGTTTCAAAGGAGGGAAAAGGCACGAAATAATTCCCAACTTTTAATCAATCAATAATAAACTTTTTATTGCTTGGCTATAAATAATAAACATACAATTCGCATTAAAACATTTCAAAATCACAAATCAGTAAAACACGCACAAACGACAAACCCGGAATGTGCCGTAATGATTATTTCAGTGTACAAACAACAATATAAAAATAGCCTTACCACTAGTAGTACTTTATAAAATTGCAACTATGTACAAAAATATTTAAATACAATCACATCTTAATATCATCATCAGCATCAGAGAGCATTTACACGAATTATTTACAGCTTTTGAGACTCAAACTTCCAACTCTTCCATTGTTTTAGACAAGCGATTATTATCAATCCTCCGTCTTTGACTTCTTCGCACCGCATCGGCACGACGGTAAGGCTCACTTTTTAGCCCTAGGAGGATATCTTCAAGGGCACCATTGTACACTTCGTCTTGTTGCAAGAGCTTTTTCTCCTGCACCAGTCTTGTTTTGTGTTTCAATTCGTTTATTACAGCTTCCTGTAATCAAAATTAAATTTCCAATTTTTTCAAACACTTTTTTTCAAACTCTCACTTGTTGTTTCTTCTGGTTGATTTTATTCCTCTTCGCCACGTCTTCGTTGGTTTTATTGTTGGCATTTTGAGCAGCGATTTCCAGTCTCCTTCTTTGCTCGTTGTCCTGATCCGCTTGCTACAAATCGGAATTACTCAAACTTTCAAACTAATTTTGCCATTTTTCGGCCAGCTTTAGCGAAATCTCGCCAGTTTTCAGCACAGAACGTGTTACATTGTGAAAAAAACTTAATTTGCAGTTAAAAAATTGGTTTTTTGGCTTATTTTTGAAGAAATGTTTTTTAGACCATTTTAACACAATATAAGATTGCACTTTTCGATCTTTTTCGACATAATTTCGCTAAATAATTGCTGAAATACTCAAGAAAGCAAGAAATACCTTGAAAGCTTTGACAAATCTGACTAACAAGGAGAAGAAAGTGTTGGCATCGGTGGTCCTTGGCGACTCTGCAAAATACTCCACGCACTCCCTGAAGGCCTCTTGTGCTGTTTTGGCGTCGTTCCTCAATCGCCTCAACTTCTCCTCGGCATTGGCGAGGAAATCACGAACGACGATGCTCTGAGGCCCTTTGCCCCGGATTTCGGCCTCTTTTCGGACCGCTTCCATCCCTTTCTCTAGCTCATGGACATCAGTTGTGATGTTTTCGAGAGAAACTAGAAAAAAATTGATACATTTCGACCAAAATAAAAAATTACAAGTCAAACAAATTCATACCAACTGCGGCTTTCTCTATGTAGTGCAGGTCCGAGTCGAAGTTTAGCAATTCGGGGAATTTTTGGCGAATCGTTGCGACGATGTAATGCAAAAGACACATTCTTTTATCGGTCGATTTCGTGTCTAAAAGTGTGTCGAGTGATTGAAGTTTGAAGCCGTAAGCCGGCCCTCGTTTACTGCTGTTGAGATAATTGCCGAATGCGAGGATTATCTCCAAAACTGATCTCAATTTCTTCGAGTTTTTCACAGAATTTGAGCCAGAAATGATCGCATGTGTTTGCTAGAAGTAACAAAAAAACAAAAGTAGGGACGTAAGCTCAAAAAAAGGCAAAAATCATGCCATTTTCTGATAATAATATAATAATAATAAATAAACTAAAAGTCGTAGAGCAATGCGGTTTGTTCCATTGAATTCAGCGGCCCATTTTCTGTATTATACCGACTTTTCGCCAGCTTTAAAATTTTGATTTTTTTTTGCTAAAATTTCCTGAGTAGAAAGTGAAAAAATTATTTTTTTTTAAACTAGTTCTATCATAGTTTTTCGTACATATATATGCCTTTACAACCCCCTAGAGTTGTTAAAAGTCCAAGTGTTCGATTTTTTGATGTTTGATTTTTCCAATTTTTGTCGCTATTTTGGACGATTCCGGGTATCCGTTACATATATCGAGCAATAGCTCCGGAACTATTAGAGATAACCCCACGAAGTGTATTATCGTTGGAAAGCTCTTTAAATTATCTATTTTTTTCAAAAAAGATCATTGTTCTCAGACTAATAGTTTTCGAGCAAATTGCTGCTAAATGCAAAAATTGGTAAAATTTAAAAAAATTCATAACTAAAAAACTATTGGGAATTTGGCAATTTTCTCGATGCCAGTCGATTCCCCGGATCATTTTGCATAGGTATGGATCAAAACAGTTCCACTTTTTAGAATAGTTTAGCCGTAAATGAGAAAATAAAAAAAATTAAAAAAAAGTTAACACCCCCCCCTTAAAATCGGTCAATTTTTAAAGTGTCTCAAAATCAAATAAAACCTATTCTATCTTATAGATTTTGATGTGCTCTTTACGATGGAACAAACCGTTTTCTTCTAGCTCTTTTAGTTTGGCCGTAATCGGCGTTTGAAAATTGAAAAATTTTTTGCGAGATATCGCCTTGAGTTCTATGCCATTTTGTAGAGTTTTTTATTCCGGTTATCCTCCATTTTTCCGTTTCTCGATATCTTCAATAGTTTCGCCGTAATTGGCGATTGAAAATTGAAAAAAAGTGAAAATGTAAACCTTTTTTTGCGTTTTTCTCGGAAACTAAAAGACTTAGAGCAACGAGCAAAAATCCATCTGATAGCGCTTAATTTTCTCTATTTTTTCGACCAAACCCGGAGCCGCTCCGGGCAACGGTTCCGGCTACAGAGGCGATCAAAGTTTTGCACTAAAAAAATTCATAAAAAAAAAACTAAAAGTCGTAGAGCATTGCGGTTTGTTCCATTGAATTCTACGGCTCATTTTACATATTATATCAATTTTTCACAAGAATTAAAAATTTAAAATTTTTTGCCTAAATTTAGGGTAGCCATTTGTCATAGTGAAAAATTTTATTCATTAAAAAAATTCATAACTCAAAAACTAAAAGTCGTAGAGCAATGCGGTTTGTTCCATTGAATTCAGCGGATCATTTTACATATTATATCAATTTTTCACAAGAATTAAAAATTTAAAATTTTTTGCCTAAATTTAGAGTAGCCATTTGTCATAGTGAAAAATTTTATTCATTAAAAAAATTCATAACTCAAAAACTAAAAGTCGTAGAGCAATGCGGTTTGTTCCATTGAATTCAGCGGTTCATTTTACATATTATATCAACTTTTCACGAGATTTAAAATTTTCAATTTTTTTGCTCAAATTTCCTGAGTAATAAATACACTTACCTTCAAAGAAGTGAAAAAAAAAATTTTTTTAAACTAACTCCAACAAATTTTTATGGACTTCTACATGTCTTAACAACCCTCTAAAGTTGTTAAAAGTCCACAAAAAATACAAATGATGGATTTTTTGATGTTTGATTTTTTCAATTTTCGTCGTAGTTTTTGTCGGTTTTGGGTACCCGGAACATTTCTCGAGCAATAGCTCCGGAACTATTAGAGATAACCCCACGAAGTGTATTATCGTTGGAAAGCTCTTTAAATTATCTATTTTTTTCAAAAAAGATCATTGTTCTCAGACTAATAGTTTTCGAGCAAATTGCTGCTAAATGCAAAAATTGGTAAAATTTAAAAAAATTCATAACTAAAAAACTATTGGGAATTTGGCAATTTTCTCGATGCCAATCGATTCCCCGGATCATTTTGCATAGGTATGGATCAAAACAGTTCCACTTTTTAGAATAGTTTAGCCGTAAATGAGAAAATAAAAAAAATTAAAAAAAGTTAACACCCCCCCCTTAAAATCGGTCAATTTTTAAAGTGTCTCAAAATCAAATAAAACCTATTCTATCTTATAGATTTTGATGTGCTCTTTACGATGGAACAAACCGTTTTCTTCTAGCTCTTTTAGTTTGGCCGTAATCGGCGTTTGAAAATTGAAAAATTTTTTGCGAGATATCGCCTTGAGTTCTATGCCATTTTGTAGAGTTTTTTATTCCGGTTATCCTCCATTTTTCCGTTTCTCGATATCTTCAATAGTTTCGCCGTAATTGGCGATTGAAAATTGAAAAAAAGTGAAAATGTAAACCTTTTTTTGTGTTTTTCTCGGAAACTAAAAGACTTAGAGCAACGAGCAAAAATCCATCTGATAGCGCTTAATTTTCTCTATTTTTTCGACCAAACCCGGAGCCGCTCCGGGCAACGGTTCCGGCTACAGAGGCGATCAAAGTTTTGCACTAAAAAAATTCATAAAAAAAAAACTAAAAGTCGTAGAGCATTGCGGTTTGTTCCATTGAATTCTACGGCTCATTTTACATATTATATCAATTTTTCACAAGAATTAAAAATTTAAAATTTTTTGCCTAAATTTAGGGTACCCATTTGTCATAGTGAAAAATTTTATTCATTAAAAAAATTCATAACTCAAAAACTAAAAGTCGTAGAGCAATGCGGTTTGTTCCATTGAATTCAGCGGTTCATTTTACATATTATATCAACTTTTCACGAGATTTAAAATTTTCAATTTTTTTGCTCAAATTTCCTGAGTAATAAATACACTTACCTTCAAAGAAGTGAAAAAAAAATTTTTTTTAAACTAACTCCAACAAATTTTTATGGACTTCTACATGTCTTAACAACCCTCTAAAGTTGTTAAAAGTCCACAAAAAATACAAATGGTGGATTTTTTGATGTTTGATTTTTTCAATTTTCGTCGTAGTTTTTGTCGGTTTTGGGTACCCGGAACATTTCTCGAGCAATAGCTCCGGAACTATTAGAGATAACCCCACGAAGTGTATTATCGTTGGAAAGCTCTTTAAATTATCTATTTTTTTCAAAAAAGATCATTGTTCTCAGACTAATAGTTTTCGAGCAAATCGCTGCTAAATGCAAAAATTGGTAAAATTTAAAAAAATTCATAACTAAAAAACTATTGGGAATTTGGCAATTTTCTCGATGTCAATCGATTCCCCGGATCATTTTGCATAGGTATGGATCAAAACAGTTCCACTTTTTAGAATAGTTTAGCCGTAAATGAGAAAATAAAAAAAATTAAAAAAAAGTTAACACCCCCCCCTTAAAATCGGTCAATTTTTAAAGTGTCTCAAAATCAAATAAAACCTATTCTATCTTATAGATTTTGATGTGCTCTTTACGATGGAACAAACCGTTTTCTTCTAGCTCTTTTAGTTTGGCCGTAATCGGCGTTTGAAAATTGAAAAATTTTTTGCGAGATATCACCTTGAGTTCTATGCCATTTTGTAGTTTTTTATTCCGGTTATCCTCCATTTTTCCGTTTCTCGATATCTTCAATAGTTTCGCCGTAATTGACGATTGAAAATTGAAAAAAAGTGAAAATGTAAACCTTTTTTTGTGTTTTTCTCGGAAACTAAAAGACTTAGAGCAACGAGCAAAAATCCATCTGATAGCGCTTAATTTTCTCTATTTTTTCGACCAAACCCGGAGCCGCTCCGGGCAACGGTTCCGGCTACAGAGGCGATCAAAGTTTTGCACTAAAAAAATTCATAAAAAAAAAACTAAAAGTCGTAGAGCATTGCGGTTTGTTCCATTGAATTCTACGGCTCATTTTACATATTATATCAATTTTTCATAAGAATTAAAAATTTAAAATTTTTTGCCTAAATTTAGGGTAGCCATTTGTCATAGTGAAAAATTTTATTCATTAAAAAAATTCATAACTCAAAAACTAAAAGTCGTAGAGCATTGCGGTTTGTTCCATTGAATTCTACGGCTCATTCTACATATTATATCAATTTTTCACAAGAATTAAAAATTTAAAATTTTTTGCCTAAATTTAGGGTAGCCATTTGTCATAGTGAAAAATTTTATTCATTAAAAAAATTCATAACTCAAAAACTAAAAGTGGTAGAGCAATGCGGTTTGTTCCGTTGAATTCAGCGGTTCATTTTACATATTATATCAACTTTTCACGAGATTTAAAATTTTCAATTTTTTTGCTCAAATTTCCTGAGTAATAAATACACTTACCTTCAAAGAAGTGAAAAAAAAATTTTTTTTAAACTAACTCCAACAAATTTTTATGGACTTCTACATGTCTTAACAACCCTCTAAAGTTGTTAAAAGTCCACAAAAAATACAAATGATGGATTTTTTGATGTTTGATTTTTTCAATTTTCGTCGTAGTTTTTGTCGGTTTTGGGTACCCGGAACATTTCTCGAGCAATAGCTCCGGAACTATTAGAGATAACCCCACGAAGTGTATTATCGTTGGAAAGCTCTTTAAATTATCTATTTTTTTCAAAAAAGATCATTGTTCTCAGACTAATAGTTTTCGAGCAAATCGCTGCTAAATGCAAAAATTGGTAAAATTTAAAAAAATTCATAACTAAAAAACTATTGGGAATTTGGCAATTTTCTCGATGCCAATCGATTCCCCGGATCATTTTGCATAGGTATGGATCAAAACAGTTCCACTTTTTAGAATAGTTTAGCCGTAAATGAGAAAATAAAAAAAAATAAAAAAAAGTTAACACCCCCCCCTTAAAATCGGTCAATTTTTAAAGTGTCTCAAAATCAAATAAAACCTATTCTATCTTATAGATTTTGATGTGCTCTTTACGATGGAACAAACCGTTTTCTTCTAGCTCTTTTAGTTTGGCCGTAATCGGCGTTTGAAAATTGAAAAATTTTTTGCGAGATATCGCCTTGAGTTCTATGCCATTTTGTAGAGTTTTTTATTCCGGTTATCCTCCATTTTTCCGTTTCTCGATATCTTCAATAGTTTCGCCGTAATTGGCGATTGAAAATTGAAAAAAAGTGAAAATGTAAACCTTTTTTTGCGTTTTTCTCGGAAACTAAAAGACTTAGAGCAACGAGCAAAAATCCATCTGATAGCGCTTAATTTTCTCTATTTTTTCGACCAAACCCGGAGCCGCTCCGGGCAACGGTTCCGGCTACAGAGGCGATCAAAGTTTTGCACTAAAAAAATTCATAAAAAAAAAACTAAAAGTCGTAGAGCATTGCGGTTTGTTCCATTGAATTCTACGGCTCATTCTACATATTGTATCAATTTTTCACAAGAATTAAAAATTTAAAATTTTTTGCCTACATTTAGGGTAGCCATTTGTCATAGTGAAAAATTTTATTCATTAAAAAAATTCATAACTCAAAAACTAAAAGTCGTAGAGCAATGCGGTTTGTTCCATTGAATTCAGCGGTTCATTTTACATATTATATCAATTTTTCACAAGAATTAAAAATTTAAAATTTTTTGCCTACATTTAGGGTAGCCATTTGTCATAGTGAAAAATTTTATTCATTAAAAAAATTCATAACTCAAAAACTAAAAGTCGTAGAGCATTGCGGTTTGTTCCATTGAATTCTACGGCTCATTCTACATATTATATCAATTTTTCACAAGAATTAAAAATTTAAAATTTTTTGCCTAAATTTAGGGTAGCCATTTGTCATAGTGAAAAATTTTATTCATTAAAAAAATTCATAACTCAAAAACTAAAAGTCGTAGAGCAATGCGGTTTGTTCCGTTGAATTCAGCGGTTCATTTTACATATTATATCAACTTTTCACGAGATTTAAAATTTTCAATTTTTTTGCTCAAATTTCCTGAGTAATAAATACACTTACCTTCAAAGAAGTGAAAAAAAAAATTTTTTTAAACTAACTCCAACAAATTTTTATGGACTTCTACATGTCTTAACAACCCTCTAAAGTTGTTAAAAGTCCACAAAAAATACAAATGATGGATTTTTTGATGTTTGATTTTTTCAATTTTCGTCGTAGTTTTTGTCGGTTTTGGGTACCCGGAACATTTCTCGAGCAATAGCTCCGGAACTATTAGAGATAACCCCACGAAGTGTATTATCGTTGGAAAGCTCTTTAAATTATCTATTTTTTTCAAAAAAGATCATTGTTCTCAGACTAATAGTTTTCGAGCAAATCGCTGCTAAATGCAAAAATTGGTAAAATTTAAAAAAATTCATAACTAAAAAACTATTGGGAATTTGGCAATTTTCTCGATGCCAATCGATTCCCCGGATCATTTTGCATAGGTATGGATCAAAACAGTTCCACTTTTTAGAATAGTTTAGCCGTAAATGAGAAAATAAAAAAAATTAAAAAAAAGTTAACACCCCCCCCTTAAAATCGGTCAATTTTTAAAGTGTCTCAAAATCAAATAAAACCTATTCTATCTTATAGATTTTGATGTGCTCTTTACGATGGAACAAACCGTTTTCTTCTAGCTCTTTTAGTTTGGCCGTAATCGGCGTTTGAAAATTGAAAATTTTTTTGCGAGATATCGCCTTGAGTTCTATGCCATTTTGTAGAGTTTTTTATTCCGGTTATCCTCCATTTTTCCGTTTCTCGATATCTTCAATAGTTTCGCCGTAATTGGCGATTGAAAATTGAAAAAAAGTGAAAATGTAAACCTTTTTTTGCGTTTTTCTCGGAAACTAAAAGACTTAGAGCAACGAGCAAAAATCCATCTGATAGCGCTTAATTTTCTCTATTTTTTCGACCAAACCCGGAGCCGCTCCGGGCAACGGTTCCGGCTACAGAGGCGATCAAAGTTTTGCACTAAAAAAATTCATAAAAAAAAACTAAAAGTCGTAGAGCATTGCGGTTTGTTCCATTGAATTCTACGGCTCATTCTACATATTGTATCAATTTTTCACAAGAATTAAAAATTTAAAATTTTTTGCCTACATTTAGGGTAGCCATTTGTCATAGTGAAAAATTTTATTCATTAAAAAAATTCATAACTCAAAAACTAAAAGTCGTAGAGCAATGCGGTTTGTTCCATTGAATTCAGCGGTTCATTTTACATATTATATCAACTTTTCACGAGATTTAAAATTTTCAATTTTTTTGCTCAAATTTCCTGAGTAATAAATACACTTACCTTCAAAGAAGTGAAAAAAAATTTTTTTTAAACTAACTCCAACAAATTTTTATGGACTTCTACATGTCTTAACAACCCTCTAAAGTTGTTAAAAGTCCACAAAAAATACAAATGATGGATTTTTTGATGTTTGATTTTTTCAATTTTCGTCGTAGTTTTTGTCGGTTTTGGGTACCCGGAACATTTCTCGAGCAATAGCTCCGGAACTATTAGAGATAACCCCACGAAGTGTATTATCGTTGGAAAGCTCTTTAAATTATCTATTTTTTTCAAAAAAGATCATTGTTCTCAGACTAATAGTTTTCGAGCAAATCGCTGCTAAATGCAAAAATTGGTAAAATTTAAAAAAATTCATAACTAAAAAACTATTGGGAATTTGGCAATTTTCTCGATGCCAATCGATTCCCCGGATCATTTTGCATAAGTATGGATCAAAACAGTTCCACTTTTTAGAATAGTTTAGCCGTAAATGAGAAAATAAAAAAAATTAAAAAAAAGTTAACACCCCCCCCTTAAAATCGGTCAATTTTTAAAGTGTCTCAAAATCAAATAAAACCTATTCTATCTTATAGATTTTGATGTGCTCTTTACGATGGAACAAACCGTTTTCTTCTAGCTCTTTTAGTTTGGCCGTAATCGGCGTTTGAAAATTGAAAAATTTTTTGCGAGATATCGCCTTGAGTTCTATGCCATTTTGTAGAGTTTTTTATTCCGGTTGTCCTCCATTTTTCCGTTTCTCGATATCTTCAATAGTTTCGCCGTAATTGGCGATTGAAAATTGAAAAAAAGTGAAAATGTAAACCTTTTTTTGTGTTTTTCTCGGAAACTAAAAGACTTAGAGCAACGAGCAAAAATCCATCTGATAGCGCTTAATTTTCTCTATTTTTTCGACCAAACCCGGAGCCGCTCCGGGCAACGGTTCCGGCTACAGAGGCGATCAAAGTTTTGCACTAAAAAAATTCATAAAAAAAAAACTAAAAGTCGTAGAGCATTGCGGTTTGTTCCATTGAATTCTACGGCTCATTTTACATATTATATCAATTTTTCATAAGAATTAAAAATTTAAAATTTTTTGCCTAAATTTAGGGTAGCCATTTGTCATAGTGAAAAATTTTATTCATTAAAAAAATTCATAACTCAAAAACTAAAAGTCGTAGAGCATTGCGGTTTGTTCCATTGAATTCTACGGCTCATTCTACATATTATATCAATTTTTCACAAGAATTAAAAATTTAAAATTTTTTGCCTAAATTTAGGGTAGCCATTTGTCATAGTGAAAAATTTTATTCATTAAAAAAATTCATAACTCAAAAACTAAAAGTCGTAGAGCAATGCGGTTTGTTCCATTGAATTCAGCGGTTCATTTTACATATTATATCAACTTTTCACGAGATTTAAAATTTTCAATTTTTTTGCTCAAATTTCCTGAGTAATAAATACACTTACCTTCAAAGAAGTGAAAAAAAAATTTTTTTTAAACTAACTCCAACAAATTTTTATGGACTTCTACATGTCTTAACAACCCTCTAAAGTTGTTAAAAGTCCACAAAAAATACAAATGATGGATTTTTTGATGTTTGATTTTTTCAATTTTCGTCGTAGTTTTTGTCGGTTTTGGGTACCCGGAACATTTCTCGAGCAATAGCTCCGGAACTATTAGAGATAACCCCACGAAGTGTATTATCGTTGGAAAGCTCTTTAAATTATCTATTTTTTTCAAAAAAGATCATTGTTCTCAGACTAATAGTTTTCGAGCAAATCGCTGCTAAATGCAAAAATTGGTAAAATTTAAAAAAATTCATAACTAAAAAACTATTGGGAATTTGGCAATTTTCTCGATGCCAATCGATTCCCCGGATCATTTTGCATAGGTATGGATCAAAACAGTTCCACTTTTTAGAATAGTTTAGCCGTAAATGAGAAAATAAAAAAAATTAAAAAAAAGTTAACACCCCCCCCTTAAAATCGGTCAATTTTTAAAGTGTCTCAAAATCAAATAAAACCTATTCTATCTTATAGATTTTGATGTGCTCTTTACGATGGAACAAACCGTTTTCTTCTAGCTCTTTTAGTTTGGCCGTAATCGGCGTTTGAAAATTGAAAAATTTTTTGCGAGATATCGCCTTGAGTTCTATGCCATTTTGTAGAGTTTTTTATTCCGGTTATCCTCCATTTTTCCGTTTCTCGATATCTTCAATAGTTTCGCCGTAATTGGCGATTGAAAATTGAAAAAAAGTGAAAATGTAAACCTTTTTTTGCGTTTTTCTCGGAAACTAAAAGACTTAGAGCAACGAGCAAAAATCCATCTGATAGCGCTTAATTTTCTCTATTTTTTCGACCAAACCCGGAGCCGCTCCGGGCAACGGTTCCGGCTACAGAGGCGATCAAAGTTTTGCACTAAAAAAATTCATAAAAAAAAAACTAAAAGTCGTAGAGCATTGCGGTTTGTTCCATTGAATTCTACGGCTCATTCTACATATTGTATCAATTTTTCACAAGAATTAAAAATTTAAAATTTTTTGCCTACATTTAGGGTAGCCATTTGTCATAGTGAAAAATTTTATTCATTAAAAAAATTCATAACTCAAAAACTAAAAGTCGTAGAGCAATGCGGTTTGTTCCATTGAATTCAGCGGTTCATTTTACATATTATATCAATTTTTCACAAGAATTAAAAATTTAAAATTTTTTGCCTACATTTAGGGTAGCCATTTGTCATAGTGAAAAATTTTATTCATTAAAAAAATTCATAACTCAAAAACTAAAAGTCGTAGAGCATTGCGGTTTGTTCCATTGAATTCTACGGCTCATTCTACATATTATATCAATTTTTCACAAGAATTAAAAATTTAAAATTTTTTGCCTAAATTTAGGGTAGCCATTTGTCATAGTGAAAAATTTTATTCATTAAAAAAATTCATAACTCAAAAACTAAAAGTCGTAGAGCAATGCGGTTTGTTCCGTTGAATTCAGCGGTTCATTTTACATATTATATCAACTTTTCACGAGATTTAAAATTTTCAATTTTTTTGCTCAAATTTCCTGAGTAATAAATACACTTACCTTCAAAGAAGTGAAAAAAAAATTTTTTTTAAACTAACTCCAACAAATTTTTATGGACTTCTACATGTCTTAACAACCCTCTAAAGTTGTTAAAAGTCCACAAAAAATACAAATGATGGATTTTTTGATGTTTGATTTTTTCAATTTTCGTCGTAGTTTTTGTCGGTTTTGGGTACCCGGAACATTTCTCGAGCAATAGCTCCGGAACTATTAGAGATAACCCCACGAAGTGTATTATCGTTGGAAAGCTCTTTAAATTATCTATTTTTTTCAAAAAAGATCATTGTTCTCAGACTAATAGTTTTCGAGCAAATCGCTGCTAAATGCAAAAATTGGTAAAATTTAAAAAAATTCATAACTAAAAAACTATTGGGAATTTGGCAATTTTCTCGATGCCAATCGATTCCCCGGATCATTTTGCATAGGTATGGATCAAAACAGTTCCACTTTTTAGAATAGTTTAGCCGTAAATGAGAAAATAAAAAAAATTAAAAAAAAGTTAACACCCCCCCCTTAAAATCGGTCAATTTTTAAAGTGTCTCAAAATCAAATAAAACCTATTCTATCTTATAGATTTTGATGTGCTCTTTACGATGGAACAAACCGTTTTCTTCTAGCTCTTTTAGTTTGGCCGTAATCGGCGTTTGAAAATTGAAAATTTTTTTGCGAGATATCGCCTTGAGTTCTATGCCATTTTGTAGAGTTTTTTATTCCGGTTATCCTCCATTTTTCCGTTTCTCGATATCTTCAATAGTTTCGCCGTAATTGGCGATTGAAAATTGAAAAAAAGTGAAAATGTAAACCTTTTTTTGCGTTTTTCTCGGAAACTAAAAGACTTAGAGCAACGAGCAAAAATCCATCTGATAGCGCTTAATTTTCTCTATTTTTTCGACCAAACCCGGAGCCGCTCCGGGCAACGGTTCCGGCTACAGAGGCGATCAAAGTTTTGCACTAAAAAAATTCATAAAAAAAAACTAAAAGTCGTAGAGCATTGCGGTTTGTTCCATTGAATTCTACGGCTCATTCTACATATTGTATCAATTTTTCATAAGAATTAAAAATTTAAAATTTTTTGCCTAAATTTAGGGTAGCCATTTGTCATAGTGAAAAATTTTATTCATTAAAAAAATTCATAACTCAAAAACTAAAAGTCGTAGAGCAATGCGGTTTGTTCCATTGAATTCAGCGGTTCATTTTACATATTATATCAACTTTTCACGAGATTTAAAATTTTCAATTTTTTTGCTCAAATTTCCTGAGTAATAAATACACTTACCTTCAAAGAAGTGAAAAAAAAATTTTTTTTAAACTAACTCCAACAAATTTTTATGGACTTCTACATGTCTTAACAACCCTCTAAAGTTGTTAAAAGTCCACAAAAAATACAAATGATGGATTTTTTGATGTTTGATTTTTTCAATTTTCGTCGTAGTTTTTGTCGGTTTTGGGTACCCGGAACATTTCTCGAGCAATAGCTCCGGAACTATTAGAGATAACCCCACGAAGTGTATTATCGTTGGAAAGCTCTTTAAATTATCTATTTTTTTCAAAAAAGATCATTGTTCTCAGACTAATAGTTTTCGAGCAAATCGCTGCTAAATGCAAAAATTGGTAAAATTTAAAAAAATTCATAACTAAAAAACTATTGGGAATTTGGCAATTTTCTCGATGCCAATCGATTCCCCGGATCATTTTGCATAAGTATGGATCAAAACAGTTCCACTTTTTAGAATAGTTTAGCCGTAAATGAGAAAATAAAAAAAATTAAAAAAAAGTTAACACCCCCCCCTTAAAATCGGTCAATTTTTAAAGTGTCTCAAAATCAAATAAAACCTATTCTATCTTATAGATTTTGATGTGCTCTTTACGATGGAACAAACCGTTTTCTTCTAGCTCTTTTAGTTTGGCCGTAATCGGCGTTTGAAAATTGAAAAATTTTTTGCGAGATATCGCCTTGAGTTCTATGCCATTTTGTAGAGTTTTTTATTCCGGTTGTCCTCCATTTTTCCGTTTCTCGATATCTTCAATAGTTTCGCCGTAATTGGCGATTGAAAATTGAAAAAAAGTGAAAATGTAAACCTTTTTTTGTGTTTTTCTCGGAAACTAAAAGACTTAGAGCAACGAGCAAAAATCCATCTGATAGCGCTTAATTTTCTCTATTTTTTCGACCAAACCCGGAGCCGCTCCGGGCAACGGTTCCGGCTACAGAGGCGATCAAAGTTTTGCACTAAAAAAATTCATAAAAAAAAAACTAAAAGTCGTAGAGCATTGCGGTTTGTTCCATTGAATTCTACGGCTCATTTTACATATTATATCAATTTTTCATAAGAATTAAAAATTTAAAATTTTTTGCCTAAATTTAGGGTAGCCATTTGTCATAGTGAAAAATTTTATTCATTAAAAAAATTCATAACTCAAAAACTAAAAGTCGTAGAGCATTGCGGTTTGTTCCATTGAATTCTACGGCTCATTCTACATATTATATCAATTTTTCACAAGAATTAAAAATTTAAAATTTTTTGCCTAAATTTAGGGTAGCCATTTGTCATAGTGAAAAATTTTATTCATTAAAAAAATTCATAACTCAAAAACTAAAAGTCGTAGAGCAATGCGGTTTGTTCCATTGAATTCAGCGGTTCATTTTACATATTATATCAACTTTTCACGAGATTTAAAATTTTCAATTTTTTTGCTCAAATTTCCTGAGTAATAAATACACTTACCTTCAAAGAAGTGAAAAAAAAATTTTTTTTAAACTAACTCCAACAAATTTTTATGGACTTCTACATGTCTTAACAACCCTCTAAAGTTGTTAAAAGTCCACAAAAAATACAAATGATGGATTTTTTGATGTTTGATTTTTTCAATTTTCGTCGTAGTTTTTGTCGGTTTTGGGTACCCGGAACATTTCTCGAGCAATAGCTCCGGAACTATTAGAGATAACCCCACGAAGTGTATTATCGTTGGAAAGCTCTTTAAATTATCTATTTTTTTCAAAAAAGATCATTGTTCTCAGACTAATAGTTTTCGAGCAAATTGCTGCTAAATGCAAAAATTGGTAAAATTTAAAAAAATTCATAACTAAAAAACTATTGGGAATTTGGCAATTTTCTCGATGCCAATCGATTCCCCGGATCATTTTGCATAGGTATGGATCAAAACAGTTCCACTTTTTAGAATAGTTTAGCCGTAAATGAGAAAATAAAAAAAATTAAAAAAAAGTTAACACCCCCCCCTTAAAATCGGTCAATTTTTAAAGTGTCTCAAAATCAAATAAAACCTATTCTATCTTATAGATTTTGATGTGCTCTTTACGATGGAACAAACCGTTTTCTTCTAGCTCTTTTAGTTTGGCCGTAATCGGCGTTTGAAAATTGAAAAATTTTTTGCGAGATATCGCCTTGAGTTCTATGCCATTTTGTAGAGTTTTTTATTCCGGTTATCCTCCATTTTTCCGTTTCTCGATATCTTCAATAGTTTCGCCGTAATTGGCGATTGAAAATTGAAAAAAAGTGAAAATGTAAACCTTTTTTTGCGTTTTTCTCGGAAACTAAAAGACTTAGAGCAACGAGCAAAAATCCATCTGATAGCGCTTAATTTTCTCTATTTTTTCGACCAAACCCGGAGCCGCTCCGGGCAACGGTTCCGGCTACAGAGGCGATCAAAGTTTTGCACTAAAAAAATTCATAAAAAAAAAACTAAAAGTCGTAGAGCATTGCGGTTTGTTCCATTGAATTCTACGGCTCATTCTACATATTGTATCAATTTTTCACAAGAATTAAAAATTTAAAATTTTTTGCCTACATTTAGGGTAGCCATTTGTCATAGTGAAAAATTTTATTCATTAAAAAAATTCATAACTCAAAAACTAAAAGTCGTAGAGCAATGCGGTTTGTTCCATTGAATTCAGCGGTTCATTTTACATATTATATCAATTTTTCACAAGAATTAAAAATTTAAAATTTTTTGCCTACATTTAGGGTAGCCATTTGTCATAGTGAAAAATTTTATTCATTAAAAAAATTCATAACTCAAAAACTAAAAGTCGTAGAGCATTGCGGTTTGTTCCATTGAATTCTACGGCTCATTCTACATATTATATCAATTTTTCACAAGAATTAAAAATTTAAAATTTTTTGCCTAAATTTAGGGTAGCCATTTGTCATAGTGAAAAATTTTATTCATTAAAAAAATTCATAACTCAAAAACTAAAAGTCGTAGAGCAATGCGGTTTGTTCCGTTGAATTCAGCGGTTCATTTTACATATTATATCAACTTTTCACGAGATTTAAAATTTTCAATTTTTTTGCTCAAATTTCCTGAGTAATAAATACACTTACCTTCAAAGAAGTGAAAAAAAAATTTTTTTTAAACTAACTCCAACAAATTTTTATGGACTTCTACATGTCTTAACAACCCTCTAAAGTTGTTAAAAGTCCACAAAAAATACAAATGATGGATTTTTTGATGTTTGATTTTTTCAATTTTCGTCGTAGTTTTTGTCGGTTTTGGGTACCCGGAACATTTCTCGAGCAATAGCTCCGGAACTATTAGAGATAACCCCACGAAGTGTATTATCGTTGGAAAGCTCTTTAAATTATCTATTTTTTTCAAAAAAGATCATTGTTCTCAGACTAATAGTTTTCGAGCAAATCGCTGCTAAATGCAAAAATTGGTAAAATTTA
Organism: Tribolium castaneum; assembly: GCF_031307605.1. Taxonomy (NCBI): domain Eukaryota; kingdom Metazoa; phylum Arthropoda; class Insecta; order Coleoptera; family Tenebrionidae; genus Tribolium; species Tribolium castaneum. Next base: position 24,890,316 of record NC_087395.1, on the reverse strand, counting down.
AAAAAATTCATAACTAAAAAACTATTGGGAATTTGGCAATTTTCTCGATGCCAATCGATTCCCCGGATCATTTTGCATAGGTATGGATCAAAACAGTTCCACTTTTTAGAATAGTTTAGCCGTAAATGAGAAAATAAAAAAAATTAAAAAAAAGTTAACACCCCCCCCTTAAAATCGGTCAATTTTTAAAGTGTCTCAAAATCAAATAAAACCTATTCTATCTTATAGATTTTGATGTGCTCTTTACGATGGAACAAACCGTTTTCTTCTAGCTCTTTTAGTTTGGCCGTAATCGGCGTTTGAAAATTGAAAATTTTTTTGCGAGATATCGCCTTGAGTTCTATGCCATTTTGTAGAGTTTTTTATTCCGGTTATCCTCCATTTTTCCGTTTCTCGATATCTTCAATAGTTTCGCCGTAATTGGCGATTGAAAATTGAAAAAAAGTGAAAATGTAAACCTTTTTTTGCGTTTTTCTCGGAAACTAAAAGACTTAGAGCAACGAGCAAAAATCCATCTGATAGCGCTTAATTTTCTCTATTTTTTCGACCAAACCCGGAGCCGCTCCGGGCAACGGTTCCGGCTACAGAGGCGATCAAAGTTTTGCACTAAAAAAATTCATAAAAAAAAACTAAAAGTCGTAGAGCATTGCGGTTTGTTCCATTGAATTCTACGGCTCATTCTACATATTGTATCAATTTTTCATAAGAATTAAAAATTTAAAATTTTTTGCCTAAATTTAGGGTAGCCATTTGTCATAGTGAAAAATTTTATTCATTAAAAAAATTCATAACTCAAAAACTAAAAGTCGTAGAGCAATGCGGTTTGTTCCATTGAATTCAGCGGTTCATTTTACATATTATATCAACTTTTCACGAGATTTAAAATTTTCAATTTTTTTGCTCAAATTTCCTGAGTAATAAATACACTTACCTTCAAAGAAGTGAAAAAAAAATTTTTTTTAAACTAACTCCAACAAATTTTTATGGACTTCTACATGTCTTAACAACCCTCTAAAGTTGTTAAAAGTCCACAAAAAATACAAATGATGGATTTTTTGATGTTTGATTTTTTCAATTTTCGTCGTAGTTTTTGTCGGTTTTGGGTACCCGGAACATTTCTCGAGCAATAGCTCCGGAACTATTAGAGATAACCCCACGAAGTGTATTATCGTTGGAAAGCTCTTTAAATTATCTATTTTTTTCAAAAAAGATCATTGTTCTCAGACTAATAGTTTTCGAGCAAATCGCTGCTAAATGCAAAAATTGGTAAAATTTAAAAAAATTCATAACTAAAAAACTATTGGGAATTTGGCAATTTTCTCGATGCCAATCGATTCCCCGGATCATTTTGCATAAGTATGGATCAAAACAGTTCCACTTTTTAGAATAGTTTAGCCGTAAATGAGAAAATAAAAAAAATTAAAAAAAAGTTAACACCCCCCCCTTAAAATCGGTCAATTTTTAAAGTGTCTCAAAATCAAATAAAACCTATTCTATCTTATAGATTTTGATGTGCTCTTTACGATGGAACAAACCGTTTTCTTCTAGCTCTTTTAGTTTGGCCGTAATCGGCGTTTGAAAATTGAAAAATTTTTTGCGAGATATCGCCTTGAGTTCTATGCCATTTTGTAGAGTTTTTTATTCCGGTTGTCCTCCATTTTTCCGTTTCTCGATATCTTCAATAGTTTCGCCGTAATTGGCGATTGAAAATTGAAAAAAAGTGAAAATGTAAACCTTTTTTTGTGTTTTTCTCGGAAACTAAAAGACTTAGAGCAACGAGCAAAAATCCATCTGATAGCGCTTAATTTTCTCTATTTTTTCGACCAAACCCGGAGCCGCTCCGGGCAACGGTTCCGGCTACAGAGGCGATCAAAGTTTTGCACTAAAAAAATTCATAAAAAAAAAACTAAAAGTCGTAGAGCATTGCGGTTTGTTCCATTGAATTCTACGGCTCATTTTACATATTATATCAATTTTTCATAAGAATTAAAAATTTAAAATTTTTTGCCTAAATTTAGGGTAGCCATTTGTCATAGTGAAAAATTTTATTCATTAAAAAAATTCATAACTCAAAAACTAAAAGTCGTAGAGCATTGCGGTTTGTTCCATTGAATTCTACGGCTCATTCTACATATTATATCAATTTTTCACAAGAATTAAAAATTTAAAATTTTTTGCCTAAATTTAGGGTAGCCATTTGTCATAGTGAAAAATTTTATTCATTAAAAAAATTCATAACTCAAAAACTAAAAGTCGTAGAGCAATGCGGTTTGTTCCATTGAATTCAGCGGTTCATTTTACATATTATATCAACTTTTCACGAGATTTAAAATTTTCAATTTTTTTGCTCAAATTTCCTGAGTAATAAATACACTTACCTTCAAAGAAGTGAAAAAAAAATTTTTTTTAAACTAACTCCAACAAATTTTTATGGACTTCTACATGTCTTAACAACCCTCTAAAGTTGTTAAAAGTCCACAAAAAATACAAATGATGGATTTTTTGATGTTTGATTTTTTCAATTTTCGTCGTAGTTTTTGTCGGTTTTGGGTACCCGGAACATTTCTCGAGCAATAGCTCCGGAACTATTAGAGATAACCCCACGAAGTGTATTATCGTTGGAAAGCTCTTTAAATTATCTATTTTTTTCAAAAAAGATCATTGTTCTCAGACTAATAGTTTTCGAGCAAATTGCTGCTAAATGCAAAAATTGGTAAAATTTAAAAAAATTCATAACTAAAAAACTATTGGGAATTTGGCAATTTTCTCGATGCCAATCGATTCCCCGGATCATTTTGCATAGGTATGGATCAAAACAGTTCCACTTTTTAGAATAGTTTAGCCGTAAATGAGAAAATAAAAAAAATTAAAAAAAAGTTAACACCCCCCCCTTAAAATCGGTCAATTTTTAAAGTGTCTCAAAATCAAATAAAACCTATTCTATCTTATAGATTTTGATGTGCTCTTTACGATGGAACAAACCGTTTTCTTCTAGCTCTTTTAGTTTGGCCGTAATCGGCGTTTGAAAATTGAAAAATTTTTTGCGAGATATCGCCTTGAGTTCTATGCCATTTTGTAGAGTTTTTTATTCCGGTTATCCTCCATTTTTCCGTTTCTCGATATCTTCAATAGTTTCGCCGTAATTGGCGATTGAAAATTGAAAAAAAGTGAAAATGTAAACCTTTTTTTGCGTTTTTCTCGGAAACTAAAAGTCTTAGAGCAACGAGCAAAAATCCATCTGATAGCGCTTAATTTTCTCTATTCTTTCGACCAAACCCGGAGCCGCTCCGGGCAACGGTTCCGGCTACAGAGTCGATCAAAGTTTTGCACTAAAAAAATTCATAAAAAAAAAACTAAAAGTCGTAGAGCATTGCGGTTTGTTCCATTGAATTCTACGGCTCATTCTACATATTGTATCAATTTTTCACAAGAATTAAAAATTTAAAATTTTTTGCCTAAATTTAGAGTAGCCATTTGTCATAGTGAAAAATTTTATTCATTAAAAAAATTCATTACTCAAAAACTAAAAGTCGTAGAGCAATGCGGTTTGTTCCATTGAATTCAGCGGATCATTTTACATATTATATCAATTTTTCACAAGAATTAAAAATTTAAAATTTTTTGCCTAAATTTAGAGTAGCCATTTGTCATAGTGAAAAATTTTATTCATTAAAAAAATTCATAACTCAAAAACTAAAAGTCGTAGAGCAATGCGGTTTGTTCCATTGAATTCAGCGGTTCATTTTACATATTATATCAACTTTTCACGAGATTTAAAATTTTCAATTTTTTTGCTCAAATTTCCTGAGTAATAAATACACTTACCTTCAAAGAAGTGAAAAAAAAATTTTTTTTAAACTAACTCCAACAAATTTTTATGGACTTCTACATGTCTTAACAACCCTCTAAAGTTGTTAAAAGTCCACAAAAAATACAAATGATGGATTTTTTGATGTTTGATTTTTTCAATTTTCGTCGTAGTTTTTGTCGGTTTTGGGTACCCGGAACATTTCTCGAGCAATAGCTCCGGAACTATTAGAGATAACCCCACGAAGTGTATTATCGTTGGAAAGCTCTTTAAATTATCTATTTTTTTCAAAAAAGATCATTGTTCTCAAACTAATAGTTTTCGAGCAAATCGCTGCTAAATGCAAAAATTGGTAAAATTTAAAAAAATTCATAACTAAAAAACTATTGGGAATTTGGCAATTTTCTCGATGCCAATCGATTCCCCGGATCATTTTGCATAGGTATGGATCAAAACAGTTCCACTTTTTAGAATAGTTTAGCCGTAAATGAGAAAATAAAAAAAATTAAAAAAAAGTTAACACCCCCCCCTTAAAATCGGTCAATTTTTAAAGTGTCTCAAAATCAAATAAAACCTATTCTATCTTATAGATTTTGATGTGCTCTTTACGATGGAACAAACCGTTTTCTTCTAGCTCTTTTAGTTTGGCCGTAATCGGCGTTTGAAAATTGAAAAATTTTTTGCGAGATATCGCCTTGAGTTCTATGCCATTTTGTAGAGTTTTTTATTCCGGTTATCCTCCATTTTTCCGTTTCTCGATATCTTCAATAGTTTCGCCGTAATTGGCGATTGAAAATTGAAAAAAAGTGAAAATGTAAACCTTTTTTTGCGTTTTTCTCGGAAACTAAAAGACTTAGAGCAACGAGCAAAAATCCATCTGATAGCGCTTAATTTTCTCTATTTTTTCGACCAAACCCGGAGCCGCTCCGGGCAACGGTTCCGGCTACAGAGGCGATCAAAGTTTTGCACTAAAAAAATTCATAAAAAAAAAACTAAAAGTCGTAGAGCATTGCGGTTTGTTCCATTGAATTCTACGGCTCATTCTACATATTGTATCAATTTTTCACAAGAATTAAAAATTTAAAATTTTTTGCCTACATTTAGGGTAGCCATTTGTCATAGTGAAAAATTTTATTCATTAAAAAAATTCATAACTCAAAAACTAAAAGTCGTAGAGCATTGCGGTTTGTTCCATTGAATTCTACGGCTCATTCTACATATTATATCAATTTTTCACAAGAATTAAAAATTTAAAATTTTTTGCCTAAATTTAGGGTAGCCATTTGTCATAGTGAAAAATTTTATTCATTAAAAAAATTCATAACTCAAAAACTAAAAGTCGTAGAGCAATGCGGTTTGTTCCATTGAATTCAGCGGTTCATTTTACATATTATATCAACTTTTCACGAGATTTAAAATTTTCAATTTTTTTGCTCAAATTTCCTGAGTAATAAATACACTTACCTTCAAAGAAGTGAAAAAAAAATTTTTTTTAAACTAACTCCAACAAATTTTTATGGACTTCTACATGTCTTAACAACCCTCTAAAGTTGTTAAAAGTCCACAAAAAATACAAATGATGGATTTTTTGATGTTTGATTTTTTCAATTTTCGTCGTAGTTTTTGTCGGTTTTGGGTACCCGGAACATTTCTCGAGCAATAGCTCCGGAACTATTAGAGATAACCCCACGAAGTGTATTATCGTTGGAAAGCTCTTTAAATTATCTATTTTTTTCAAAAAAGATCATTGTTCTCAGACTAATAGTTTTCGAGCAAATCGCTGCTAAATGCAAAAATTGGTAAAATTTAAAAAAATTCATAACTAAAAAACTATTGGGAATTTGGCAATTTTCTCGATGCCAATCGATTCCCCGGATCATTTTGCATAGGTATGGATCAAAACAGTTCCACTTTTTAGAATAGTTTAGCCGTAAATGAGAAAATAAAAAAAATTAAAAAAAAGTTAACACCCCCCCCTTAAAATCGGTCAATTTTTAAAGTGTCTCAAAATCAAATAAAACCTATTCTATCTTATAGATTTTGATGTGCTCTTTACGATGGAACAAACCGTTTTCTTCTAGCTCTTTTAGTTTGGCCGTAATCGGCGTTTGAAAATTGAAAAATTTTTTGCGAGATATCGCCTTGAGTTCTATGCCATTTTGTAGAGTTTTTTATTCCGGTTATCCTCCATTTTTCCGTTTCTCGATATCTTCAATAGTTTCGCCGTAATTGGCGATTGAAAATTGAAAAAAAGTGAAAATGTAAACCTTTTTTTGCGTTTTTCTCGGAAACTAAAAGTCTTAGAGCAACGAGCAAAAATCCATCTGATAGCGCTTAATTTTCTCTATTCTTTCGACCAAACCCGGAGCCGCTCCGGGCAACGGTTCCGGCTACAGAGTCGATCAAAGTTTTGCACTAAAAAAATTCATAAAAAAAAAACTAAAAGTCGTAGAGCATTGCGGTTTGTTCCATTGAATTCTACGGCTCATTTTACATATTATATCAATTTTTCACAAGAATTAAAAATTTAAAATTTTTTGCCTAAATTTAGAGTAGCCATTTGTCATAGTGAAAAATTTTATTCATTAAAAAAATTCATTACTCAAAAACTAAAAGTCGTAGAGCAATGCGGTTTGTTCCATTGAATTCAGCGGATCATTTTACATATTATATCAATTTTTCACAAGAATTAAAAATTTAAAATTTTTTGCCTAAATTTAGAGTAGCCATTTGTCATAGTGAAAAATTTTATTCATTAAAAAAATTCATAACTCAAAAACTAAAAGTCGTAGAGCAATGCGGTTTGTTCCATTGAATTCAGCGGTTCATTTTACATATTATATCAACTTTTCACGAGATTTAAAATTTTCAATTTTTTTGCTCAAATTTCCTGAGTAATAAATACACTTACCTTCAAAGAAGTGAAAAAAAAATTTTTTTTAAACTAACTCCAACAAATTTTTATGGACTTCTACATGTCTTAACAACCCTCTAAAGTTGTTAAAAGTCCACAAAAAATACAAATGATGGATTTTTTGATGTTTGATTTTTTCAATTTTCGTCGTAGTTTTTGTCGGTTTTGGGTACCCGGAACATTTCTCGAGCAATAGCTCCGGAACTATTAGAGATAACCCCACGAAGTGTATTATCGTTGGAAAGCTCTTTAAATTATCTATTTTTTTCAAAAAAGATCATTGTTCTCAAACTAATAGTTTTCGAGCAAATCGCTGCTAAATGCAAAAATTGGTAAAATTTAAAAAAATTCATAACTAAAAAACTATTGGGAATTTGGCAATTTTCTCGATGCCAATCGATTCCCCGGATCATTTTGCATAGGTATGGATCAAAACAGTTCCACTTTTTAGAATAGTTTAGCCGTAAATGAGAAAATAAAAAAAATTAAAAAAAAGTTAACACCCCCCCCTTAAAATCGGTCAATTTTTAAAGTGTCTCAAAATCAAATAAAACCTATTCTATCTTATAGATTTTGATGTGCTCTTTACGATGGAACAAACCGTTTTCTTCTAGCTCTTTTAGTTTGGCCGTAATCGGCGTTTGAAAATTGAAAAATTTTTTGCGAGATATCGCCTTGAGTTCTATGCCATTTTGTAGAGTTTTTTATTCCGGTTATCCTCCATTTTTCCGTTTCTCGATATCTTCAATAGTTTCGCCGTAATTGGCGATTGAAAATTGAAAAAAAGTGAAAATGTAAACCTTTTTTTGTGTTTTTCTCGGAAACTAAAAGACTTAGAGCAACGAGCAAAAATCCATCTGATAGCGCTTAATTTTCTCTATTTTTTCGACCAAACCCGGAGCCGCTCCGGGCAACGGTTCCGGCTACAGAGGCGATCAAAGTTTTGCACTAAAAAAATTCATAAAAAAAAAACTAAAAGTCGTAGAGCATTGCGGTTTGTTCCATTGAATTCTACGGCTCATTTTACATATTATATCAATTTTTCATAAGAATTAAAAATTTAAAATTTTTTGCCTAAATTTAGGGTAGCCATTTGTCATAGTGAAAAATTTTATTCATTAAAAAAATTCATAACTCAAAAACTAAAAGTCGTAGAGCATTGCGGTTTGTTCCATTGAATTCTACGGCTCATTCTACATATTATATCAATTTTTCACAAGAATTAAAAATTTAAAATTTTTTGCCTAAATTTAGGGTAGCCATTTGTCATAGTGAAAAATTTTATTCATTAAAAAAATTCATAACTCAAAAACTAAAAGTCGTAGAGCAATGCGGTTTGTTCCATTGAATTCAGCGGTTCATTTTACATATTATATCAACTTTTCACGAGATTTAAAATTTTCAATTTTTTTGCTCAAATTTCCTGAGTAATAAATACACTTACCTTCAAAGAGGTAAAAAAAAATTTTTTTTAAATTAACTCCAACAAATTTTTTTTGACTTCTACGTGTCTTAACAACTCACAAAAGTTGTTAAAAGTCCACAAAAAGTCTAAATGTTCGATTTTTTGATGTTTGATTTTTTCAATTTTCGTCGCAGTTTTTGTCGGTTTTGGGTACCCGGAACATTTCTCGAGCAATAGCTCCGGAACTATTAGAGATAAGCCCATGAAGTGTATTATCGTTGGAAAGCTCTTTAAATTATCTATTTTTTTCAAAAAAAATTATTGTTCTCCGACTAATAGTTTTCGAGCAAATTGCTGCTAAATGCAAAAATTGGTAAAATTAAAAAAAATTCATAACTAAAAAACTATTGGGAATTTGGCAATTTTCTCGATGCCAATCGATTCCCCGGATCATTTTGCATAGGTATGGATCAAAACAGTTCCACTTTTTAGAATAGTTTAGCCGTAAATGAGAAAATAAAAAAAATTAAAAAAAAGTTAACACCCCCCCCTTAAAATCGGTCAATTTTTAAAGTGTCTCAAAATCAAATAAAACCTATTCTATCTTATAGATTTTGATGTGCTCTTTACGATGGAACAAACCGTTTTCTTCTAGCTCTTTTAGTTTGGCCGTAATCGGCGTTTGAAAATTGAAAAATTTTTTGCGAGATATCGCCTTGAGTTCTATGCCATTTTGTAGAGTTTTTTATTCCGGTTATCCTCCATTTTTCCGTTTCTCGATATCTTCAATAGTTTCGCCGTAATTGGCGATTGAAAATTGAAAAAAAGTGAAAATGTAAACCTTTTTTTGCGTTTTTCTCGGAAACTAAAAGACTTAGAGCAACGAGCAAAAATCCATCTGATAGCGCTTAATTTTCTCTATTTTTTCGACCAAACCCGGAGCCGCTCCGGGCAACGGTTCCGGCTACAGAGGCGATCAAAGTTTTGCACTAAAAAAATTCATAAAAAAAAAACTAAAAGTCGTAGAGCATTGCGGTTTGTTCCATTGAATTCTACGGCTCATTCTACATATTGTATCAATTTTTCACAAGAATTAAAAATTTAAAATTTTTTGCCTACATTTAGGGTAGCCATTTGTCATAGTGAAAAATTTTATTCATTAAAAAAATTCATAACTCAAAAACTAAAAGTCGTAGAGCAATGCGGTTTGTTCCATTGAATTCAGCGGTTCATTTTACATATTATATCAATTTTTCACAAGAATTAAAAATTTAAAATTTTTTGCCTACATTTAGGGTAGCCATTTGTCATAGTGAAAAATTTTATTCATTAAAAAAATTCATAACTCAAAAACTAAAAGTCGTAGAGCAATGCGGTTTGTTCCATTGAATTCAGCGGTTCATTTTACATATTATATCAACTTTTCACGAGATTTAAAATTTTCAATTTTTTTGCTCAAATTTCCTGAGTAATAAATACACTTACCTTCAAAGAAGTGAAAAAAATTTTTTTTTAAACTAACTCCAACAAATTTTTATGGACTTCTACATGTCTTAACAACCCTCTAAAGTTGTTAAAAGTCCACAAAAAATACAAATGATGGATTTTTTGATGTTTGATTTTTTCAATTTTCGTCGTAGTTTTTGTCGGTTTTGGGTACCCGGAACATTTCTCGAGCAATAGCTCCGGAACTATTAGAGATAACCCCACGAAGTGTATTATCGTTGGAAAGCTCTTTAAATTATCTATTTTTTTCAAAAAAGATCATTGTTCTCAGACTAATAGTTTTCGAGCAAATCGCTGCTAAATGCAAAAATTGGTAAAATTTAAAAAAATTCATAACTAAAAAACTATTGGGAATTTGGCAATTTTCTCGATGCCAATCGATTCCCCGGATCATTTTGCATAGGTATGGATCAAAACAGTTCCACTTTTTAGAATAGTTTAGCCGTAAATGAGAAAATAAAAAAAATTAAAAAAAAGTTAACACCCCCCCCTTAAAATCGGTCAATTTTTAAAGTGTCTCAAAATCAAATAAAACCTATTCTATCTTATAGATTTTGATGTGCTCTTTACGATGGAACAAACCGTTTTCTTCTAGCTCTTTTAGTTTGGCCGTAATCGGCGTTTGAAAATTGAAAAATTTTTTGCGAGATATCGCCTTGAGTTCTATGCCATTTTGTAGAGTTTTTTATTCCGGTTGTCCTCCATTTTTCCGTTTCTCGATATCTTCAATAGTTTCGCCGTAATTGGCGATTGAAAATTGAAAAAAAGTGAAAATGTAAACCTTTTTTTGTGTTTTTCTCGGAAACTAAAAGACTTAGAGCAACGAGCAAAAATCCATCTGATAGCGCTTAATTTTCTCTATTTTTTCGACCAAACTCGGAGCCGCTCCGGGCAACGGTTCCGGCTACAGAGGCGATCAAAGTTTTGCACTAAAAAAATTCATAAAAAAAAAACTAAAAGTCGTAGAGCATTGCGGTTTGTTCCATTGAATTCTACGGCTCATTCTACATATTATATCAATTTTTCACAAGAATTAAAAATTTAAAATTTTTTGCCTACATTTAGGGTAGCCATTTGTCATAGTGAAAAATTTTATTCATTAAAAAAATTCATAACTCAAAAACTAAAAGTCGTAGAGCAATGCGGTTTGTTCCATTGAATTCAGCGGTTCATTTTACATATTATATCAACTTTTCACGAGATTTAAAATTTTCAATTTTTTTGCTCAAATTTCCTGAGTAATAAATACACTTACCTTCAAAGAAGTGAAAAAAAAAATTTTTTTAAACTAACTCCAACAAATTTTTATGGACTTCTACATGTCTTAACAACCCTCTAAAGTTGTTAAAAGTCCACAAAAAATACAAATGATGGATTTTTTGATGTTTGATTTTTTCAATTTTCGTCGTAGTTTTTGTCGGTTTTGGGTACCCGGAACATTTCTCGAGCAATAGCTCCGGAACTATTAGAGATAACCCCACGAAGTGTATTATCGTTGGAAAGCTCTTTAAATTATCTATTTTTTTCAAAAAAGATCATTGTTCTCAGACTAATAGTTTTCGAGCAAATCGCTGCTAAATGCAAAAATTGGTAAAATTTAAAAAAATTCATAACTAAAAAACTATTGGGAATTTGGCAATTTTCTCGATGCCAATCGATTCCCCGGATCATTTTGCATAGGTATGGATCAAAACAGTTCCACTTTTTAGAATAGTTTAGCCGTAAATGAGAAAATAAAAAAAATTAAAAAAAAGTTAACACCCCCCCCTTAAAATCGGTCAATTTTTAAAGTGTCTCAAAATCAAATAAAACCTATTCTATCTTATAGATTTTGATGTGCTCTTTACGATGGAACAAACCGTTTTCTTCTAGCTCTTTTAGTTTGGCCGTAATCGGCGTTTGAAAATTGAAAAATTTTTTGCGAGATATCGCCTTGAGTTCTATGCCATTTTGTAGAGTTTTTTATTCCGGTTATCCTCCATTTTTCCGTTTCTCGATATCTTCAATAGTTTCGCCGTAATTGGCGATTGAAAATTGAAAAAAAGTGAAAATGTAAACCTTTTTTTGCGTTTTTCTCGGAAACTAAAAGACTTAGAGCAACGAGCAAAAATCCATCTGATAGCGCTTAATTTTCTCTATTTTTTCGACCAAACCCGGAGCCGCTCCGGGCAACGGTTCCGGCTACAGAGGCGATCAAAGCTTTGCACTAAAAAAATTCATAAAAAAAAAAACTAAAAGTCGTAGAGCATTGCGGTTTGTTCCATTGAATTCTACGGCTCATTTTACATATTATATCAATTTTTCACAAGAATTAAAAATTTAAAATTTTTTGCCTAAATTTAGGGTAGCCATTTGTCATAGTGAAAAATTTTATTCATTAAAAAAATTCATAACTCAAAAACTAAAAGTCGTAGAGCAATGCGGTTTGTTCCATTGAATTCAGCGGTTCATTTTACATATTATATCAATTTTTCATAAGAATTAAAAATTTAAAATTTTTTGCCTAAATTTAGGGTAGCCATTTGTCATAGTGAAAAATTTTATTCATTAAAAAAATCCATAACTCAAAAACTAAAAGTCGTAGAGCATTGCGGTTTGTTCCATTGAATTCAGCGGTTCATTTTACATATTATATCAATTTTTCACAAGAATTAAAAATTTAAAATTTTTTGCCTAAATTTAGGGTAGCCATTTGTCATAGTGAAAAATTTTATTCATTAAAAAAATTCATAACTCAAAAACTAAAAGTCGTAGAGCAATGCGGTTTGTTCCATTGAATTCAGCGGATCATTTTACATATTATATCAATTTTTCACAAGAATTAAAAATTTAAAATTTTTTGCCTAAATTTAGAGTAGCCATTTGTCATAGTGAAAAATTTTATTCATTAAAAAAATTCATAATTCAAAAACTAAAAGTCGTAGAGCAATGCGGTTTGTTCCATTGAATTCAGCGGTTCATTTTACATATTATATCAACTTTTCACGAGATTTAAAATTTTCAATTTTTTTGCTCAAATTTCCTGAGTAATAAATACACTTACCTTCAAAGAAGTGAAAAAAAAAAATTTTTTTAAACTAACTCCAACAAATTTTTATGGACTTCTACATGTCTTAACAACCCTCTAAAGTTGTTAAAAGTCCACAAAAAATACAAATGATGGATTTTTTGATGTTTGATTTTTTCAATTTTCGTCGTAGTTTTTGTCGGTTTTGGGTACCCGGAACATTTCTCGAGCAATAGCTCCGGAACTATTAGAGATAACCCCACGAAGTGTATTATCGTTGGAAAGCTCTTTAAATTATCTATTTTTTTCAAAAAAGATCATTGTTCTCAGACTAATAGTTTTCGAGCAAATTGCTGCTAAATGCAAAAATTGGTAAAATTTAAAAAAATTCATAACTAAAAAACTATTGGGAATTTGGCAATTTTCTCGATGCCAATCGATTCCCCGGATCATTTTGCATAGGTATGGATCAAAACAGTTCCACTTTTTAGAATAGTTTAGCCGTAAATGAGAAAATAAAAAAAATTAAAAAAAAGTTAACACCCCCCCCTTAAAATCGGTCAATTTTTAAAGTGTCTCAAAATCAAATAAAACCTATTCTATCTTATAGATTTTGATGTGCTCTTTACGATGGAACAAACCGTTTTCTTCTAGCTCTTTTAGTTTGGCCGTAATCGGCGTTTGAAAATTGAAAATTTTTTTGCGAGATATCGCCTTGAGTTCTATGCCATTTTGTAGAGTTTTTTATTCCGGTTATCCTCCATTTTTCCGTTTCTCGATATCTTCAATAGTTTCGCCGTAATTGGCGATTGAAAATTGAAAAAAAGTGAAAATGTAAACCTTTTTTTGCGTTTTTCTCGGAAACTAAAAGACTTAGAGCAACGAGCAAAAATCCATCTGATAGCGCTTAATTTTCTCTATTTTTTCGACCAAACCCGGAGCCGCTCCGGGCAACGGTTCCGGCTACAGAGGCGATCAAAGTTTTGCACTAAAAAAATTCATTAAAAAAAAACTAAAAGTCGTAGAGCATTGCGGTTTGTTCCATTGAATTCTACGGCTCATTTTACATATTATATCAATTTTTCACAAGAATTAAAAATTTAAAATTTTTTGCCTAAATTTAGGGTAGCCATTTGTCATAGTGAAAAATTTTATTCATTAAAAAAATTCATAACTCAAAAACTAAAAGTCGTAGAGCAATGCGGTTTGTTCCGTTGAATTCAGCGGTTCATTTTACATATTATATCAACTTTTCACGAGATTTAAAATTTTCAATTTTTTTGCTCAAATTTCCTGAGTAATAAATACACTTACCTTCAAAGAAGTGAAAAAAAAATTTTTTTTAAACTAACTCCAACAAATTTTTATGGACTTCTACATGTCTTAACAACCCTCTAAAGTTGTTAAAAGTCCACAAAAAATACAAATGATGGATTTTTTGATGTTTGATTTTTTCAATTTTCGTCGTAGTTTTTGTCGGTTTTGGGTACCCGGAACATTTACTTAGCAATAACTCCGGAACTATTAGAGATAACCCCATGAAGTGTATTATCGTTGGAATGCTCTTTAAATTATCTATCTTTTTAAAAAAAGATCATTGTTCTCCGACTAATAGTTTTGGAGAAAATTGCATTTTTGACATGATTTATATTATCTTTTTTATTAATGTGTTATTAACATCTTTAATAAAAATTCAGTAATTTTCATTAATTGGTAAAATTCTAACTCAACCAACATTTACATAATAAAAAAGTACAAAACATGAAAAACTTACCGGCGTTATCAAGTGCAGATTGTCGTAAAAATTGCCTATGTAACTCATAATCGACAACTTGGCCGAAATTCGCTCGACCTTGGTCAACTGTAGCAAAAACTTGTCCTCTTCAGTCAACAAATTGACGTTTTTCTTATCATTGACATACTCCCGATAGGCTTTTGTTTCCTGCTCGGTCGGCACCATCCTTTGCAACAATTCGACATTTTCGAGACTCAATTGTTTCAAATCGAGTAAATTGATCGCATTTATCACTTTCTCAGGCGACATTTCCAATTTTCGCCTCGAAATTGCGATATTTCTCAGTCTGGTGTGCTCCAAAAGTGTGACATTTTCCGGCTTTTTGAACCTTTTGCTCGGGAACGTCGAAAGCCCATCAAGCTCACTAGTGCCATTCGCCAACAAGCCGGCATTTCCAATCTTGAATCGCTCCTCAAAGTCGTTAAAATCGATGAATCCGTGCAGCTTATCATCGTCCAATTCGTTAAAAATCGTCCCTCTGACTTGATTCGGCTTCAGTGCGATCCAATTGATGGTTGGCAGTTTGTATTTGGTTTGTACTTTGCGTTTGATGGTCATGGCGCCATCTGGCGCTTGCATGAAGCCGGCGGGCGGCGGCGGCACGGGCGCGGAAGGCACTCTGGACGGCGGCGGCGGCGGGCACGGCGGCGGCGGCGGCGCGGCCGGGGGCGGTATCACAGGCGAGGCGGGCACAGGCGAGGTGGTCGAATCGGGCGGCGTCAGGTCGGAAATACCGGCAACTGAGGCCGACTTCGGGACTGTTTTTTCGAGTTCGGCGATTTTTGATTCGAACATCGATTGGCGATTTTTCGATTCTTGTTCGTGGTGTTGGACAACGCGACGTAAAGTGTTGACCTCTTCGTCGGCGTGGCGTTTGAATTCGGCGAGTTCGTCGCGTTCTTGGCGCAGTTGGGCCAGGTCGGTTTTCAAGTGGGCGATCTCTTCGAGGGCTTGGTGTTCGATGTCTTGGATTTTTTCGTGGAGCTGATTGGGGAAAATTAACACGCTGATTGATCAAGGGAGAAAAACGCTTGGTTTTTTCGGATTGTTTTTATATTTTTGCAGACGTTCAGAAAAGTTTTAGCAAAGTCAGGCCTGAAGTTTTCTATTTTTAGCAAAATTTTGCTACCAGAAACGAACCAAGCACAAATAATTTCATCTTCGATCCAAGTTTATGACAAACTAAGTTTTTGGTTACTTCGTACAATGCCGTTCTCACATTTGATAGAACATTGTTTTTATTTCATTGATAAACATCTCGAAAATCAACATTTTGTGATGTCTTAATTTATTTTCTGATACTTTTTGTTTAATGTAGGTAACTTTTCTTTTCATTTGTCTTTTTTTTATCTTATTATTATGAATGTGACGTACCAAAATGTATTCATCCTTGGCTGATAATAAATTTATTTGACTTGGATTTACTCAAACACTAAAAACAGAAATACAATAATATTTTTCCGTTTATTTTCGATGAAATAAGCAAAAAAAAATCCATTTTTGACCTAATAATTAGTTGTTTTCCAGTCCAGATTCAGTGAAATTTAGTGAAAAAAAGAAAAAAAAATATTTTATTCAGCTCAAAATACTCAAAAAAAAAATTTTTTTTAATTTGGCTTAGTATAAATGTTCGAAAAAGACAAACGTTAAATTCGTTTCTGAACTAATTTTGTCGTTTTTCAGGCCATTTCAGACAAATCTCTACAAAAACTGAATTTTTTTACTCTTTCGTAAATTACTGAAGAAGGGTGAACAAAAAAACGCCCTACAACAATCGAAGAAAGCAGAAATAACTTCATTTTCGATCTAGTTTTGACCATTTTAGAGAAATCTCTTAGAAAATAAAATTATTGGCAACTTAAACGTCCCAAAAAAAGGAAAATTAGTAATATCTCGGCTTATTTTTAACAAAATTTTGTAAAATAATTGCGTTATTGAATTAAAAACGTACTAGAACGCAGACAAATGCAAAAATAATATCACTCCCTACTTAATTTATAGTGACTTTTTGTCTCAAAAATGTCATAACAAGCCGGAAAAGTGAGAAAACACACAATTTTCATTTTTTTATAACGCAAAATTTTGAGAAATAATGACATTTACAGTGGGAAAAACATGGAAATTGGGAAACTGCCGAAACAAGCCAAAAAAAAATCGTTATTTTTACACTAATTTAATGGTTTTTGGCTCAGATATGTAACTGAGATTTTAACTAAAAAAAGTGCTTACAAGTATTTTCGCTAAATAAATGTCCGAAAAGTTCAAAAATAAACAAAAAGTTCCACAAAAAAACTGGGTTTTTGGCTCACAACAATTAAAAAATGGAAAAGTAAAAGCAGATTTTAACTCAAAAAAGTGCTAAAATGCTCAAAAAATACCTTTTTCTGCCTATTTTCTGTCTATATTTATGGTAAATTCGCAAAATAATTTCGTTCGTTTCTGAAAAAATGTCCGAAAAGTGCCAAAGTATGCAAACATTTTGACATAATTTTTGAAATAATTACGTTTCTGGGAATAAAAACGTTACAAAACATTTAAAAAAATTAACAATTATTTCATTTATGTTCACTTTTGTGGTTTCAAGCTTATTTTCTCTCATATTTTGCAAAACAAGTGCGTTTTTGGTTGAAAAACGAACTAAAACGCTCAACAAAGGCCAAAACAATTTCATTCTAAAACTAATTTAACGATTTTTCAGACTGTTTTTGAAAAAAATCCTTCAAAAAAACTGAGTTCTAGGCCCAAGAAAAAAGCAAAACACCATTTTCGCCCTAATTTGCCTTTTTTGACGTAATTTCGCTAAATACTTACGTTCCTCTCGACAAAACGTCCAAAAAAAATCAGAAAATTTTTTATTTTTGACCTAACTTAATGATTTTTTTGGCCTAAAATTCACCAAAATCTCGCAAAACACGCTTCAACACTCGACAAACGCGAAAATAACACATAGTAAGGTTTATTTTTGACGAATTTTTATGCTTTTGGACCAACCAAATTGGCGAAATAACTTAATTTAGTTGATGATTCTTCGGACTGTTTTTGTGAAAACTCGCATAAATTTGACCAAATGTGGGGATTTTCCGCCTACTTTTGATAAAATTCTAATATATAATTGCGTGAAGAACTGAAAACTAGGTACAAATAATTTCAATCTTGGACAGTAGTGGAGATATTTCGAAAAAATGTTTTTCGCTCATAAATCCGCTTAAAACGGGAAAACAAAACACCAGTTTTGCCACAATTTCATGTTCTCTGATTATTTTTGACCAAATTTCGCTAAACAATTAAGTCCGTAGAACTCTCAAATTATGGCATGTTTAAGAAAAACTGAATTATTAACTTAAAAACGTACTTAAATAGGCAAATATAACACCGTTTTCAGTCAAAGTCGATCAATTTTGTGTTTATTTTCGAAGAAATTATTACGTTTTTGACTGAAAAAACGCCACAAAAGGCTAGAAAAAGCCAAAAATAATTTAATTTTTGATCCGAAATATTTGCGTTTTCGGCTAGTTTTGCCATAACTGCGGTTTGAATATCGAAGAACTAATTTTGAAATCTTGTTTTTTTTTACACTGATTACGTTAAAATGTGGTTTCGATTCCTGATAGTTTCATATTTATCGCCTTTAACTTTAAAATCGTTTTAGGGAAAAAATTCAAAAGCAAAAAAAATTGTGTTTTTTTTAATCAAAAAAAAAATCCCACTCACTTGCGCCAGCTCGTCCTCCATCTCGGCCACCTTCTCCAAGGCCGCCGTCTTGGTCTCGCTATCCTCCATGAGCGCCGCCACATCGAACACGTTGTCCAAATAGGCCGAGATCTGCACTTGCAACTCCTCACTTTCCGTAAACCTCAACTTCTCCAAATAGCTGTCCAGCCCCAGCGCCGTGAACTCATACTGCAGATGGACCCTAAAGTTCATATCCTCCACCGAATGCACAATAATGTTCACAAACTGCATGCACGCAACCTGAAACAATTCCCGTCACGTCAACCACCCAAACCCTCACACACAGACCGACCATAAACTCGATGTGGAAGACATCGTAATTGAGAAAATAATCCATCAACGTCTGGAAGCGGTGCTCCTCATGACACACCTCTTTGAAATTATCAAACGCGGAGAGAATTATCTCGTGCCCGCCTTTGACCAGGCAAATCGCCGCCAAAAGCTCCAGCACCAGCGCCTTCGTGCGCAAACTCTTGTGGATCAAGCTGAGCGAAATGCAGTTGATGGCCTCACGGTGCTGGATCACCATATTGAACCCATACTGAAATTTTTTAACTGAGTATTGGACCACCAATTCTGACGTCGTATCTACGTTTTTTGTCAAAATTTTAACAAAGAAAAACGCGTAGTGAAATTTGACGTGTGTGGGATTCCTACATAATTACTTAGCAAGAAAGTCGTATTTCAAAAAATTTTATTATAATTGAGAAACCTAACAGAGAACGCAAATTTTGTTAAATGATGCATTATAATCTTATGATGATAAACGACGTTCAGCTAAGCTAAAAATAAAGTCAGATTTTTTAAGCAACTTTTTTATATATATTTTTTAATTTGTTTTCCTTGTTTCTCTTTTGTTTCCTAGGATTTCCTCGAATTTAATTTATTGCCAAATTTTCATCATTAGACATTAATTGTTAATTTCTTCATTTTTTTTATTTGTTTAATGCTGAACTGTCGTTTCCGCCTACTAAAGTCAAAAACTATGATCTGAAGCATCAAAAAATTATTTAAAAATTCAAACAAAATTTTTGGAAAAATTTGGCCCAAAAATTAAATTAAATATATCTATTTTGTTAAGTATTCATTATTATTATATTATGATTTTAGTGTTATTATTATTATATTTTACGCAATAATGAGTTTTTGCTGAATAAACGCGTAAAAAAGGTCATTTTCGACCAAATTTGGTGATTTTTTCGTTCAAGTTTAATTAAAAAAAAAAGGAAAAAAACTTAATTTTTTGTCTAAAAACGTGTTTAAATCCTCAGAACTTGCTAAAATAATGTTATTTTTGACATAATTCTGTGATTTATTGGCTTAATTTTTAAAAAATTATGCACAATAATTGAGGTTTTTGCTGAAAAAACGCTTAGAAAAGGTAAATTTTTGATCATTTTCGATCAAATTTGGTGATTTTTTTGGCTCTAGTTTAATGAAAACTGGAAAAAACACTTGATTTTTTATCTAAAAACGTGTTTAAATCCTCAGACCTTGCAAAAATATTGTCATTTTTGACATAATTCTGTGATTTATTGGCTTACTTTTTAAGAAATTTTGCACAATAATTGAGGTTTTTGCTGAAAAAACGCTTAGAAAAGGTAAATTTTTGGTCATTTTCGACCAAATTTGCTGTTTTTTTTTGTTCTAGTTTAATAAAAACTGGAAAAAACACTTGATTTTTGGTCTAAAAGCGTGTTTAAATCCTCAGAACTCGCAAAAATATTGTCATTTTTGACATAATTCTGTGATTTATTAGCTTACTTTTTAAGATATCTTTGCGCAATAATTCAGTTTTTGCTGAAAAAACGCTTAGAACAGGTAAATTTTTGGTCATTTTCGACCAAATTTGCTGATTTTTTCGTTCTAGTTTAATAAAAATTTTTGGTCTAAAAACGTTTAAATCCTCAGAACTTGCAAAAATAATGTAATTTTTGATATAATTCTGTGATTTACTGGGTTATGTTTTTTTAATTTTGCGCAATAATTGAGTTTTTGCTGAAAAAACGTTTGGAAAAGGTAAATTTTTGGTCATATTCGACCAAATTTGCTGATTTTTATCGTTCTAGTTTAATAAAAACTGGAAAAAACACTTGATTTTTGGTCTAAAAGCGTGTTTAAATCCTCAGAACTCGCAAAAATATTGTCATTTTTGACATAATTCTGTGATTTATTAGCTTACTTTTTAAGAAATCTTTGCGCAATAATTCAGTTTTTGCTGAAAAAACGCTTAGAACAGGTAAATTTTTGGTCATTTTCGACCAAATTTGCTGATTTTTTCGTTCTAGTTTAATAAAAATTTTTGGTCTAAAAACGTTTAAATCCTCAGAACTTGCAAAAATAATGTAATTTTTGATATAATTCTGTGATTTACTGGGTTATTTTTTTTTAATTTTGCGCAATAATTGAGTTTTTGCTGAAAAAACACTTGGAAAAGGTAAATTTTTGGTCATATTCGACCAAATTTGCTGATATTTTCGTTCTAGTTTAATAAAAACTAGAAAAAAACACTCGATTTTTGGTGTAAAAACATGTTTAAATCCTCAGAACTTGCAAAAATAGTGTCATATTTGAGATAATCCTGCGATTTATTGGCTTAATTTTTTAAAAACTCGCGCAATAATTGAGTTTTTACTGAATAAATTGTTAGAAACTGTAAATTTTTGGTCATATTCGACCAAATTTGTTGATTTTTTTGTTCTAGTTTAATAAAAACTGAAAAAAAAAAACACTTGATTCTTTATTTAAAAACGTGTTTAAATCCTCAGATCTGTCATTTTTGACATAATTCTATAATTTATTGCTTATTTTTTAAGAAATCGGGCGCAATAATCAACTTTTTGCTGAATAAACGCTTAAAAAAAGTAAATTTTTGGTCATTTTCGACTGAATTTGGTGATTTTTTCGATCTAATTTAATAAAAACTGGAAAACACACTTGATTTTTGGTCTAAAAACGTGTTTAAATCTTCAGAACTTGCAAAAAAATGAACTTTGACCAAAAAATAAGTAAAAGTTTAATAATTGTTTAATAAAAAATTAGCTATATCCATAATTATTAGCGACCCAGTATTTATAAGCTTTGGTTGTTCATTTATATTACTTTTTCGTCTTCGTTATTTATTTTGTTAATACCTAGCATTCAATTGTCCAATTATCTTTACCACTTTTTTGTTAAGTAACTTCAAGAAATTTTTTATTTGAATTGTCGTATATCGAAAAACAGCGCTCTAGAAAAGTCAATATCATTTTTGCAAATAAATCGTTCATTAAAGTTTAAAAAAATAAAAATGCGACAGAAAATTTAAGAGACATGAAATTACTCAAAAAATATTTAAATAAATAATTTATAAATTTAATATTTAATTTAATAATAAAGAAATATTTAAAAGTAGTTACGACGTTTGGCAAACCAAGATCGGACCCAACCTTATTGTTCATAATGGCCCTCATGCACATGATGCAGACGTGTATGTCGTCCTTGGACTCCCCCATGTTCAGCTTGGCGACGTGCTTGGAGCGCCGTTTGACGCTCGAGCTGTCCGGGATGTCCAAGGGGGCGCGAATGTATCCGTTCTGGACGCTGGGGGCGGGCGGCGGCTGGCCGGGGCCCAGCCGCTCCTCGGAGGCGGTCCTGGACTCGGCGATGCGCTGCTCGTGCCGCATCATGCCCAGCCTAAAGCTCAAATAGTCGATCAGGACGTCCAAGCCGTTGTTCTCCTCGTTTAAAAATTCTCGCACCCATCTACAAAACACTAATTAGATCGGGTTAAAATGGGGGTGTGACGGACTCGATGTGGTTCGTCCGCAGGGATATCTCCAGGTCACGCAGGACTTGAGTCGAAGTCGACTCGCCGACCATTTTTCGCTTCTGCAAACGGCTTAATTAGGGGGTGGCCTGCCCTTAATTAAGGGGGTGATGACCCGGACTTACCCTGTGGCTGCGGGAGGCCTTGGGGTCGAGGTACGTCCGGAGTTTGTTTAAGTAGAAGGAGGGAGGGTCTTTAGCGTGCACCATTTCCTATAAAAATAATTTTGTTGGGATTAAAAAAGACAAGGTCAGAGTAATTGAACTTTGACCCGGCGACAATGTGAAAAATGGCACGCACGAATGCATGGATTGGTTTTCAAGGACTTGCATTGCAACGGAAGAAAAAATTTCGATTGGTTTCGTACGGAAACGGAAGTTGGGTTTCACGAAACGAATACAAAAGTGTGTTTGGGGTTTATCAGCGTTGCGTAAGCGTAACTGGAATGACTAATAATAATATCATCTTTAATTATAATCGTAAGGTCGTGAACTGAGTGTGTTTCATTGGAAAAAAATGTTTCATGTCTAAATAAAGTGTTGCCATGATGACGGCTCTATTGTAAGAGCTGGGGAAATGATTCGGCTGGATAATCGTAATTACTTTATTAGAATTTTATGAAATTTATCGGTTAGTAAGCGTATTGTTCGATGATTTTTATTTTTAGCTCGGAAAATAATTCGAAACGAGGCTTTTTCCACTTTTAACAATTTTTTTTAAACATTAAATTTTTCAGAATTGCTTGCGGAACGGTTACGTTTTCATTCATAAAATGTGACGTGATAATAGGAAAAAATTGCAACATGAATTGAAGACTAGAGGGGAAAAAAGGAATGCCATAATTTCCTTCATTTGATAAAGAAAAAAAAAATAGGAATTTGTTCAAGTTGTCAAGCTGCTAAAAACAATAAATACAATAGAAAAATTGAACTAAAAACCTTGTTTCTCTCAGACATACCTGGTTTTTTCCCTATCCTTTGCAATTAAACTTGGATTTTTTTATGGGTTCTGCTACTCATTTTATTTACGAAATAACAATAAAAAACTATTCCAATTTATTTTTTTAACAATGACCTTAATTTTTTCTAAACTCAAAAAATTACAAACTGCAGTTGTTACACTGCGTATTTCTGTTTCTCATTTATACAGAAACGATCCCAAGGATTTTTTTACTTTTGAGAGGAAACCTATTATTTTCAGTACTTCCAAACATTTTAACTTTACTTATGGGTACTCCACGGATTCATATTTTTTCTTTGGAAGAGCTGAGAAAGCCAATAACTGAAATAGGAACTACATAATTCCACTTTTAGGTAATCAACTAATCAAATTCTTTTATGAATTTTTTTATCAGTAAGTAATCTCTTAATGGCTTTTATCTCAGTAAATACATACTTAAAACGAGAACTCTTCCACTTTTAATAAATTATTTCTACTATAAATATTATAATTAGTGGTAAAAATCGTATACTTTTACACACAAATAGCAATTTTTTCCTTTCAGAACGTAAAATTTGTTGCGGAAACAAACTACAACACAACATCAGTTGTAGTTTTTTATCACAGGTCCTGATACTCATTTACATAGGTAACAAAATGATTGCAACAATTTTTTTTTGTATATTTCAACACTCAATGAAAACTTATGACAACAATAACAGCGATTTTTTTTTACTTTAAACTATCACACTTTCCAAAAGTTTTCACTTTCTTTACTCTACAGTTTCAATGAATTTTCGTAATTATATTTCAACAATGACTTGTATTTCCAAGAACTGGGGAAGAGAATAATTCGGAACTAACTCCATTCATCATGATTTTATGAACTCTATCGGTTAGTAATCGTTTAATGGCTTTTGTAACTTGACAAAATACTTTTATCTCGACAAATAGATACTTCAAAACGAGAATTGTTCCACTTTTAACAAGTTATTTCAATTGTTTTTATGTCAACAACATAAAAATACTATTATCTAGTGGTAGAAATTGTAGATTTTTACAACCAAACAGCAATTTTTTTCCGTTTGAAACATTAGAATACGGAAAAAAATCATAAAATTTGTTATCAGAAAAGAAACAAACCGCACAATTTCCATGCTCATAAAAATTAATTTTATTATTAACCAAACGCAGAAAAAATTTTTTTCCTCAACTACAAAAGGACCGAAATAATTTCAGATTTTTTTTTCAATATTTGAACATGGAATGAAAACTTCATGTTCTGAACCCAAAAAAAATACTCAACAATAACTTTTGTAAGAACAGAGAAAAAATTATTCGTTTTTTGGGACCTCATTTTTTGTACCTCTAATCACGGATGTTTTTTACCTTTTTTCTTCTTTTCTCTTTTCACATAAAAATTTTCCTTTTACTTACGCCACCCGACATTGAGCTTCTTACACAAAATACTTAGAACCAATTTGGGAAAAGTAAAAAAAATGACATGATAATAATTTTTTATTCAAAAAAAAAAACACGAAATAGCATTTTCAGTCATAAAATTTGTTGTGATAACAGAAGGAATAATCCAATTTCTTCCATCCCACGTATATATTTTTAAAACTACACAAGCTCTCATTTTTACAAATAGTGCATCAAACACCGTAAAAAACGTTTTATCAACAACATGTAGAAAAAATCGTGTGTGCAACTCTTGAGAAACACAAAATTTTTAGACAGTTTAGGTAAAATAAAAACAAATCATTGTAATAATCATATTTGCGCATATTTATAATACAGTGCTTTCCAATTAGTCATAGAATATTTCCTTCCGAGAAAATGACAAACGAGGTAAACGTATGTTTCACCCAAAATAATTTAAAGCAGTACTTTTTAGCGTGCATTTTCCTTATTATTACACGGAGGAATCATCGTTTTATCGCGCATTAGCAACTTAAACACGACATTAAACACGAATAATATTTTATTTGCTCAACAAGGCCGGTACACAAACATTTTATTGGGCCAAGTTGCATTAGAAGTACAGTCACCGATACGGAAAAATAAAGAAAAACATTCCGGCGATAAGATAGTTAAACAAATTGGCAACTATTTGCCCGAAAAGGGCAGAAACGCCCGTGCATTGCACATTAATGTTTGGTAAAACTCCCATAAAAATTCCGATAATAATCTCTTATCATTTTCGACCGGATGTTGGTCGCCGCCACTCGGAAATCAATCCGAGGAAATAAAACAATTTAGCTAAATAATTAAACTGTGCATCTACAGTCGGTCCCTTATCTCCTTCAGACCAAACAAACACAAATGTTTACCATATGCATCGCGACTCCTAGTTTTTTATTAGAGGACAGTGGCCCTAAGACGGGACGTTACATCAATGAAAAAACACGCCTCACTGTATTGTCGCAGTTATTCATTCAAGTTTATGATTGAGGCGCTTTTTGTATGCAGACACGCACTCGTGGCCATTACCTGATCGCAGATGATGTCCCATTTCTTCTCCGAATCGTAGTTTTTCAGCAGTTTGGCTTTATCGGGCGGCAAGTCCATGGAGGCCTGCAACAAAGTTCAGCTTAATTATTCCGACAAGCATAAATTTTCATACATTAAATTAACACGCATAATCATAGCAACAAAAGAGTGTTTATTTTTGTACGATGGCATTAAAACCTTGACATGGAATTATGGCGATGAAGCGGATTTCGCTACTGTGTCATAAATAAAAGTGAGGAGCTGGTTTGATTGGATTATTAATTATTCGAGAGGTTTTAAACCGGTCGGTTTTGTTCTAGCGATGGCAGAAAATTGTTGTATTGATCTTTAATTGCCACGATTAAAGTTTCAACTGCTTCGGGGAAAACCAGCCGAGCAATATTGCAAGGAGAACAAGGACCTGAGTTTTTTCAAAAATTAATATACTCAGTGTCGCAAAATTGCAACACCGGGAATAGGAATTTTTTGATGAAACTTGGCACAAATTTTAGACAATTGGCAGGTGTTATATGATTAAAATTTGAACATTCTTAATCAAGTGGTAGAGTTTTTAAGACTTGTGTTGTTCTTCCAATTTTTTGCTTTTGTGACAATTTTTTGAAGTATTTTTTTAATTGGGTTAGTTTTAAGTGTTACGAAAACGATAATATGCCTAAAGTACGACAAAAAAAATACAAACAATTAAACAAACTTTAAAGAAGCACAACTTTAAGGAAACGAATAGGTGTTTTTTTATTTAGAAAAATCGCTATTTATTTGAAGAGTACAAGTTCCATTATGCCATGTTATCAGTCATTGATTAGAGAAGGTTCCGGACAAAGCAGAAGAGAAAGCATACTTAAAAAAAATAATAGAAGTCCAAAACGGTTATCTTGGGATTATGGCAATAATTCACGTACAAAAAAAAATTTCTGACCAATTGTTGAGTTCAAAGGTCGTCGTACATCACTTCTGACTGTTTACCATCGAATTAGGTCATTTGGACTGCTTTTTGTTGGACTTCCTAGGTATGGGAGGTATGAGCAAAAACAGCTTAAACCTGACACACCAAAACTTTTATTTGGAGAGACAACGTGTTTCGACCACAAAGTGGTCATCCTCAGGTGAGACTGTACACTGTATTGACCACATTATGGTCGAAACGCGTTGTATTTCGGAATAAAGGTTTGATGGGTCTGGCTTACATATGCGTTTTTTCCCATTTCTCCCATACCAAGAAAAACCAAAAAAAACCAGTCCAAATGTCCAATTTCGATGGTCCAAAGTGATAAAAAACGACCTTTAAACCCACCCATTGGGCAAAAATTTATCTTGTAATTAAATTATAGCCATACTCCCAAGACGACTATTTTGGACTTCATTTATTTTTTTTAAGGTATGCTTTCTCTTTCGCGCTGTCCTGAGCCTTCTCCAGTCTATGACTGATAATAATAATATTTCGATTTCTATTTAAACGCCTAGCGATTTCTGTAAATGAAAAACCCTATTTGTAGTCCAAAAATCATGCCTCTTTCAAAACTGCTTAAATTGTTAGTAATTTTGGTGTTGTCGTCTCCAGGCCTAAATGTGCTTGTAGAACATTTAAACCTAAACGAATTTAGAAAAAAAAACACATAAAAAATAGTCAGAAAAGCAAAAAATTGCTGGTAAAAGAACTTAAATGTTAGAAACTCCCTTACCACTTGATTAAAATCGATCAAATTTTAGTCATTTCTTATTCGCTAATAGTCAAGTCAAAAAATTGTAATTCCTTCTTGGTGTTGCAATTTTTACGTATGTATGTCAATTTTTTCAGAATTTTTCATAAATTGTGTCGTTATCAAACCGATATGACTCCCCCTCTAATCCAGGCTAGTCAACCTGTTAAAAAATTAATCGTCCAATGGGATTACCGCTCGTTATTGATTTTATGTCATTGTAGCATAAAATTTTCTCGTTCGAAGAATATTGTAGTGTAATTGAATTATTCAAGAAACTTTATTAAAAAAATAAATAACAACTCGCGGCAAGATGCCAGATCCCAGCGCCTAACAATGAACCTTTCCATCGAAACGTATAATTTCATAATCTCGATGGAAGATAATCGAATAAATGAAAAGGGAAGTGCGATATTTTATCGTAATTTTCCGCCAGGTGCAACAAAACGCATTGATTTTTTCAATTGGTTTATTCATTTCTTATCAAATACAACAGCCGAGAAAAAAGTGCATTATTCGTATCAGATAGCTCTTATTTATGTACTCCGATGCAACATATGCGGTAATCTCCTCCTCTTTAAATATTCACAATCCTACGCTCCGGGTCGTGGGTAGTCATGCAACATTCACAATCTAGTTAGTAAAAAGAACAAAAAAAAACGATAATCCTGTAAAGAAACATTCACACCTGTTCTCGATTTCCAGACGCTCTTTCCGAAATTAACTTTTACTATCAGCGTAAAATCCGATTGGTTTAAGCCGGTTCGAGGCAAGGGGTGGGCGGATATAAAACGGCGAGACAGGGTGGGGCCCCGCCGAGCGCTTATTTTTCTCGAAACGGGGATAATTAATTCACGAAAACAATGGAAACAATTGGCTGTGTTTTTGCTTTCGAAAAATTGTTTAAAAAATACTTGTCCGCTGATTGGAGGGTTTTATTTTCAATGGCATTGACGTACGAGGAAGAGCGCCACAACTCAATTTCCGAAAATAATCATCCTCTATTTATACCCACATTATGGGTTTATTTCCAGCCGGAGGCCTTCCTCAATGTAATAACCCGTCGACGGCTGGAAGGAAACCGGCGAGGGTTGTCACAGACGAAACACCCTCTGTTTGTAATTTTCGCAGGTGTAATCGCATGTGAATCCCTCGGGATTAAAACTGCGTGAAATTTTCACGGTTTCGGCTCCGAGACGGATGTGACGGTGACAGGAAATGGGCTTGATAGGCCAGCGAAGTGCACCACAAGTGGCTAAATAATTTTTTCACTCCAATTAAATGTGTGGCCTAGTTGGACTAGAAGATTTATAACTTTCGAACAGATTCTTTTAACGTGTCTTTAATTAAGTTAATGGGCGATTTGAATAATTTCTTTGTTTGTTAATGTTTAGCCTTCTCGTGTGATTTTCTCACTTGATGATTTTAAGGTTGGCCTGGATTGTGGAAAAATGTTATTAAAGAAAAAAAATTCACGGATGATTTGGTAAAATTTATTGAAAGTTGGCAAGTTTTTGTTCTGGTTATTGACTCGAAAAAATACGCGGATGGTCATGGTCAAGTGAGCCGCGGGTTGTAGGCGAAAAATTGCGAAATAAAGGTTTTTGTCCACAAAATTATTTACAAAACAAAGCATATGCAGTGACATTGAAATTAAGTCAATGTAAATCATTAAAACCTATCAACTTTTGCATAATTCTAAATATTTTTGCAGTTAGGTTTACTATAAATTTTATCACAGAAAACATGTCAAACTTAAAAAAAATATTTTTCCCGGAAATGGTTTTTCACATCCATAATATTAATATTAATTCTCTACTCTTTAGGCCATTAATTTATTTTTTACTCAACTAGAAATATTTATTTTTGCTCCGGCCAAAGCATTTGAGACACCCTGTACAAGTCTACTAACAGCATATTTTTACTGACTCTCAAAAACTAATAATCATACAGAAATCAGCGTTTTCTGTTAGATACTTGTGATTTTTTTCAGACTGTTTCCCCAATTCTTTATAATTAATAAATATTAATTATAACAAATATAATTATTAATCATTAATAATATAAATAAAATAAAATTTATTAGGTACTTAACATAGAGAAGCTGAAAAATCATTTAAAACGAACGATACTTGAATACTGTTTTGTGCAAAAATTACGCAAAAAAATTGTGCCTCTGTTTGTCTAAAAATTGAAAAGAATCTATCTAATCTAGAATTTTTCAAAATTTTGACCCAAAACTGAGTTCTAACATGAGTAAATATAAGAACTTGCGTTTTCAAGCGTGCTATGGTTAAAGAAATTGTCATATTTTGACAAAGCATTGGCTACTATGTAGCGAATGGAATCGAGTCCATAACACAGAAGTGACACAAAATCACGAATGTGATAAAACTGCGATAAAAATTATCGAAGAACTCGCAGTTAGTTTGTTTTGAAACGTCAAAATCATACGTTATCGGAAAAACTGTCAATGCAAATGACACAACCTAGGACAATTTATGCAACTCGTCAATTGTTTCTGCAACAGGAAGTGTATTATGACACGAATTGTTGAGCAAGCCTTGACTCCAAAAATGACAGACGCCTACTAGATTCCGCATTTTCTCCGTCTTTGTGGCAGATATTCCCAAATGGGACGATGTTTGAATACAAAATTGGTGACTCATGGTGTTTTTTTATTTGGAATTTGTAAAATACCAACCCAAAAACCGTCAATTTCTCAACACCGCTGGTGGTCAATGGGTCGGTTTTTATCCATT
Organism: Tribolium castaneum; assembly: GCF_031307605.1. NCBI lineage: Eukaryota > Metazoa > Arthropoda > Insecta > Coleoptera > Tenebrionidae > Tribolium > Tribolium castaneum. The sequence continues at coordinate 24,860,429 of NC_087395.1, read as the reverse complement.
TGATGGTCTAATAAATCTAGATTGCAACAATCTTTCAATAATGGAACAAAAGAGATACAACAGGCAATTGACCCATTTGTTTGGTGCCAACTTTTAATAATTAAATAAATTTATGGTACTTGTTGAGTCAGAGTTGCGCCTAACCTATGGTTTATGTAAAATTTGCGTAACAAAATTACAACTTTCGCATGAATCATCGCAAAAAAACGAAAGTTGTTAGTAAATAAAAGTAAAATTTGAGCAGTTATGTGTTTGCGTCTAGTGGGCAGATGTCGGCCCATGGTACCCTTTGGTACCGACCCATTCTTATCGTCGCGATGCGTTCGAAGCCGCATTCCTGCACCGTTTGAAAAAGCACCAACACATGTTTCCATCAGCGATGGTATAAACACTGATTATGGACGTGATTCATGCCATCGAAGGTTACGTACCAGCACTTTGGTGAATCTCCTCTCCAGTTCGTTGGGGTCGGGCATGGGCTGCTTCGACTTGGCCCTCATGGTGCTCTGGCGGATGCTCGCCTGTCTTCCGTGCAATTTCGACGAGATCACACTTTCCGGCCTTTCCAGCTCCGGGCAAGGCGCCTCCTTCGATACGCCCAAGCCCATGGTCGCAGAAAAAATACACTATGCGCCACCAAAAATCACGTTCTTTGCCGCATCACGCACGATCGCGTCACACAAACGCAACAGGTTTTCACACAACGCGCCGCAAACGTAAATCTCGCAAAACTAAACAAAGTTTTAGATTTTCCAAGAGAGATGTGCGCATGTTTGGGATGGAATTTTTACATTGGGATTCGGGCGCCATCTTGACACAAAAAACGGGATACTGGGCCGGTAATACAGGAATCTGTCGCTCAAAAACTATTTTCTTAACTGTGTTTTTAATAAAATATCAATTTTTTAAACCTACAATTAAAATTAATTAATTTGCACAATTTGTATTTTTTTTTGACGCTAAAATTGCTAAGTTTCCTGGGACCCTGATTGCGACGAATCGTCAAACTGCCCCTTTTCCTTCAATTTGGCCTCCAAGGAGGCCCAGGGGTCCTCCAGAAACGACGGATGTATGAATTTTAAGATATTAGGGCCCTCTTGGTCACTCTCCTGCAAACCCTTATTGAGCCCCAAAACCCCTCCAAAAAACACCAAACTTACCCTAAATGAGCCACTCTGGTTAAAACTGGAGTTTGAGCTATTGTAAGACCGGTTATAGCCCCCCGACCAACGCTGATACCTCCGATTATTTTGGGGGTATTGTCGGGGGCTCCCCCTGTGGAATTTCGACTGGGGGCTGCTGTAGTAAGCAGGTTTAAACTTGTTAGTGGGAGGAGACGCTTGGGGAGTGTCAGTAAAGGCCAAAAAGTCAGCCGTGTCCGATTGGTTTTGATATTCTTGATTTGAACTCGTGTTGAAATAAACGAACCCGGAACCGTTGGGGGTTGTTTGTTGATCCATTTTTTGCGATTTGTTGACTTATCTTCCGTGTTTTGATAAGTTTTTACAATTTTTTGTTTGTAAACACTGTGAGGTTATGTAATAGCGCATTCGCAAAAAAAGTTATCTGTCAATTGTGATTCCGTAAGCGCGTAAGCCCGAAAATTCTTTTAATATAATACGAGTTTTTAATGAAGCACATTTTTAAATCCTGTGTTGTGGGAAAAGGAGCCTATTATAAATATTGCGGTACATTTTAATTAAATACACAAGATGTTTTATACAAAATTTTACGCCGATTGTATGCCACCAGCAATACATATTCCATTTAAGAATTTTTTTACCTTACGAACCCTTTTTAAGATCCGACAGAAATTGGCAAATTTTTTGTAAGCTATAAAAAAACAATTTTGTCGTGTTAAGTTTATTTAAATTTATTGATTTCTAATTTTTTACAACAATCACTAACCAAGTTAATAACTAATTTGTCCAACAAAAATTACGTAAAGGTTTAAAATATAGCCAAGAATAAACGAAGAAAAGATGAAAAAAAAATCAAAAACGAGATTAATTTAAGAAAATTTATAAAAAATAAGCCAAAAAACATCCGAATAATTAATTCGAATAAAGTATTCAATAACTTAAAGAAAGTGTCTTTTTTTCTAAATGATTGTTTAAAACCTAAACCATTTAAGAAATTCAAAAATTGGATTATTTTCGTTTTTTTTAAGCATTTAAGCACTTGATTTCACTAGATCCACCATAAATTGGGACGAGTTTTTATTCATTTTTTCTAAATCAAGTCTCATCCGAAACTTGTAACCTTGTACGTCTTTCACCTTGTCATTCCATCAAATCAAAATTCTGTAAGAAATCTCTTTTTTCTCTTTAAAAACCCTTTCCCTTAATTCCGTAGCAGTGTCCTTGACCCTCTGGGCCCCAAATCCAAATTCCTGTAATGTAAATCTCCTTGACTCGAATAATATGCCCATAAAGAGCGTCGCAGCCCGCCAGATATTCGATTCTCGGGGAAACCCAACAGTGGAAGTAGACTTGATCACTGACTTGGGTTTGTTCCGAGCAGCTGTACCGTCCGGAGCCAGCACTGGTTTGTTTCCTTAAACCCTAATCCCACCCAGAGTAACACAAATTTAGGTGTGCACGAAGCTCTCGAATTGCGAGACAACGACAAAAAGAAATACCATGGAAAATCAGTGCAAAAAGCCATCGATAACATTAACATTATCATCGGTCCAGAACTGGTGAAATCACACTTGGAGGTAACGCAACAGACGGAAATCGACGAACTGATGATTAAACTTGACGGAACTGAAAACAAGTCAAAATTGGGGGCTAATGCCATTCTCGGAGTGTCTCTGGCTGTGGCGAAAGCTGGTGCAGCGAAAAGGGGGCTCCCTTTGTACAAACACATTGCCGATTTATGTGGGAATAAAAATATTATTCTCCCGGTTCCGGCCTTTAACGTGATAAATGGGGGCTCCCATGCTGGGAACAAACTTGCGATTCAAGAATTTATGATTCTGCCAACGGGGGCAACGTCTTTCAACGAAGCCATGAAGATGGGGTCGGAGGTCTATCACCACTTGAAGGAAATCATCAAGAAGAAGCACGGGATGAACGCTACTGCTGTTGGAGACGAGGGTGGTTTCTCCCCTAATCTTAAAAAAGCCGAGGACGCACTTAAACTAATAGTGCAAGCTATCAACAAAGCGGGTTACAAAGGACGGATCGAAATCGGTATGGACATTGCAGCCTCCGAGTTCTTCAAAAAAGGGAAATACGACTTGGACTTTAAGAACAAGAAATCAAACAAGGCCAAGTGGCTGACTGGTGACAAACTTCTCAAACTGTACAAAGGCTACGTGAAGAAATTCCCGATAGTGTCGATCGAGGACCCGTTCGACCAAGACGACTGGAAGTTTTGGCATTCGATCACTTCCTCCATGGACCGCCAAATCGTCGGTGATGATCTCACAGTGACCAACCCTAAACGAATTGAGACAGCGGTTGAGAAACAAGCCTGCAATTGTCTCCTCCTTAAGGTTAACCAAATCGGTTCGGTCACTGAAGCTCTAAGGGCCCATCAGTTGGCCAAAGCCAACGGTTGGGGGACTATGGTTTCGCACAGGTCTGGCGAGACTGAAGATACCTTCATTGCCGACTTAGTTGTGGGGCTTTCGACGGGGCAAATTAAGACAGGGGCCCCGTGTAGGTCGGAACGGTTGGCCAAGTATAACCAGATTTTGAGGATTGAGGAGGAGTTGGGGGAAAATGCCAAGTATGCAGGGAGTTCGTTTCACAAGCCGTTGTAATAAAGTTTCAGACAAATAAAGCTTTTATTTTTTATCACAAATCGAGTTTTTTTTAATTTTCAGTAAGTGCCCAAACGAATCAATCCAAATAACCAGAAGATTTTTTCAAATATTTATTATTTTTAATGTTTGAGTTCAAGGTAAAATTGCTCCAGTAAACAATTTCTTTTTTTGTTCGTGCAGATAATAATTATTTTTGGGAAACTTTATGGAAGTATGAAAAAGAAGCTGTGGAAATAGTTTTACTTGTAGTAGATAAAAAAATATTAATTAATAAAACTCGCTTATTTAAGAGAATTTCATTTAGCCAACGAACAACATCACAAGACTGGATCTAAAATTTACGTAACTTTCGATTATTTTAAACAATGTTAAAGAAAAAGGGAGTACAATTTAGATTCAAAATTTTTGGTTATCATTTTTTTTTAGAAATTCTCCGAACGCTAATTAAATAACAAGAACAGAAATCTACAAAAAAAATTGAGTTGGTGACAGAAACAATGACAGTGGCATTGTCAATTTTCTGCGCCAGATTTTAGCTCTAATAATTCCTTTCGGAACCATTATTTAAGTGTGATAATGAAGGTGACTTTAGTTTTCACGGTTCCACATTTTTCGAATTAATTTTTAGCGAACATTCTCCTCAGCGGCTAAAACCCTAGTTAAGAAAATCCAAGCGCGCCAAATTTTTGACTCTCGTGGTAACCCAACTGTTGAAGTTGATTTAGTCACAGATTTGGGTCTTTTCCGAGCGGCTCTACCATCTGGTGCCAGCACTGGTACTTTTATACTCTCCACTAAAAATCTAAATAATACTCACTAAAACATTTAGGGGTTCACGAAGCTTTGGAGCTTCGAGACAAAGACAAAGCGAACTATCACGGAAAATCAGTCTTCAAAGCGATCAAAAACGTTGCTCTTATCGCCCCGGAAGTGATAAAATCACAATTATGTGTAACCCAACAGTGTCAAATAGATGAAATTATGGTAAACCTTGACGGAACTGAGAACAAGTCCAAGCTGGGAGCAAACGCAATCCTTGGGGTGTCATTAGCCGTGGCCAAAGCAGGCGCAGCGACTAAAAAAGTTTCCCTGTTCAAACATTTGGCCGATTTGGCGGGGAATAAAGACATAATCCTGCCTGTTCCGGCGTTTAATGTGATAAATGGGGGCTCTCATGCCGGGAACAAGCTGGCGATGCAGGAGTTTATGATTTTGCCGACGGGGGCGAAGTCGTTCACTGAGGCTATGAAGATGGGGAGCGAGGTCTACCACCACTTGAAGAACGTGATCAAGGCGCAGTTCGGGCTGGACGCCACTGCCGTGGGGGATGAGGGCGGCTTTGCCCCCAACATCCAGAACAACGAAGACGCGCTTAATTTGATCATCGAAGCGATTAAAAAAGCCGGTTATGAGGGAAAAATCGACATTGGCATGGATATAGCCGCCTCTGAGTTTTACAAAGACGGGCAGTACGATTTGGACTTCAAAAACCCCAAGTCAGACAAGAGCAAATGGATTTCGGGGGAAAAACTCCTCGAGATGTACAAAGGTTTCATCAAGAAATTCCCGGTGGTGTCCATTGAGGATCCCTTCGACCAAGACGACTGGACCTCCTGGTCGGCCATCACCTCCTCGACTGACATCCAGATCGTCGGGGATGACCTGACGGTGACCAACCCCAAGCGCATCCAAACTGCCGTTGAGAAGAAGGCGTGCAATTGCCTTTTGCTCAAAGTTAACCAAATCGGTTCGGTTACTGAGTCGATTAAAGCGCACCTTTTGGCCAAGTCCAACGGTTGGGGGACGATGGTCTCGCACAGGTCTGGCGAGACTGAAGATACCTTCATTGCCGATTTAGTTGTGGGACTTTCGACGGGGCAAATTAAAACAGGAGCCCCTTGCAGGTCAGAACGTTTGGCTAAGTATAACCAGATTTTGAGGATTGAAGAGGAACTAGGAACTAAAGCGAAATACGCAGGGCGGAACTTCAAATTCCCGCACAAATAAAACACAAATCTAATAATCTTGGTTGCAAAAGGATCTATTTGAAATGGTTTAATACAATTATTATTCAAACAACAATCAAAGCTTAAAGTTAAAGTAATAATTCTAATTACAATATCCTTATTTTTGTATCTTATAAAATTTTGGTATCAGCCTTGAATTTGGAATAAAAAATAATTTACGTACATGCGACGAAATTGCAGTGTTCCTTAATTGTTAATTTTGATTTAAAAAATTATTTATTTAATTATTATAAGTGCAATTATTAATTTTTCTTAACCGACAGTATAAATTTTAATGTGTTGTGAGAAAGTTCTACTTTTCTACGTTAGTTTTCGTGTAATAAATTTTAAAGAAAGTGTGTTTTTGTAAAAAAACAAATTATTTTAAAAGTTAAACAAAGCCGACCATTTTATTCGCATGAAATCCCGTTCTGTGAGAAAGACAGCCCTTAACCAGTTTAGCATCTCATTTGTTCCACGAATGAGTAACGACCAATAAAAATATAAGAATCACCTCCAACTTGCTTATCTGGTGCACAAAAAATTGCAAGGCGATTGAAGCGTTTGTCATTGGTTATGGGTGGGGTATTGCACTCCCAACTGTAAAACGGACCAATCGTAAGGCTGTTGAACTGAGCAAAAAATTGTAGTTTGATTATTTTGTAAATGACGGCCAAAGCATCTGGAGTTTCGCTGTTTTCTGAGGAAATTTCAAGTTTTCTATTACAATTGTGTTCAAAAATCGTGGATAAATTGTAGATCGATTTGTTTTTGATAATTGATTTGTGTTCAAGCTCAAACATTTCGCAAATTTTTCAGCAAAAAAAATTGTTTTTCAAGATTCCTTCACAAAACTCAAAACTGTACCAAATTTGATCGAAAATTTTTATGTCTTTTTAGTTATTAACGTGTTAATCTAGCCAATGCGATAGATATTTTTTTATTAGATAAAATGCTATTCTACGCTACGTTTTTGATAAAATGTAGTCCTAGAATAACACTAGAATAACAAATGTAGTTTGTGTTGTTTGTTTGTTTTTGTAATGGAATTTATTGCAATAAAAATTATGTTTTTATATTTCCTTCCCCCTTAATACCTAATTTTTGTTTCTGGACACCCTTTTTCACCTAAATAAGGTTTTTAACTTTGTAAAACTCCGGCCTCTGTGCATATTTTAAGCGATAAATACAGGAAATAAAAGACAAATCTTTTAATAAATATTTTATTTATCACACGTGTTCAGTCTTATCCCCCTCTCCCTTCCTGCGGGCCACCCACGTGACATTCCCTTCCTGGAAGTAATCCTCAATCTGACTCAACGTCTTGCCCTTAGTTTCGGGTAACATCAAATAAAGAAAAATGCTGGCAAACAGACCCGAGCCGCCAAAAATCCAAAATACGCCATGCACCCCCACTACATTTTTCACAACCGGAAACGCCTTGGCCGTTGCAAAAAGCACGAAATTAAAAACCATGAAGGTCAAACCTCCCGCCAAACCCCGGACTTTGGCAGGAAACAGCTCACCGAGCATAACTCCGGGTAGAATCATGAAACCGACAGTGTTTGTAGCTACGTACAGCAGCACACAGAGGGCGGCGAAATAGCCCCCGGAGTCGGAAACCGCGCAATTGTCACGCGGGTAGAGGAAAGTGCCGAGACAAAGGGCCGAAATTGTGGTTCCGAGCCCGGAAGTGAGGGCTAACGCCCGGCGACCGATGAGGGCCAGAAGGGCAGACGCCACAATTGAAAAAATAAACCGAACACCGGCTGTTAAAACCGCAGCCATGAAGTGGTCCAAATTCTGGTTATTAATATGACTCAAAATATCAACGGCGTAAAACACGATAATGTAGGTCCCCGAGAAAATTTGCATGACGTTAAATAAGTTAATTATGATGAATGGTTTGATGACCTCCGGCCTGAAAATCACATTTCCGGTGCTAGTGGCCGTCTTGCCGATTTTTTGCTCCTTTTCAATCCGTTCGGTCAAATGCTCCGTCTCAAGTCGAGCCTGCATTAAAATTTTAAATGGGATTAATTTTTTCATGGTCACTTACTTGAAGCGAATTCCCGCCCCGAAGCCACACCAGTGCTTTTCTGGCCTCGTCCGGTTTGTCGTTCCGGACCAGCCAGACCGGACTTTCCGGCAGGAAAAAGAAAATCGTGATTGCAAGAACGGGCAAAACCGTGCTTAAGCCTGTTTGGGGATTATTAGTACCTTGCGACTGTGCCAGGTTTACTGACCTGCAACTACCCGCCAGGGGAGCACCGAGCCGAGCGCGTAAACGAGGAGGATCCCGAAGGAATAGCTCGCGAAAGGAACACTCGAGAACATGCCGCGGAGATGCGGCTCGGAAATTTCCCCAATCAGGACCTGGAATTTTTCCATGATACATCGGGAGATGGGCTTGCATTTTGTACCTGTCCTGCGGCGGCTGTGAGTCCTGCGGATAGGCCTGCGACCACGCGGCCTGCTAGCAGGACCGCGTGATTGGGGGCGAGTCCGATGAGGATCCAGCCGAGAATTAAAGGGAGCGAAGCTATTTGTAAAGCTAATTTTCTGCCGCAACGGTCCATTAAAACGCCGCTGAGGAGAGAGCCGAACGGGGTGGCGGCGGAATGGACACTTGCTGTGGAAAAATCAATCGGGGGTGATTTTTATTACACGAGCCGCCACTGGTGCCCACTACCATATTTTACAAAAACTTGGACGGTTTAATATTTATCGCTAAAGTTGCTAAAATAGCCCAACTTTCACCTGGCTCCTCCAACTTATCCCCTTTTTTAATTAATTTAAATCACTTTAAATGTTTATCACTAGTCCAAACTCCCAAAAGTTTGAAACAATTAACAATCAACAAAGTATAAATAATCGCCCGTGTGAATTATTTCGCCGCTTGAAACAACACAAGGCCGGGCATTACACATTATTGGACGGTATAATTATTTTTTGCTTTGGTGTAAAATTACATTTTCCGACGCCACTGTCTTATATAACTGCGTCGAAAAAGCCGGTAAGTGACGCCAAGTGCAAGTTTCGTATTTATTAGGAATTTTTCGTGTTGTTTGTGCAAGAAAATGCTCAAAAAGGGCTGGGGGGCTTTTTGTTAACTGTTGCGGTCGAGGAATAGGTAAGTGCGCTTTGCGAGTTTTCATCAAAACTTTGCCAATGTTGGTGGAACAAATGCCGATCAAGCGCGCCGAAACTTTTGCTGAAATCCGTGCAAAAAGGGCTCAGATGGTTAAAAAGAGCCGTTAAAGCCTTTACAATGTTTGGTGGACTTTACGAATTTATTTTTACGTTTTTCGATTTAAATAAAACTGAAACAAATGCCGGTCGACAATGCCTTCAGTTTGCCGGGATTTTCCGCCATTTTACTCAAAAAAAGTGTATATAATAAAAAGCAATACCATAAAAATAAAGAAATGCTGTCTATTTAGTGTTTTGTAAATTATGGGTGTGTACATTAGGCGCAGAACTCGTAAAGTTGTGTGAAACACCCTGTATTTAAAATTATAACACTAAACTTCGTGTCAACTTTTTACGTAATTTTAAATTTAGGAAATTTTTTAGACCATATTAACATGACAATTAAAGTGTAGATCATTATTTATTACGGGTACTAAGTGTTTGACTGAATTGGACAGAAGAATTTTTTTATTACTTACTACATTAGGACCGGTTTATAGAAGCGCTATTAATTTAATTCGCAAATAAATACGTGATTAACTGTCCACTAAAGTCATCTAAGATAAAACTGGTCGTATATACAGGAAAAAGAAGAGGACCAAGAATGGACCCTTGGGGAACCCTTGATGTAATTGTTCCAAGATTAGTGAAGCATTTACCTAACATAATTTACTGACTCCGATTATAAAGATATGATCAAAAAAAATATCGACTATAAAATGCGAGTTTAACTCAAGTACTGCAGCTTTACCTTCATCAAGAGCTTTTAAGGAATTATCCAGAACAACCACAGAACAGAAGTTGTCTTGTGGCACTTAATAAATTATTATAAACAACTTTTTTTGACTTTCGAAACTGTGAATAGGATGCTGATAAACAAATCAGGAAAATACTCTGATTCTAAAATTTTGAAGAATGATTCTCGTAGATTTACGATCAAGATCAAACTTTGTTAAGTCGGTGTTATTCTGACTTTTCTTAATGTTCAGTTTACTCAGAAACTTCGAAAAATTTATTTTGGTTCGAGTTTTGTTTTTGTTGAGTTCTAAACACATTTTTTCAGGTCTAATTAGTGATACGGTACAATTCTGAATTTGTTTAAAGCAGCATTTTTATTTGACTTGTGCAAAAGATTTCGTTTAGGAGATGACGAACAAACAATTCCTATACTTTTTTCATGAATATTTTAATGTATTTGTTTTTTTTTGTTGGTGATCACCGATCGCCTTTTCATTAACATTAAGACCCTTTCTGTCGTTTGGTCGATTGTACGAGAAAGCTTTCGTGAATAGAAGTACAATACCCATTGTGTCAAAGGGCCACTATCGGCATTACACGTCCATTCGAGATAAAATCAAACATTTGCTCTCCGTAAACAATGCGTAAACACACACACATCTTGACCCAAATCCGCCGTTACCTCGTCAATTCGGTAAAAAGGCGGCGAGTCCCCGGAATTCCACCGATAGGTCGTCTCGATTCATAAAACGCCAAAGATCTTGACCTATTTTTTGCGTCCGTTGAAGGTGAAGCCGAGTGAATGACCTTACTATTGAGTTAAATTGAGTGATTGCTTGACCACTCTTGAGGAAGAAAAACTTATTTTGGTGGCGATGAACCGGCCAAGACTGATGAAAACTAATGATTTATTGAGTGGGTAATGGGCTCACCTATCCAAGAACCAATTTCGTCGTCGATTCGCAGCGACTCGTTGGGGTACTTGAGCTGGGGGAGCAGCACCGCGGAGTACCCCACCGGCATGCCGCAGCTCGCCGAGCTCAACATCACCGCCCCGGTCACAAAACTCTAAAAATTGCAAAAATAATAATAAAAATCAAAAATAAAAAAATTCCTACCTGGGCTACGACTCCCTTCCAAGTGCATTTTTTCCAACTCTGGGGCCGCTTCTCCTGCAAGGGCTGGTACTGCGAGGTTTTCCCCGGCTCGCTGTCATCGTCAGTGCTGGAAAAGCACTCTAGAACCGAGTTTTTCCCCTAACATTGTCTCACCTGTGATCTGATTTGGTATCGGAGCACATTGTCAACTGTCCCAAAGCTCTTAATCTTTTTGTTTTATCTGTCTTGGTGGAGCAATATTTGAGCCCCCTCCACGCCTAAATCCTTGTCTCTCATCATCAATAACGTTTTTGCAAATGAATTAAACTTCCGTTCTATTTTTTCGCGCGTAGAAGCCTTGACAGTCTTCAGGTGTTGATTTTTTCGCAAATGTGGGTCAATTGGGGCTTCCTGCGACCTTAGGGACGCCCACGATCGCGAGAGACAACAATTAAAATGCTCCCAACTTAATTAAAAGGTGTTGTTTATCAAATTTTATCACCTTGACCTCTTTTCGTTGGCAAAAATTTAATCAACTGGATAAAGATCTGTTTTCCAATTGGAATAATTTGATTTTTAAATTGACTTCGTCCGTGCAAAAACAAGAACACGTTTGGGCAATTTTCTGTGCAGGTAATAGATTGAGGATCCTTCAAATAGTTATGAGAGGATGCGGTTTTCGCGCGGCTGCTGAGAGTTATAAACTAATTAACGCCGTTCTAGCAAAACTTTATTACATTCTCTACGTAAGAAAAAGGCAGTTTTCTCGCATTTTACAGAAAAGCGTTGGAATAAAATCAATTTTTGCGTTGTTAATTTCATGAAACCCTTCATTAGCGTGATTTTGCTAATTATATTCTAGTTGTTGCAATTTAAAGTTTGCTCAAATAACTCGGGTCGTTTCTTTACATTTGGAAACTTGTTATCGCTTCATAAACTTGCTCACGCTTTCTGCTTTTCTGAGCTTTGGCTCGAGATAATGAAAAACATATGTAATAATAAATTTTCTTTAAATTATCAGTTGGCCAACTGAGACTTGCTGCTGACGGCTTGGTGATATTTCTTCGTTATTTTCTGTTGCTTGTTTTCGAGTGAGTCATCGAGAGTTATCACAAAATAAGTTAATTAAGTGCTATCGAGGCAAGGAGTGTAGGTAGGTGATTTAAAAATAACACAATCATTTATTTATAATAAATTGCAGCGAGTTTGGTTCAAGAATAACTTTCCCCATAAAAATGTCGGAGATAATGCTGACTTTGTTGTATAATTTGTTTATTTTCGCCGAGTTTGCATATTTTAAAATTGAAACACAAATACTATAAAAATGCTTTATTGCGGAACAGAATTAAATAAGCAAGACACACTGATGAATAAATTATTATAATACTCACACAAAGCTTAAAGTAACGATTAAATAAGTTAAGGGTTTGAGTTAATAATTAAAAACACAGAGCCATGAGCGTTGCGGGTCCGATACACCTCGTTTTCTCCCGCTTGGGAGTGGCACTGGGGACCTCTTGGTCGATTTGTTGCAGCTCGACTTGGAGTAGTCCGTCGTTGGTGAAAAAAACGTATTCTTCTGGTTTCGCCTCATCGGTGGTGGAAAGTTGGTAATAATTTTTCGTATCGATACTTCTCGAGTCGGCCACATAAACCAGAAGGAGTACGAGAGAAAGCACTCGAAACATGTTGAATTTTCGTCACTTGTGTTAACTTAGTCGAGGTTTTTCCCGGTTTGATGAGTGTCGTGAGGGATTCGTGGTTAAAGTAGTGAAATTTTTGATGACCCCAGGACCTCTCGTAAGTGATAAAGAATATCGTTCTGTTCGTAATAATACGCAAAGTTCATTCGTACAGCTTTGCTCTGTTTATTTCGGGGACACCACATAAATAATCCGGTCGGAGTGAATAAAAAGAACGGCAGTCAAAACAATGGGGAGAGGATTCGATAATGCGGAGTTTACGCGATTATTGTTTACTATGGGGTTTCGGTTGAGGTGGGTTAAGGATTATTAATGCATTTTGATGGGTTATCGGAGAGAAAGGCAAAATTGGTTGTTTTTTTGGACCCGCTCATATCAACAGTCGATTATAAATAGAAGGCAATTATTGGGAATTTTTAATTATTCTTGTTATTTTTAATTCCAAGTCTGAGCTGGGAATTTCAATACGTGATGTTGCAACGGTTTGTGTTCACACTCGGTCTTGTAAACAAGAAACAGTCTAAACAACAAAAAACAAATATGAACCAAAACAAGAACCGAAAAACAAATTGTTTAGAGAATTTAAAATCGCACAAAAAATGCAAAAATATCAATTAAAAAAAAGAGATAAAAAAAGAAAAATAAGAACTTGTTAAAAAAAAATACATTTTTAAAAAGTGGAAAGAGAAAGAAGAAACATCTCTCTCTTACAAGCTCATTTTTTAAAAAGTATAAAAATAGTTTAAATTTTGAAATAAATTGAAAGTGTTGTTTAGAGACGTTTTACTTACACAAAGAGTTTAAATTATAGAAAATAGTGTTTCTTGCTAAAGACATTTTTTTAAACAAAGCACAATTTAAGATTTAGAGAAATATAGAATTAAAAAATGGACAAAGAAAAATTAATACTTTCAAAAAGTGGAAAAAGTGTAGAAAATATTAAGCTTAATGCCTTTCTAAAGTCTTATTAAACAGTACAAAAAAAACCTAAATTTTGAAAAAAAAGTCTGAAACAATTTTCAGTTTGCAAAATATTAAACGTAATTTTTTAATTGCTTGGAGAATTTCAAATTACTCAAAAAATTATAGAAAGAAAAGTAATCGGAACATTAGAAATAGAGACTGAACAAAAATACGATGATTCCTAATAAATAGTAGAGTCAACAATTCAAGACTAAATAATACCTATTTGGCTAAAAAATAAAAAATGCAGTAAAGCAAGAGAGGAAACAGAACAAACCTTTTCTTTTAAATCGCAGAAAATAAAAAAAAAATAAACAATATATAAAAATCTTATATAAAAATACTTTCAAATGATGTTAGCGTTTAGTAATGTTTAAAATACATGTTTTTGCATAAGTCAAAAAATATACTTAAATAATTTCATTAACATAACCAACATAAATTAAAATGTTTACCGAAAGAGCGAGTTAACGCGTCCTAAACTAGAGAAAATACGAAACAAAGTATAAACTGAGCCAACTACATTGTTGTGTTTGTGTAGTTTCTGGTGTTTAAGTCGCATTTGTGTTTTAATCAATATCCACTAGCCATTAGCACATATGGAGCACTATCTGATCAAAATTTACCGGCCTTGTACCGTCGTGTGTCTCTTCTAATAGTAAACAAATCGAGGTTATCGATTAAGTATCGATGGTTTGTATTTTGGACACATAAATTCGCTTTAAAACAGCCACTCTAACCAAAGCAAAGGCTTACTTTAGTACATCTTGGAAGAATTATTTTATTCAAAATGATGCGCTTCGGAAGCGCTCAGCTTGAAGAGATAGTAAAGTCTGAAAGCGGGGTCGGGATTGTATTTCCTTTCTGTTTGAATCCCGATAATATGTCAAATTAGACAGATCTTTTTCTTCAAGGATTTATTATGGAAATTCGGCGCAATAATAAATGAAGCCGCTCATAATTTTTAGCTTGAGTTTTTCGGATAGTTTTCCACCCGGTCTATTATTCAAGGGTGATTTATTATGAATGAGAAACGGTCCGAGCGATCAATTAAATTCGGAATCGTCGCTGAAATTTTTATCTAATTCAGAAAAGTTGTCAACAGTTCGATTAAAATTATCTGCAATAAATTTGATTTGTTTGTCATTATTTGTTCACTGAACCGGCAATAGAAATTTGTTAGATTTTGTTCTTGGCTTTGGTTTGTTTATTTCGGATGAAATAATGGGAGCACGATTTGATAAACGTGCAAAATATTTTTTCGGGTTCTTTGCACCAATTTGCATCAACTGGCGATTAAAGAATGTTGAACTGTTGACACAGCAATCGAAAAATTCGAATTGTTTCGGTCGCAGTTTAATCAGTTTTAGTACGATTGAAATTTCCCTTATCAGCTTTTCTTTGAATTATAATGTGACGAGGGGCGGATCAGCTTGTTTTATTATTTAGTCTCGGAATTGAAGTAGGTTTTTCAATCCGGGCGCATCCACCAAAATTGCTCGTAATCTCAACTCGAGCTTTATTTCTCCGAGCTTCTCCATTTACTCTATCTCGGTGTATGGAACAGTCCCAGATAAAAATGGGCTGCTATTATCACCTCTGCTCTTATCACGGACCGATGCTAGAAAAAGTATTAAAATTGTTAACGAATTTGAGACGCCGTATGTTGAGAAATTTCATTAAGCGATAACGGTTTTGTGGCCGATGCAATTTTGCGAGGAACGATGTTTCCGGAAGAGAAAAAATGAAAAGTTGAGAGTTATTGGAAACTGGGGAGGTGGCGAGAAATGCAGAATTTTTTATGCAAACTCTACGCGATTAATGACTAGATTAGCATTTCGGGCTCTTTGATCTTTGCCTAAATTGGAGTTTTGGCAAACGTTCCAAGACGAACAAACACATTTTGCGAGTTTACCTAGTTGTGTTGCATTCGAAATGAATTTTTGTTATTGTGACGAATAAAAATGTGATTCACTTAGCATTTTTACGTCCTCGGAGGTGAGTTGTTTAATTTCGTGTCTTGTTTTTTTCTAGACTATAAATTATCTAGGTCAGAAGCTTAACACATTTCTGAAATAAAGCGTAGTTTTGCGTAAAATTTATGATTTATCACTTGATTTATTTAGACGACCTATTGGTACTTTGTACTCTTGAATTTCTAGGAAATTGTGCTCGTTTACCCTCATTTTTTATGGGTGTTTTTTATTGGAGCGATTTTAGATAAAATTGGTCCATTATACTGCGTAATAAATTTGCGTTTCAGACAGGAAACGCAGTTTTTATTATAAAAGGATTTTTTTTACAAAATCAATACAGGACGTGTTGATTAATTAGTTTTTGAAAAAAAACTAGTTTTGGGGGACTTTGTTTAAAATTAAATACTCACTGTTTTTGTCTTTGAAAAGTCCAAAAAAAATTAAAAACGCACTTGCCTGGCACTTGACTTGTGTCTGGAGCATTCAAAGCGCTTCTAATGATAATTTTTTAGTTCACTCAACCTGGAAAATTATTTATTGCAATCATAACAATTACATAAGTCAATAAGTTATTTTTTATGGCATGTGTAGCGACATCCGGTCCAGTCATGATCGTTAAAAATAAATATTTCTAAGTCTTTTTACCGGGAAGTTTCTTATGAAATCCATTTTAGAATTTCATCATGCAGAAAACTAAGGTTTTCGAATGATAAACTTATCGAATTTATCACTTTTACAAAAACAAACAAATTAATTATGATTTTGCATGTGTCCGTTTATGTAAAAAACTAAAAAGTCACGATTGTTGTTAAGAAATGACAATTTCTTTGACTCCACGACAAGATGGCCGCTCATGGCGTCGCAAAGTCCATGGTTGGCGTTTTTACGTCGAATTTATTCCAAAACACTGAGGAAATGTAAAATATTACATACTTTGGCCGTTTGATATTTTGCGCTCAAAATGAATCAATCAACGAGAAAAACAATGAGGGGCGAAATTGAAGGAACAAAAGATTCAATTACGGCTCTATACAAGCGGATTTGGAGAGATACAAAGGTAATTCGGCAAAATGTAATTTGTTGGGTGTTAATGTAATTTGTGTTTTACTAAAGGGGTTAATTTTGAGATTATTTGCGGCGGCTGCCGGAGATGGAAAATAAATGGATTTTTTTTCAAATTCGTTCTCAAGTTGATTGAAATCGCAACAAAGTGTTGGAAATTTTGGACTAAATGTGGTCAAGTGTATGCAACTAGCAGTGCTGTGGTGTGTTTCTTGTTGGAAATTAATTTCGTAATTTGTGTTGAACAGTGTTAAATTAATCATCTTTTGGCGGCATTAATAACAATTACGACTGTCAAATTGGATTGTGACAGGCGGAACCATGTCAAGGCCGCAAGCTGTGGATCGTTTCCATTGTTTCAGACGGAAGGGTGCAGTGGGATTTACCCTCGAGTTCCGGAATAATCCGTGTTGCAGTTCACCACCGGCAGTAACTTTAACGATTTCCACTCGGTCTTTATTTTTATGAGTATGGGGGGAAATAATGCGAAACGAGCGGCTGCTCCTTTTTACGTTTTTAATATAAATAAAAACTAAAGTAACAATAATTATCGTATTACACTGTAAAAGTGTAGGTACATCGTAAACATTAAAATCAGCTTTCAACAACGAAGCGGGATTTCTTCGACGTTACTTTGAGGTATTTTCAATTCGGTTTTGTGTCGTCGTTTTTTCGACCAGCAGTACATTACGACCACCCAGACGAACGAAGCGAGGCCTAAAGTGACTAATATCATGACGGCAATGTTGCTCACTTCCGGAAGACTCTGGATTTTGATCAGGAGAGAAGCCAATTCGTCGGTTGCGGGGAGGCTCTGGTCGAAGTAGAACAAGGGGATGAAGAGCTTGGGGACGTCGGCGTACATTCTGGAAAGACATTCTATGAGATTTTCGCAAAAAATACAGAAAAATTGTTAATTGTTAATTAACAAAAAATATTTAGAATTTTATGTAAACTTTCAGGCCCAAATAAAATTATTATGATCACATTTTTCACATACTTTTTTATTTTTTGGTTTAAGTCTTCAAAAAAGTTAATAACACGTTGGAACGGACAGTTAGTAACACCATTTTGTGTTTTCTTAACTTTATTTTTGTTTAAAAATGACAAAATGACTTTAATAGAAAGTAAAAATTTTACGAGCTTAAACGTACTTTTAACAAAATAAATGAGGTACCTAGCACGACAAAAACAAAAATATTTGGAGTTTTGAAGTTAAAAAACGTGCTCAAACGTAATTTTCGACTTAACTTCATGATTCCTCGCGATTTTAGTTCAATTCAGAAGCTTGATCTGTTTATTTCGTCGAAAGTTTTTAACTAAATGGAGAAAAACAACTAACTAAATGGAGAAAAACAAAGTAAAATAGAACAAATTTTAGTATAATTCGGTGATTTTTCTCATCCTTTTCTGATAAAATTCTCGAATAAAAAACAAAAATCAAGTGATTTTCGTCTTATTTTATTTTAATTTCACTAAAAAAATATTTATTTTTCGTGGTTTATTTGCTTTACTTATTATAGTTTAATTATAGGTAGATAAAAAACAGTGATAACAAAGCACAATAAATTATGAAGGCAACCGCGCCAACAATATTTTTACACTAGTTGATAAGACTTGCAATATTTGTCTTATTTTGAAAAATTAATTTCCTTTGCCAGCTTTGACCTGGCACGAATTTTGGTTGAAAAACTCACGTAATGTGTTCGATTGGCTGCAGAAGCACGTTGACTTGCATCCGGGCCCCGATATCCAGAACTATTCCCGATTTCTGGAATAAATTGAAAAGTTTGCAAAGAGTCAATGTGAAAGTTCCGCCACTTACCGGTTCCAAAGTGATGTAAAATTCGTGTTTGTCCTCGGGTTTTAATCCCTCGATGGTGTTATAATAATAAGGATCGGCACCGTAGAAATGCGGCATTGATAGAAAAGTCGGCGAGTTTTCGCGACACTTTGACACGTTGAAAACGCCAGAAGGGTGGCATTCGCCCGAACAAAAACATTTATTTTCCGGTCGCAACGTACCTGCATTTTTTTGTATAAATGCTATAAATAGAAAAAATATTGTGTATAACTAACCATTGTCGAAGATGTGTCTCGCGGTGTATTTGTACCCCAAAACCCCCTTCACGTTGACGTCCTTTTCGTATTCGAGTTTGGCGAATTTGCACAATTCCGAGGAGAAGAATTCGATGTAGTCGCGCTTTTGGTTGATGGGGTAAAACTCTCCCGCTGAGCCCTTCACAGCGTTACACTTCCCTTCGTAAAAGTCCGACTCGTTTTTGTAGTTCCAGGTCACAATTTTTCCGAAATTTTCATCGACTTTCGTCCACATGCTGAAAATTCCGTCGGTTCCCATTGAGTTATTTTTCTGAAATTTGTGGGTTTTTGTGTAATTTGCTTTCAATTCGTTTCGCGACTTACTCAACTCACCCCGTAAAACAATCCGAACTTATCAACGACTCCTGCCAGGGGGACCGTACTTAGTATGCTCAAAATGCTCTCTTCGTAACCATCGAAGAGGATCTCGCCCGCCGTTTTTGTCACGTATAAACTAGATAACGTCGAGAGGGAGTAGGAAATTGTGCGTTTGGAGAAAAAGCCGAAATTGCGGGCTTTGTACGCTATTGTCTGCAAAAATTAAAGCCTTACTCCACTGTTTTATACGTATTTTTGCTTAAATTAGCAATTTTATCGCCCTTTTTTTGAAAAAAATGGGTAATTAACGGAGCTTTCCAAAAACAAGAAACATCATAGTCATAGTTTCGTTCCATTTCAAAAAACTGAGTTATAGCCATTTTTTCATTCTTTTGAAAAAATCATATTAGCCTTGAATTTTGACAATTGACAATTTTGAAAATTCTAGGAGACTCTTCGAACCTACGGTTATCGAACGCAAAAAAAATATTTACTTATCGTAAGGGCTTTGGAAATAAAAATTTCTGAAAAAAATTTACATATGTCAAAAACTATAAGCCCTAAAAGAATTACACTGACCCTGACCACCACAATTTTAGGCAAAAAATTTCACAATTCAAATGAATCGTACAATTCGCCTGAACAAACCGTTTTGTTCGGATTTTTAATTTTCGTGTGATTTTTTTGGTTTGGTTAAAAACAAAACAAAAATTGCTAAATTTTGTATTCATCTGACGAGTTGCCAATGAAATCAGGGGGCGTGGATTTGGATTCAATCGTTTATTTGGTTGTTAAATTGATGGAGTGATGTTTGGTCTGTGATAAAATATAGTGCACCTGTGGTTTATCTCTTTTACACGATAAACTAATTTAAACGATTCTGCAATAAATCCCAGATTAACTGACTTTATTTTTTAATCGCAGCGATTGCGTAAATTAAGATGGAAACGCTTGACGTCGTCTACTTTTTGATTAAATTATTAAAAATTAAAATTAATAAAGTTGCATTAAGTGTGATGGTGATAAGAGTGCGCGTCTCCTTTGCCCCAGTTTCAAGTCGTTAAACGCCCACTCTTAATCTATTTAACCACACAATGCCGTTTTTTAGCCCGATTCGAATTAGGTCATCTTTTAATCCGAGCGACCAACAACCTAACTGAATGGCCAGCACTTAGCTGGAAAAAAATATCGTCTAGATCTAGCGATAATCCGACGTTTTCAAGTGCGTCTCACCAAAGGCACGACATTGATGGTGTTTATGACGTCATTGAGCTGCCGCACGCTGTTTTTCGCATCGAAAAAGTAGGATTTTTTGTGCTTGTAGCTGATGGTGTTGTTGTTGTCGTGCCACGTGATGTTGATCTTCTCCTTCACTTCCTTGAACCTGTAAGGCCCGACTTCCTGGAACCTGGGCTTGACCCCCGGGACGTGGAGGTCCTGCGGGTTGGTCCAGTTGAAGAGATAGATGTCCATGTCGAGGGGCGGATCGTTTTTCCTCCAGACTCTGAACGGTTCAGTCTTTGGTGTGAACGTCATGGCACTTGTCATCATAAAGTCGTAAAGGGGTTCAAAGTAGGCGAAAATCGCGAGTCCTAGTCCGATTAGTGCTATTCCCAGGAGAAGGAGGCAGACATGGCAGCAGGATCGGCATCTTTTCTTCATCTTTTCATTCCTGCGACGGAAAAAACGTTATCGCGTGTTGTGTTTTGGTTTACTTACGAAATTTCACGCTGGGTCATGGTGTTTGTGTCGGGGGGAAAAAATTTCGCACCAAACGGTGGTGAGAAATTTTTTCGATAGTGACATTTGACACGATTAGACAACACTGGTTTTCTTCGATAAATTATTAATAAAGACAGTGAGGGGAACAATAGGTGGACTTACTTGTATATCACAGCATTGTTGTTCGGATGGTCGTACGTCATGGGCCGCACTCGTTGCGTTCATTAAAGAGCAACAAAAGGTCTGCACACAGGAAATAGCACTAATAGTAGAATAATTTCATACAATTATGTTTGAATAAGAGATTTATCTATTGGACGAATAGACTTTAAGAGCCTTATCATACTTATCGGGATGACCTTTATAAGAGCGACTGGATCGGACTGTAAGCAACGTTATTTAATGCAGAGTGGCCAACATCTTAATTTCTTTGTAATTGGACGTTTCGTCAACAGGACGAAAGGTCGGAAAATTTAATATTCGGTTAGGAAAACTCGCATTCCTCAATCATTGATAAGGAGATAGCGATAAGTGTGAACACGTGGTGCTATTACATTTTCACAATGTGAAAAAAATACATTTTCAGCTTACAGGTACAACTATTTTTCAGTCCCAAAATCGTCTCTAAAATGACCAGTGTAGTCAAAAAACATGCAGATGTGTAGGCTGGTTGCATAACATTTCAGTTTTTTGGACGATTTTACTTACATATTTTTTTATAAATGGGTACCGCGTTTGGGTACACATTTTTTCAATTTTTTTTTGTAATACTCCACTTCCATCATTGCCGATGATTTTTTTTAAGAATAATTTTTTAAATTAATACTTTTTATAGTCTTAATAATTGTAAAAGTAGCTGAACTTTACTTTTCCTAACATAGCAAAAAAAAAAATGGGGCGAGAAAGCCGCCGAACGTACGGTCTTTTTAATGGCTTCTTGTGATGACAAACAGGCATATTTTATTTTTTTTACATACGTCCATAATCTTCGTCTTTTTAATAAATATTATAACCGAAAAAACCGAAAACGTTATTTTTTCATACATAGATATTTTTATAATAGATACCACGACTGCATACATGCTTAAAAAATTCTTGCAAGTCAATGTTTATGCGCTGCATCATTGTGCGAACATTTTTGAAAAGAATTTGACGAATCATTCATCAGTGCCAAGTGAAAAAAGAGCGAGAAAGGTTAAAAGTTATCAGGGGTGACGTCTTGCAAGTTACTCAATCGGGGGTTATTAAAGGGAATTTAGCTTATTTATAGTTTTGGAGATAATCCTCTTTGTGTTTACTTTTAATAACTTTCCTATTCTCCCGTGTAATGTCTTTAATGAAATTCCGACATGATCTGCTTCCGATGGTCTTATAAAAGGCTTTTATGTCAGAAATAATATTATCTCGTCGTAAACAAGGGACAAGGATTTGCCATTGGGAAAAATCATCTTTATTCTTGCTATTATCAGCCAGATCCTTTGCACAATACCCAATTACAAAGGGTCGAGCAATAATGAAAGACAAATAATTACACAGTTGGTAACATTTACGTGTCAATAGCACAATTGATACATTATCCTCCATGTTCCCATAATAAATTAATTCGAAAGAGATACATGTCACCCACCCATCACTCTCTCCCTCGAATTATTAAATTATTTCTTGGAACGAGCGCGCAGTCCTCCACATATTTGATTTATTATCCCGATTGTGGCATTTTTGAAATCGATAGTTTCCTTGAACAAACTTAGTTCGCTCGTACTTGGCACATCTGATAACCTTTCACTAAACTTTTGATAATAAAACTGAAGCAAACGAGTCAACAACCCACCAAAGACACACTCAACAAAATGTTTTCGGTTTTTTAAACAGTGCTGTGAAGAATGAGTCGGAGATAGCGTTATCTTTTGCGGTAAATAAAGCGCCGCAGGAACATAATAACTTATCGTTAAACGAAGCCTTTAACAGAAATGTGCTCAAATTTTGCTTTGCTTTTGGTGGGATGGTTTTTCGGAGGCAACCCACCATACGCTTGTGTAGTTTTACACATTCTTTGTTTTAATTCTACTCATCGACCGTTTAGTTTGTCACCAAATAGAAATTTTGGAGAATTTTTGGTATAAATTACTATAATTAAAAACAAAAAAAACGTTTAACCATAGAATTTTGTTCATCTTGAGACGGGCTTGAAAAACAGTTTTTTTCAAAATTATTCAAAAAAAAAATAAAAGGGAGGAAAAATAGTTTTTAATTTTTTTTTGCACGAAACATCTCTTATTTTGAATAATATAAGAAATAATAATAATAATAAAATCACATGCATAGTGAGACGTTTAAAGTATTTAACAAGAAACCGTCTTGTGTATGTTTAAGGCCATTAACGTCACCACAACGAGCTTTTATTTCTGGTAAATTAGGTCGAACAACAATTTATTCCATCATTAGTTAATTATTAGATTAGAAAGATGTGTTTTAATTTAATTAACAAGTCTAAATGTGAGTTTTTATCGGTCGGACGTTTTGTTTATTATGAGCATTAACCTTGTCAAGAAAATAAACAAATGATACGTCATTTCAATTTGTGCAATTTTTCAAAGATTATGTAATGACCTACTACTAACAACAATTTCTAGTTTTAATCAGTCTAATTAATGCTTTTCAAGAAATTGTATTAAAATTACACTCGTTTTAATGGAACCTCTTCGTCTTTCAATAAAATTATTCTTTTTGCGTCTGTCCGTCGGCGTCGATTGAAAAACAGAGTCATTAGAACAAAACTAATCCCAATCATTAGAGATCCAAGCGACGTGCAAATAATTGGTAAATTTATAATTAATTTGATGAACAATATTGATAATCCTGAAAGTTTGATATTTTGTTTGGTCCACCAAACTGGGACGAAAATTTGGCGGACGTTTTCCACAAGTCTGAAAAAGATTTTTGTTTTCCAAACTATAAATTCTGAATTACGTACGAAATGCCGTTAACTGGTCGTATCAAAAGATTAAGTTGTGTTTTCGCTCTCATTTCAATCGGAATTCCGGTGGTCTGAAAAAACCAATTATCATAATTTAATTCGAGCAAAACCAAGCCTAACCGGTTCTATGATAAGGATCGATTCATGCTGGTTTTTATTCGGTTTTAAACCATCAATTGGCTGGAGATAAGTCGGATCCGCCCGGAAAAAATGCGGCAGGGAGAGAAAAAGCGGAAAACCGTGTCTGGTCGTCGACAGATTGACCATACCATATGGGACACACTCCCCATTGCAAAAACAGGAATTTTCCGGGAAAATTGTACCATTGTCGAAAAACCGGTCCCCAAGCACGTATTTATAACCCAGTATGTTATCCACCATTTCCGTTCCGACAAAATGGAGATGGAACTTCCGGCGCAAATCCGGCGAAAATGTGAGGATTTCTTCCGGTTGTAAATCCCTTTGGAAAAACTGGCCACTGTACCCGGACACGTCGGAGCAATTTTCTTGGAAAAAGCCCGTTTTCCGGTCGTATTCCCAGTTGTAGACTTACCCCAAAGTTGAGTTAATTCCGGTGCCCATGTTTACGACTCCGGCAAAGTCCGTGGTTCCGTTTCTCTGCCAATTGTTTGAATTAAACTTGGTTTTAAGAAACCAATTTTTTTTACTTGGTAAAACCATCCAAAACGGTCCCAATTCGGGAATTTCAGGTCGTGGAAAATAGGCAAAGCTCGCGCAATTTTGATCAAAGGCTCACTGTAGCCCTCGAAAAGCAATTCGGAGACGGTATGTGTGGAAAATAATGACCGGAAAAGTGGTTTTAAAATTAGGAAGAAGTATCTCCGCGTGTAAAATTTCCAGAAACGGGTTACCGTCGTTGCAGCCTTAAAAATTCACGTTATGGGGGAGAAACCAGGCGAAAAAAATATTACTAGAGTGATATAATTAACCCCGACCACCACATCGTCCAAATTTCCTCCCTGATGCTTCCAGATTTTCTTCTCCCGGTACGTAACCGTGCCATTTTCGTTCCAGATCACGTTGCACTTTTCCTCACTTTGACTGAACTTATAAGGCCCCAGTTCGTCAAATTTCGGCTTAACCGACAAGTTGTAAAAATCGTCCGCATTTGTCCAATTGAAGAAATAAAATTCGGTTGCAACTTCATTTGGTATTTTTTTCCAAAACCAATACACGATACTGTTTGGTTCCAGCACAAAACAACTGTTCAAAACCACCGGCCAAAAGACAATCACACCGAAGCCACAAAGGCCCAAAATTATGCAAAAACAAAGTTGCGACAGTTGTTTGAATAATTTCAAATCGAACATTCTGTCACAAAAACAAAACGTGTTCTACAATCTAACGCTGGAAATAACACTGTGTTAAATGGCGTCAGGTTTTTTTTTCATTTGAACGCGAAAACGTGTTTTTAGTGGAGGTTTTTGCCGAAGCCAGGTACTAAAAGGCGTTATTTTGGGGACGGGTCAAAGAACAGAAAATGCAGTTTTTGGGTGACCCTGAAGTGTTTTTCTCAAATAATTATTTCCATGAATCGTAATTAATGAGAAATAAAACAACAAATAAGCTTGGTGTTTACATAAAAGTGATAGAAATTGCCACTTTTTCGCCTGATGTAAATTGCAGATTTTGTTTGTTTTAGAATAACTATAAAGGAAAAAAGGTGAGGTGGGAAAAATTTTGAGACAAGAATAGAAACAAATTTTTATTAACATAACAAATTACAATAATAATTATCTATTATAAATAACAATTCGGTTACAACAATTCAAATCTTTTTAACAATTTCGAGCGACCGGTCCATTTTGAGTGGAATACTTTGGTCGGCGTACAACAACTTCTCTTTTCTCTTGCCGCACAAATTCATCGTGCATATTTTATAAACAAGTAACGACACAACAATCACGCCAGCAAACACGAGGATAATCCCGAAAGCGGTGCAGATCACCGGAAGATTGAGGAGTAATCTCAACTTGAAAGCTTCACCGTCCGGAATCCGAATTTTCTGCTCGAACCATAGAATGGGCACAAAAACTTTAGGGACGCCTTTGTACAACCTAAAACATTCCCTGTACGATTCCGGGCACCCGGACTTGACGAACTTACGATATCCCGGAATCGGGCTGCATTAGTAGATTAATTTGGAGCCGGGCGCTGACTTCCAACGGAATTCCGGTGGTCTAAAAAATAGTTTCAATGCGATTGAGTGAGGCATTTAGTGTCTTACTGGCTCCAGGGTGAGGAAAAACTCGTGCTTGGATTTTTCCGGGCGAACGCCTTCGATTGAGTCGGTATAGTAGGCATCTGCTTGGTAGAAATGCGGCAGTGAGGCGAATGATGGTGAGCCGAAACGACAGCTCGAAACGTTGACTAGGCCCGAAGGCACGCATTCGCCGTTGCAGAAACAGCGGTTTTCCGGGAAAATCGTGCCTAAAATTGCCCAGTTTTAGATTTTCCGAAAAAACGCAGGAATCTAAAATCTTATCTAAATTATCATGATCAGGGAACAAACTAGTATTTTGTACACAAAATAATCTGACTAATCTGACGAAAATTAATTGAGGTCAAAGTGGCATGAAAACTGAATTAAACAGTAGCTGCGTTTAATTTAACAATAATCGGAATTTTGCGTTTGGAAATTTTCAGTAAAAATCGCATAATTGGGGTCAGATCGATATGCCGTGCCGCAAAATTTCTTATCTGCTAGTAAAAAAAATGTTACCATTATCGAGCATGTAACTGTCGACGACGTACTTGTTCCCTAGTATATTATTCACGACGCTCTGCCCGGAGTACCTGAGCGTCATGGTCCGGCACAAATCCGGCGAGAAAAAACTAATCGATTTATTATCAAGCTTGGTGAAAAATTCCCCCGCTGAACCATTAACCATGGCACAAGAGCCCTCGTAATAAGGCGTTTGTGTCCAATAATTCCAACTGTACAGTCTACCAAAAGTGGAGTTTATTCCAGTTCCCATGTTAAAAATGCCTTCGTAATGCGCTGATCCGTTCCGCTACAAGGCCATTCCATAAGAAGCAACTCGGTTTTTGTGTCACTACTTACGGTGTAGAACCAACCGAATTTGTCCCAAGGTGGCAAAGAGCCCGATAGAAAGGGCAAGGAGCGGGCAAGGGTGATCAGAGGGTCCTTGTAGCCGGTGAAAAGCATCTCTGACACGGACCTAGTGATGTGGACAGTTGGGGACATGCTGGACAGGGATAAGGAGAGGCCTTGGCGGATTAAGTAACCCCACGTGCGCGCGGAGTAGGCAGCTGACTGCAAAAAAAAACTGTAATTAAAATCTAGCAGTAATTACGGGGTAATTTCGGTGGGAAAACGATGAAACAAAATTGATTATGACGCAGTCTTGAAATTTAAACATCAGGTATGCAGAAATTGTTGCTAAAATACACACCACCTAAGATCAATATTGAAGTTTACAACTCTGTAGTATTGTTCATTAAGTTAATTCTCCCATGAGAGGTTTTGCTCCATTTTGGACGACTTAACAAGATTTTCAAAACTGTAATGCAAAATAACTGGATTAGGTAGGTCGTGGTTATGTCACCTAATGTAATTATTTTTATAAACATCATCGACAAATAATTTTAAGAAACCACATTCGAGCTTGAGGTCATATTGCTATGAAATTTTCTCGTGTGACTTCAGTCACATGTACTCGTAAAATAGACTATTGACAACTCACATTTATTTTGAATTCTTGACCCACATTTTAGCATTTAATTTATTATTACTTTTTACTAGAACATTTGCAGAGGTATATTGTTGCAGTTTCAGGGAAAATACTGTTGAAATAGTGAGTCATTTATTTTCAGAAGCAATTACAAAATTTGTTGATAAACAATTAGGAACAACAAGTTTAAAAAAACAACGAATACCGAAATTATCTACTTAAAAGATGTGATTGTTAAAAATAAGAAAGATAAGATAATTGGTGATTTTTTAACAGCTGTTCATTCAATGCTGCACGATTTTTTGTTTCCGCTTTTTTTAAAAAATTGATCTAAAGTTTTTTTTTGTCATTAACTTATTTGGGTGTCTTTTATCACCATTCAAGTAAAGATTTGAAACTTATGAATTTACGAATTATCCTGTATATGTGATTTAAAGTTAAAAAACATAATTAAATAATGATCAAGTTGTCCAGAGCAGGTCGAGAAAAAAGCAAATTTTTATTATTATTATTATTATTATTATTATTATTATTATTATTATTATTATTATTATTATTATTATAATTATTTTTAATAAATTGGGAATGAATTTCAATTATTTAATTGCTTTGAATTAATTTTAAATTGTTAAAGATTTTTGTTTCCTCCGAAATTAAATAAAAATTATAGTCCTTTTAATTACGTTTTTCAGTGCGCTCTACTGAAATAGTGAATAATTTTGGTATAATTTCAGACTAATTTAAGACGCAATTGAATAATAATTTAGTCCACATTTTTGTTTATTAATGAACCGAGAATAATTATTAAATTTTTTAAGTAGATAATCATGTGATATTATAAATTAAAAACGAAAACCGACGAACAGTTTTTTTGTATTAAAATTACTGTTTTTCGTGTAATTTTTTTTAATTGTAGATTATTCCTCGGAATTAATTAATTAATTAATTTTGTATTTGTTGGTTTGATTATTGTGAATTTAATTCACCCGGGAGACCTTGTACGTTATTTTGTAGTTTATTTTTCGGAAGTGCGAATGCAATTTCATTGAAAAAACAGTGAATTAATTTGAATATCAAATGCAGCGTGTTCCTGGTTCAGCAACACCACATTTGAAATATTAGCCTATAACTAATTAAATTTTAAATAATCCAGAAATTGAAACATAATGCGTTCAAGTTGATTTAACTTTCAATTTCATTAATCACTCCTGGCTACGTTAGACATTTTTACCGTTAGATCCCTATCTTGGAACTTGTTTACAACACGTTGAAAGCTCTCCATCAGATTTAATAATAAATTTAATGGCTTTCGGGACGAGACAATTTCGGGAAATAACTTACCTTGACACAAAGTGATTAAATCAAATTAAAACAATATATTAACATTCCCCCGATAATTAAAAGAAATGAACATGAAAATGTTGTTATCGGGTTTTTCAACGAAGGAGAAAATCCATGTTTCCGTACGTCACAAGATCATAAACAATGCGGGAACATTTTTTCCTAATTAGCGAATCCATGCACTTACTAAAGCGACTGGATTTACAGTGGTGATTTCGTCGTTGATATTTCCTTTCTCCCGATTTTCGTACCAAAACTTCAAGTGTCTGAACGAAACCGTCCCGTTTTTATTCCAAACGATATCGGCCTTTTCTTTCGTCTCCGAGTACCGATAAGGCCCCATTTCCCGAAATTTCATTTTCACCGAACTGTTGTACACGTCCTCTGGATTCGTCCAGTTGAAGAAGTAGAAATCGATGGGGAACGCCGTCGGAAACTTCCTCCAGATATCAAAAGCGTGCGAAGTCGGCATTAACACCATGTTACTCTCGATTAAATATTTCAAAATCACTGGCCAGATAAACGGAAGCACAAAACCGCCGACAATAAAAACCACCGACACCACAAACGCGCACACACACTTTGGCAGACACCTCGTGGACTTCATGCTGTAGGTTCTTCTGGTGACCTGAAAAGGGAAGCATCACTGGACGCTGATTAAAAACGAAAAAAATAAGTGGGGGGTCGAAATCGGTCTAAGCCTGTGGGAAGGACTCACCATGGCTGGCATTTAGCTGCACTTCATGGTTTAGAACAACAACCTAATAAAGATCCGAGCGAGTGCTTGTTATTAAGTCGGAGGTGAAGCACCATTTGACCCCTCGTTAATTCACTTTACGCGAAATCACAAATTCGGACTAATTGGAAGCTTTTTACCGACTTGCTGATGCAATGTGCCTGATGGTGGCTTTATACCGGAGGAAATTGGATTAAATTATTAAGGTATCGGCCAGTGGCTGCACCGCTTTGAGGAAAACACCACGATTATAGGGTGGCTAATACGCTCGGACGGAAAATTTGAATATTGAACGGAAAAGATGACATGTGGGCGTGCACGCGATTATACGAGATGATTTGATTAACTCACATGAGATTGACCGATTTTTGGACCAGCACACACAATCTATTGATAGGTTATCACTGTGATTTTTACGTTTTTATGGTTTTATCTAGTTCATTATCAAGGTGGAAATGAGTGGTCTCAAGGCTATGTTTACTACCAGCGAATTGCGCTAGAAAATAAGGAAAAATCAAACTGGCTCTGTTTCTGGGACAGGTCTGGACAGTTTTATAGAGATTGTTTAGAAAAATATGATTTAAAAGTTTATAGCTTTCGGTTTTTTATTTATTTATTTTTTTGAACTGATTCGTTACTTATTTTTGATAAAAAATACGCAATTTGGTAAATACGTAAGAAAATTTGACTTGGTAAATTTACTTTACTTTTTACAAAATTTTGCAAAATAATTACATTACGACATCAAAAACGTGCATAAAATTTCGAATAAAGCAAATTCTTTTATTTATCATCTGTGTTAAAGTTTCATTTTTAACAAATCTTTATCTATTGCGAGTTAATTTGTGTTTTTTTTTTGGTTAAAAAAGGTACCACAAAATAATACAGAGAAAAATAATTTAATAATTGGCCAAAAATGTATTTATTTCAAAAAAACACGAAAATACCTACCATGTTCGACCAGATTTGGACTTTTTTGGATAATTTTTCAAAATAATTAATTGTGTTTTTAGTTGTTACTTAAAAAATGTGCATAACTCCATTCTGCGATTTTTTGACAATTTTTGCCAAAAAATGTAATTGTGTCAAATAATTTGATAATAATTTATATAATAATAATAATTTGATTTTATCTTGTTAGTTTGGCCAAATTACGCGAAAAAATCTCAACAAGTTGGTTAAATAAGGCTCGAAAACAGCAAGTAGAACATCATATTTAACCCAATTCAGCGATTTGCTGGGTAATTTTTGACGAAATTTTGCAAAATAATTAAATTTTTATTTTCGTTTTAAGTCGGCGATTTTTCGATTTAATTTGCACGGACTCTCCCAGAATAATTGGGTTTTTTATTGAAAAATGTACAAATGAATAAAACTCAAAAGCGGCAAAAAGTTTGACTAAAAAATATTTTTATTCCTATCTCAAAAACGTGTTTAAACACTCAAAAAAGTAAACATTGCTTTATTTTCCTAGTTTTTCAATAATTTTTGACGAAATTTTGCTAAATTATCGCGTTGTCCTAAAATACTTAGAAAATAATAAAGAAATATATTTCCATTTCGCTCAGATTTTTCGTTCAGAGAACGTGTTTATGTGCTCAAAAAATACAAATAATAACACCAAAAATAATGGAAAAATGCAAAAATATATGTATTTTTAGTTTTTTTAAATTGTATTTAAACAGTGAGTATTGACCGAAAAATGTTCTTCAGCGTTCGAAAAACGCAAGATTATCTTTGAGTAAATACATAATAGACATCATTTGGACCTATGTCAAAATTTTTAGTTTTTTCGATTTTTGACGAGATTTTGGAGTAATTGGTTTCTAGATAAATTACAAAAAACCTCAATTTTCGACAAAACTCAGTGAATTTTGAAGTCGGTTTTGCATATTTTTGGTTCATTTTCGGCAAAATTTTACTAAAAAAGCGCGTTTTTGTTGAAAAATTTTGCTCCGATTTATTTGCATTATTTTGCATTGCGCGTAAAATTAAGGAAAAATCATACTTAGCCACTGTTTTAACCCACATTTATTGATAAAAGCAAAAATGCGTTCCAAACTGAACTTGATCTTGACTGTCTTCCGCAATTTGAACCCAATAATACTAAGTAGTATCTCCAACTCTTTTAAATACAAGCGTATTGTTACAGATAAAGTTTGTTTAATAACAATAACATCCGAGCAAAATACTTTTTCCATTAAAACCGAACAGATAAACAAAGTCCATTAATTTAATCAGCATGTCAACTTGTGTAATTAAAATGGACGTCTACAATTTATTGTTATTAGAGTTATTAACTATTCACTACTACACTTTTGCGTCCCGAATCTAAAAATAGCGGAAATTAACGAAAACTTTATCACTAACCGTTTGCTGTTAAGAATACAAGGTGAATCAATTTTCCCACACTTACCTGGTCTGCGGTCCGCTCGCACATCTCAACTTATCAAATTGTTCAAATGCAGTTGCATCGCGCATTGCACTTGCGGCAAACTTGCATTGTATTTAAAGTGCACACTATTAGAAAAAATGATGACTTTCATCTCAATAACAATTACGTAACCGAAAGAGCGTTTTGCCCATTTTGCGCCAATATTTATTTACCGCACGTTTGTTACGTTTTAAAATCAATATTTTTCTCGTCGCATTTTCGATCGGCACAGTCACCAACACTGCGCGTCTTTAATTAAAGACAATGAATGGATTCGACCCACAGTGCACTCGTGATTCTAAAAATATTTCAAAGACCCACATTACAAAATGCCGTCGAATTGAAAATTTCGAGGAATTGTGGAATGCGAGACATTGACATTGGCTCGGGCCGTGGAAAACGTGAGGTGAACTTGTTTAGGAAAGCCCATGGCTTGAATAAAAACGTAATTATTTCGTAATGTTGTTGATCATAGATAATCGTCGGAATTATCTCGGAATGATCGCATGTTATTTACGATTTTTTTCGGTAATTGTAGGAAATTGTTTCCGATTTTAAACCTACCTTGTGTGACTTTGCGCTTTGATTTCGTCCAGGTCAACACAATTGGTTTAATTGATTTTTTATGCATTCAACTGAAGTGACTTTTTGAGTTGAAATTTTAATGGGTGTTGTTTTGCCAATAAAACGCATGACTCCTTGATCAGCACTTTATTTAAGACAGTCGTAACTAATTTATAACAATGTAGTTCAAATACATTAATATAATGTTTATTAGTTGATACACAGTTAGAATAAGTCGGTACGCGCTAAACTTGGTCTAAAATCTTATAAAATCGCGACATTTAAAATACGGTACGCCCCCCTGTGGTACGCCTCTGCTTTACTATCGAAATCGAACACTATCCTATCTAAAAATACAATCTACACTTAGGTCCCAGAATAGGTAGAGCTTTATGAAATTTTGATTATACGATCAATATTTCATCTAGTGCTTTGTTAAAACAGCCGCCTTGACATGTACAGGGTGAGCCTGTCACAAGAATTTTTTATTAAGTTATTTTTTCCCTATGTATATTTTTTTTCATAACCAATGTTTTTTAAGTGACAACTTTTATGACCATACAGTAAAAGTTTTACTTTTTTGACCTGACCTGACCTGACCTGACACTAAAACGAATAAGAAGCGGTCGTTTACTATTAAAGTAAAAAACAATATTAAGAATGTACAATAACTGAGGATTTTGACCTGGAAAGGAATTTCTGAGATGTAGTAAAAATATACTTTTGGCGGACTAACCCTGTATATGTGGCGGGCGCTTCAGACAAAGCGATTTGGTCCTATGTAAGCGATATATCAAAATAGAATACAGTTCTAATAAGTACATCCATGTTAAATATTGTGTGTTATTGTTGTACGAATCGGATGGAATTGTGCCAAGAATTATTTGCTTTATTTAGCCATTCCGAAGCTTCCGCTTAATGAAAGGATAATGTAAGAGGAGAGATAAATATGATATAATTTTTTAGATATGCCGGCAAGTTTTGGCATAGATCGAATAGTTTGTAGAAAGGCATGCCTTTGTAATAAACGTTTGAAATATTTTGAGCAAATCGTGTGAGTGCGTCCAATTCCGGCAATCTCACTAGCCTTGGCTTCCGAGTCAAAAAATAAATCTCTGAAGCACCAACAATTAGAAAAATACGATTTTCGGATCACACGTCGGAGCTTTTGAGTCCTTCGAGCAAGGGTGCCGTGATCCTGGTTTCGTCCAAACAGATGAAAACCGGCGAAGATCGGTCCTCTTCGACGATGCTCGAGCGCCGGTCGAAGCTGACCGAACTGACGTCGAGACTGTTCGCCATGCGTTCGGGTCGCGTTCGTTCCTTCGGCGGTTGCTCGAAACTGCGCGAGAGTTTCGGTAGTTTCGGCGGTAAGTCCACTTTGGCGGGCTCCACGTGGGCTTCGAAGCTGACGATGGGCTGCTGGTGGTAGCTGCACGATGGTCGCTCGATGTTTATCGACATTTTGCGCTCGACGATGGGGTGCTCGAAACTGATGAAGTTGCGGTGGGGGCGCGAGGGACGCTCCACGAAGCACGACGAACGCCGGTAGCGGGCTGCGGGCGGCGGCGGGCGGTCGAGGATGGCGATGGACGGCCGGTGGCGGGGACGCTCGATGGTGATCGAGGGCCGCCGGTCGCGGTTGAGGATGGGAATCACCGAACCTACACATTTTCAATGATATAATGATTTGATTTTATCGTTTAATGCACTGTCCAATTTTCTTAAGCCGAAATGGGGTGATTAAAACCACTTTCTTTTGCTTTTTTCAAGTGTTATTGTTAGCATGGCAAAGCTATTTTCTCGCAAATGTTGTTGGAATAAAAGAATGATTTTTTTTGGCAACGATTCGAAACTTTAATTGTTCTTTCTTCTTCAGACCTCAAATTCTATTCATTGAATTATTATTATTGGCACTTATTTTTTTTATTTTAAAATATAACGATTGTTCAACGATAAAAATGTGTTTTTTTTTGTGTCCCGTCCGTCATTAATTTATATTTTTTTATAATCTCGGTGTAGTTAGTTACTTTGTAGTCCTGTTTTAAAAAGATTCGCATTCGTGGTCGTTATTTTCAAATTTTCGCTTCATAGTCGGGATTTTCTCAAGCATCCCAGATAAAGTAACAAAGGAGGGAAAAAGTGAAATTTTGTTGGACAGCGCGTTGGGTGCAATAAAAGTAATGGGTGCGATATGTACCTTTCCTACCTGTGAGTGATGTGGGACTGTGTTCGTTCACGACCATATGTTGGATATCGATGGCAGATTTGACGCGTCGAGGGGGCGGATTCAGGATGGCCATCGTCGAGCTCCCAACAAACACCGAGTTTTGTCTCGGCCTCCGTATAATGGGCGATGGAAGGGCTGACAAAGGGTCAGTCATGGCGTTGACGTTGTATTTCGAAAAGGACATCCTTTGCTGCAAGTGATGTTTACAATTTCGAACATAATTAAATCTGCAGTGTGACAAAAAAACGAACGAAACTTGTTCTAATTTATGCAAACTTCCTTTTCCTCAAACGTGGCCCTGAATGTCTCTATTCCTAAACTAATTAGGGGACTAGCTACGTTTTCCGTTTTATTAATTATTATTATAATTACTATATTGTATGGTGATGCGTTCTTGTGACATTGAAAACTATAATGAGATTAAATAGTTCCAAAAATTTCCTATGTTCACTTCCTGATCGCTTATACAAAAATTCCTGTGAGATTGATTGTTTCATTCGGCTTAATTGCAGCCTTGAATTGTGAACTTTAATTTAGGTACGGAATTAGGAAAAAATTTGTTTGCAAGTTTGGATTAATATAGTTTTTTGCTGCCTGTTTTAATTAATCACATTTTTATTCAAACCCGCATATTTGTAACTGGTTCTGGTGCGAGTTGACAAAATTTTGTGAAAAGCGTCAGCAGTGACGTATTTATCGTCTTTATGACGAAACTTTCAAGGATTTGTAATTAAGTTTGAGATAATCGTGTGAATTGAAGGGTCAAAGAAATCATTATGCCGAGGGCTCTACGTCAAACGAGTCTAAAACTACGAACTGAATTTTTAAATTGCTGTTCCAACAAGACGGTTTTTTCGAGTTGTACAAATAATTTTATGGCCCATTAACTGGGAAAGCATTGACGTTTATGCAGGTTTTCCATTCAAGACAAACACAAGTGAAAAAATATCGAAGGACAGGCTTTAAAAATAGAATGGAAATTTACAAAAAAATCATCCATTAGGGGTTGGCCACAAAAACCGTTATTGCACTCGTTTTAATTTATTCCTCCTCGCAAGGGATAATCGCTAATTACGCTCTATAGCCCATTAATTATTGGCTTTATTTGTACCTTCCGCTCCCCAACACGACTTTTCTCCGCTATATCATTCATCTTTTTATCACCTCGCCGGAAAATAGGTTTCTACTCGAGCAAATCGACTTTGTCGCCTTTATTATTGAATATAGGAGGGCCTTGCAAGGTGACGGCTTTAAAACAAAAATCCCTTTCAACGTAAAAACAACAAAGAAACCCGCCCTCGTCGTTTTTTGCATCGTCTCTCATTTTCCCTTATTGCAGTTGCATTTTTTAAAAGCGTCAAGTTTTCGCTCGATCATCACAATGTGACGGAGGGAATAAAACGGGCGAGATTAGCGATAAAAACGCCGATCCTGGCTTTGGAGTTTTACGGTTCAATTTCGTTACGAAAAAATCCCTTTCCAATAAAAACAAAATTGGGGATGATCTAATCGCATCTGTATGGTAATTCGGCTTGCTGCGGCAATTATGCCGAATTAAAAACGGATGCGATGTTTCACATTCTGGCGCTTGATTTTTCCTATTTAAACGAACAAAAAAATCGTAAGATGTGCCAGCGTGTAGAAACCTACTCTACATTTCTAGCGTGCGTTTTTAATTAAACCGAATCGGTGGTGTCCGTTTGATTAAAACGAGTGGCTTGTAAAAAATGTGGTGGTTGTTTGTGTGTAAATTTCGGCTTGTTTCATTGAACTTTTCGCAAGTGGCAGGCGTGTAATTGCCCTGTCAATAACCAAAACGCTCCACCGATTCCGATTTATATTATGAAAAAATAAATAAATGAAAGGTGCTCTAATCTTCAATCTACGCATGACTAGAACGTACAGTGGTCGGTTTCTGCGCCCTGGGCAGAGTGTTGCTCACTTGGGGTGCTGGGGGGCTAAGGGGGGCTAAGGGGCACGACGGCCGATGGGGCTGCTGGTGGAACTTGGGCTGGTAGGGCTCCAACATGCGGATTTTGCCCCAACGGTTGAAGAACAGGGCGATGGCCGCCACCCAGATCATGAGGACGAGGACCACGAGCAGCACCTCTTCGACACGGACGATCACCACCGGTCCGTCTAGAAAAAGCAACATTTTGGACCCCGAAAAAAGGGAAAATTTTCGACCCAAAGAATTTGCATAGCTGTGGATCAAAAGTGTGCTGGAACACTCGAGAAAAACAAAAATAACGTCGTTATCTATTTAATTTAAGCATTTTTGGACTCCTCTTGGTGAAAACTTATGAAAAAACTAGTTAAATTCGGCGCTTTTGGCTTAATTTTGACAAAATTCTGAGTGTACTAAACGTACTAAAACGCTCCTAAGAGGTAAAAGTTACTTTTTCGACATAATTTTGTGATTTAAAACGAACACCATTTTCGACCTTCTTTGACGACTTTTCTTTTTTTTGACAAAAAATGAAAAATACTTATTATTTGCATTTGTGATCAAAAGTGTGCTGAAACACTTAAAAAAGGTTAAAATAATGTCGCTTTTAGTTGAATTTTGTGAATTTTTTTACGTTTTTGGTCAAAATGTGTTGGCAAAATTCTGCAAGTATTTGCAAGTCAATGCAAAACAAGCTAAAATGCACGTAAACATCGTAAGAAATTTTATTTTAACTAGATTTTTGTGATTTTTTGCGACGTTATAGAGAAATTTAGAAGTTTTTCAAATATAAATCTACTTACTTTATTTTCTGGCAGGAAAACCTATAAATTAAAACGCTCGACGAAGTCAAAAAAGTGGCATTGTTGAAATAATTTACTGATTTTTTGGCTCATCTATTATTTAACAAAATTATGACACTAATGGTGCAAAACATGTTTAAAACTAGCAAAAAAAGCTTTTTTCTGATTTGTTGGTCCAGCAAAAGCTCGAACAAGCTTTTGAATACTCAAAAAAGCATAACCGCTGGTGAAAAATCCAACTGCTTTTGTTTTAGAAACAGTGATCGATTGAGTGAAAAACAGAAAAAGTGTACAATTAAAATAATTTGTTCGGAAAAAATATCGAAGTATTGAATTATTTCGTAAGCCGCCATTGCATTCGCGATGAAATATTGAAACGGCGAGGGTCGAATTATGGCCTAAATAATTGATCATGGTGTCTTTTAACGTAATGGAAGAGCGAAGGTGGCACTAGATGGTGAAGGATAAACGACTTCGTTTACCGGTACATTACGTTAAAAGCTCAAATGAAAACAACTTTTGCGTTTGCAAGAGACGGATTTAAACTTTTAGAACCCGAGGCAAAAAAATATCAGTGTTTGTGACAATGACGGACCGGTAATTAATCAAATACAGGTAGAACATCGTAATAAATCAATAAAGTGAACCGCGACCGGAAACACAATATGTTGTGGCTCTTTGTGACTCCTTAATGGCTTTCGATATCGATTAGAGAAACTTGTAATTTTATTCCGACTCCGATACTCCCATTTATGGAAATTATAGTGCACCAAAGTTTGTCTTAACGACAAAATAAGGTGCGACAATCGATCCGACCGTAAATGTGTAACACTCGAGTTCATTTCTAATCTAAATTAGCCCAATCGCATCTTGCAACTACAATTAAATCCTCGCTTAATTGCTCCCAATCTCCCGCTCAAAGTGAAGGATTAATCGCATACGTTAAGCACAGTCGGGTGAATGAGCGGGGACAATGTCGTTTTTAGAGTCTTTGAAATCACGTCAGAATTTAACTAATTCCTGCACTCCATCGTAAATAACTCGCGGAAATGTCGCAGATAAAACCCCTCATAAACGTGTTTACAAAGTTTAAAGCTTGCTGCAATTATCGAGCTTATTACCCACACATTGTGACACATAGACAATAATTAAAAAAGTTTGAGAATCAAAGCGAAGTTGAGATGAAGATCCGAGATAGAATTGTTCGGCATTTTATGTGAAGCCCTCGGGAGACAAAGGCTGTAATTCGGGACGTTTGACTCGACTGCAAGCTGGGAATTTTAAAAATGCTGGAGTATTACCTGCCATGGGGTAGGCAGGCGTGTTGTTGACCAGCAATGCGGTGGAGTCCCCGGACTTGGTTCCGGGCGAAGCCTCCTCGCGGACCTCCACCTCCATCGTGCCGCCGTGGCCCACGTCCCACTCTATACAAAACACAACAATGAAACGGGGTATCTAATATACATAGAGCCCTAATGAGGAGCCTCTCTCTGGATATCATCGAGAAATGACAACGTCACGTTTCTCGAGATCGTGCTTCATTAGGACAAAGGACCGGCTCTAGAGACACAAAAACTACAAACTAAGCAGTTATTTGCGGCCGTGAAATATGACGGTGCGAGATCGAGGCATGGCGGGAAAAAATATAGGGATATATCGACGGTTTCGCAGGGTTGAAAGTGATGAAGGGTCTATGCAAATTTTGCCAACGTGCAGATGGTGAAGAGTTCGGAAACAAGATAGTGCGATAGCGTCAATCAGCGGGCCGAAAATTAAAATAACAATGGTCTAAAAATCAAGGGTTTATTTTCCTTCTATCGAACAAGGATGAGACTTAACATTTTTCCATCACCTCACAGCTTTTGTTCGAATGCATTTGACCAGAAATTCGAAAAATTTTGTTCACTGTCTTTCTGTTTAGGAAGATATTCTAACGCTATAAACTTACAAATATAAATATAAATAAAAAATAAAAATAAGTATAAATTTTAATAGATTTTGATTTTTTAATAGAATTAGGAATTAAGTCTAAAAATTGCTGTGAATTTAGGAACCTTCTTAGTATCTTACTGAATTAGAAGTAGTTTGCTAAAACAAAGCAGAAAACTGAATAATACATTATACTTTGCTGATGTAGAAGCTTTTGTGAGTCTGATTCGCACTAGCTAGAGCAGAAATATTTCAGCAAGTTATAAAATTAAGTTCAAAATGTTTTTTTGAAGCTTATTTTACACGATATTGGAACGTTTTTGTATAAGAAAATATGATGAATTCGAAAGATTTTGCCAAATTAACGTAAAAAAATGCTAAATTAAGTCTAAAAACCGTTAATTGCAATGCAATGCAATTCAGAAAATATTCGCCACTTTTGACAGATTTTTCGAAAGATTATGCAAAAACAATGGGAAAACTGGTAAAGCAGGTCTGAAGTGTATTATGTGCTGTGAATTTGAAAGCGTTTTCAGAGAAAAAGTCACTAAATTAGAAGAATATTACAAAAATAAGTCCATTACGTGTGATCGGTTTAATAGTTTAAAATTAGAGCATTTTCGACGATATATTCACTGATTAAAGAAACTAAGGGCCGGTTACAGAACGTTTTAATCGCAATTAATTTTTTTATTGGAGACAATATTTGACTTAATTCAAATTAGTTTATTTCTGAATTAAATCTTAATTTCGCTTTCTGTAAATCAACCCTAAGGACCGGTTTATTGAAGCGTCATTAGTTTAATCTGCAATTAAATGCGTGATTAACTGATCACGTGACCAAATTGAAGCAATTTGGTTCGTCCATCCGCGTTGTTAACTTTTAACAACGAATTAAACATGATGTGGTGGATTTTTGAGTATAAAACGTGAAAACTAGTGTTATGTTCTCAAGAGTATACCAATTTGTGAACGAAAAAGAAAGAAATTTAGTGGTAGGAGTGATAAACACTGGGTAAAAGGAAAAGAAAAGGGCGGTAAAGAGCTTATAACCACACCGGTTGTAGAAATGCGGTATATTTCGGTTTTGACACAATTATTTTGCATCGATTCCGCGCAGTGCTCGTAAAAGTCCCGTTCCTGGAATGACACACGATATTGATATGCAAATTTCGGTGGTTTTGCGGATTGTGCATCCTCGTCTCGCGTAAATCATTTTCCAGAAAAAGTGTATTATACAGTAATGTGCGTGATTTACATGATCGGTATACCGGCGTGCACATGGCCGTCTGGTGTGGCCTGGTCCAGGGACGGACTTTGGGCCGGCCTCTGGCGACCTAACTTGCGGCGGCGGGTGGACTCACTCTTCTGTGGAACCCCCAGGGTGCGACCTGGAATAATAACACACTTATTTATTATTGCTGCAGTAAACAAATCTTAACTGACGAGCAAACTGTAGCAGCATTTTTCCGTCAACAGTCTCAAAGGGTCTCCAACGTAAATTGTGATTTTGACATCG
Source organism: Tribolium castaneum (assembly GCF_031307605.1). Taxonomy (NCBI): domain Eukaryota; kingdom Metazoa; phylum Arthropoda; class Insecta; order Coleoptera; family Tenebrionidae; genus Tribolium; species Tribolium castaneum. Next base: position 24,819,580 of record NC_087395.1, on the reverse strand, counting down.
ATAAGTTTTTACGGGCGAGTCTCTTGAGGAAATTCCGGGAAGTGTGCAAAAATGCCACCTTTATGACACCGACTGGAAAAATGTGTCTCAATGGGGACATTTGTCACGCGTTTAACACGCGATAAAAGTTTTTATATTTTAAAATTAAGATCGTATTTACATAAAATTTCGACGTTGCTTTTTAGCACCTATAATGCAATTTGCGAAAGCTTCATAATTAACGTCTGTTAGCTGAACTCGGGTAATTAATATATCAAAGAACAAGCGTTTCCTGATAACCTCAAGCTTGATTTATCGTTCTGGCCGAAAAAGCTTATCTCAAATCGGCGTACATTAAATCAACTTTGTTGCCCGGAAAGCTATAAAATTTTCTCGTACTTGGATTAATAATTACGGTAATGAACTCGACATTCTTTGAACTTTGACTACACGTCCAATTAGTTCAGTTAAAAATCGAGCTTATTTAATGAAACATCGGCCCTCGTTTGGCTGATTTATAGTTTGCCAATTTCTTAGCCGTGTTGATTAATTAACCAAGTCATTTTTTCGCCGAAAATGCTTGAAACTTTACCCTAATGAAGCTTTCTCGTCGAACTCATTTTAATTTCCTCCGTCTTGATTATCGCAAACTATTCGAAGATTCCCTCGCGCAATTACATATTTACGACGTTCATTTCCCTGCCACCCTTGGGCGAGAAACTAGAAATGTGGCAGAGCTTTTGTCCGGCTTTTTTCCGCCCCAGTAGTAAATCTCCGGTTTTATCTCGGATCAGTCTTGGTGAATTTATCTCGTATTTTTCGTACTCATGATTCGACGCCTAACGAAGCGGTTTGAGACATTTGCCTTCATCAAAACGTCGGCAAACAATTAATCAATCCAATGGAAAAGGCTTGTACTCGCGACCGAGTGCCGGGATTAAGCGAAACTTTAAACTAATTGCGGGAGCAGTGTTTAAACAATTGATTAAAACATCGGAGAATTTTTTGCCCCGCAAGCTGAGACGATTTTATCTCGTCCGAATCAGCAATGAGTTATTGATTTTGCCAGTACTAAAAACCGAATGATTATTGTTTCAGCGCTTTTGGACCGCGTCCAGTCATTTTCCACTAAAATTGATTTTTACCGAAACATCAAAAATATTGATCACCGTAAATAATTCACAAAGACCGGAATAGACGCGTGTAAAATATTTACACAATTGTTCGAATTTAAACGTAAACACGCCTTGATCTTCCTCCAAACTGACCGCTTTAATTTGGCCGCAACAATTCGAAAAACAACGGTTTAATTAATTTCGGGCGCTGCAAAAGTAATCATTCATATCGCATGTACGAAAGTGATTAGTGCGGCAAGTAAATGAAATAAAATTATGCCCACAACACACCGGACATATTTCTCGTTTTTGTGAAACACGAAGCATGTTCTGGCGCGTTATTGCTTTCTAAATAAATCATAGATTTCGCGGTCCGTCTTATAAATAACTCTTTAGGTGCACTGGAATCGATAAACTGCAATAGCATGACTGGAAACTGCGTGTCATTAACCTGGAGAAAATAGTTTGTTGAACTGTCATTACTTTTCATCGATTTGATGATTCGTGGCGAGCTTTCAAATAATGCGCGACTTGTCGCCATTCAGATTCAAATTTCCACCACTTTGTCCCAATATCACACTTTAAATAAACTAGGTCAGCAGAATGTAAATGCGGCAGCAAATTTTCCGAAATAATCGATTTTTCGATTCCTTAAACTTGTTGATTTAGTACAGATCGATCGGTGTGTTATTTTATCTATTTCCAGACGAACACGTCGATGAATAATTGACATTGTACTTTGTAAAGTTTATTATACAATCAAAAGGGAAAAAATCCACCGTTTCAGTCTGAAATTCCAGCAATTTGTTTAATGAAAATTTAGTCATTTGTGTAATGCTTCCATTATATTTTCTGGTGGGATCGAAGCGACGTGAAAAGCCCATCGCGGTGTCATTCTGATGAAAAATCGCACTTTTCGCACTTATTTCGGGATTAGAGAGACACTGACACGGCGTTGATAATCATAAATTATTCCCTCTGATTAATTCCATCGATTTTCAGTCAGGAAATTTACCTACACACTAGACAGATAATATTTACGTGCGCTAGCACGACCAGATCATTATCATAATTGATTTACAAAGCTCCAAGCTCCGCTTTTTCGCGCAACTTACCGTTGATTTTTCCGGTAAGATTACGAAAGTCCGGGTTTGCTCATTGCGCGCGTACACGTGACCGGCGTCCCGATGCGTCGTGCTGAGCGTCGCGACGTTTTACACACTGCCGTCCAACTCGCTACCAACTTTCTCTTGTATGGAGGCTTGCTCGCGCACGCTCCAACTTGAGGTTTCATTGAAAAAAAAGGCGAAATCAAGATGTTTACAAATAATCCGGGCTTCCGGTAATTGGGAGCTTGTTACCGGAATTTTTAAAAAGCAACGGGGATGGGTAATCCGAAGTGGAAATTGTTTTTGTGGTTTACAAATGGTCCTTTTTCCGATTTGTCTCTGCCAAAGCTGGATTTTTTCGTTGTAGTTGAATGTGGGTTAGCCGCTGAAAGCTAACTTTTATCATATCACGTTACGTAAAAGCCCGCCATCCGCCATAATTTCCACGTCATAAAGAAGCCACGACAATACCATTGTCACAAACCGAAATTTTTACAAGCGATAAACTCCAACAAGATTCCTTGCGGTCACTTGTCATAAATCCGGCGAGGAAGCGGATGTTAATTGCGCACATGAGGATTTATCGTGGGATAAAAGCCCGTCATCAATTCTCATTTTTGTTTATTACTCGGGAAATAAGTAAGATGGAGGAGTTTCGATGTCCTTGCAAAGGAATATATTGATTTCGTTTATAAATTAGTTAAGCCAAGTATGTAAGGAATCAATAATGTACCAGTCGTTTGATAAAAATGATGTGGAATTTTTATGGCGGGTTTTACGCGCACGGATATTAAAACTGGGATTAATTCGATACAAATTCGGTTTAATGGCTGCATAAGCGGAAGCGTGAATTCACTAATTATTATGGATTCGGAGGGTTCTCGGCATAAACAATAGATGTCAAGTGGAATGTTAGAATTGTACAATAAATTCACTCAGACCCGCGCTTGGTACACGAAATGTGTTTCTGATTGCGCCTCTGAATGGGACAATAACGAATTCGGGACGTATCGCTTACCGTCAGCAATTTACGACTTTTATGATTCATTTGCACAAAAAACGAACTTGTGCGAACATCTCACTAGTTCCAAACTTGTCAAAAACCGCATCTTTGTCTTATGTAAATCCACCCTTCAAGCCTCCACCCCTTGCCTAATGGCAGGCCTTTGAACGTCTTCTATCGTAAATCAATCAGACGTCTCCGTCGACAGTAAACAGAAAAGATTCTGGTAAAATTCACGTCAAATCAATCCGAGTTGTTTTATTCACGTTCTATTAAAACGTCGTATTATTTAATCGCCAAAGATTGATGCGTTCAGAAGTTTACTAAAAGAACAAATTGGCGGGTTTATGGCGGGGGCCCGAATTGTCTTGTAGAGAGCGTGTGCTGAATTAATTCCACGTTAAGGAGAATTGAATTGAGAAAGTTGCGATAAGGACTCTTCGCCTTTACTACCTGGAATAACGAGCCAATGATTTCTCGACGATACTTTGTAAATCCGGGCCTATTGTGTATTGTGTTGAATTTCTTTTTGTGTGTGAAGTTGTTGTGGGCTCATAATTTAGGGATTCTTTCTCTTTGTATAATGGAAGTTTCGTGTTTAATTTTTTGGGGCGCTTTTATTGTTTTCTTTAATTGAGTTTTGTAATCTTGGAGAGACATTGTACAGAATGATTGGAGAGACAAGCCAAAGGCCAATTTCATCAACGGAGTGGATTAACAAAGCGAATCTCTCTTATTAAACGTAATTAGGTTATCTGCACTTGAATTATCGATTTATTTGTATTTTTCTGTTAATCAATCGACGTTAAAAATTCACAGAATGTCTATTCCTATTCAAGAATATCCCGAGTATGTAAATAAAACAACCACGATATTAATAAAAAATTACAGCATTATTTAACCCGAAAATGTGAAAAAACTCAGCCTATTACATAAAATATTTGAATTTAATAACCATAGATTTGTTGCATTAAATACTTTGCATTTTTCTCAATGCATGTGATTTTTGCAAAATGTCTCTTCCTTATATTTCAGTAATTTTTGGAGCTAGCAGCATTTTTTACGGGTTTTTTGTTCAGTTATTTTTCGCAGCAACTTAGTATAAATTAATTTTAATGACAAGGAATTGTAGACAAATTTGAAAAAAATATAAAGAATTTAATAGCAAGTGCTGAATTTGAGGCAATAATTTTCGACAAAATCATAAGTTGCAGTTTTTTCCTTTCGTTATATAATTTTTTATGTGAGAAAACGTTTTTTTTAAGGTAATTTTCTTAATTTTAACTCAAATTCTTATAGCAAAGTCGTATTAAATTCTGAAAATCTGACCGAAGAGATCATGTTTGTTTACAATTTCTGTTAGTAAAATTTAAGGCTGTGCCTTAAATTTAAATTACTTGCCGACTAAAAAACCTTATATATTTTAAAAACTATAGACATTCAAAGTTAATTTAACCATTTCCCTTTAAAACACTGTGCTTTGAAGTAAAAATAAACCAACATAAATTTACTAACCCGGCGCATCCACCATTTTTGACAATAAATAATGTAAGGAAATATCGGATTACAAGTATAAATGAAATAAATTGAAACGTTGGAAGATAGTTTTTGAGTTTCTTAAGCGACTCTGTTTAGAGTTTTTCCCCGAAACTGGCGATAAATTCGCTGAAATCACGTCAAATGACCGTTTTCCGGCCCCCGCGTTTGCAGTAAATAATAGAACCCTTTGTGTCATGCCTAGTAAAATTACACGTTATTAAACCAATTTAGCAGTCACATAACGGCTCATTATTATTACATTGCGACCGCCCACCGTCCGAGAATACCCCAAGATACCCCTTTTTATCATGTCACTAAGAAAAACCTTGACAAGGATTCAAAAATTCCGTTCTATTTCGGGCCAAAACCTGGACTTTCAGTCGGAATTGGCTCGACGCGGCCTGAAACCGTGAGAGGGCGCCACGGCGCGAATTTCGCCAAATTCCGTCGAACCCTGACCTGGCTTTTGCAAATTTTCCCCGAATTGAATTGTTTGAATTAAATTAAGAAAAAAATGATTTGAAGAAATTGGCGATCGATGGTTGAGTTTGTATTATTAATGTAAAAGCCGCACGAAAGTGTTTCGTCAGTCGGTGATGTTCCGAAGAGTGGTGCACAGTTGAGCGTCGGGAGCGTCGCGATGCATCCCCGTATCGGCGTCGACGCCGTCGCTTCACGTACCTGAAAAAGCCCTCAGTTACGTCGCGACGCTCGTCATGAGGAGGTCACATGACTCGGCCACACGTCGATATAAATCAAATAATGATGGATGTGTTTTTGTGAGCGGCGGCTGAAAAATTTTCAAGCGTTTCACGTCCGGAAAAAGACGGTTTTGTGGTGGGTTTGGTGACAGTGGGGGTAAGAAAGAACGTAAAGTCATGTATGCGCATTTTGGTGTTTGGAGAGCGCATTGATTCGATTTGTGTTTTTCTAAATAATTACAACCGATGGTTTATTTATTGATTTCTTTCAGCGGAATCGAGAGAATCGATATTTTAATTTTGTTTAATCGGCGGGGCGCAGTTAAATTTTCGTTGGAAAATAATTGATTTTTCTCACTAGGATTGTGGAAGTATTATAAATAAAAGTGCCCCCACTTTATCGATTTAAAAAATTCCTATTATAGAAACTTCTTATTAAACTTTCATAAACATTAACACGAAACACCTGGAGTTGTAATTACAACGTGATCAGTTAATTCAGGAGAAATAAGAAATTAATTAATTTTCATGTTGCGATATTTACTTAATTAACCATAATTCTCCTTTATTAGCACTTTATTTACCAATACGAGAGCGATAAGCGGATTTTTCCCTCCAACTTGCGAAGAATAGACATTGTGAAGTTTGCTTGTTTTTCCGGTGGAAGTTTCCAACAGATGACAACTCCAACCGGACACAATGAATAAAACAAAAACTGAAAACTTAAATTATCTTTTTGATGAAAATTTAATTGTCTTTCAGGAGTTTGATTGATTTTTTTGTTTGTCCGTATTTACACCCACATGAAGTGCATAGATGAGGCTAATTTTATTGTACCTCGTTATAAGTTAACACCGGCGTAAAAATAATTTCTGTTTGCGCTAGCTAATTAGTTTTTACGTCAACGCTACAATTCATTGTTCGACAAAAAAATAGAATCGCTGATTTATCCCCCGCCTTAATTAAATAAATTCAGGCAAGGAAAGAATTGGGATTGTTTCCTTCCTGCGGTAATCACTTGTGACTTTTAGACGGCTGGAATTGTCACATTGCGTGTGCTTTACAAGGGTGGAAAAATCGCCGTTTATTTTTCCCCCTAATTAATTTATTTCGGGTTTTGTTTATTCTTTTATTGTTCTCTAAATCGGCTAAAGTCGAGACAACTGAATTTATTTAGTGTACGGGAATGGTAATTAGGTTCCGTTCTTGGAATTAGTTGCTTTAAAAGTGCGTGTTAATTTCACGGATTAAAATTTAAGCGTGCACGCGAGTTGTAACATTTTTTTTTCAAACACAAAGATTAAAAATTCAAACCCGTACAAACAACACGTCATTGATTTGTTTTATTTTTGGAGCACATGATGAAAAATTACTTCGCTGGAAAGACACAATCGGCCCGGATTCGGAAAATGCTTTCCATCATTTCCGGCTTCATAAGCGTCTCTTCAACTCCAGCTAGGTCAGCTGTTTCAGGTTTCAGTACAAAGTGCTCGGAAACACGCAACCCTGCAATGTCTTGCCTCTTTATGGGCGTGATTTGTACTCATTGTCATTGCTTTAAATTCCTGAAAAATTTCAGCAGTTCATTTGCCGGCTGCGATCGATTACAAAAAACACTCAAGCGAGAATGTGAAGCAGCAGGTACTGAAAGCTTTTCTCGATGTGAACTCGTTGTTTTTCGGTTAATTAAGCGCAAAAGCCAACAAACATCGGCTTAAATTTAGTTCGACCTGCCATAAAGTAAACGCTCCCAACTTGATTATCTGCTACTTGATGGCCCAAAACGTCGTTCTATTTGTGTGGACGCGGTAATTTTAGACCACTTACAGGCCGTATTTCTCTACAGCTCAATTTTGCGAAAAATAAATCAACTTAAGTTGGCCGTGTCCACAGAGACTGCGGATTTTCACATTTTCACATCTCATGTTTGTTTCAGCTTTTGTTTTTCTTTGTTGGAAAATATTACTCTTGAGAACGCCGGCTGTGTTATGAACCTCGAGGCGTTTTTAATTAAACGCTTTGAATCGACTTCATTTCGCTACAAATTTATTATTATTATTAAAACAGACCGGGAAAATCGATAGCTATTCAAGAGTATTTTTGAATCAAATGCAATGTAAATTTCGAGCTAAAACACAAATATTCCGTTATCGCCAGTTTATCACGTTGTAAACACCAGGCTTATTAATATTTTAGACAAAACCGTTGGATAAATGTTGCGATAAATAATTGGTGAAGCTTCGTGGTTACTGAACTAACAAATACTACGATAAACTTACCCACATCTCGACGTAATTAATTTGTTAAGTGTTGGCAATCGATCGCAAGAAGACGGAAAGTAAGAGAGCTGAAACTGTCGTAAAAGCATCAGCAGACTTACTGACCGTCCTCTCGTAATTTGAATCGTTCTGTAAAAAAAAAGAAAAATTTCATTAGAGTCTCTCTTGACTTTGAGCCGATTTGACATTACGTGGGAATGGATTTTCGTAAGGAATGCATTTCAATTTCTCTCCTGCCACGCAATCGTCTATCTTGATAATTCAATATTGTAGAGCTGGTTTAGGGGTTGTAAACCTCGAGCGTGAACGGTGGTTGAACAAAATTGTGCCAATCTGTTTTGTTTGCGGACGGAAACGTTTAAATTATGAGGGCGGTTCGAATTTTCGAGTATTTTTCAATTTTAATTCATTGCGGAATGCTTTAATGAAACGACGGCGGAATGACGATTGTTTAGAGTTGGAGCGATATTGGATTACAGAAAGCGAGAAATTTATGATTACATTAGAAGCCGTAAGATTATCGGCGATTTGTGAGCATTACAGTGCTGGGAATTATTGCGACAAGAAAATGATCGACCGCTGCAAAATGGGGCAATTTCTAAATAATAAATCAGCTCTACAAGCTTTCCTGAAATTTTGATTAAGTCCATTAAAACACTCAGTTCTGTTTGTTTTGTTTACGCATTTAATTATAAGCAAAGTTTTATCGAAGTAAAAAGTAATTTTCGCAAATTTCCTATTCCCAGAGCAATAAAGTCTTTATTTATAATCCCGTGGCAGTTAATCTTTCGATAGTTTAGAACATCGTAACACCGCCAAAATTTATCACCGTTTTAGCGCAAAACTCACCAATTTTCTCCAAATTGTTGGCTTGGTGATTGTGGATGCAGAGAATGGATCAAGCAACGACGCTGATCAATCAATTCAAAGACCAAGCGGCGCTACTTGATCAATTCTTCACACCCTGGCAAAAACTAGCACTGCTGGTTGTGGTTGGCCAAAGTCATGCAAAAGAGCGCCTGAACAATTAGAAAAATGTTCAGGCGGACTTTTGCCCAATTTCGAGCAACCTTGCACTAATTAGACTGGACGTCTGTCTGTCGGATGCCAGGACTAGTTGCATTTCCCTCCACTTGCCTTTTTTGGATTGGTCATTAAAGGAAAACAAGATAAGAGTGCGTCCATGATTGGTCAAGCAGTGCTGAGTCAATTCTTGTGCATTTTTTCGAAACAATCGATCAAATTTGCGTTTATTTGTTCGGTTACTTTATGTTTCCTGGCGTCGTAAATCGAGCCTTGTTTAATTTTTTGCCAAAAACACGAACATGAATCAATGGGATTTATTATTGATTGGCGCCCTTAATTGGGTCACGGGAGGGTTGTGGGGGTAAAAATAAACAAGAGCCTTGAATTTTGACTTGATTTATTATTAATTTTATCGGCGGGTAAATATCGCTGTGTTTTGTGGAAACAAATGTAAAGCTGAATTCCTCCAGTCGTTTCGCCATGAATCAGAAAAACAGATGTTCGGCGTGAAATTACAAACTTATCACTAACGTGATTGTTAGACACCATTACCTTTAATGAATCATTTGATAAAGCCATCTGACATTTAATCCAAGTCTGACTTAATTAATGGCATCCTGATTAAGTCAATCACTGGAATTGGAACATTCACCCAAAAATTACTTATTTTGCGCTAGGTGTATTTTTTTCAGTGAGGTGCTGAAATATTTACGAACGGTGGGAATTTCAGGCTGTGTTTTGGCTTGTTTATCGTAAGAGTAATTAATACAAAAGCTGAAAAATCAATTCGTCAAAGGTCGCCCCACTGTAAATAAAGTTTCAGCGGCGCGTTTTTAAAGTAAATGTTAATTTCACTCAGGTGTCACTGCGTCAAGGGAAAATTGCTTTTGGGTAATGAAGTGGATTATTTCGTCGTGGGTGTTTCTATTTATGGCGTGAATCAATTATTGAAAAAGATGAAAGGTCGGGAAATGCAGTCGTCAATAGTTCTTAAAAAAATGTTAAAAGACACAATTTCTGGGCTAACGTAAACAATTTGATATAATTAATTCTCCCAGTCAGCCAACTGAACACATTTAAGTCCTCAATTCAACTATAAAGGCAAAACACCAACTTCCGACAAAACAACTGTCATCCACAGAGAGGGATTCGAATTGTTAGCAACAGTTCTAATCAAATAAGACAAGAATTGAAGCCGGAAAATTTCATTTGCTCGCAAGCTGGAATTTAATGAACAACTAGCTATTTTTGCTCAGTTCTTGATGCTTTATGTCTGTTTTTTATCCCAAAATCCCACTATAATCACTCCACTTTTTTCCACAAAATTAAACAATTCCCGGAAGCCTTCCAGGTCTTGGTCATTTGTTTCTTTTGCAGTTAAAAAAAATCCACGAAAAAAATCGCCGTGTTATTAGTTTTTGAGATTTGTAGTTTTTCAGGGAGATCATGCGAAGGCGGAAGCATTCCGGATTCTTCCAGTGACCGAATCCGGGAAAGCGTCGCCGCCATGTTAGGGGCAACACCGGATTTCACGTGCAGCTAATATGTTCTTATTGGCTGCCGTCTCATTGCTACTAAGTGCCGGATTAGCAGGTACGGTGGAAATTGATTTGGAGGCAATTTTCGCAGAAAGTAGCTCAATTTTGCGATTCTTTGTGTGGCACTCCGGGTTCATTAATATGTATTGTGCTGGTCCTGGTCCAATATTTGAATAAACGGTCTCCCGGGGACGAGAAAGGCGTCCGGTTTAAAATATGTTTCAGTCGAGTCAAAGAGAATGAATCACACGACGAATTCACGATGAGCAAAAAATTCATGTTTGACTAATTAATTACCAATTTTGTTTAGTTTAGTTATTTCGGTCGCGTCGAAACTCTTAAATTAGGAAAATTCGAACGCATATTAATCATTTTTATAATAACGCTGGCTTGGTTGGTGACGTGTTTATTTACTCTGAGAAATTCAGGGTTCTTTCAAAACCGTGTAAATTATAAAAATCAATCGATAATGCATGATAAAACCTGCACAAAAGAGAAATGATGGATACGATGGGTTTAGTCGATTGTTACAATAAAAATAGCCGACGTTTGAATAAAAGTAAATAATTATTTCAGTTGGGTTTTATAAAATGAATGACACGGGGAAAATAAATTGCGCTCGTGGAAAAAAATTACAGCTGCAAATGCAGCTTTTAATCAGATTAAAAATATCAGAAGCAGGAAATTTTTGCTTTGATACAGTTTTCAAGCGACATTTTTATAATGGACTGGGCGCGATTTTAGTTCGGATAAAAAATCTCGCAATGAGATCTTGCTTCATTGCCTTATTATTACAAGACTAATAACGAAAGTAAATTTATAACAACTGTGTGATTTTTCTACTTGTTTTCTTGGTGCAAAACAAAAAAAGCGAAAATACACTTTATTATAATAATTTCCTTGAAGCAGGTAAAATTTAAATCGAGTGAAACAGGCAAAACGACGTCAATGGCAATTTACATATTTTTTGTAATTTTAAACAGGTGTTGTGACAAAATCTTTTTTTTTCTGATTTATCCAAGTCATATGTCTAGCTTTATATTGCTTATTTAGCGCAGAAGAAATTACAACTCTTATTAAAATATTAACAATTTTTATTGAGACTACTAAAAAAATACCGTTTTCGATCTTTTTCTGTAACTTTCATTTTTTTTAGGTAAAGAATATTCGAAAACATTAAAAAAGGTAGAAATAAAATGGTCTTAGATCTAATTTATTGTCTTTTGAGCATATTTTTAGCAAAATTTCTCGAAGTAATTACACATTCTGTCATAAATTTTGTGGTCCAGTGGCCTATTTCTTTGACGAAATTGTGCCCAAAATCAAGTAATATAGGCAAAATAGCATTAAAATCGATTTCATTTCGTAATTTTTGGACATATGTTTTAAGAAAATAAATAAATGAGTTTAAAAAAAATATTTTTTTAAACTCCCTCTAGCAAAGTTTTATGGACTTTTATATGTCGTAACAACCCACTAGAGTTGTTAAAAATCAAAAAAAGCCCATTTGTTCAATTTTTTGATGTTTGATTTATTCAATTTTTGTCGCGATTTTGGTCGATTTTGTGTACCCGGAACATTTACCGAGCAATAACTCCGGAACTATTAGAGAGAATCTTATCAAGTGTATTATCATTGGAAAGCTCTTTAAATTACCTATTTTTTTCAAAAAAAGATTATTGTTCTCCGACTAATAGTTTTCGAGAAAATTGCAGATAAATGCAAGAATTGGTAAAATTTTAAAAAATTCATAACTAAAAAACTATTGAGAATTTGGCAGTTTTCTCAATGCCAATTGATTCCCCGGATCATTTTGCATTAGTAAGAATAAAAATAATTCCACTTTTTCGAATAGTTTAGCCGTAATTGAGAAAATAAAAAAATAAAAAAATTAACACTCCCCCTACAAAATGGCCAATTGGCATAATTTTCGACGTGCTTTTAACGAAATTTTGAAACAATTGTGTTTCTAGCTGAAAAACTCAAAAAAAGCAAAAAATTTTGAGAAATAGATGAGAGGGAAATTGAAAATTCCTTCTTGTCGAAACTGAAATGGAAGTTTCACCCTTTCTGTAAACACCTCTACACCCTGAATTCAGTACATATCTGTTAATACAACCTAAATATTTAATACTAGACTTTTCCTGAACTTTGATATTTGTATTTGAATTCCCCCAGTATTCATATTATAATGACTGTTGTAGTGTTGGAGCTCTAAGAAAAATTGTTTTATTATTGGAGAAAATTCCTCAGGGTTTTCATAAGCGTGTCAAACTTTCGGTGAATGTGATCGATTAAATATTTAAAAATTCAGTGTGGTGAATCAAGTTTTACAATTTGAGATAAGAGTTCGTGTATAATTTAATCTATAAAAAAATTTGTTTGGTAAAATCGCGTCTTTCCAGTCCAATAAAACAAGTCGGAAAAGTTGAGACGAACTACCGCTTGAAAAACTTGCTTTTTCCGTCACTTTTCCATTTTCCTCTCGCACAGAATTTCCCAAAGTAAATTTGTCACGTGCCAGTCGTTGCTTGTATCGAAAGAGTTCCTAACTCGATTAGGGAGGATTTCGCACGCAAGGCCTAAATAGGGCGCCATTGAAATAATTGGAAAAAAATTGTGTGGATATGATGGAGATCGGGCTTCCAGGCTTGCATTTGTTGCAGGTTCGATGCCCGGTGGTCCCGGGGTCCCCGAGAACATCACCGTAACTTTCCTCAATCCGACTTCCGTGAAGGTGTCTTGGTCGACATCCGTCGAAAATGTGGACAAGTACGACGTCACTTACAAACCGACTGATGCCAGGTATTTAAATTTGAATTTTTCGGTCGTTTGATTAGCTTGCATCTTTCAAGGATCAATCGATCGCTTCGCACGCGACTTGTATTATTGAGAGGGGCGATTTGTCAGTCGATATGGGGCGAAATGTAAGGGTTTTGTTCAGTCAGGATTGTCACTCGAGTCGGGGTGGCTTAGCGATCGATCATTGGCATTTATTGCGTTGTGTGTGCGGTGAGGAGTCTCTGAGGGTACATTTCCGTATGTAGGTGCTTAAATTTATCAGTGTGTTGTTATGGCTTATGAAAAATGTAGCGATATGGAGGTATAATCCGCAGGATCCCTCCAGGCTCCCACTTTTGTAACGAGCTTGCCACTCGCCTAAGACACTCGTAACCGAAAGGTAATGAGACCTCTCGGCACGATTCTTTCACATGTGTGAGGATATTTGAGAACAAGTGGCGGAGGGAGGTTTAATGAAGCCGCTCTGTTTGATATATTGTGTGAAACAGATATGAGTTTTGATAAATTCGTTACAAGTTTCACGCCGGAATTAGATTAGATTATATTTAGGCGGATTTGCAAAAGTTCAAATAATGGAGTTGCTGGATGTTACACAGCAGGTTGGCTACAATCTAATGAAATAAAAGGAAAAACAAGCTTTACCAAAATGCTCGACGACACGCATCGAAGTTTCAGGATGCGGATCCGGACCAAAATTTAAAACTCGATCAAAGGAATAAACCTTTCTTTAAAAACATAAAAACTATTAAAAGAATTCGTTTCTTTTTATCTACCAACTGCAGTTTGAAAGTAGCCAACAAATAACTCGAAAAAATATACAAAACATTGACGTTTATGACATACGGTCATAACTATACAGGAAACTACTAAAAATATTTCAAAACTAATGCAGTAAAACCTCCAACAACGGACACCGTTGTCCGGTGTAGAAGGTGTCCACTAATGGGAGGTTGGAAATTTTAATATAGCTTTCGTAAAAATGCCCATTGGGAAAAGGTGTCCGTTATTCAGAGGTGTCCGTTAAGGGAGGTTTTAATTACAAAGGAACCAACACTTGCTTTGTTCTCTCTGCTTGTGATTTTTTTCAGAACTTATCTGCAATTCCTTCAGATATTAGAATGTCACTAAAAGAAATAAAAAATCAATCACTTTCAATTTAATCATTTAATTTTAATTATGGAAATTTGTGTGATTATTAATTTTTGAGGTACTCGACCAATAAAATAACTATTAGCAGACTTTCCTTAGGTATTCAAACATTAAACTAAATAAATACTATGATTTTCTGGTTTGTTTCGTCAAAACCTCCCAATTTCAGTAAAAACGTGCTAAATTCGTATTGTAAAACGTTTTTGCTCAATTCTATTTTCCGGACTGTTCCAAAATTAGCCGCAATTTACGTAGAACTGTGTGGGAATTTGTAATTTGCTCGAAATCTCTAAAAGAGCTTCAATTTTGGTTTTGGAAACATTGGTGTTCACGAATAATTTAATTGATCAAAGGTAAGAATTCGAAAATGAAAGATAAAAATAACACAGAATTATCGACAGAGTTTGTCTCCGTTTTTTTATCTGGGAACGACAATTTTAAAGTAATAGACAAACAATAACAAACACATTTATCGGAGGATGTAGGTAAACTCTGAGTTTACTTCAGTCAACAGGAAAACATGTGCTGACTTCAAAGTTTTTCGTCTTTATCGTGAAATTTATAATTTTACAGCAGACGTGTTTAAAATTGTAAATTCGTAAAAGACACACTCTTGAATTCAAGTCGTTAAAAATGCGCTCTAATTTGCAAAATAGCAAACAAAGATTTGCTATTTTGTTACGCGAAAATCCTTCAGTTTTAGGTTCCTGCAGATGTGCTAAATTCGGATTTAGAAATTTGAAACCGTTTTTGATCAGTTGTAAGAAAAGTTGAGTTGGATTTAATATTTATTTAGTTTCATGTTTTAATAAAACACTGAAATCGACACAATGAATGTTGTTAAATCCCGGCAGATAAAATTACCAAATTTATCGGGTTACTAATTAACGATTAACATTAATTTTTTGCTGTTTAATTTATAGAAATTTCACAGTGTGAACGGTACCAAACGAGTTTTCAATTTGACATGCTATTACAAGTGGTAAATGATGTTGGTTTAGATTGTTCTCAAATATTTATTGCCCACAAGTAGTTTCCCACAAAGCAATGAACGATTTAGCACCTGCGAGAATTTCCTTCATTTATTATACGACCTGGGCAACGTAAATTGTATACTCTATCGAAATAAAAAAATTGAGGGGCTCCCAAGACAGCAAAGACCTTTCTAAAGTTAAATGAAAGGCCATCACCCAAGAGTGCCATTATCGACTAGTAGCCATTATTTAAATTCTCGCTTTACTCCAGAATCTCGCAAACATTTTCATCTGCGGATTTAATAAACCCAAGTTTAAAAATACACGTATTATCCGTCCTGTAAAAATGAACGTGAAACTCTCTCGAGACCTCGTTTCAAGTAACTTCATCATAGGATTCTCCTAATACCCTCGACGCTCTCTCCTCCTTCATCCCTCCCAACGTAGTGTAAGGCAGGGGCAGGCGTAACATTTCCGTACACTTTTATTACCGTAGGTTAGTTAAATATTCTTTATTGAAACCATTCTGTTTTAAAATCTGGCATTACAAAAATGAGAGAAACATTTAAACAGTGCATATTATTTAACCACCTGTTATCTGCCCGGCCTTACCCTACTTTTGTCGCCGCTTGTGCTTAGTGCCGCAAATATCGCCGGTATAATTTCAATAAACAGGTTGTTAGTTACAGAGTGGTGGCGGTGGTTGCGGGAAATTCGGACGCTGTGACTTTAAGTGGATTAAAAGCGGACACTCAGTATCAATTGACTGTGACCGCCGTTTGGGCCCGCAAGAGATACAGAAGTAGGCCAATCGTCTTCCGCACATTGGGTAAGACAGTGGACGGAATGTAGCAAGAGGGGAGGATACACATGATATGACATAGGGGTTGTGTGTTTGCAATCCTCCCTCTCTTTTGGTGTCGGTTATGCTTCGATGTAGTGTTTCGATGTCGGTTCGAGGCGAAAGAAACTTTGTGAACTGTGCGTAGAGCTCATGTGTGTTCCAGAGCCGCCGCGCTCCTCCCCGCAGCAGGACCCCATGGCGACGCTTCCGACGGACGCCCCGCCGACGAGGGACGACGCCGAGCCCGTCGACTTGCCCGAGTACACGTACCCGCAAACGAGCTCAACGGTAACGTATCGAAACCGGTGCAAAAACACGCTTAAATATTTCACGGAATCAAGGAAAATCAAGATTAAGAATTCCACTTGAAGCTCGACTCGGATTTAAGAACGCTTCTAACTTTGGGAGAAAGTTTAAATTACTTTCGCGATTTACGTGGATTTGATATTACAAAAGGACGAAAAATTGCAAAAAACATTGCTTGATTCCATTGAAAATTTTCATTTATGTAACTACAGCACTTTTCGCTCTGGTGTATCTAGACTAAGTAGAGACGTTAATAAGGAAGTTTTCCTAAGTCGCGATTTTTAAGGGCTTTTCTTAATTTTTCTATATTTCAAATTCTTTTCTTAAATTATGCTTTTGTTATTAAAGTCGTTACTTTGCAATTCTATAGTTTTTTAATTATCACTTGTTTTTATTTCATTTTTAAGTCTTTTAGCCTTTCGGAGAAAGTCCTACTTTTATAGAATTTTCCGCTAAAAAAATCAGATTATTTCAAAAACTAAGCAGAATCAACCATTTTATTCGCATCTAAGGCGAAATCCCGTTCTGTAAGACAGCCCTTAGACCGGTTCTGGTGTCTCATTTGTCCCACGAATGAGTAATTGACCAATAAAAATGTAAAAATCACCTCCTACTTGTTTATCTGGTGCACAAAAAATTGCAAGGCGATTGAAGCGTTTGTCATTGGTTACCGGGTGGGAGATTGTACTCCCAACTGTAAAACGGACCAATCATAAGGCGTTTGAACAAAAACTGTTGCTTGATTCTTTTGTAAATGCCGGTCAAATCATCTGAAATTTCGCTGTTTTCTAAGAAAATTTACAGGTTTTCTATTGCATAGTTTTTTAATTTATCACCCTTTCAGTCACTTAGATTCACAGAATTTTAATTTTACTGTTTTTTATTTAAATACATTCCAGATTTAAATTTTTTAACTGTTCGGTCTTTTGGTGTATTTTTTTATTCTGAATCTAATGTTTCAATTATTACAAGTACTCCAGGAGTTGTGGACAAATTAGTTAGCGACAAACTTTAATAGATACAGAAAAATTCAAGATATAAAAATTTATTGAAAATAAAAATGTTAACTGAATGAAAAAATATTGGCAATTCCATACAGTGAGTTCATTTTCTAAGCTGAGATGAATTCTTACAGAAAAACAAACTAATTTTACAACTGCAAATTTAGAACATATGATGTTTACATCCAACGATTAATTAACTTCTTTGTAGTTTCTTTCTGTGCAATAAAGTTTTTTACAAAAGGTATTTCATTTTGTTTAAAAAAAACTAGAAAACTTTTTTTAATATTAAAATGAATTTAATTGTTTTAATAGGTGATCAGATTGGTTTCGGACTTCGCAAGACACTAATAAAATAAGAAAAATTATTCATAAAACTCAATAAACTCTATAAAGGTCCTACCGTAGTTGAATCAAGAATGGTCTATTTTTAATTGCATTAGAAATTGAAAAGTTTTTAATGTAGGCCTTAAAAAAATCACGCTGTGAAGAGGTTTAACTTAAAAAAAATCACCACACAAACATGTTGATTACAAGAAAATTCTCACTTTCATTGTGTCAAAACTACAGCTTGTGTATAATACGCTAGAATCTTCATTCATTGGGTAAAATAAATAAAGTTTCTGAATTTATGGTACGAAGATGTAAACAAAAAAATTTGTCTTTTATTTTTAATTTTTTTTAATTTTGAGTGAGGGCTTATTTGGGCGAACTCTTGGCGATGCAGGTGAGAGGCGTCGAGATCGGAATCGTCCTCCTGGTGCTGCTCGTCTGGGTGGCGGCGATAGCTTTGTTCTTCAATCGATGGGGCAAAATCCGGATGCTGCTTCCCTATCAGCCGGATTACAAACAGGAGCAGCTCAAGGTGCCGGGGACGGCGGCCTGTGCGGCGGCGGTCGCATCGGGCAACACCTGCACACATCATTCCGGCGACCATCTCTGCCAGCAGGTGATTACTTGTGCATTCCGAGACAATAAAACGACCGCTTTCGACGGATTATTACGACCCGGCGGCAACTCCGCCAAAACTTATGATTAGATTTGGATTCGAATTGAGGAAAGTTGATACGGAAGGAAATTGCATCAGACAGTGCGTAATAGTCGGTTCACACGAGAAAAAGCGCTCGTTTTATTTCACTTCTCCCAAGTAGTGACTAGAAAAGTCCTCCTCTTCTCCATCCGACGATCGATACATTGTGTCACAACGAAATTTCCACGTCGATACGGTTATTATTTCCACGCGCCATCTGCTAAACATCACCTAATTATAAACACCAAGGTGTGTTATTCATTATTATCGCACCGTTTATCATGTTCGCCACGTTGCCGCATTTAATTTTTAAGCAAACAGACGGAGTCGAAAAGTTCGATGACTCGACGGTTTGTCTAATTTCCTGATCAAGTTAAATCGGCTCTTGTGATAAGGGTCGAGACGACCTGATTCGTATAAATGATTCGTTAGTCGAATTGATAATATTAGAAGCGAATCGATTGTCTGTGTCTTGAGGAAAATTGAAATTAATGGTTCTTGTTAGATACTTGCGAAAGCTCACTTTTCGATTTACCAGCAATAAAATCTCGATTTTTGAACAAAAAAAATAGAAAATAAGTAATTACCAATTAATGCTTTTTTACGTCACCTATCGATTCCTGAAGAAAGTAAATGTGTCACTTTTACGACTATTTTTATTTCATGACTGTCGTTAAAACTTGAATTGCGTGTACAATTTTATATTGATCTGAATCAATAACGAGCTTAATTGATGATTTATGAAGAAATTCTTAACAGATGGTAATTTTTTCAAAACACCAGACAATTATCTTACAGACGCTTCTTCTACATTTTTCTACATTCTCTAAATTCTCTTTCGATTTTATTCTGCGACTTTTTTTATAGCTTCATTTGGAACTGTACAAAATTTTTGCAGTTTTGCTTTTTTAATTCCGCATTGTTTAATATAAAAAAGAAACTAGAAAGGCATTCCAATGAGCACAAAAAATAATAGGATATCTTTAAAAAAATATTATGATGGCGTCATACTTTTTGGGACACTATGTTAATCAAAAAAAAATTCTTGAAATGTGTCCTAGAGTATAAAATAACCTCTACAAAATATCAAAAATTCAACTTAAATAACAAGTGACCCACAGAAGACGGAAGATGGGCTGGACCACCCTGTATTTTCTATTTTTCAAAATTCTACTCTATTTTTAAAAAAAGAAACTCGTGTTGCATAAAAGATTCGAAAAAAATTAAATGCGGCAACTTGGGTTAAATTTGTCTGGGATTAAACGAAAGACCCATCAGTGCAAGAGGAGGCGCGACCGCCGAAGGCTCTTATCTCGCCCCATTCGTCCCGTTTGTACCTGCGGAGCCATGGAGATGGGCTATTTGACCGATGTCGAATCGGACTGACCACGACCATCGGAAAAATCATTACGTAATTATCGAAAAAAAGCGCACATGTGCTTTCGTGATTCGATCAATTCTTTCTGTCGTTTCATGTGTCGATTAAAAATTCGGAAAAATGCACAACACTTTAGCAATTATGACTGTCGACAATTCACACACATGACACCATTTTTCGCTATGTGT
Organism: Tribolium castaneum; assembly: GCF_031307605.1. Lineage (NCBI taxonomy): Eukaryota > Metazoa > Arthropoda > Insecta > Coleoptera > Tenebrionidae > Tribolium > Tribolium castaneum. Next base: position 24,799,619 of record NC_087395.1, on the reverse strand, counting down.
TGTTGAGTTTTCGAATTTTTGCAGTGCGAAGAGACGGAAGAAGCCACAATTATGGCTTCGGTTCCAATTAAAGACATCGCTGATAATGTAAGTGGTTGCGAAACGTGTGATTGCTTCCCTCTAAACTAATTGCTCGACATTTATAATTGCTAAGTTTGATTTTTTTTCTTGGGTGTTTCTGATAAACTGTTTCGGAAACACCTGTTTTGTCCCATGGACGTTTCGTACTGAGGCGAATTAACGACGGTAATTTGAGAAATTCGATAAAAGTTGATCGGTTCAAAGTCGTTTGGAATTCTGAATGTTCCGGCATAAAATTGATACGCGACAAGTTTGAGAATAGGGAATGAAGCGGAGTCGACAAAATCGAAGATGTAGCTCTAAATTATGAAGCCAAACGGGCACAATTACTAAGGTAGGGTAAGTGGGACTGGAAGCGCAATAACGAACCGATAAAAATTATCTCGAAAAAAAAATAGTTTCATGTGAAAATCGCTCTCGGGTAGCAATTTCCTCGCATGCCTTGACTATTCCCCGCCCCATCCCTCGGCACATTACAAAAGTGCACTTAACTCTCCGTAATTAAAACTCCAGCACCTGGCGCACTCACTCTCTCAAATCCCTCGCGTTCTGCATCACACTCTTTACAAAATTTTTCTCGCGTTAATTCGATTCGAGCAAAGTTTTACTCAACGGTCGCTTGATTAATTCAAAGGTAAGTTCATCCCCCGGTTTCCCTCGGATGGTTTGGTGTCGAGACAGCGATGACAATGTTGTTATTGTGTTGGTATAGGGGTGCTGCATGTGGGATCAGTGTTTCGGCTACCCAAGGCGAACGCGAGATTCGCGCGATTGTGGGTGCCAATTCGCACTCCTTCACCGGGCCGAGGGCACCTAGCAGCTAGCAGAACCCTCAGCGTCATGTACAGCCGTAAGTGTGGTGGCGGAGGGCTTACACCACCCGGTATTTCGTGAAGCACGAGCTTGACTTTGAACCCGACGAAGCGGCGGCGATTTGCGACGATATCTCTACACTTTTTCCACTCAAAATCTAGTTTAGAATACTGAAATGTTTGAGCAACTTTGGTATATGATCGAAATACACTTAGAACTATGAGCTTTCAAGTTTTTGTTGATAAATGTCTAATTTAAACTCTAACTCCGGACTTTTACCATTTGACAGTACATAATTCTTAGCAGATTCCGATGTTTTTTTCTGTGGGATTTATGGTTTTTAATAAATTTTATTAGAAGGTTTTCAACAATCGATATTTTGAACTTTTATGCAGCGGTAACAACGAAAACAACAGTAAGGGCAAAATCGTGGAATTTTGTTATTGAAACTGCAAATACAATTTTACAATTTTTGTATTTTAAGAACGATATGTACCGATATTTATTTATATGGAAACAGGAAACTCCTAACTCTAAGAAGTAAGTAACTATAACAAAAATAGCCAGTTCTTCGTTTAAATAAAATCTTCGTCTTATCGAACATTAACGAACATGGCTGGTGTACTTTGATTTAAGATTTAAAAATTTCAAGAAATTTTGGTCTAAAAAACGTTCAGACCTTGATTGATTTATTTTTGTGAGAGACAGATATTTAGTTATGAGAAAAAATATTATTTGGCCCTTTTCTCTCGTAATGTTTATTTGATAAAATGGTTTCGAAAAAAAATAAACACGATCAATTATAAAATTATGACATGAAGGTGGCCTTTAGAAAAACATTTCGAAAGAAAGGAACCAAATAATATTTTTCCCTTATCTGAATATTAATCTGTTTAGTTAATGCGTTTTTTAGATTCTTCTGCAAATGTTTCTTTGGATATTTCTCTAAATTATTGCTGAGTTTCTGCTTCTGTAGATTTTTTTATGGATTCCCCGGTATTTTTAGATTATTTTCTATATTTTCCTTTAGACTCTACTCACGAAAATCTTCTCTATGCAGCTTTTGGAGTTATTTTCTACATTCTTCTTTATCTTATTTTGAAAATTTTTGTGCAAATGCGTAACAAGACATTTATTTTCTAATGTCTTTTAAATTCTTCTCTCATCTATAAATTTTCCCTTGACTTTTTGCCATTATTTCCTCTAAAGAATTTTTTAATTTATTGACTTGCTATTTTTTTCTTTTTCAATTTTTATGTTTTGTTTTCTTTTCTTTTATTGTTTCTATATTTTTTTTAAATATTATTTTCTAAATTTTTGTGTAGTTTCGTCCCTATCTAAAGACTTTAAAATTCTTTTTATGTTAGTTAATTTCGTCGCCTGCATTTGGTTTCGCATTAAAAAAAACAATTATGAATTAGGTCAATTAAATTCCCTCAAACATTATTTAGAATTTATTTGAACGAGTCAATCTTTCCCGACATACAAATACAATTGAAAAGACTGCAGAAAACTGCCGTTTTCTATTTTTTTACACTTCTCTGTTACAGAATTGCAACAATTTTCTTATCAGTCTCGGAATTAATTTGTAATCCTTTTCAACTTTCAATAGTTACTATACCGACGAAGATCGATTGGATTTTATTTCGTTAAAATTTTTTAAGCATTTTTAAGACACACCGTTGCAGTTAGGTATAAATAATTATTCCCGAGATTCTTTTAGACCTTTCTAGATTCTCCTTTAAATTATTTACTAATTTTTTCCAAAATTTTTCTTAAAGATTTTTATTTATTAATAAATATCCTGTACGATCGTTTGTCTTCTTTATACCTTTCATCTTAATTTTTTACGAGGAATAAACCGCACAGAAATCGGTATATAATATTTGGGGTGCGGTTTATTGAAGGAAAAAAACTTAAGAAAGAGGAGAAAGTGTAAGTAAGTCAGCAAAAATTTGTTTTAAATTTATTTCCGTGATTTTTCTCGAAGAGGAAAATCGTAATTTTAAATTTTATTTGAAAAGTTTTTTACGCAACATTTGATACATATTTTGGCATTCCGAAGGATTTCCTTTAAAAAATGTCATAATTTTACTGTTTCAATTTTTTTGCTTTATTTTGTTGGGAAACGGAGCCTCGTCTCAAGTCGCCGCCCGCCGCCGTCCTCCCCTTCTCCCACGTACAGGGTGGTGGAGGTGTGTCCGCTTTTTTCGAATTGCAGCACCCTGTACCATACACCTCTCCGAGGAGCAATTTTAGCCGTTGCTCCTCGCGATTTTCAGCTTGATTTCGCACTGCTTTTTTCAATTTTTAATTGACACATGTAGAAGGGGATTTTACTAAAATCGGTCGTTGATCGTGGTGTTATTGTTGTCAATGTTTCTGCACCGAAAGCCAAAAAACAAAAATATTGTGCTACGTCTCGTCGTCACACACGAACCTGTGCCAGTCTCAGTGGATTTCACCCGTTGAAACGTCCTCACCGCTTTCATTACTTAATTACTTAAATTGTCGAAGGCTTTTTTGAGCGAAATTAGTTTGATGAGTGTATGTATGGTGGGCAATAAATGCGAATGTGGGAACAAGTTGCGACATGTGTGCGGTTCTTAATTGTGGCGTCGTCTGATGGCATTGTATTGATTTTGGCCGCTTTTGAAACATCAAAGACTGAATGCGAAATGTGCATAGGTGGTAGGTCGGCATTTAATTAAACGCAAAGGGGGAATACTGTAATATCAGTTACTGAAACAACAGTAATTAAGAAAATGCGATAGTTAAACTAATCAAGATTCGGTTTATTGGCGCGATTATGGCTCCCGGAACGTAATTGTTGGAGATAAACAAGGAAATAGCCGTGTTCGTAAAGTCAATTAGCTTTTTATGGCCGTACAACATGAGCCAATTTGTAATTATTATTAACTTGTCGCAACTTGGTCCGTGTTTGTGCAAAATTTGACTGAGTTTTTGGCGTAGCCGTGTCCTCCTGCGCCTCGTAAACACCGTCCCCGCATAAACTCGGCCATTTTCGTATCGAACAGCGGTCCAGGTCTGGATACGAGGGAGTTTTTCAGGCGCCACGGCTCCGTCTCCCGTCTGTGTAGGAAGGCGCGCAGCGTGGACAACATCTCCTTGGAGGAGAACCACTTCGGGCTGCCGACGCTGTCGGTGTCGGGGCCGTCGCCGCCCGAAGACGACGACAGGGACGATGTCCAAGAGACCCAGCGCTTTCTGGAGTAAATAGGGGTGCGAGTTAGGTGCCAATGCAGTGACGCTCCTTGGATCGGTGGTAGTCTAATTATACTTAGAACTTTGCCATTAGGTTTAGTGTCGATACTGTACTGACAACTACGAGCTTTGTACGAACATTGACCTTCGGACACACATATCGGGTTTGATTTCAGGAATTTTTTAAGAAACGGGACCAAAGTCGGCAACCAGAGCTTTAATCGTGGGCCACAGCGAGCGGGGGGAGGTGTTCGTGCAATTTCTACAATTTTTCTATAGCTTTAACTACTCTAGGGATTAGTTACGAGGTCCAAACACTGCTATTTTCAAGCCCTGAGTTGGAGCAAATGTGCACGGAAGCCGAAAGTCACGATTTAACTCAAAAAAAATCATTTGTGTTTTAGCTTTAAATTCTTATCGTGTGTTATTTAGGTGACTTTCAGGGCTTCCGTAATGTGTAATTAATTCATCGAATTACTAGGAATAATAATAATAATGGATGGCTTTTAACAAACAGCTCTCGATCAAATTCAATTCTACCACTTGCCTGTATCAACGATCACTTGCTCAAAACTCTGAATGTCAACACTGGAGAAGTTATTTTGACGATATATACTATACTTTTATACGTAGACGTACTTCCTAACAATTTCATTGTGTTTCGGTCTATTTATGATAGTTTATTATTGTTGTTTTTCATTATCATTAGTCTATCTTTTCTACGAATTGTGTCATAATAATAGAATATAATCGTCGTGTCACTTGGAGGAAATATCATGTGTATATATCATCGTTTTGAATTTATCAATTGGCTTTACATAATGGGTCCAATACTGACTTGTAGAACCCAAATTTGTCTACAGTTTTTTTTCTAATCACTGTGATTTTAATGCCTTCATTTACTTTACAAAAACACTGTCGAGGTAAAGGGTCTTGTAAAATGCTGTATATAAATTTATCACAGATTTCTTTGTGTAAACGCAATAAATTAATACCTAAACGTCTGCCTCTCATTTCTCCTTCACATGTTTGCGCCCGATTTTAAATTCATTTTTCTGAAATTTCCAAGCGACGTTTGCGAATCTTCAGTGTAATTTAATATCGTCGACTTAATGGAATATTAAATTGCGTCGCTTTTTACCTCGTTTGTACTTTTTTCTAAGTTCTTCCGGTTATCTCATCCACTTTCTTCCCTAATTAACGAGCCAGGTAAATTTTTTACCGCCGCGATGTTTAATAAAATCGTTCCGCATTGTTTTACGATCCTAATAGCGGGCAACCAACAATACAAATGTTGGAAGGTTGTGTATAGATCGGAAAATGACAGAGGGGTCAAATAAAAATGAAAGATACTTTGCTATTTGAAAATTTATTGTTCATTTCATACACAGATTACAATCATACATGATACATCTATGAGCTTACATCTCTACTAAAGTTAAATTACTGTGGCTTGCGGAAGGCCTTCCCTGCATATTTGGCATTGGCTCCCAACTCCTCCTCAATCCTCAAGATCTGGTTATACTTGGCCAAACGTTCGGACCGGCAAGGGGCCCCTGTCTTGATTTGCCCCGTCGACAGCCCCACAACTAAGTCGGCAATGAAGGTATCTTCAGTCTCGCCAGACCTGTGCGAGACCATCGTCCCCCAACCGTTGGACTTGGCCAAAAGGTGCGCTTTAATCGACTCAGTAACCGAACCGATTTGGTTAACTTTAAGCAAGAGGCAATTGCACGCCTTCTTCTCAACGGCAGTTTGAATGCGCTTGGGGTTGGTCACCGTCAAGTCATCCCCGACGATCTGGATGTCAGTCGAGGAGGTGATGGCCGACCAGGAGCTCCAGTCGTCTTGGTCGAAGGGATCCTCAATGGACACCACCGGGAATTTCTTGATGAAACCTTTGTACATCTCGAGGAGTTTTTCCCCCGAAATCCATTTGCTCTTGTCTGACTTGGGGTTTTTGAAGTCCAAATCGTACTGCCCGTCTTTGTAAAACTCAGAGGCGGCTATATCCATACCAATGTCGATTTTTCCCTCATAACCGGCTTTTTTAATCGCTTCGATGATCAAATTAAGCGCGTCTTCGTTGTTCTGGATGTTGGGGGCGAAACCGCCCTCATCCCCCACGGCAGTGGCGTCCAGCCCGAACTGCGCCTTGATCACGTTCTTCAAGTGGTGGTAGACCTCGCTCCCCATCTTCATAGCCTCAGTGAACGACTTCGCCCCCGTCGGCAAAATCATAAACTCCTGCATCGCCAGCTTGTTCCCGGCATGGGAGCCCCCATTTATCACATTAAACGCCGGAACCGGCAGGATTATGTTTTTATTCCCGGCCAAATCGGCCAAGTGTTTGTACAAAGGAACGCCCTTTTTCGCGGCACCGGCCTTGGCCACGGCGAGAGACACGCCAAGGATGGCGTTCGCCCCCAGCTTGGACTTGTTCTCAGTTCCGTCCAGTTTGAGCATAAGATCGTCGATTTCAGTCTGTTGGGTCACCTCCAGGTTGGATTTGATCAGTTCGGGGGCGATTATGGTGTTGACGTTGTTGATGGCTTTTTGTACGGACTTGCCGTGGTAGTTGGCTTTGTCGTTATCGCGCAGTTCCAGCGCTTCATGGACGCCGGTGCTGGCCCCAGATGGGACAGCGGCGCGGAAGAGACCCAAGTCGGTGATCAAGTCGACCTCGACCGTGGGGTTGCCACGAGAGTCGAAGATTTGGCGGGCGAAAATTGTTTTCATAGGCATGGTGGCCGAAAATGCACACTAGAACATATTTTAAGTAAACGACAAGCCCGCCTTAAGAGTTGGCGATCCATTTTTGGTAAATTAATGATTCCAAATGGAAAACACAATGAGGTATTTTAAATTTAAATCCAATTTAATTGTAGTCTTAAGACGATTTTTCCCAAAAATTGCATAGTAATTTAACAGAAAGAAAAAGCTGGGAATTCGTTTTTCGTAATTTCATGGTTATATTTTCCGAGCGACAGTGTTCAAGGGAAAAAATACGAAACTTAAGAACAAATTCAAAGTGAAAACTCTTCAATTACAAAGCTACAATTTCCATATAAACCATGACTATAATACTCTGAAGCTTTATAACTGTTACACACTCTATTTTTTGTAATTCAATGATAACAAAAACGTCAATAATGTAATTTTGTGGAATGTTTTCTTCTAACATTTTTATAGTTTTTTTTTTTATTTAAATATGGATTTAAGACCATTTTAGCCAAAAGCTAGTCATTTGTTTGAAAAAAATTGAAAAAAAGCAATTTCATTTTCTTAATCGCATCAATCTAGAAGTCCTAGTGCCATGGTAAAACTGTCAAGTATTTACATTTAAACAATAAACACATATTTAAATACAATTAACTTTTAAAATTTTGCCTATATTAATTTATTTAAAGTAGCCAAAAAACTTAAAATTAAAAAATAAATATTAAAAAAAACTCATTTTTTAGTAGAAAGACCTGACAGCTGTCACGAACTCAAATTTTCGTAATTCAATGACTCTAAAAATAATTTATTGCCACAACTTTTTTTACAAAATTCAATTATGGATTTAAGCCTACTTTACCAAAAAACTAGTCTATATCTTTGAAAAAAGCCTCTTTAAAAGCTGGCAATTTATTTTTCTTAATTTAAGGTTCTAAAGCAGAAAAATATGTTAGTTGAGGAAAAATTTTGAAAAAAATCTACAATTTATAAACGTAAGTGTGACAGCTGTCACGCAATCTAGTTTTCGTACTTCAGTGGCCTTAAATCTGCCATTATGTAATTTTATGCAATCAATAATAAATTTCAAATACAATTTAATTTATGAATTTATGACCAATTAGTCAAAAAACCAATATAAAAATATGACCTTGACTACGACAATTGCAAAAATTGTATAAAAAAAGCACAAATTGAACAAAACATTAATTACGGGTGAGGTGAAACGATTGGTAATTAATTACTGTTAATTACTTACATAATTGTTACAAGATTTTAACACAAAACAAATTTTCCCTGCTATCTAGTAGCCGGTGCAAACGAAAGTGTCAAAATTTGACCTACGGGGAATGACAAGGGCGAATTAAGGTCGCACAGCAACACTACAGGGATCTGTATCACATTTTAACTTATCAATCAGTTTTAAAAAATATTGTAATATATACAATATTATGTTACAATATGTTGTAATATATAATGATTTTTGACGTTACAGAAATGTTCAATAGATAGTTTTGCTACTAGTTAGGCGAGGACGCCACTTGACGGGACTGCTTTGGGTAATTAAAATTATTTCGGGAATAGCCGGAACTCGGACGGGGTTTTTAATTATGAAATGTTCTAAAAATCTAATCATAATTGACGCAAGAATTGGTTTCTGGGAACTGTAATAGAATTTTCTCGTTGTCGGCGGAGAAAAAACAACCTAAATCGCTGCGTAAACAGTTTGTTATGAATGGAAAAAATTGTGCAATGGTCGTACTGGACATGGGAAAGAAGTACGTCAATGATTGTGATTTATTACAACAAAAGATAAATATAATGAGCGCCAGCTGTATTTACTATCGAATAATTTATTGGAAGTTTTAGCTTTGTCATAAATCGATTGCATCTCAACGCTGCGATGGGAGACAAAGCAATAAGCGATTGTTGTTGTAAAAAACTCGTATTTGTCCGAGTTAATTTTACGTAATTTACGTCAATGCAAATTTGCGTTGTGCTAACGTCCTGTTTATGTTTGTCCGTGTGTGACCCAAATCGGCGCGTTGTTGCAAAAATTCCACGTTGTGCAAAAACTTGACCCAATAATGGTTTCGTCGAAATCGGGTCCCATCTCGTGATTTGCAGTTTGGGAGCGCGGTGAATCACCGCTTAGGTCTTTGATGATGATTACAAAATTACAAGATTTGTGATGGTTGTCAGAAACGTGGTATAAATGAGGCCGGGATGATTATTATGTTCGGAGAAACGTGGTCAGGTGTTGTTAAATTCACATCAGCGTTATTATTTCATTACCCACCGACTTTTTCAAATTGGAGGAATGCCGAAAATTAATTGTACATGGGAGAGATAACTGCGCACAATCCGAGCCCATTCATGATAAGACGGGTATTGTGAATGAAGCGATGACCTTATGACACCATATCACTGCCATTTCAGACGCTCTACGAGCAGCTGGACCCTGATAGTAAATTTTTAAAATATCAATATTTACCACGACAAAAATTGTTTCTACTAGTTTTGCGCCGAAATGGACTTTTCAGCGCTTGGGTGGGCAAGGTTGGCAGCGGTGTCAATGACCACCACGCGTCAAACGTCAAAAAACATATTTTTGGAATTTATGACCAAAAATCAAAAATTTTGATTTTTTCATTTTTCATTGAAGAAAGTTTTACGCACTTTTTCGGTCACTCGTACCCCGAGGACTGCAAGAAACGTCATTTAGATCGATTCTTAAGTGTGGATTTATCTTAATTATGATTTTGGGGGATTTCACCAAAAAAAATTTCTGTTTTTTTTTTCAAAAATTGATTTCAAAATTTAGAGTCAATGAGAGTTGCACCATTTTACGTTGATTACGTTGATTGGTTTCGTTCAATTATTTTTCTCGTAGTTTTGTTTAATAAAAAGTCAAAATGGCAATTTTTCAAAATTTTGAACACGTTTTTGTTAGTAACTAAAATTTCTAAGGAATTACTTGAAAAAAACGTTGAGTTTGGCTTTAAATTGTCTATGGAACGGTGAAAATCCGAAGTGGAGAAGAACGCATTTTTAATTTTTTTGACTTTTTGAAATAAAAAAATATATAACTCAAAATTTAAGGGCTTAAGACGAAAACATTTATACCATTTTATAAGGCTTTTGACGCTGATTATATGTTTTTGTTTATTTATTCCTCATAGTTTCATAGTTACCGCCAAATAAAAAAAATTACAACATTTTTAACACGTTTTTATTAGAAACGATAAGTCCTAAAAAATATTTTAAAAGTTATTTTAAGTATTGAATTTCGTTCTAAACGGTGAAACCGGAGTCAAAGGAAGTTCTATAACTTCTTAACTGATGTGGAACTAGAACTATTTTTGTAATTTTTTTTGAAAACTGGCAAATATTTTCGAAATAAAATTGAAAAAAAATCAAGAATCAAGATTTACGATTTCGAATATTTAATAGAAGGTTGTATTAATTTGAGTCGGACGTCATATCTTTGGGTTTAGTTAGAGTCTCATTTGAAGTGATAGTAAAATTCCGAATAAATTTCCTGTTATTATTATCAGTTTTAAATATTGACGTATTGACTAATCTCGGCGCACGTTACGGGTTGATAATAAAATGTTTGTAATTGGTGCCGCATTCACTGCACTTTTCCCTCGGTCGGTGTGTAATTTATTCGCCATTATGCATCCGATTCGAAAATCTCAATTAAGGCAATCTCGATGCAGTAATAAAGATTTTCTCGTCGTGATGCGATGATAGTTTATCGATGAAAAGTCGGTATTTTCGTTTTGGTTCGTCTGAAAATCAGTCTCTGGAGGCGGCGGCGCGGGTAAATAACGAGCCGAAACTTGCAGATTTTTACAACCGTTTTATGGTTTCGTGATAACAAAAATCTCGACTGCAACTCACCAATAAAATCAAGTTTTCAATTTAATAGTTGGAGTAACACTGTTAAAACAGCTATAACTTTGCTTTATGACGCATTGATGGGGCTGCAATTGCCTATAGGTATGCATGCTTTTGGTTTTACGATGGGACGAAGAGAGAATCGTTAGTTGCTAGGCCAAGCCGCTCATTATGGAGACGGCGAGGATGGATCGTGAGATTTTCAATTCCTCATCGGAATGTTCTGCACAAAAAACAACACCACCGCAAAAATAATCAAACTGAAATGGCAAAAAACTCGAAAAACAAAACTGCTTTTACAAAACTTTCAAGAACGTTCAAATTAAAGATTCTAGTTTTTGCTAGAAAAAAAATGATCTTAATGCTGAGCTAAAAACAGATTTGTATTAAATCTTCTAAATTCACAGAAGAAATCTCTTTTATACTCTAGGTTTCATTAAAAATTCGTCTAAATGCTTAAATTTTTGTTCTAACTGATTCAAATATGTTTTAGGAAATAAGTTCCTGTTTCATTCACTCGTGAAAAAGGATGGGTTGACTAAATGTGGTTTACGTTTAATATAATTTATTAGAGAATAAAGTCTTCTAAACCTCTTACGTCCTTCCTTTTGAGAATTTCATTTTATTTACTTCTCCGGAACACCGAACTTTAGCCAAAAATTAAAAAAAGATTATCTAAACAATATAAATATTCGGAAATTATATACAGCTCAGATGAAACTGAAAAAAAATCGTACTTTCCCTAAAAATACTTCTCGTTACTTCTGAAAGAAAAAAAATAACGGAATGAGATGGAGTTTCTCTATTCAAGTCCACTTAAAAAAATGAAGCTTCTGATCCTGAGTTAAAAGTAGCTTTGTACGTACTGAATCTTCTAAACTGACAGAAGAAATCTCATTTCTACTTTAGGTTCCTTTCTAAAATTCTTCTATAACTTCTGAAGCAGAAACTGTTTAATCTTGACCTAGAGAAGAAAATGTCTTCTTAAATTTAAATTTTTGTTCTAAAAGTACTGCTTCAAATATATTTTGTCCCTTTCTTTTTCAAAAATTTAAGAAATAGGTTCCCCTTAAAAATTGTAAGTCGCCATTGAATTAATATTCAATTTCTAGTTTTTAGTGATGGAAAAAGATATGCTGACTCAACCCAAAAATAAAAAAAATTATCTAAAGAGTGTGAATCTTGTAGTAATATTCTTCTCAAGCAAATCTAGTCTCAAATTCAATCAACTTGCTGTTAGCTATTCGAACCGAAAACTTATTCTCTACTTCCGAAGCTTTTTTCTAATCTAGTTTTTAGAAAATAACACTGAAAACCAAAAATTTAAACCAAAATAGACTGCCCAAAGTAAGTTGAGAGTGAGACTATCTCAGTTCAATAATTTTCTTCATTCATTCACATTTCAAAAATAAAAAAGATTTTTCTTAAATCTTCTAAATCGACTTCACAAAAATCTTGCTTTCCCTGCAAATACTTCTCTTTACTTCTGAAGAGGATGAGATCAAATCAAATCAAAATTGGGGCAATTAATTCTTAACTTTCTACACTTATTCTGACTTTGATTTAAATTAAAAGGAAGTTTCTAAATCGACATCTAAAAATATGTTTTCTACTAAAAATTCTTCTTCTACTCTCTAATTCACCACGAAAAAAAATCTTTAACTTGATGTGTTCTAATCGGATTAGAAGAAAAGAGGCTAAAGAATAAAAACAACTTTCAACTTTGAACGCAATTCGGGATTTTCGTTCAATAAAGTTTCAGTTAGACAGGTTTTTCTTAAAATTTTTAAACTATCAGCAAAAAACCTGATTGATATTCTTGTATCACTTAGAAAAAAAATATGATAATAAAACGTAGAAACCAGAACTACTTCTAAATCAGAAGCCAAAAAAATTTCTGCTATTTTAATTTTTTGAAATTCTTCTTTTAATTAGTAAACACGGTCTTTGCAAACTCGAAATTGTGTTAATTCTTCTGAAAAATCTGCTCGTATCGTTCTGAATAAACGTTTTTTTAATAAAAAAAGTGGGCCTTCAAGGTACGCCTTGGGCTTTTCGTGGTATACCACAATCTGCATACCATTTAAATTGGTTCGGAGCACGTGTGCGTGCCTTTTAATCGTTTCCCATTAGCGGTAATTATATAGAGACATTCCATCGCTCTGGGTCGTGTCATATTAATATTCTAAATGGACCGATTCCGGCGAACAAAGGTGACAGGATCATGGGAACGTCCACTTTAATTGATGTTGCATCACCTAACACGTGGTTGGAATTAGCCGCTGCAGACTGCTCGGTGCCAGAGTCTTTCTTACACAAGTCCGCGCAAATCAAACCAACACGATCGCCTTCACAATTTTTTTCTTACATTTTTTCATGCGGTTTTTCGCAACACCGGATCGCTTTCCAACAAATTCATACCTGTAGTACGAGCAGGTGTGCACGAATTTTCAGCCGCACACTGAGATTTTTACGACGAGCCATAAATCGGGGCTTTATTACGCTATTTCCAAAAAGAACAAACGCTTCGAGAGCTGGAATGATGTGGCCAATGTTTACCAGTGATAGGAGGAAATGACTGGAAACTTGACTCGGAAATTACCCACAGAGATATTCAATTAAACAATAAGTGCGATAACGCGCTGGACCCCCAATTACTTGGCCCGGTTTCAAACTAGAAAACATCTAACGTAACAAAACAAAGATTTTTTCTACTAGAAAAATAAAAAAAATATTGGAAATAATTTAATTTAATTCTTCACGGTTTTTCCAATTTTTAAACCCATTAAACGATTTTAAGATATAAATATGTTATTTTTTCTCTTTATTCGTTTAATGAAATATTGAATTAACCTATCTTTGTCTAACAAATATTTGCTTTTCAAAATCTAAGAGCTCTGCGCTCCTTTGTGACTTTGACAGCTGTCATTACTATTTTTAGGTTAAAATACTGTCCAACATCTTTCAAAACTGTTATTAAAATAACAAAAAATCATTCAAAATTTGTTCGATTTTTTCATTTTTTTGTTATTCTTTTTGAGAAATTTGAAAACACCAAGGGAAAGATCATGGCTTCCTCTTTCAAATGAGCTAAAAAATATTTCTAAATTTTTAAAAATAGCAAAGTTATCGATTTTTGAACTGGAAGGTGTGAATCCAAAAAAAAATAAAAAACCCAAAGATCCTAAGACTTAAGAAAACTAACTTAAAATAACCCTAGTAATCCAAAAACGCATTAAATACAGTTTTCCATTTAAAATAGGGAAGTTGGTAGCGACTTCCGGTATAACCGGAAGTGTTACCATCTTGAAAATATTTTCATTGGGCAGGACCTAAGAGATTATGGTTGTATACAAATTTTTAGAAGTACTAATACTTCTAATGTGGGGTTTAAACGAACACCCTGTATAATTAACATGAGGCAATTTAATTAAAAAGTTTTGGAAAAAATCCTCTCCTTGCCAGCGCTCCGATAATTCGTGCCAACTTTGCCACGGCAATAGTTATCATTATCGAATTAAAATGCTGAATTAATCTCACTTATCAAATTTGTTTAATGTGTCTGATTAATTATCAATCAATTAAAGCCGAAAAAGTGCAATGAAAGCGCACCGATAACCCGCGTAACTTAACACCGCGTAACGAAATCATTGAAATCTCCCCTGAAACTCCTGAAACTCGCCTCCTGTCTTCTGAAATTTTTGCGCACCAACCTCGCAGAAAATTCGGCGCTGGACAAATTTAAATCCCTTGAACTGGTCAGTTTTGCGGCAATCGTGCATCAATCAAGTAAATATTCGAAGCAACAGTTTGTTTATATTGATTAAGAGCAAGGTCGGGTGTCACCAGACACCCATAATTGGCCCCAACGGCCGCTTTCCCCCCGAAAACCGCCACCGCGCACTTGGCCCCCGGAAAGCGGCCAAAGTGCCTTTCCGGGGCCACAGTGGGCGAAAATTTTGGGAAGACTCCGGGGCTCCGGATGGCCGTGCGCGCGCACTTCTTCGCCAAGGCGCTTATATAAGGCGTTCGCCAAGATTCTTGAGATTCACAAGTAGCCAGCACGTGGTCAAGTGTTAGAAATGGCCCTCAAGTACGTCGCCATCGCCGTGGTCGCCTTCCTCTGCGTCGAGACGCTGAGTGCGTTCAGCCTGGCGAAGGTAGCAGTAGGGTCGTAGTGGGTTTGCGTTCCACTGAGGACTGTTGATTGTTGCAGCGCTCTTTGGCCGCGGACGCCGCCGCCAACTCCTCGGAGGTCCAGGCCAAGGAGATCTGCCAGGGGCGGACTCCGTGCGGATGGGCCGTGTACAACAAAATGACGCGCTTCATCGACTACTTCATGCGGAATAAGTAAGTGCCGGAGCTGGGGGGCTCCTCTGATGGTATGATTGTGCAGGTGCGAGTGCAACAAGGAGAAGCGGTGTCTGAGGGACGACGACGACATCTCCATAACGGCCTACGTCTACCGCTGCAAGATCGACGACGGCCAGAAGAGCGTCTCCTGAGGCCGACCCCAAGCCTAGTCTGAACAGTTCCGACTCCGGTCGCACATTGCCTCTATAGTATCCAGTATTTCACCCGATTTAGTACTTAGTAGCGCGGTCCAGTGCCGTTTTTACTTAAACCAAAAATTTGCGAGCAGTGCAATTGATTATTGCCGCTAGTTTAGGGATAGGTTTACTACCTGTGCTGTATTTATTTTTATTTATGTATTTATCGCAGTATTTGAATCCAAATTACTCAACTTGTTTTTATACGCGCGGAAAATTTATGCAATAAAATCGATCAAAGACAAAACGACTTTGCTTTTCCCCGAACGCTAGTTTGAATTTTTTACAAAGTGGGCCACGCTTGAGCTACCGGGCGACAGAGGACGCCACGAGGGAGTGGTTCAAAGGAATGCGACAAGAGGACGCTTAAAACAAATAAAGTGCAAAAAAACACAAAAACATTAGAAAAAGACTTCGGTTTAGTTCGAGACTCACTTCACGTTTTTTCAGTTTCCCCTATTTCTCTGACGAAAACTGCTGGCACTTCTATTAAAATTTTTAGAGGAAAACTCTATTTGAGATTACTAAAGGTAATTTATTAGTTCTCGCATTTTTAATAAAAATAAGGACAATACGCAGATGTTTATGCATCACAAAGTAATAAAAATAATGACTTTATTAGCAGAGACCGAATCTTAGGCTTAGGAAACTTCCCTAACACAATTTTTTAAGAATGTTCTTGAAACGCTAAATAAATCCGATTTAATAAAAATGTAAATAGTTTTATAATTTTCCAAAAAACATTTTTCTTTTTTGGTGTCAGTTAAATTATTGTGTCGCCTGACTCGGTAATCTTGTTTTCCGGAAGTGGAAAACATAGTTAAATGTTGCGTATTTTTATGTAACTTACTGTGACAGACTTCAAAAAAAGAATATTTTAAATATGCAAGTATTTAATTGTTACGCTACTAAAATAATTATTGCTATTCTGTGTTTGTTGTTTTATATTTAGGTTTTCATTGTAATACACATATCGTGTATAATTTATCTTGTTTACTAACTATGGTTAAAAAACTAAAAACACCATAAATACATCAACATTAATTTTCAAAGGTTGTACTGTTTTTTTAATTATAAAGATTCTCAAGCCCTAGCAAAGATACAAATTATTTTTTCACTGAAAAAAATTCAACAGGAAGACGCTCAAGAAGTAGTCTTCGATTTATTTGAGTCACACCACGTTTTTTTTATTTTTCCCATTTCTTTGAAAAAAACTGCGCACACTTCTCTAAAATTTAGCATAAGATTAGAAATGGTTGGATTGGCTTGTAACAGACAAAAAAACTGAATAGTACAAAAATGTACTGAAAATAAAAATGTTTTTAAGCACAAAGAACGAAAAATAAAAGAAATAACTTACCTTCTGCCGTCGCAAAATCACGAAATTTAAAACAGGGCAATAAAAAAACACAGTTTAGGTCAGTTTTTATTACACCGCCTACAAGCTTGGTTGAGTATAAAGTCTGGCTTGTAGGTACAATTACAGCTACTGTTCATTAGAGGTCATTATAAAACAACTGTCAAAACATGAGCACATCATTGAGCTATAAAAAATTTGGCATTTCGGAAGTAAAAAAATGCTAATATCACATGTTAAGGCAATTATAAAAACTTCCTCAAGGCATTATTAAAAAAATTGGAATGAGTATAAACGTGATAAAATTACCGGCGAAAAACCCGCCGCAATAAATTCGATCATTTGTTGTCGATTTTCTGTCGTTGTAGTCTCTCAGGATGCGAGCACGCAAGTTGCGAAAAATCCCTAACAACGTCGTTAAACATACTGTCGCCTGTTAATCCGTTCTCGGATTCCTTCATCTCGTCGTTGAGACGCCCTAAGCGCAACCTAAAAACCCCCGATAACCAGAGAAACTCGGGGAAAACCCTTACAGAGTGACAATGTCCGCGTGCTCCTTCTGCTCCGCCATCTGCAAAGGGACCTTCCCCTCGTCGTCCTCCAGGTGCTGGTCGGCCCTGTGTTTCAACAAAAGACAAACCTGGGCCGTGTGCCCTTCCTGTGTCGCGAGATGCAGCGGCGTTTTGCCGTTTTGGTCCTGGGCGTTGATTTTAGCACCGTTCAGAATCAAGTAAGCGCAAGGCATTACCGACCCCTGAAATTATTTCCGTTAAAAATTGTCAATGCGAAAATGTTTGTCTACGAATTACACTTAAAATCGCTTGATGTATCGGACTGCGCCCCCTATCCTCGAGATTAATCCACTGTTTATCGGCCCCTAAAGCAAGAGCCTCGCACATAACCGGCAAATTATGCGCAACCGCGGCTTTATAAAGCAGCAAATTCGGGTGAAGTTTATCTATATCTTCCTCCTCGACCGTGTCCTCCCCCTCCCCAGCCGTCGACTCCTGGTCACTACTCAAATCAATCGTGCCATCTAGCGGCTGCTTATCCAAATCGCCAAACAGCAAAACCCCCCGATTCCCCGTCTCCGCTTCGCTACTCTCACTAGTCTCCGAAATACGATCTCTCGAAACATCCTCCTGTGACTTAAACTGTGTTTTAGCCCTTCGTTTCGCATTATCGCAGCTCCGGGGCCGTCGCCGGATTTTCCGGACACTCCACTTC
The DNA here is from genome assembly GCF_031307605.1 of Tribolium castaneum. NCBI lineage: Eukaryota > Metazoa > Arthropoda > Insecta > Coleoptera > Tenebrionidae > Tribolium > Tribolium castaneum. Next base: position 24,781,745 of record NC_087395.1, on the reverse strand, counting down.
CGGATTTCCATCAAACTGGCCCGCGAGGTGCGCTGTTGACTGTCGAAATGTGGCAAATTCTTGACGAATTTTTTATCGACGTATTTCGCCTTGATCCACGACTCCCGGATTGTTCCGGGACAGTCTGGAGTGGCGCGGACGAAATCGTCCGGAACTTGGGCCTCGTAGATTTGGTTTACGATGGTGTTGCCCAGTTCGACCATCACTTTGATGATTTCCGGTTCCCAGTCGTCGAGGGTTAGAGAGCGGACTTTGCTGTAGTGGACGCCCAGACTTCGGTGAACCCCCGAGCATTCTTAAAAAATTCGGGTTAATTAAAGGCGATTCACCCAAGTTAGAGGTACCTATGCAGAGGGTTATGCCCAGGTTTATGCTCGCCCAGTGCGGGTTGGCACTGCCGCAGTCGCAACAGTAGTTGTTGCCGGGGATTTTCAAAAGTTGCTCCCACATTCTGAAATTATAACCGACTGCCTATGATTTTATATTCAGAAATTTTCTTAAAAAAAAAAACAAAAAAAATTATAAATTGTGACAAAATTTTGTTCTTTTTTAGCCGCAATTTTTTTTGTAAATGTTGTACATTTACTTAAATCTGAGTTGATTTTTATTTTTTGTTTTCAAGTTGTTCATAACGTTTTGTAAACTCAAACTTAAATAAAAAAATAAAAATTGTCCAATTCATTACTTTTCAACCTACCTTATTTTCTTAATTTTATTATTATTGTAATTGGCGACGGAATGTCCGCTTTGTTCGTCGTTAGAATGATTCGATTGCCCACTGGCATTATTACTACATTCAATACTATGTATGCGTTGAAAAGCTGCACCTATGCCCTTTTGAAGCGCAGCAATCCAAGCTTCGTACATTTCCTTAGAGTCGGCTTGGAGCATATGACTCCTAGGAAAAATATTAATTTGGAAAAAAAAACACAAAAAAACAATTACTTAGACGGTGACAAAACCTCAAAACAAAACCGCCTCTCCCCATCTAGGACCGGTTTAACGGTACAAAGACGCAAATCGTCCTCCATCACAGTCTCAGCCTCTTCACCAGATCGTTTCCTAAAAATTGTCAAACCCAAAAATCGCCAAAAAAATAAATAAAAATTAGTACCTATAAACTAATTTATTGTCATAGAGGTAAAACCAACGCCGGTTCCAAGTCTTGAAAGCATTCGAGGTCCTTTTAAACAAATAACCTTCCATCCTAGGCAAATTTTTCCCGATTTTCGGTGTAATTATTTCAATATTATTAACAGAAGCGTGTCTGTTCTCTAATTCTTTTTCAACGGTTGTGGTTTCCTCGCGCATATCGGCGATCTAAAGCGGCTAAATTAATACAAGAAGGGACATTTTTAGAAAAAACCTCATCGGCCAATTCTTTGAAAAACGGCTCCAAGTCGGCACACAGATCGGAACCTTGGTGGTAATAAGCCGTACAGGCGTGCATATATGATAACAACTAATCAAAAAAATTAATTACTAAAGAAAAAATTGACCATGTAATTAATACCGTGCTCAAAATCTCGTGCCGTTTTTTCGTCTGAAGCAAACTAATACTGTTGACGTAATCGAGGGCCTGGTGCCCGAAACAGGACCGTACCGCCAATAAAACATTCTGCATTTCCTCAACTTCCTGCTGTTTGCTTCTGGGAGTTTGCGAATTGCGCACTAAAACGTTGTCAAATTCGGAAGAGATTTTCTCAAAGTGTTGCTTATAATCGCGAACGGTTTTTATGTCACTGAAAACGATTGTTACTTTACGACGCTCTTATCAAGTCCGGATTTTAGGTTTTTACAATTATTCAAGTTTTGCGCCTGTTTTTACCTCAAACGGCTAAATTAAGCAATAAATATAACTCTGTGAAGAAATAAAATAAAAATAACAAATTAAACAAATTATTGTTGATTTTTTGTTCATTTCTTTGATAGAAATTTTAGCAAAATCTCGGAAAGGAACTGACTGTCAAAATTTCGCAATTAAAAAAAATGGTAAGAGATCTTGAAAAAAATGTCTTTTTGAATTAATTTTTGTTCCAGTTCTAGCGAAGCATTTTGCTCAAAAACCGACGTTTTTAGCTTGGAAAAGACAAAAGTATCATGTTTTCAAACTTATTCGGTAATTTTTCGTATTTTTTTAATCCGTAAAATATTTTAAAACACTCCAAAAAGACACAAATAATATCATTTTCAACCATAGAAAAAGACAATTACATGACATTTAAAAGCAACCAATTACTGTTTAATTGTTTTTTACATTGAAAAAAACATTTTCGACCTATTACGGCATTATTTTGACGCAAATTCTCAAAATAATTGCGATTTTTATTGAAAAATGTGCTAAAGTTCACAAAAATAACAAAGATAAAAGAATTAGTAATATATTTCCGCTCGTGAAAATGAATCTAATTAAAAAAAAAACTCAGTTTATTTTTTCCAAATTCCTCGAAGTAACACGTATTTTTCGACTTCATTTAATAATTTTTCAGTATATTTGTGAAAAAAAATTCCACACAATTGACTATGACAAATACTAAAACGCTCGAAAAAAGCAGAAATATACGAAATTTTTACAGAATTTAGTCTAGATGAGTTTAAGGTTCAAAAATATGCTTAGGTACTTGAAAAAAGTAAAAATAGTACCATTTTCGACCAAATTTATCTATCTTTTGACTCACTTGTGACGAAACTCTCCAAAATAATAAAGTTTTTGTCAAAAAAACATACAAAAATGCACCGAAAAAACGCATATAAAGTTTATAAACGTGATAAGAAAAAAATCATTAATTTAAATCCTTGAAACTGGATAAAAAACGCCCAGAAAAAGGCATTGCAAACCCCAAAAACTAATTAAATTCAGTGTTGCCAACCCAAAATCCGGACCCAGCACTACTAACTTTTTGATAAACGACGTGAGATTCTTAAGTATGGTTCTTGAGGCTTGGTCCAGAAGGATAGTATGGAACTTGTTCATTTCTTGCAAGCTCTGAATCAACTTATTAAGCGAGGCCAGAACAGCGGAATCCTCACGAAAATGCGCGCTCAACTCCCACAAACTGTTCGCAAACAAACTGAGAAGTGTGTAATTAAACGGCATGATTCACCAATTAACTCAAACCTTTGTTGGGCCACATATGTTTTGCCCGAATCGACCATCGTCCCACATACTTTCAGGATCTTCTCCAGCTTCTGTTCCAGCTGATCAACACTGGCCTCCTCCTCCTCCAGAAGACTCCTGCAAGCGATAATTGGTGTTTGGCGGTTTGGGGACACCACAAACCTGAACTTGGGGGAATCACGCAGGCACTCTTCCGGGTCGATTTTACCCACCATGGCCACAAACTAACTAATTAAGCGGTCATAACACTTATTTTGAGTCATCAACTCTCAGACAACCCACTTTCTTTATTATTGTGGACGTCAAACGTCAAAAGCGCGGGCTGCCAACGTGACCCCGCGAACCAGCAGCGATTTTACGCGTTTCAAAGCTTAATTCGTTGTTATCACGAGCAAACCATCTTTAGCTTGGTTTATCGGACTATAATTAGGGTAAAACGTTAACGAAAGCACACCCTTGCGGTGTTTAAGCGCGTCTGGAGTCTAGGGAGTTTCGCGTTTGGGTTGCCAGTCGGGACAAAAGTGGAGGGGAAATTCAAAATGCCACGCTCTTTGTACTATTTATTAACACTTTGGATGACTCTCGGTGCTGAGCGGCTCCGCTTCTTGACTTTCACCGACTCCGCACTGTCCAAGTCCGAGACTTGGAAGACCTCAAGTTTGGAGTCGTTGATGACCGGGAGCTGGATCTTGCGTTCGGACCTCAGACCGATTTCCTTCTCGTTTAAAATTGTCACAGTTGGAATATCGGAGCGCTTCTCCCTTTCGTAAATTTTCACGATCGTGCCCTCGCTTTTATGCCGCCGTTTCACGCTCAAATGATCGACCTGCATCTGCAGGTGCAAGTTTTCGTAAACCAGCGAGCTGTTCTGGTTCACGAGCTGCAAATGACGGGTTAGCTCGCTCAAAAATGGGCTAGTTCGACTGACTTGTAGGTACTTTTTGTTGCTTGGGGACAACGGGGCTGCGAATTTCATGTCGAGGATTTGTTTCAGTTCGGCGGTGAGGGTCTCGATTTTGGTTTTAAGGTCGCTGACTACCTGTGGCAATGTTTAATCAAGAGGAATTAACTGGGAGCTAGTACCCGTCGGTGGTTGTCTTCCGCTTTCTGGAGCAAGATCGCGAGCTGGTTTTTGGTCTCCTTCATGCGTAGGAATTTAACACTTAGATTATAGTTGGTTTGGAGCGTTTGCTCGAGCGTCTTTCGCAGCTTTTCCACTTCTTTGTGGTCGGGTGGCTCGCCCAGGGTCGAGTTACTTAGCGCCTTTTTGAGCTTTTTGAACTCGTTCATTTCGTGGCAGTAGGTTTCCTTCTCCTTGTAGTAGAAATCTCGCTCGTCTTCGAGCTGGCGCGCGAGGTTGTCGTTCGAGCGTTTCATTTTAGCGAGACTCAGCGACAGTTTTTCCTTTTCCCTTGCTAGTTTCCCCAGCTTGCCGTCCCTATTTTCCAAGTCAATTTTGAGTGTATTTAGTGCAGTTTTCAAACTATCGATTTCCTCCTTTAAAGACTCGATTTCTTTAAAAGAGTCAGGACTCATCTGGCCTTCTTTCGAAACATCACCGGATTTCTGACGATGGAAAACGCGTCTGAAAAATATTTTCATTGCACAAGGTTCGCAAATTTCGCGCTGGGGCGCCAGTACCCAAGCTTTGACCCGGAAAATTTTCTAGTTAGGGCTTTTCTCATGTAAATTTTCGGGAAACCGCACCAATACACTCATATCAGGTCAAATGGACATAGCAGTGACATTGACAATGTGGCGAAGTTCGGAAAATGCTAAGCAACTTTTGGTGGATGCGCCGGGAAAAGGTCAAAATAACGAGTTCAATTATTATTAGAAAAATTTATTTATCAAACTCCTAGGTATGCAATGTGTATGCAATATGCATTTAAGAAGATAAAAAAATTGTACATTTTTCACCTGTATATTGCAAATGGCTAAATTATATAAAAATCACATTTTCTAAAAAAATATGGTACCGCCAAAAGAATTTTTATGGGGTGGCTAAAACATTATCTTAATTAATTCCAATTTTTGGAGAAATGTTAAAGATGGTCTATAGCCAAAAGAGGCCATTTTATCTAGCGTTATTGTCATTTGTTTTTAACCGTTGCCTAGCAACCCCTATTTATTCGTCGCCATGCCGACAAATAACAAAAGCTTGTCGTGGGGAATAGTTGTGAAATCGCTTATTAATTAAAATCGCGCTTATCATTGTTGTGATAAGGTGTAGTTTGGCGGCGATCGTGAAAGATAGCGAAAAGCGCGTCGTAAGGTAAGTTTTCAGGTCGGTATTTGGCGATTCCATCGCGATGACGTCACAGTGTGTTGTACGGGGTGTTGTTGAAAATGTTGTATAAATCGGTGCATATCGTGAAATAGCGTCGTTTTGTTTGTAAAGTTTTGTTCTTTTTCGTGTTGGTTATTGATTGAATTGCGCTTGAAGCCGCCGCGCTAGCTCGTCTTGTAAAATCGCAGTTTCCTGCATTACCGGCCATGGAGGCCTCGTTGCGTTAAATAATCAATAATATAAAGTCGGTCTGTTTTAATAATAATCGGGCCTTGAGGCGATGATCGGAGTGCGTTTAGGGGTCCCCCTTGGGTGGTGAGCCCCCTTGGCCCGTTTCGGCAACCCGCCAGCTGTCAAATCGGAGGAATCTCATTTTCGTATCCTTGGAGACTGCCTTAGCAACCGATACAACAACATAACAACATTAGGTAAATCCGCAATCGGTGTGTGTTTTTGTGTTTGTTGGCGATTTAGCGGCACGTGCCCCCGGACGCCGCCCCCGCCCGCCGCCGCCGCTCCCATTAATAACTTTAAATTAGTTTCGTCGACTCAAAGGGCGTAATTAGGGCCCCCCAACCCCAATTAACTTAGCAGGTGATCCGAAGATGATTGCGTATCGCAATCTCAACATTCTTATGTTTTAGTCTAAGCAAAGCCAGGAGAGGTGAGTTATCAGAGCGACAAATCGTTTTATCAGGGGACAGGTCCACATTGATCACAAAGTGGCACAGGGAAAGTGATCTCACCCTCCAGATTTGTTACCATGGTGGGTCGCTATAGCGATGGGCCCCAAGAATCGCCTCTCTGGTGCCAGCTCGTGCCACCCCTGGAAAAATCGCCCCCACCTGCATGACTCACCTGCCCAATTATCTAGGGCCAGGTGGATGCTAATTATGCACACACCTGGCCCCCCCTGCTTAAAACAAAGCCTAATGCCCGCTTGTAGCGTATTAATATCTGCACATTCATTCGAACGTCGAAGCATTCCTCAATACTTGCCTTCAGCCTGGATTGGTTGTTGCAGAGAGAGCATCAGGAGTAGCCTTGGAAACGCAGCCATGGCAACTACAGCTCGATTTGCAGCAGGAGGCAGCAGCAGCCCTCCCACTCCAACGCCAGCCACTTCACCCCCGGCACAGACTCCGGCTACCCAGCTAATCGTACTGCCTGCTAGTTTGCACCAGGTAATTGCGACTTTTGCACATTGTGTGTGTATTGATCTCAGTGGGGCTCTTGGCTATCGATTTCGTCTTAGTTTTCATTTTGACTAAAAGGAAAAGTGATTTTTTTTGAGGGGGTGGTTGTGGGGAAAATCAGTTGTGAGGGTTTTTGCGCGCGATTTGTGTTGTTGGGGGCTGAGGGCGGGCATTTATGTTGGTGTTTTGCTAGTCGGGCACCGGAGGGGCTATCGTCAACGGAGTGCCGGTCATCGACGTCTCAGCACTGGAGCAGGCGGCAGAATCAAGCAACGAGAGCACAGCCACTGCTGAGCAACAGGGGGATACACACGATACGGATAATATTACACAAAGCTCGCCGCATTTTATCACAGTCACAGGCAAGTATTTCATTAAACTGACCCGTAACAATATCAACAAATAATTATACAATTTTTGACTATTTTTTTGTTGTTGCTTTTTTGTGCGATGTTTAATTGGTTGCCTAACCATGATGTTTTTTTTTTTGAATGACGGGTTGTATAACCGTAACAATTTTAAGCTTAGTTCTAGAGGAATAAAGAAATCGATTCGTATTTGAATTATTTAATAACGTAAACACAGCCTTTTTGTTATTTATAAACTACTACAAGTGCACTGAACTCTTATTGCTGATTAGTGGACGATAACAAGTGCATTTGGTTTTCTGAGTCAGGCCAACAAACGATTAAGATTTGACAAAACATTTTGATCCTTATACTGGAATAGTTGTTCTTTGAATCGTAAATAATGTTAATATGTGGAACTAAATTGGCACTTTATTCGTATTGTATTACAAAAAAATTACGTTTTTTGCTTATGAAGAGGAAAACTTTGAAAATTGGGAAGTTTTCATAATCTTGTATGGTGAAATTAATTCATACTTATTAAAATTTTTCAACACTATTGAAGCTAATGAAAAATATTGGATTAGATTTAGCCAGTTTTATTCCGGAGAATATTTCTTAGCGCTTTTTGTATCAAGAAATTACAAAGACTAACGTTTTGTTTTCGGGACTATAATAGCAGGTTTACGTCTAGCTATAATCTGAGAGCGATTATTCAAAGATTTTTACAGTATTTTGGTTATTTTATTATATAATTGGAGCATCCGTCGGCTCGCAAAACGTACATCTTTGCAACTTTTCAGGAAGCTCATAAGTAGTAAGCAGTTGCACCCTAAAATTAAAATGATTTATAAAAATTACTAATTGTTGGCCGATTAAATTTAGGAGGCACGAATAAAAGTGAGGAAAAAAGACCATTCTAGCTGTATTTAGATGGAAATATGTGTAAGCAATATTTGTCTTCTAACAAGTTTTTTTTATTCGTTAGTTTTTACTTAGAAATGAACGTAAAAAGTGGAAGAATTTGTTTCTAAGGATGTTAAATTAATGAAAGAATTTATTACCGAAAAAACAACAGTAAAATACTGTTAAATAAAATAGTAGGTAGATTGTATTTTTTTATTTCGTAGTGTAATTAATTTTTATCATGATATGTAATAAAAAGAGGTTCTGTGACCGAATAAGTTCATAAAATGCTCCTTCAGATTTATAAATTTTGGTTATTGAATGTGTGACAGATTTCAAACATTCTTGGATGCGTTTTTATTTGCGTATTGTAATTTTTAAACATACTGATTTTTTGTGACTTTCTTTAAAATTAAATTTTTTGTAACACAAATGGAAGGGTGTTCTTTTTTTAATAAACGACGGGCACCTGCTATTCCCATACAATTTTCTATGGATTCACCCATGCTGATAGTTTCGCGTTTCAACGGCCACTTAATTAAAATAAGAACTGTAACTTTTATTAGGGTCTCAACCCTAAACTAAATCTACTTTGACTGATCTGTGTACCAGCTAATAAAGTGGGGTGTACATCAATTACCTCATTGATGATAAGTAAAGGATTAGTTGTTAGGGGGGCAGGTGCCCCAAAGTAATTATTTTTGACGTCAAATAGTTTTTTTGGCATGAAACCCGCATGTACCATCCACCATCCCTTATCAATTATTTATATTAACTTGTACGTAATATTTTAACGCAACCAGAAGCTGCGGCTAGATCATACGCTTCTTTAACACCAGTTCAGCCTGCAGTAGGTAAGCGCACACTTTTCTACTACCGATCGTCTAGAAAGAATAGCTTCGTTCTATTATTTTTCGACGGTCTTACTATAATGCATGCCTCGTCCCGTTCTTCGCACATTATTTGGGGTTGCTTTCCACCTGGGGAAGATTACCTTTCCCTTATACACGCGTGTACACGTGTCGGCCACGCGTCACCTGTACGTCGCGGATTATCCGAGTCTTATTTGATCATGTCGATCATACGGGGACAGGTATAGGGGATGATACATCCTGTTATTTCCACGCGAGTGAATGCATTATTATCGAGAGTTTTCGGCGGCGATCTTTGGCAGTTGTGAGCCGAACGGCCGAAGAGATGTTCTGTCATAGGCCATGCTACGGTTGTTGAACGCCAGAAACGCAAGCTCAAATTTTAACGAGATTGTGGTTTTGCAGTTGCCGACGGTGACACGGTGGCATCGCATCAAAGCTATCACATACAGTATGTGGAACCCGAGATCTACGCGTCCCAAACGAACAGCGGACAGGCACAAATGTAAGCGAAATAGGCAAAATTTCCGAGAAAAAAATCATTTTATAGGGCGTATCCGGTGTACACTGTGGGCGAATCAACAACTTTGTATTCCGCCGGTCAGGGGCAGTATTACGCCGCCACCAACACCGGCTCCTCTGCCACGGCAGGCACCGTGGGTTACAGCACCACAAGTGGCCACTACGTGGTGCAACAGGCCGTCGATCCCGACACTTTGATCGCATCGACACGAAACTCCCCACAAACAACAAATGCTGTAAGATTCCCACTTGTGACAGTTCCCTTCTGTTTCTATTAACTCTGTGCTTTTATTTCTTTTTTTCTTTACTAACCGGGGTGTAGGAACCGAGCTATGTAGCTACAGCCACCGTGCATGCAACTCAAAGCAATCCAGTGAGCAATGAGGAGGTCGGGTCGGCGTTGGGACACGCCACGAGGGTGTCTCCGGCTACTGTAAGTCGTAGTTTGGGGTGTCTTGGTACTTTTTTCTAGCTTTTTTCCGTAATTAAGGGGAGCAGGCACCTCAAAAACATTTGAGTAGCGTGCTCCTGGGCAAATACTACACTAGGAGACGAAACGAGATACAAAATAAAAATAAGAGCGCTTTGAGCGTTTTAGACCGCCTCCGAGTTCACTAATGGCTTGGAAAAATCCAGAAATTCTGAGCTTTGCATTAAAATTTCCACCAGAAAAAAATTAGCGCTCAAACGACGAATGCGTTTCATTTTTACCGGTGGTCAAATATTGGAAAATTCATTGAAATCTAAGTCGTTAAGAGAAATTTAGTGTCGGGGAGTTTTTGTAGGTCTCTACAACTTCTTTATTTTTTATTTTATTTTATTTATTGTTCTTTACATTTTTACAGTAATGGCATTGTTTTGAAACAAAAATAAGTTTTTAATTTAAACCTCTTACTTTTCCCTACAGAGGAAACTAAAGTATCGTATACTGTTTAATATTGCATTCAAATATTTCTATACCATCAAATAAAAATTTAAATAATAAAACTTCTAATCATTGTATTCATTTGGATAGATATTTTTTTCTTATAAATTCAGAGCTGCTCATATTCTCTCTTTGCTTCCTGGTTTTCCTACAAAATTCAAAAAACGTTTCCTGTGGATTTTCTAAGATAAGGTCAATTATTGGTTAAAAACATGTAACATGAGAATGTTACACTCTTATGTTCCTAGAATAATTACTTGAATTAGCCTAAAATGCAAATATTTTGCCTGAATTAGTTCAAAAGTTGGCAGATTAGGTCGAAAAAAATATGTGTAAGGAACAAATTTGTGGGGAATAAAATTTCGCGACACCTTACCTATCTTCAACATTTTTTTTTGTACCTTGGCAGTGTTTTCAATCTGCCCATATTTTTTATTGTATGTCGTGTCGTATCCTAGTCTTTAGGTCCGTAGTTGCGAGTTTGTCAATTTTTAATTATTAGGTGCAATGGTTGTTGGAGAATTACGAAACGGCCGAAGGTGTGTCCCTGCCGCGGTCTACGCTCTATGCTCATTATTTGCGCCACTGTGCCGAGAATAAATTAGAGCCGGTAAACGCGGCCTCGTTCGGTAAATTAATCAGATCGGTGTTTCTCGGGTTGAGAACGCGAAGACTCGGAACTAGAGGCAACTCCAAGTATCATTACTACGGAATTCGGGTAAAACCCGGTTCTTCATTGATGAATATGGACGAATCGGGGAACAGAGTCGTACTGAATACATCGAACGCGTCGGGAAAAGCCCAAGGAACGGTTAGACCGTTTAAGAGAAATTCTGATTCGTCGGATGCGTCGATTTCGGTCAGTGTTTTGTCGCAACATGTGACTTATCTAGGGGATGGAAGTAACGCGATCCCGGCTTTTCCCGACATACACTTCACGGCTGAGTCGCTACCCGACGAGTGTGGGTATGAAGACGTCGATACTTTGAAGTAAAAAATGGAAGAGAAAAGTTCGGGCCGATTGTTATAAAGCGAATTTTTCAGATCCATATATAGGGAACATTTAGAAGCCTTCTTAGATGCTATATTAAGTTTAGAATTTACCACAATAGAGTCGCTCTGGAGGGAATTCTGGAGATCACAATATAACAATAACGGCGACGAATGCGAAGAAGAAAAGTATCTCTCGAAATCGAAGTTGTTCTGTTTGTGTTCGATGGAGGCTGTCCAACAGTTTATGAAACAGGTCGATCTGGTGTTTTATCAGAATTTGATCCAAGTTTTGGTACCTGACGTACTTAAGCCCATACCGGCCACCCTGACCCAGTCGATTAGGAATTTCGCCAAAAGTAAGTAACAAAAAATAGGGCAACGCATGAACACATCACTTTTTCTCCCACAGATTTGGAAAACTGGCTGACGAGCGCGATGGCAGGGGCGCCTCCCGGCATGTTAACGGTGAAACTCTCGGCCGTTTCGGCCTTCAGTTCGAGCCTTCGCCGCTACACATCCCTCAACCACTTAGCCCAAGCCGCTCGTGCCGTACTCCACAACAGCACTCAAATCGCCCAAATGTTGACCGATTTGAACCGCGTTGACTTTCACAGCGTGCGTGAGCAAGCCTCCTGGGTCTGTCAGTGCGACAACGAGATCGTGGCTCGCTTCGAAAACGATTTCAAGCTCACTTTGCAGCAGCAAAACTCGCTCGAACAGTGGGCCTCATGGCTAAAGAACGTCGTTAAGAGCGCGCTCAAGCCCTACGAGGGCAAGCCGAGCTTCTCGAAGGCGGCGAGGCAGTTCCTCCTCAAGTGGAGCTTCTACAGGTGGGCGGCTCAAAATTAGTTTATGAAATAAATAAGTTGGATTGCAGCTCGATGGTCATTCGGGACTTGACTCTGCGGTCGGCTGCGAGTTTCGGGTCGTTCCACCTGATCCGCCTGCTGTACGACGAGTACATGTTTTATCTGATTGAGCACCAGGTCGCCGAAGCTACGGGTGTGGTTCCTATTGCTGTTATCCTGGAGGGAATCGTAAGTATGGAGGGACGAGCGAGCCGAGTGCTATGATTTGGTTGCAGAAACAGGACATAATGCAAAACAGTTTGTCGATTTATGGCAACGACGGGGTTTGCAATGGAGGTGTGAGCGCAAAGTTGAGTTGTGTGAGTCCCTCTGACCATCTTTCGAAAAGGGCGAAAATTAGCTAGCTTTCAAAAGGGGCGAAGTTTATCGTGACATTTCAATAAGTTGGTTCGGTTGGTTATGTTGCGGTAAATACGGGACCATTATCTTTTCGTTTCTTCATAGTTTCTCATTAATTTATTTCACGTATTTAGGATGTGTAATTTAAATGTTTGAATTGTGCAATTGGTTATGAAGCATGTATAAGTGCCGTCAAATTTGTGTGACAATAGGTGTATATATTATACTTATATATGTACATTGCCGCTAAAGGAATTCTGTAATTATAAGTCACTGAGATCAAGAGTTCTTAGACTGATTTCGTTGGATTTTGTTGTGTGTACATAATTATTTATTGTTTTTTTTTTCGTTTCTGTGTGTTAATAATTGTTATTTTTTCTGCAAGTGTTTTATTTCGGTTTTCGGTGATTTGATTCGACGAGTTTATTGCTCAAAAGTGTAATCCATCCATTAAAATATAATAGTTGAACAGACGACTACGCAGGGTATGAATATTCCTCTAAGCAGTACAAGTAAGTGTTTGATGTTATTCTTGCTAAAGCCCCCATTCATAAATTGTCTCACTGGTAGTTTCACCAATCATGCTTGAAACAATCGCAATTGGCTACTACAGGGTAAAAAATGGTCTCCATTGTTTTACTACTGCTGGCGACAAATATGACGGGTCGACTTTCAACCGGTTGCCTGATGTACATTTATTTGTAAAAAAAAGCTAATTTTGTATTTTCCAAATAAATGTGGCTTTTATTTGACGAATATTCGTGTGCTTCATCGACTATGTGTGATTGCTGGATGCACTCTTTCAGTTCGGTAGCAGTAGGGAATTCCATGCCAAAACGACACTTTGAACCCCATCTGCGATTTCGCCAGATTTGAGACTTCGCCGGCTTTGTTTCGTACAACAGTGCCAAGAAAATCGCCGTTTAAACGAAAAGTAATCATGGGCATCTCACTCGCTATTGCTCGTACGTGCTTTAAACAGTATCAACAAATTATTTTTCATTCCTTAACTTGTTTTAAAAAAAAGCGGTGAATTAGGGCCATTGGTCTCCTCGAATTTCAAGATCGCAGATGGGGCTCAAGAAGTTTCGCACGGAACTGCTCAGTAGCCTTCGATTTTGACTGCTACTGGTCATTGTATCTAGAGAGAAAGATCTGTGTATTTTTGTAGATGTCAGTATAAGAAACTGCTTTAACCCACTTTTCTGTTGGCCGCTTTGCGAAAGTCGGTTAGATCTCAAAGATATGTTTCGATATATTTTTCTCATATTTTGTAATTACATTTATCAATAAAACTAGTCTTGTGTTGTTACGCCTGTTTATTTATCGACCCAGTGGCGGACCGCAGACTGAACTTTGAACCACACTTGTGTGAAGGTTGAGTGTCTGTTTACTGAGCCACAATGTTGGCGCTTCTTTGTGCGCTTTTTTTCGTTTATTTCGCGCTACACCGACTGACAATTGCAAGGACAAAAAGTGCGACATGCCTCGTGGGCAAAACCGCAATTGTTACAGGGGCGAACTCAGGTGAGTCGGTTTGCGACCTGGCTAATAAAAATCCCAAAACAGGCATAGGCTACCAGACTGCTCTCAACCTGGCTTCGAGGGGCTGCAGAGTGATTATGGCCGATGTTAGCGACCTGACACAATCACGAAATAACGTGATCAAATTCACAAGCAACAGCAACATTATTGCGAAAAAAATCGACTTGGGTTCACTTCAATCAGTGCGAGAATTCGCCTCCGACATCGCAAAAAGCGAGCCAAGATTAGATATTTTGATAAACAACGCCGGAATAAGCTCCTCCAAATCAAACAGAACCGGAGATGGTCTACACCCGGTTATGCAAATCAATTATTTCGGCCACTTCTTGTTGACGCATTTATTGATTGGTATTTAAATTAAAATTTACCGATTGTTATGAAATAATTTTTTTAATCGAGATTTACTGAAGAAATCGGCACCAAGTCGTATAGTTTTCACCAGCTCTTTCATGTCGTTTTTCCACAACTTGACCCTCACAAACCTCAACTATGACGCAGACAACGGGTTTGCCTCCGCTGCGAAAATTTACTGCAACTCGAAACTGGCTCAAATGATCGCTTCCGACATTTTTGCCGCGAAATTGAAAGGAACCGGCGTTACTTCAAACTCGATCAACCCGGGGATTGTCAACACCACGCTTTTGGCACAATTTTTCACTGTGCAAACGCAGCTCAAACCTTTACAGCTCATCACAGATTTGTATTTGCGATTTGTGGCCAAAGTGAGTAGCGATTTTTACGCCCCGTTGCGGAAAGTGTTTTTTAGGACGCTTGGGAGGGTTCGCAAGTCATTGTGCATTGCGCGGTTTCAAAAAAACTGGAAGGCGTGAGCGGGCGGTATTTCTGGAATTGTGTGCCCGTTTTTAAGCCTTTGCAGGCTCAGGATGGCGAGTTTTGCAGGAAAATTTGGGGCGAAACGGAGAGACTCGTAAAGTTGGCGCCCGAAGAGAGGCTTTGATTTTTGTGCCAAAAAAGCCACCGATAAATTGTGTTAACGATTTTGTAATACAGTTAATTTGTTACAACTAATTAAATAAAGGAAATCAGAACTAGACCAAAATTGATTGTTTTCGTGTTTTTACACCGTTTTGTAAATACCGGGTCTTGCGGTCAAATTGAGAGAAAATCAACCGTAGAACTTTAATTAGAGCTGTTTTCCATTAAGGTCATATTCATGACTTTACGTTTTAATCAATAATTAATGATAATTGGAATCGCGATAATATACGAAGTAACTCTTTAATTATGAATATTATGATGTACGTGGTTTTAAGATTTTAAAATAAAAAAATAAACGTAACTATCAGGCAGTAATAAAAAATCTGATTAAAATTTTATCGAACGCATAGTTAATTAATTAAGAATAATATTTCTTATTTAAAATAATTGTATTTTATGATTAGTGATTGCACATGTTAATTAATTGAAATTATAATAATTATTTTTTTATTTTATACTGGAATTTATATACGGAGTGAACCAAAAGTAATGCAGAAAATTCTCTGTTGTAAATAATTTTTTCCAATTACTAATAATAAAAAATTCATTTAACAAATTAAATTATATTATTAAAAGAATAGATATAAAGGCTGATCAAAAATTCTAAAAATAGCACCCTGTATACAAAAAATGACCATTTTATTAACAGGAATTAGAAAAAATATCATATGATACTCGTGAATAAAGAAATTTTAATCCAAAATAGAAAAAAAATAGATATTTTATTCAAGGATAAAATTATTGCACGTTGTACAGTGAGTCAAAAATATAAAGTCGTGTTATCTCAGAGTAAAGACCGCAACATAGAGCTTAGAATGTGAACAGTTTGATCCACCACTCAATAGTTTATCTAGATCTGCTCACATTCTAAGCCTAAAATCGAACACTGATCCGAGTAATACGACTTTATATTTATGACGCACTGTACATGCGAACACATTAATGATTCATGACTCCATGTGTCAATACCTGTAATTAATACTGATAATCAAAAACACGAATTTTTATTTAGAGAAATTGAACAATCAATAATCTTAATTAACATAAGTACTAATTAAATGCTAATCAAAATAGCCTTTGACTTTGAATTTCTGTTGGCAATACTGAAAACGCATTGAAAATTGCCTAGTCATTAGACATCCTTGCCAACTTAATCTTAACATCACAGGCAACTTTAACGAGAATGTTAATTTTTTTTCTTAGTACCAAAAAATTGAAAAATGATTCAGACAGTAATTTCAAGCCGCAATTACGCAAGGTATATCATATGGTAATTATTAAATTGAATTAATTCGAAAAATAGTTTTTCATAAATTTCTTTTTACCCAGTTTTAAATTATAGCAAGTGGAAAGTCACTTTATTATCACAATTAAAAACGCAAAAAGTTATTACAAAACACAATATCAAAGCAAAAAATGTTGTAATTAAAACAGACTTCTTTAAATTTCTTAATAGAAAGGTCGCAAACGGTTAAATAATATTCATGTATTTATTAATAATAATGTCGATTAATTCCACTTTTAAATTGAGACAAAGAGAATTATTACATCTACAGTGTGACCATGTAAAAAATAGTCCTGAAATGTGTCTGATTCAACAAAATCACCACTGATTTCGAAATTGTTCGGCCCGAATACAGGAAGTAAATGTAGCTTATTGTCGAAGTGAACGGCTCTTATTTTTGGAAACCTTCAAAGTCGGAAAAATTCAGTACTAGTTTAAATTTTCAAGTTTGATTTTTTGGGGTCACCTCGGTGCAAACCTACTTTTCCCCAAAACGTCAAGGTTTTCATCATCCCCCCTCCACACACAGGCTCCCAATAGAAAAAAATGCTAGAACTAACACAAATCATCTATTGCCCGCGTTATCGTAATAGTGAAAGTGTTTTCAAGAAAGTTATAAAAGACGGTTAGAGTGAACGCCGCGCGTTTTGTTTAACTAACCATCGAAGGTAAACATGAAGTGCGATAAATAATCCCGACGTCCTTACAGTTCCTTTAAAACCCCACTAAAGCATTAAAGCTCTCGCATCACTATGTTGTTCTTGTGTCTGACCGTTTTGGTCATTTTGTGGGCCATTGCGCGCCTGACTTTGGGGATTACGCGGAGCCCCACATGTCTCGTGGGCAAAACGGCCCTAGTGACGGGGGCAAACTCCGGTAAGTCGCTATTAAATTTAAAAAAATTGCTAAACAATTAAGTCAGGTTTGGGCTACCAGACTGTGCTCAATTTGGCCTCAAGGGGGTGCACTGTGATAATGGCCGATGTGGCCGACATGGAAGAGTCCAAAAAACAAATCATCAAAGCCACAAACAACCCCAACATTATTACGAAAAAAATCGACCTGACTTCGTTTAAATCGGTGCGGAATTTCGCCACCGAAATTTTGAATTCGGTCGATAAGTTAGATATTTTGTTCAATAATGCGGGGATCGGGGTCTCTCCCAGTGATAAGACCGGGGATGGATACAACCCGGTGATGCAAATCAATTATTTTGGACATTTTTTGCTAACACATTTATTAATTGGTAAGTTTTTTTTCATATGGACGTGCGCTTTAGTCCAGTCTACGGAGATCTAAAGGTTAGGATACGAAACTACATACGAATAAAACGTTCCGCCCTCGACAGAGGGCGCATTTCCATCGGTTTTCAGAGCAATGAATTTGAAAAAATGGGATTTGCTTCATTTTGGCGGTGGTCAAGTATTGGAGTTAATTTATACCTAAACCGTTGAAGATGGAAATATAGTGTCGCGGACTTTTTTGTAGAAAATTTAATTCTCTACAACTTTGTTCCTTACACTTTTTTTGTATCTTCAACCGTATTCGCAGCGTTCGCAAAAATATAAGGTAGAACGCAAATTGATAATTCTTTACGCACAGTCGCATATTTATCAAAACGCTAGGAATACGGTTGAAGATACAAAAAAAGTGTAAGGAAGAAAAATGTAGAGAATTAAATTTAATATAAAAAAGTCCACGACACCATATTTCTATCGTTTACAGTTTAGGTATAAATTAACTTTCCGTTACTTGACCACCGGTAATGCGTCTCTTCAGCGTCTTTGGACATCTTTAGGGCCTAAACTGTTGACGGTAGAGATATGGTCTCGCGGACTTTTTTAAAGGAAATTTAATTCTCTACAAATTTCTTTCTAACATTTTTCTTGTATCTTTAACCGTATTCGCAGCGTCTTGAAAAATACGAGACGAAGCGCAAATTTTAAATCTTAAATAATTTTTTTCTCATTTTTCTTATGAAAATTTTAGTCGTCTGTTTTCCTCAATCTGTTAATAGAACATAGCTCAACATTTCTGCATTTTTTTTCTAGAAATTAGTGAATTGGTTGGATTTAAATTACTATAAAATGATTAGGCGCTGAGACGGTATGACGCTCAAAGCGCCCTCATTTTTACTCTGCCATACTAATTTTTTGGGATCGCAAATCCTGCAATTTCGTCTCCTAACTTATAGTCCTCCGTAGTTCAGTCAAATCAATTTTTGTTAAAGAATTAAAGAACTTTTATTTATAAAAAAAGTCATTCATTCCATGTTGTTACATTGCCACTGTATTTTTTGCAGACTTGTTGAAACGCTCTGCCCCGAGCAGAATCGTCTCGACCTCCTCTCTCCTCGCTTACACTAACAATTTATCAGTAAAAAAACTCTACGAAACGAAAAGTCCCGACAGCACAGTACCCCGAACGTGCCTTTACGGCAACTCTAAACTCTGCCTCATCATAATGACCGATATTTTGGCCGAAAAATTGAAAAACACCGGAGTTACAGCGAATTCGGTTCATCCAGGTCTAGTCACGACTCCAATTTTCACAAACACTTACACAGTGATTAAAAACAATTTTCTGTCATTTTTATCACAAACTATCCACGCATTCTTTGCAAAGGTGAGTCTTAAAATTTCTTAAGGACCGTTTTTTAGTTTTTTTTGTAGGACCCTTGGGAGGGCTCCCAGACTATGATCCATGTGGGCGTTGATAAAAATTTGGAAAATGTTACTGGGAAATTTTTCTCCGATTGCAAGCCCTTTGTGAAGCCTCGCTGTGCGTACGATAAGGAGTGGTGTCGGAAAATTTGGGAGGAGACGGAGAAAATCGTCGATTTGGCGCCCAGTGAAAAAATTTAACACCGATAAAATACATTCCTTGCAATGTGTTTATGTAAATTGCGTCAACGATCGTTACATGTGTTTTACATTAAGAATGGATAAATCGATTTATTGTTATAACTTTCATAATTGAATTGTAAGTACTGTAATAAAAATAATGAATTCAAGGCGATTGCTTTTTCCTTTTTCCTACTTATGTAATAAATCCCCCAGCACTTAAAATAATGTTCTCTGTCAAGTAAAAACACCACCTTCAAACCAATTAATACCGGAATCTCAAAATTCTCAAAGCAAATTAACTTTAAGCGTAAAATTATGATTACAAAAAGGAATTTTTCCTTAAAACTTTAAAATTGTCCTTAAGGCGTTCATTCTTTAGGAAATGCTGTTTATACGGTTTTATTATCACCACAAGCGTCATTTTTGCCTTATCTATCACTACTTTATCTACGCTAATTTCAAATAGTAAAACATTTTTTGCCAACATGTTGGTCACAATAATTGTGCTGTTTTTGGTTTCCCTGGCGATTTTTGCCCGCCTTACGCGAGGAATAACCAAAAGTTCGACTTGTCTGATCGGAAAAACGGCTATTATTACAGGGGCTAATTCAGGTATTTTTTTATTTAAAAAAAAAATGAGAAAAAAATACAGAAAAGACCCTTAGGTGTGGGCTATCAAACTGCTCTGAACTTGGCTTCAAGGGGCTGTAGAGTGATTATGGCCGATGTGGCAAATTTGGAAAAATCAAAAAATGACGTAATCAAACATACAAATAATTCGAACATAATTGCGAAAAAACTGGACTTGGGTTCGTTGGAATCAATCCGAGAGTTTGCAAACGAGATTAAAAGGAATGAGACCCGATTAGACATTCTTGTAAATAATGCTGGGATTGGTAGTTGTAGTTCGGCCACAATTGATGGTTTAAACGCCGTCATGCAAGTGAATTATTTTGGGCATTTTTTGTTAACGCATTTATTGATTGGTAAGTCCCCCAATTATTTTTTATTGCTTGAAATTGTGTTCCAGACTTGTTGAAAAAATCAAGCCCGGCTAGAATCATATTCACGAGCTCAATTTTATCATTTTTCAATAACTTGACTGTTGGAAATTTAAACCCGGGCTTGGACACTCCTCAAAGTTTCCGAAACCAACTCCAAATCTACAATAATTCCAAATTTGCGCTCACCGTAGCGTCGGGAATTTTTGCCAAAAAATTACAAACTGCTGCAGTGACTTCTAACTGTGTCCACCCTGGACTAGTCTCAACTTATATTAATTTAAGCCTTCTAGATGAGACTAACATTTTTGTGAAAATCGTGGTTAAATTGTTATTTTTCATGTTTGCAAAGGTGGATAAGAAAAATATAATTATCAAAAAAAAACAAATAAATAAAAACAATGTTCAAGGACTCTTGGACTGGTTCTCAAAGTATAGTTCACGTCGCAGTTTCGCAAAAATTGGAGCACGTGACTGGGGGTTTTTTCGTCGATTGTTTACAATTTTGGGCACCTGGGGGACGCGAGGATGAGTTTGAGGAGATTTGGAGGGCGAGTGAGGAATTTGTCAAGCTGGGTCCAGAGGAAAAACTAAGTTAATGTATTTTTTTCTGAATAAAATAAAAGTGTATTCATTTATAAGAATAAGTCTATGACAATTAAAGAGTAACATAAATTACTGAAAAATAGTAAAAAAAATATTCGAACTATGCGCCATAACTTTGAATGGTCTGGTTGAGTGAGGCCATCTGTGCGCTGGTAGTGAAAGTCACTACAGGAACCGCACTTTCGCCGCTAATTTTCGTTTTTTTGCGCCCAAATCGTATGGGGTTTCCCTGTTATCAAAACAGAGCCTGATGAGTTGAAAAATGGTTCAAAAATCGTCTTTTTCCGGAAATTCGGGGGCGGTAGTGGGGATTTTGACGCATGTCCGTCGCATATTGCAATGAAAATGGCGTCCTGTTGTCAGGATCGGTTTCGAGAAAATTTAAACTCTTAAAAAACTTCATGACCTATGCCTCATCAAGTAAAATGAATAACAAAGAATAAATCTAAAGAATCTGTAGTAGAAAGCGAACCGAATATTTTCGCACTGAGCCATCCGCAAGCCTTTGAATCGTCTCTCGAACGAGCTCTGAGGATGCCTCTGAAGTCTGTTTAGTGCAAGTGCAGTGTTTTGTGGTGTAACCCCCCGGATGCAAGACGGATAACTACAGGGTGAGTGTCTGTTTGGTTACGTGGTGGCTTCTTTGCCCGATTTACTCCTGCGAGTATCACTCAGACCCACCCAAAACCACCATCATCACGTTCGCATTTCCCAAGGTCACGTCTGTCATTTCGTCGATTTTCCGGTGATTTTTCCGTTATTTTCGGCGTTTGGGGTAAACCGGGTAATGAAGTGTCGAACGGCCGCTGACTGAGGACCCTCCACGCATGCCGCCGACATGTCACCAGACCACCAGTGTCAACATAACCTAGAGTTTTGAGTATGTGGTCTTTTTCCAGAGGATCAGGGCCGACAGCACCATATATGATGTGCTGGAGCCATAGGTTGGGGTCGTAAAATGGAAAAAAACCGACATGGCCGACATAAAGATAAGTCGAGAAAGTCGAAAAAGCGCAAAAACCATCGTGAGGCCAACGGCGCCTCGTCCACGTCTCTAGCCGCTTCCAAGCCCCTGGTCGAGTACTCGGATGTGAGCTCGGAGGACCTCTCAGGGCCCGAAGCCGGTGAAATCCAGAGCGGAGAAGAGAGTCTCAGCCTGAGTGATGACGGCGAAATAATGCACAGGAGCAGCCGCAGATACACTCGCATTGAAGAAGAGTATTACCTCGCTAGAGAGTCGCAACTCGTCATTGGACACTCTCCAGGTACCCCACACACTCCCCGACCCCTTCATCTCATACCCCCAACCACAGTATAATAAGGGTTTTTTAAACGGAAATCACCAAGTCAAAGTTTTGGGGAGGCAGTTGGCAATAGCCCGTTACCATGGCTACAAATTTTGTTTGTTTTTTGATTTGGTTCCAAATTTTCTTAAAAACTAGTTGTGGTTATGTTTTAAGTTCTTGAAGCCCTTTTTCGAATTTTGACAGGTCACAGTTACAAAAAAGACTGCAAGTAAGTGGGATTAACTTTTGGTTACAAAATTTATTATTATATTTTTGGATAAGGGGTGGCTGTGGTATGTTTATGTCAAGTTAGACAAACTGTTTTTTTTGTCAGTGTCATTTAATTAGGACCACGTTGTCTAATTTATTTATCGTGTTTTTGCATTTTTCGGGCCTAACGTGCGTTCTTTTCGCGAAATTTTTGTTAAAAATAGACCAAAAATCACAAAGTTCCTTAGAAAATGCAGTTATTTTTGCGTTTTTTACGTCAGTAATGCAGTTTTTGGGCATAATTTCGTTAAAAGTAAACCCAAAAACTACTAAACTGGGTCTAAAATGACTTTATTTTTGTCAAACGTAAACGAAAAAATCACTAAATTTTGTCGGAAACGGCGCAATATTCTATTTTTCGAACGTTTAAGCACATTTTTGGGCCAATAATCACTGATTAAAGGGTTTTAGCTCTTCCTTTAGTCTGTAACGCGATTATTTGGTGGATTTTCTGCCAAATTAAATCGAAAATGGTATTATTCGACCTAATTCGTGAAATTACACACGATTTTATGCTAAAGACTTAATTATTTCACATGATTTCGCTAAAGCAAGGCTGAGAAACGACTATTTAGCACAAAAATTATTATTTTTTTCATTTCAACTGCACGTTTTTCAACCAGAAATGCAATTATTTTAGAAGAATTTTTCACGAAAAATAAACCGAAAAATTACCATACTAGGTCGGAATTGTGTTTTTTTTACATTTCCTCGTTTCATAAATACTTCAGAATTTTTAAAGTCAGTAATGCAATTATAAATAGGATGAAAAATAACCAAATTAGATCGAAACTTGTGTGATATTTGCTCTATTATGAGTAATTCAGTACGTTTTTCAGTCAATAACGCAATTATTACGCAAACTTTTGTCGAGAATAAACAAAAAAATCGTTAAACTATGTCGCAAATGATATCATTTTTGCCGTTTAGGAGCATTTGAGCACGATTTTCAACTGATGATGTAATTATTGTGCAATATTTTATCAAACATAAAAAAATTACAAAATTTGGTCGGAAACGGCGTAATATTTCCCCTTTTCCCACGTTTTTGGGCTTACAATTCAATTAATTTGCCAGATTTTTGTAAAACCAGGTTATTTTAAGAGTTTTAAAACGTCATAAACGCAATTGTTTGGAGGAATTTTTTCCAAATTTATGTCGAAAATGGTATTTTTGAGGACATTTTTTAGTGAGAAATGGATTTATTAAAAAAATCGTTATAAATAACACGGCGGAATTATTTAAATAGCGAAAATACTGATTCATAAATAGAAAAGTGCTTCTTCCTATATAGACTGGTATTCGTAAAATGATACTTGCATTCTTTTTATTTGATTGCATTTTGCAGATAACGTCGATTAAACGAATGGTCAGTCTTTATAAAACACACTGTTATTTATGACCATAAATTACAACTGCGAGATCTTTTTACATAGTATTTTCCGTACATTTCTTTATTTAGAATAAATAAGTTTGTTTTCTGCAAGCCAACTGATGCCAGCCATAAAACCATCTTGTTCGGCGTTTCTTTTTAAAAAACCAAACTCTAATGGTGGATAGATTGTTAGTGAGTCTTTCAATTTCACCGATTTTTCTCTTGCAGGCCGCAGACATAGACTTGACCCGTCTATGATCCCCCGTTCCCCTTCCCCTCTGATGGTAACACACCGCGAACGCAAACCATCAGTCTCATCCAGATCGTCCCGATCGAGCGAAATTCGCCACCGACGAAAAACCGACGGTTCACCGTCCGACTATCGTCAAGTAGCTGTTTCGCCGTCTTACACCGACGATTATGATTCACTAGACCGAAAAAAGCGAAAAAAGAAAGACAAAAAACACAAAAAAGAAAAGAAGAATAAGAAAAAGAAGAAACGAAGTAAACACCATTCGAGAAGTACAAGTCTTGATAGTCTCGATTCCGATTCGGAGGAAACTCCACCAAAAAAACCAGAAGGCGAGAAAGAAGTTCTTTCTGATTGGGAGACTTCATCTGTTAAAAATCCGGCCCCCATTATCGATAAAATCGATACTAGTGCTTGTTCACCGGTATCGAACGATAGTCATATCGCATCACCTGAACCCCCAGAAGTTGAACGCTCCCCAAGTCCCGGGGCTGTAACACCGCCCCCGAGACCACACAATCTACCCCCGAGAGAATCACCACATACTCCTCCTTTGATACCCACAAGGGTGAACAATTCGATAGACGACTACGAAAGACATAAATCCTACACCACTTCACCGATAGTTATTGATGATTATAACCAAAGTCATTCAGTGAAATCGCCTTTTAGAAATCCGAGTCCAGAGCTAAGTATGCATCATTCGCACAGTTCGAGACGACGTTTGGAGAGGAGCTCCAGTCATCGGAAACATCGCAGGGAAAAGGAGAAATTGAGGGACAAGAGGAGGTTGTCGAGGAGTCGCAGCCCCATCAGCAGGAGGCGCTCCAGGTCCTCCAGCTGGAGCAGGAGGCACCACAGCCCCTCGCCCACCAGGAGCAAATTAAAGAAGTATAAGTCGCGGAGTCCCAGGAGGGACCGCGAAAGGACGCCCTCAAGGTAAAGATAAAAATTTTTTGTTTATTGAACAAATTTTGTTCAGTTGATTTTTTGATTACTGAACGCTTTCTTGCCACTTTAATAAAATAGTAAACACGTGTATTGTTAAAGAAGCCGCGACAAGAACCGCAGCCCGAGCCCGCACTCCATCAAGTCCTCACAACTAAAGAACAAGATCACCGACACTAGTCTATTCGCCGAGTTGGTGAAAGATCGCCACAAACGCGAACTCGAACTGAAAAAAATCGAAAACTTGCTCGAAAACAAAACCGATAAACCCGAGTCAGACGCGAAACCCGAAGCAACCGTTACGAAACCATCGAGTGACGAGGTTGATGCATGCGCTGACAAAACCAACTCCATTCCAATTCCCATGGATATTGACGATATTCCAATTCCGGAACAAAATCCGGTGAAATTAAACGAAATTGCATTACCGGACGCGGCACCGCTGCCAAATGACAAACCGGAACAACCACCAACGCCACCGCTGCCAAACAGTGCGCCGCCAAAACCACTAGAGAATAAAACACAACCGCCGCCACCACCAGCGCCGCCTAAGAAAGAAGTGGGGAAGAAACAAAAAATAACCAAGTTACCGATGCCGCCTGGATTGAATCAGAACGAGTTGGAGATGATTGAGTCGCCTCCGAGTCGGTCGCCGACGCCGCCACCGCCGGTGGTGGTCAAGCCCAAGACGCCGCCACCGAAAAAGGGAATCATGAATCTGCCCATGCCGCCAGGTATGAACTATTTTGGCTAATTTTTGTGTAACAAATTCATTTTTTTGTTCAGTTATCCCGGGGACGGAAGAACTGAGCGGTGACGACGACGTCACGAACACTCCCCCACGTATAACGAACAACAGAGTGGGTGAAAAGTCGAAAATAACGCCAAAACCACGTCTCAAACGGCCGAAAATTTTAAAACGGCGCGGTTCGAGAAATTTCCAAGCCGTCAGTGGCAAAGACTGGGGCGAAAGATGCGTCGATATGTTCGAAGTAATTGCTCAGATAGGTGAAGGGACTTATGGTCAAGTATACAAAGCGAAAGATGTTACCGCTGGTGAATTAGTTGCCTTGAAAAAAGTCCGTTTGGAAAATGAGAAAGAAGGCTTCCCCATAACGGCAGTTCGCGAAATCAAAATTTTGAGGCAATTGAATCATAAAAATATCGTTAATTTGAGAGAAATCGTGACGGATAAACAGGACGCTGTTGACTTTAGGAAGGATAAAGGATCGTTTTATTTAGTCTTTGAGTATATGGACCATGATCTGATGGGGCTGCTGGAGTCGGGAATGGTCGATTTTAACGAAATGAACAACGCCTGCATTATGAAGCAGTTGCTGGATGGGCTGAACTACTGTCACAAGAAGAATTTTCTGCATAGGGACATTAAGTGTAGTAACATTTTAATGAATAACAGGTGACTACTTCTTTATTCGTAAAAACGTGTAGCATTCGGTCATTTGAAATTTTTCACAATAAAATATTAATGCTTTAGAGGCGAGGTGAAGCTGGCGGACTTCGGTCTGGCGCGCCTTTACAACGCCGAAGACAGACAGAGGCCTTACACGAACAAAGTGATAACCCTATGGTACCGCCCCCCTGAGCTGCTCCTGGGGGAGGAAAGATACGGTCCTGCAATCGACGTGTGGAGTTGCGGTTGCATTTTAGGCGAACTTTTCCTGAAAAAACCGCTCTTCCAGGTACAACTAACTCCTCAAAGTAAAGTTTGGTGTTATTTTCACACTTGCAGGCAAACGCCGAAATGATGCAACTCGAGATGATTTCGCGCGTCTGTGGCACTCCGACTCCGGCCGTTTGGCCCTCGGTTATCAAGCTGCCGCTTTTCCACACTTTGAAGCCGAAAAAACTGCACCGGAGGCGTTTGCGCGAAGATTTCATGTTTATGCCGCAAACGGCGTTGGATTTGTTGGATAAAATGTTGGATTTGGATCCGGAGAAGAGGATATCGGCGGAGGATGCACTTAAATCGCCCTGGTTGAAGAACATAAACCCGGAACAGTGAGTTAATTTGAGTTTTTTGGAGGTGTTTTATTGTTGTTTTTAGGATTTGTGCACCGGAATTGCCCACGTGGCAAGACTGTCATGAATTGTGGAGTAAAAAGAGGAAACGACAAATGCGCGAACAGCAAGAATCCGTTCAGAATTTACCGCCGGGAAAACCGATCGTTTTAAGGGACAAAAAACCGGAAGATACGTCCGAAGTCGGGGGGTGAGTGATCAGTGGTAGCGAATTGTTGGTAAGACTAATTCAGACTGATTGTGCATCTTGGACTGAAACTATTTTAGATCAATTTGATAAAAATTTTTGTTTGAATGTTAATTATTATAAATTATTTCCTGTAAGGGTTTTTGTATAATTTTATAGTGTATTCATTTTATCACCCTTTCCTTTTTTCTGTTGCCAAAAATCCTCATCCTCTATCCTATGTATTTTATGTGATAAAGTCATTTTTTTCAAAGGTGGGTGCTACGACCGATTTTTGGCAATTTAGGTTACAAAGCGTTTTTATATGTTTGTGTAGATTGCTGTAATTAGTTTTGGTTGCCTTTTAAAGTGCCTTCGTCTAAAATTCGAATGTAAATTTCGTAAACTGTACGAAATCAAACTTATTCCTGTACATATAAGTTAAGCCCTAATAGATACCAATTTGTTAATTATATTTGTACATATGTTTTATTTTTATTTCAGATAAAAATAAACGGGATTAATTTATTTTTTGTTTTTTTTTTCTTTTGTTTACCCTGCATGCGAGGCCTGTGGCATGTTTTAGTCCCGGAAGTAGACTCTTTTATACTAATTTTTCCGTCAGTAAACGGATTAAGACTATTCAGTAAATGATTTTAAGTAAAAATACCTAAACAAGGTGAGTCTGCTGGAAGTATTTTTACTGTATTTCAAAAATTAATAATTACACAAAAATGAGGGTTTACTTAATATGTAATTACGAGCCTGAAAAAATTTTTTTTTATATTTCTTTTGATAATTTTAAAATAACAATGTTTAAATGGACTCTGAATTTGGCAGATGAGATATCGAAAAAATAAACTTTTAGCAGATTCATTCCGTATATTTTAAACCTGGGCTATTTGATTATTTCACATTCCAGTTCGTCAAAAGTGCTAAAAATGGAGGCTTACGACGCGGCTGTGCTCTCGTACGCGCTCGCGACCGCGGCCACGAAAATCAAGCCCGGCCTGCTGGGGATAGCCCCCATGTTGCCCCCGAGAATCCCCGACGGCGAGTCGCTCACGCCCCCCACGCGTCACCAGGAAACGGACGAGAACCGCAACTATCTCTACCAGCTTCTCTGCACCGTTGAGCAGCAAATCGTCAACAAAACTGCGGTACAGTTGCCCCAACTGATGGAAATTTGCGCAACGAAGCAGGCACAGGTGCGGCAGCCCCTTTTGTACCAAAATTCACCGCTTTTTGCAGGTGGATCAACAGACCATCGCGTACTTGGAGACACTCCAAACCGAGTTGCGACAAATTTGCAAAAACAACCCCTCAGCCACGCATTTACTGCAACTGCGAATCGAGGATGAGGGGGAACACAGTCCGGGAGTGTCCTTAAATACCGACATCGTCGTGAAAAGTTTGACCGAATTGATGAAACATTTCGGGCTGGTTTTGGGGCCCAATGTTTTAAAGAAGATTTTGTAAGCCTTAATTTTGTAAAAATTTTATATTTTGCCAGTTTCGTTCACGAACCTCATGTATGTGGCAAAAATATTACATATTTTAGCAGATACTGTCAAATTGTACATTTATCGATGAGTAAATGACTATTACCTGACTGAATTGAATTTGGCGGCCCCCCGTAACCTTACTTTTGACAAAATTTGAAAATGGACAAATTATAAAGCGCAAATGCACCCCAAACATGCAACCCACACCCCTGAACCCGGAATTACTCACCTTTGCTGCACCAAACGCCCGGCGGCACTTCTACAGGAAAAATAAATTCGAATTTTGAAACCACTTTGAAAGTAAAAACTGGTCACGTGACTAGTTGTGCTTGCGGTTACAAATCCCGAACACGATTAACATAAATTGGGCAAGCAGTACAATAACTTGCGTTAAAAACCACATGATCCAATACTTCCGTGCTTAGTCATTATTAAGGAAATTGGGGAAAAAAATATTGCATAACTTTCTGGCCCCAATGCCGGGAAGTGTCTCAAGTTACGTCACTCAATTCCCATATAACCCCACTTTTAAACCGCACATAAACAATGAATAATTTGGAGATCCCGGCCGATTCGGCCCCCGAATTCACCTCAACCAGCGAGACTAGTCTCCTGGTGGTAATCGTCGACAGTAACCCCAGCCAGAAGATGCTCCGAGACAACCCCCACGTCCTCACCCACTGCATAGACTCAGTCATAGCGTTCGCCAACTCTCATTTAATGCAAAAGGCGCAAAACAAGCTCGCCGTGATGGCTTGCCACTCCAAGACCAGGTACGTGCCCCCATAACCACCCCACTGTCTTTACCCCTAAACTCCAGCGAGTTCATCTACCCGGGCCCCAACAAGCCCCTCGACGTGCGCCAAATCGACGGCCAGTACGAGGTTTTCACGGCAGTGGAGAAAACAATCAAGCAGAACTTGGCCAAATTGCTGGCCACCGAAAAATCAACTCTTGTGACGGAGTCACTGCTCGCAGGGGCGATCGCTATGGCCCTGTGTTACATTGCGCGGATCCAGCGGACGAAGCCCCCCGGGTGTGTCCTAAACAGCCGCATTTTGGTGGTGACGGGGAGCGGAGACTCCGCCTCGCAGTATATGAATTATATGAACGTTTTTTTCACGGCGCAAAAACAGGGAATTGTGATTGATGTGTGCGCCCTTGACCAACATTTGAGTCTGCTGCAGCAAGGCTGCGATATCACAGGGGGGCTGTACTTGAAAGTCCCGCAACTGCAAGGCCTGTTACAATATCTTCTCGTAAGTTTTGTTTTTTTTTACTTAATTTCCTCATTTTTGCGATTTTTTATTTGAAATAATAAATAATTCTATTAAATGTTTGCTAAATGTTCGCATTTTAAGAAATAAATCACCAGATTTGGTGATATTTTACTAGACGTGGAAACACTGGCGTGTGAAAAATCCATTGCCAGCGTTGCCAACCTTGAATTATTTCCAGTGGGTGTTTTTGCCTGAGCCGCCTATTCGGCAAAAATTGGTGCTTCCGCCCCCTGTCAAGGTTGACTACAGGGCGGCTTGTTTCTGCCACCGGGAGTTAATTGATATAGGTTACGTCTGTTCGGTGTGTTTGTCAAGTGAGTGAAGTGGGCCGGTTTAAGCCCCAGCTAATGATTTTTGTTACAGTTTTCTGCAAGTTTAGCCCGATTTGTACGACTTGTCAGTATGTTTTTTCAAAATTGTGTTATTCGTGGACTAATTTTTTTTTCCAGTACTGTCTTCAAAATCCCAGGACCGTTAGCTGTGAAGCCGAAAAAGCGGAAAATCAAGTTGTAATAAAAATTTTTTTTGTTGAATTTGTTTTATTATTACCCTTGATAATGATAAATGCGCATTGTTTTGATTGGAATGAGGTCAGACGGGTCTGGTATTAATAGTTTCTAGGTCGTTTCTTGCTCTTTATTTACAATATATCATCGTAGTCATGTTTTATTTTGATATAAAATATATAAGAGCACTTTAAGTACTACAGAATAATAAAATATATTGTGTTGAAAAAATGTTAATATCACAAAAATAGTTCAGTCTGATTACCATCAGACGATGCTAACAACTGGAAAAATATGGTTTTCGCTTAATGCCCTACCTAAAGAAAACAAAAATTACAACTAATACTGTAATTTACAACAAAACTATCAACAATATGGCAACTGAATTCTTATCACTTATCACTCAACTAAAGTCGTCACGATGGCCATGACACTGATCCCTGCAATAAGGGCGAGGATCTGCTTGAGTGACTCCCGGGGGTCCTCCTCTTTGAGTAAATCCGGGAGGACCGTGACCAGCGCGATGTGGAGGAACGTCCCGGCCGTGAAGGGCATAATCCACGACGTGCGGGCCTCTGTAATCCAAATTAATCCCACTTTAGGCCCAATAGAGATTTTTAACTGGTCTAGTTGGCAATGCTCTTAAAACCGTTGTTTAATCTCGATTAAATATTTTTTTTTCAAATTCAAATTGGCCAGTTTCATGGTCCTCCGAGCCGGATTATTAATATTAAGTTAAAATTCACAATCAAAGTGAAACTCCCGGGAAAGATCCGGCTCGGAGGACCAAAAAAATGTGGAGCTTGTAATTCAAAAATCTGGCATAATTGACATATAAGTTATTTTAAAATTTGCACCTACCTATTGAATTGGAGGCTCCGCTGCACATGATGGCGGCGAACGAGCCGACCAGGCCGCCCCCAGCTGTTAAAATCTGGTAAAAGGCGGCGTCCCATCGTGTGAAGCCCGATTTGAGCAAAATGGCAAAATCGCCAACCTCGTGCGGGATTTCGTGGACGAGGATGGCAAAGGTGGTCAAGAGACCCAGACGGAGCGATACCAGGAAAGCCCCACCGAGGGATAAGCCGTGGGTGAAGTTGTCGATTGTGTTGGCCAAAAGGTTCAAATAGCCGGTTATCTAAATTAAAAAAAAAAACAATTAATATGGGGGATTTAAGAGCTTTAAAAACAAAACACTATTGTTTTTACAATATGTACTTACGTGCTTCTTGGGCTCGGGGATATGTTTGTATCCTTTGACGTTGTTGTTTTCCGGGGGCGCCAAATGGCGCTCTCCCAGTTTTTCTATCACAGTGAATAGCTTCTCTGTCACTACAAATACTATCAAACCGGTGAGGATGAGAAGACCGGTCGTTGTAGTCGGCTGACCTCCTGTAAAAGTAATTTTTGCAAGGTTGGTAACGAAGTCAATGACCGACAAATGTCAAACGTCAGGGGACAACTTGATAATTTATTAATTTCTCTCAATTGGAACCTTGATTGCGAAATAACAAATGCCGGAAGGGCCAATCACGTGACTTACCGTTTCGGGCCGCATCATTGGCCCATATTTCCGGAAGCGAGTGCAGGAAGACGTCGCCAAGGAGGCCTCCGACGGCGAAGCTCAGCAACGTCTTCAATTTGTTCGCACTGTCTGGAAATCAAAAATTTGGTTACAACAAAGTAAAGTAAATATTTCGAGACGGGTTAATCTAATCTGGTACGTGAGGAGATTGCGTTAAGAGGCCGAAGACATGATGGGTTTGGACTATTACGCAATGTGGCCGCCTCAGTGGCCAGATTTAGACCCTATTGAAATCACATGGAGTCGTAACACGGCCTTGGAATAATCTCTGAAGTCATATTCGCGGAAGCAGCAATTGAATGCATTTTTTCCAACGGCTGAATTGTTTTGTAATTCGAATCATCAATGAATTATCATGGACGTGCCGGCTTTATCTAATCGACCATATGCATGCAATTTTCATAAAATTTATTTCTACGGCTGTCAAGGGTGCCAAATCAAGTGGGTAAATGTCAATCATCCTCAAATTGCGTCATTTCGTACAATGCCCATCAAGTGGGCCGAAGCAACTTGATGCACGGCCACTTATAATCACCCTTTATTACTGAATCAGAACAAATGATCCGTTGTATCATGCTATTATCACGCAAAAATTGTTACATTTTGATAAGTGATGCTATTTAAATTTACTGAGCGTTAATTCTAATCTGCAATAAATAAATAGAGTGAGTCGTTGCTCTTAAAAGTCGGGTTTTTGTCCGCCGTTTTAAGTAAAATCGGGTCTGCCAAGCGTGAAACTGATTGACTAATTGTATAAAAGTTTGTAATTCCTTGCTTATGTAATTTTGAATTTGAAAAAAATTAAATGAAATTTCGTAGAGTGTTTAACTTGAAGGTGATTTTACGATTTTACGACATTTTCGTATCAATAGAACGATATCTAACGAAAAGCAATAAAAGGAAACAAAGGCTGAAAGTTATGAAGGAATGACGTGAAATGCGGTGTTATCTTCAGAGTTATTACCTGTTATTATTATTGTTGCATAAACGCAAATATTCAACAGTTTATTATAACAGTCAATAAAAAATGTCAATTGTCAAAGCTAATAACTCAAACAAAAATTACAATGTGAAATAAAAAATCAGCGAAAAAATGTCCGGTTGTGGAAACATCGAACACCAGTTCAAAGCTGTGACCCATTCGAACTCAAAAATCACCATCGACCAGATCAACCAGTGGTTCACTGACGCAAAACTGAATAAAAAAATCACGCCTGAAGACACCAAATTGTGTTTCGAAAAATTCAAAGCTGAAACTATCGATCTGACAAGTTTTGTTAAATTTTTGCAAGATTTATCGGAACAGAAAAAGCTTCCTGTCGGCGAACTGGAAGAGAAACTTGCTTCGTGCGAACTCTTGACTGGCGGAGGAACTGTCGCGAATAATACGGTTGGGAAAAAAATAACGGATGCAATGCAGAGTGTGGTTGAGGACGGTCACAAGCCGAGCAAACGGACTTGCAAGCGAATGAAATAAAAATAAATTAAGGCAATATATTAAAATATGTACCCAGAATAAAAATCAATCATCAATTTACCAAATGAAAAAAAAACTTATTGGCTGTTAAATTGAATAATGTGTTGCCAACTTAAATTCAAAGTCAGGTCAAGTGCGACTTCAATTCTATTAGAAAAACATTTGAAAAAAAATCGAAAACATCATTTTGTCAAATTTTTAAATTAAAAAAAAGAAAGAAAAGAAATAGTTTTTTGTGAATCGTACTTTAAATTTAAAGTAAAGGTGCATTTAGAATCCCACAACCTACTTGATGCACCTTAAGATATAATATAAATAAATATTCAGAAATTCGATTCAGTAAGTAAACTCGAATTATTCTGCTGTTTTTAGATCCCATTCACAAAAAACTGCTTCTGTGTGGATTTTTAAGCAAAATTTGTACGAATTAATTGGTTTGAAAGGAATGTGTGACCGGAAATGTCAACTTTGGACCTTCAAGTTGAGTCACCCTGTACATGCAGCGGCCGGCATTCGTGCCACTTATTAATTCATTGTCACATTATGTAACCTTTCCTTCTAATAAATAAATCGAAGGTCCCTCGTGTTATTTACCGAACCACGATAAGCCCCCTCATAAATCCCTCAAAACCTTTGTTTTCGCTCTGCTTGCGCTTCACGCGAGTTCGAAGAATCGTGATAACCCCAAGGTCCCCGCGCAAAAACCAACCTCCTTGCTTGAGGTTGTCCGTCTGGTCGATGGGTATGACCAGCAGGGGCAGCACGCCGCTGAGCCCCACGAGGGCCGAGCCGATCATGGCCCACAGCCAGGGCATGTAGTCCATGGAGAAGAGCCATCCGGGGACGACGCCGTCGCTGGTGTAGTCCAGAAAGGCGCCGTTCAGGCCGGCCACCAGCTCCAGAAGGTTCATGGTTGTTGCCATTGGCACACACGAGCACTGATTTCGCGCTTTTGTCGACTAACCTACTCTGAGATTGAGCCGAACAAAACAATTTCAACTGATAAAAGGTTAGTGGACCGAACGCAGCATTGTTTTCACTTTTACTACATGACGGAGGAGCGCGACGGCGATTATTTACTGGCTGACGCATGGATTCCCCTCCATTTTGAGACAGGGACGATGACAAGATGGACGCCGGGATTTCCTCCACGGCACAAATGGACAAAACGGCTGTTTTCGTTTATTATTAGATTGTTATGTAATAAAGTTAGGGCTTTGAACCACTTGGTGGCAGCCCTTTCATTGATAATGATTTGGCATTGATGTGATGCTGATAATGGAACGAAAGATAAGTGCGGTTATCAGCGATGGGAGCGATAGGGGAATTGACAGTTTGTTGATCAAATAAATAGAAATTGATTTGTCTATGCTTCCTCTTAACTCTGGCCAAGTTTATTAAGCTTTTATCAACATTTTTCGTTCCTTGACACTAAAATGGACAAAATGGCTGACCGCTGGCTGTTTTTTGTAATTATTGGAGAAAAACGACAAAATTTGACATTTCAAATTGTCAGATTAATCAATGATTTAACTTAAAATGTCAAAATTATGATCCTATAAATTTTTTATTTTTTAGTGTTTTTTTCCAAATTTCTTACGGTAATCGCATATTAACTTTTACTTTACTTTGTGTAGTTACCTACGCTTCCTTCCTGTTGACTTAAAACAGAGAAGGAAATAAAATTTTAACAATTTATTTTTATATCATTTTTTTGAGAATTTTGAAAACTTTGATACGTGATTTATGAGAGGTAACGTCTTTGATAACCAGCTTTTTGCAATATACAGTTTCAAAAACTGATTTAAAAAATATGTTCTTTGAATTACCATTAAAAAAAATAAGTATCATATGATTATTCTATTTGAAAAAACTCAATTATGGACGTTTTTGATTATTTTCAAAATATTTTCTACGTAGGCCAGAAAAGAATCACTCTGTATACTCATTTTCGTTACGTCCGAGTCTCTCCATAATATGGGTTGTAGAAATTAGACATTGTTAGCAAATTCCACTTCAGAATAAAAAACAAAAAATCAAAAGTCAGACCAGGCGATTTATATTTTTTTAATTTTAAATTAAATTTTTTAATTTTTTAATATAGGCAAATACAAAAATAATTTTGTAAACAGACCCTAAGTACATTATTGTTGTTTATTTATTTTTTTGTTTTATTAAAAGGCAGAAAGGAAATTAAAATTGAATTCAGAATCAAACTAATTTCTAAATAAACTGTATCAAAATTGGAGATTGACAATTGTCAAAAATGCAATGATGTAATTAAATTTCACTTTCAGTTTCATCATCGTTCCAATTTCCTTAAACAAAAGCTAGGGTCGCTTTCTGTTAACCCCTGCATCAAGCAATCGTGATTTCTTCATAACATATCCAAGTAAAGACAGGAAAACAAAACAAAAATTACAAAATACAGCCTACTTTGTTTTGTGTTTTCGTGTATTATAAAAAAAATCGCCCGTTAAACTTGACCGTGGTGGAAAATATTGGATTTAATTGAACCAATGCGCATGTGTAATGCGGCTGCGCAATATTGGTGTAAATGACATGTGGTATTTTGTTTATTTTCATGTTTGTGATAATAATTAATTCCGGTTTAGATTTTAAGAAATTATTATTACAACAATTACAATGTAATTAACAGAGATAAAAAAAATAAAGAAATGATTAAAACTGTGTTTTTTATTTTCCCAAAAATCCCTTAAAACTTTTAAACCTGAAGATGTTTTTGCATAAAAATGCAATACCGTTTTGTTGCGATTTAGTGCAAATTAATTACTTACATTGCCAAATTAGTAAAATTAGAATTATAATTCTGCGTAAAAAATCACCAGATAAAGACAACGCATTAACTATTTAGAGATAATGAGTTGCAAAAGTGACTCAATAATGAATGCTAAAAACGCAAAATATGCAAACATTTTGGCTTTTTGTCAAGTAATGATATACAACCAACTATACGACCGTGTATTCTAGTTGCCGGTATACCAAATTTTAATTAAAAAAATTAATCAACCTAAATGAATGCAAACTTTGGCATAAAATTATTATAAACCAATTCAAATAAACATTTTATTGCTTCCGGTGGTTTGAATGTAACTTTGCGCCAGACGAAGCGTTCTTTCTATTTTCGACTTCATTATACAGTTGATTGCGCTTTATCCCGATTAATAATAGAAGGGCGCATTTTTCCCACCGATGATTAATAAATCCCTCCTCCTCTAAGCACAAGCAGTGCCAAAAAAATTCAAACAACAAATAAATACGAGTATAATGCAAGTTTTTGGAAACGTTACAATCAAGGGCCTGGGCCCCGCAAACCTCCAAAAAGTCCCTCCTCAAGTCACAATAAACTAAAAATAGGCTTACAGCCTAGAAAAACGTTAATCAAATTAATTTCAAAACAGACTTAGTGTTTGGCAAGTGAAAGTCAAGTGTGGTGTGCTTTGTCTCGTTGATTTATTTTTCGAATTTTTGTCTGAGTGTTAAATTGAGAGTTTGGACAATTACATAAAAGTTAAGTACTCATTAAAGCGAAAATAGCATTTGAAGACTGGATGAGTCTTTGTCCCGATTGATTCCTCCAAAAATACTCGCCGCCCAATTAGTCTCGCGCCGTTAATTAAGCCGGTTTAAGCCCTTGCCAATTATCCTAGTGCACGTTGGACATCGGCAGAGATGGACGCCTGGGGCACCCTCGACATCACCTCCGCCATCACGCGGGACGACCTCAACAGCTCGTTCCGACGCTCAAAAAAAATTGTAAGTCGGAAAATACGTTGGCCAAAGCAAAGCTTTTCTAATTTGTAGCAATTTAAGTATAAAAAAAAAACAGTGTCGTGTTCAAATCAGTACAACCTCGATAATCCGAACGATAATCTTGCTTAAATAATCCGAACATTAAGCAGATTTTTCGTTTTACAGAAAACTGTTAAAAAATAGCGCATTTTATTGTGAATTTATCCACTATTTCTTAACTCTAAGAGACACTTTTTGACTTTCCAATTTAAGAAAATACCCAACAGTATGTATTTCAATTATTGTTAAGTTATATTTTGGGCTTTTTTGACGAAATAATAAAATTTTCGTATAAAAAACGCGCTCAAACGCCCGAAGAAGATAAAAATTATGTCAATTACTAATTTAAAAATTTTTGGATTAGCGAAAGCTTTTGCTTCAGAAAAGTGCTTGAGTAAACATTTGACTTGAAAAGGACAACAATTACAATATTCTTAACCCAATTCGGTGATTTTTCAGCTATTTGAAACCTAATTTCTGACAAAACTTAACAAGACAAAGTTTTTTGCTAAAAACAGACTAAAACTCTCGAAAAAGAAAAAATATCTCGCCAATTTTTTGACTTAGAAAGTATTGTAAGCTGCTGGAAAAGGTACAATCACGATAAAAAAAATGACGCCCCTACCACCGGGCTGGATTACAAAAGTGCGATTAAAATTATTTTTCTCAAAATTCTTCAAAATAATAATGTTTTTGATTAAAAAATGTTCCAAAAAGTGGATAGACACTTAATGCTATTTGTTCTACAGATTTAGCAAAATTTCGCTGAGCAAATGAGTTTTTGGTTCAACGGCAAAGCAAAGACAAAAATAGCAAAAATGGCACAATTTTCGACATGATTTGATAATTTTTTTGTGTATTTGTGACGAAATTAGTGGAAATGACAACATTTGTGACAATAAAACGTGCTAAAACATCCAAAAAAAAAACGAATTATCAACTGAAAAACGTACTTAGACAAGTTTTTGGCCCAAAAAAGACATTAAACAATTTTTGACCAAATTGGCGATTTTTTGTAATTTCGTAAAAAAAATGCTATTCATTAAGTAATTAACTAATTAGGCAATTTTCAGATAAAATTTACGATTTTCCATCATTTTGAAAACAAAATTAAAAAATTTTTGATATAAGTACACGATTTTTGGGTTTAAATATTTGCGAAAATATTTTTTAATTTTAATTTTAATTTTAATGTAGAACGTACTTAAACACTCGAAAAGAAACAAACTTTGCAATTTTGACTCAATTTAATGATTTTTTAAAATCGCTCAAGAAAATAGTAAGTTACCTACTCAAAGTTACTTGAAATAATGCAGTTTTTGAGTGGAAAATGTACCAAAACGCTACAAAAAAGTGAAAATAATGCCTTTTTCGATCCAAATTAGTGATTTTTGGGCCTGGTCTAGCAGAATCTCGCAAATAAAAATAGTTTAAAAAACTCAAAAA
Organism: Tribolium castaneum; assembly: GCF_031307605.1. NCBI lineage: Eukaryota > Metazoa > Arthropoda > Insecta > Coleoptera > Tenebrionidae > Tribolium > Tribolium castaneum. Next base: position 24,743,139 of record NC_087395.1, on the reverse strand, counting down.
TCATGCTTAAACACTCAAAAGAACTGAAAATATTGCACATTTTAGGCATAATTTGAGTACTTGTGGACTTATTTTGTAAAAAATTATCCGAAATACAAAAACTTGTGGAAAAAAATGTGCTACAATTTTGAAAAAAAAAAGTCAATTTTGACTCACTTTGAAGTGTTCTCTAAATTTAGGTTTTTAACAAAAAAAAACGTCCCTACATAGTAAATATACTAAGCAGCAAAGTTTCAAAGTTGATTGTTTTTCGACTAATTTGTAACGAAATTCTCTCATAAACGTGGCAAGACACTAGAAACAAAAAAATGCTGTGTTCGACTTAATTTGGTAATTTTTAAGCCAGTTTTAGAAAAAAATAGAACAAAAATAACAGAATTTTCCATTCAATTTGACTATTTTGTCGTGGATAAGTAGATAAGCAACTATTTGAACTTAATTTAACAATTTTCGCATTTTTTTCGTTTCCGCGAAATATTTTAGAGTTAACAAGTTCAAAAATTTCGAAAAAGGAGCGAACGCCTGAATAACTGTCTAATTTTTTGACTCAAAAAATACAAAATAAGACAACTTTGACTCATGGCTAAATTTAGGCCAACACTTTAATAATTCGACAAAAATCTTGAAAGGTCATAAGTCGCCCAAACGGTTAGAATTCGCGCCGAAATATGATTTGAAAAAGCCGCATCTATTTTAAGAATGCTTAGACTCGCGGGAACGTTACGTAAATAGCTGCTGGTAATTGAGAGTGAATTCAGTGTAAAAAATGGATGTCAGTCCGGATGTTTGGGGGCAATTGGCCTTAGAAGCGTCCCAGGTGTACCTAACCGACGGGACTGCGGCTAAAAGCCCCTTTGCGGGAACGGTAAACACACACACGCCCTAAAAACTCACCCAACTTCTCTTCCAGACCATCGAGAAGCTCCCCGACAAAGTCCTGCTCCACATTTTCAGCTACTTGAGCCACAAGGAGATCTGCCGCATGGCCAAAGTGTGCAAAAAGTGGCGAATGATCGCCTACGACACGCGTCTCTGGAAAAACGTGTCACTGAGACCAGAAATCTCGGGCCTCCATGTCGGCTCTCTGGAGTCGCTCTTAGCCTTGATAAGTATCCGCTTCGGCCCTTCTTTGCGCTACATCGAGCTGCCAATCGAGCTCATAACGCACACGGTTTTGCACGAGCTGGCCAACAAGTGCCCCAATTTGACTCACATGCTGTTGGACTTCTCCACAGCGATGCAACTTCACGATTTCAGCGAGTTGCAAGCGTTTCCGACCAAGTTGAGGTATCTGTGCATTTGTCTGAGTGAGGTCATCTTCATGGAGGGCTTCATGCGGAAGATTTACAATTTTATTAATGGGCTTGAGATTCTTCACCTGATCGGGACCTATGAGAAGGTGGAGGAGGAGGAAGAGGAGATTTATGAAGTTATCAATGTGCATAAGCTCAAGTCGGCGACTCCCAATTTGAGAGTTATTAACTTGTATGGGATTAATTTTGTGGATGATAGTCATATTGATGCTTTCAGCTCAAATTGTATTCAGGTGAACGAATTATTTTTTTAATAATTGACAAAAAAATGCTCAAAAAATGAAAACAATACTCAGAGATTGCTAAAATTAATAATAAAACTAATAATAATAATAATAATAATAAAACTAATATTTACGTAGTTCCTTATTTTTTCTCGATATGCATGTAATTTTTTAAGAATTTTTCTACAATTTCTTAAATAAAATTAATATTAAGTCGCTAATTTTTTTTTATTATTTGTAATGACTACTAACGACATTCGAGGAATATAGTTAATTTTTAATCTTCGTTTTGAAGGCTAATAACAATTTTTTCCATAGTTTTTACTGAAAACAACATATTTTTCTCACAGAGATAAAATTAAGTATTTAATAACAACCGCTCACATTGATTTTTTATTTTGAGTAGAATTATGCCTTTAAGAGACACACTGCCAAGGAGCTGAATTTGCAGCTCAAACTAACATTATTTTGGAAATTTTTCGTTAATTTTTCACCAGATTTTGGACAAAAATTTGGTTTTAAATTAAAAACTTGCACGTAGACGCGCTAAAAATGAAAAAATAATATCTTTTCAGAACCAGTTAGGGGATTTTTCGACTTATTTTTGACAAACTTTCGCGTTTATCAATGAAAAATGAGACTAAAAAACGCACAATAAATTTATTTTTGACCAAATTTAATCAATTTTCAGCTTGGCTTAGCACTATTTAAGGCACGGACTAAATTTTTAATCAAAAAAAGTGCTTAAAAAATGTGAATTTGCTTAATTTTCGCGATTTTTCGCTTTATTTTTGACGAATAATCATGTGTTTGTCCCAGAAATGCACTTAAATGCTCGAAAAACGTTAGATAATTGTAATTTTCCACCCAAATTAGTTTCTTTTGAAATTTCAAGGATGCCCAAATAAATAAATAAATTAGATTTTTGTTATTCGTTTCAATGTTAATTTCGTGAAGAAGAATAGTTGAAATCGCTATAATTCTGCCACTTTTTCGTTTAAAAAAATCATTTTTTTGATTTCTTGCTTAAAAAACGAGCGAAATCGCTTGGGAATATTTAATTAGGTTGATTTTGAACGATTCCTTGTTTAAAGACATTCCATATCGCCTAAGAGTACCTCAAATGCCGTTAATTCGGCATTAATTTTAATGTTTTTTTTTAATTATTGATGTTAAGTTCTTTCTTAATAAAAAAATGAACCAAATCGAGTTTAAATTGTGTTATTTTAACCTCTGTTTTATTACAGTAGACTGATTTCTAAAGACTATTCACCTAAAAAAGAACCAAATGGCCTGAGAATAGTAGAAATCGTTTTATATAGTACTTTTTTCGTTATAAAAATTCATTTTCCAAATGGAGCGAGAATAGTTTAAATTTTCTTATTATGGCATATATTTCGGTTGAAGTAGGTTGAGTTTAACGAATTATTCGCTTAAAACAAGCTAAAAATTGTTTGGGAAAACACTCTAAATCGCCTGAAAATACCTCAGATCTGCTTAATTCTTTGATATTTGTTTAATTTTAAATTTGTCGAGATTTCTCGCTTAGAAATTAACCAAATCGATTAAGAATAGTTTAAATTGTGATATTTTGGCATCGGTTTAATTAAAGTAGGCTCATTTTTATGAATTATTTATCTAAAAACGCACCAAATCGCCTGGTAATAGTTTAAATCGTTTTATTTTGGCACTGCCAAAATTCTTGCTTAAAACAAATTCTTTTTATTTTGTTATTTGATTAATTCCTTTTAATTAAACGTAATTGCGTGCCAAATCACCTCAAATATCGCTAATTTATCAGTTTTTTTCTTTGTTTCAATGTTATTTTCAAAGATTTCTCACCTAAAAACGAACCAAATCGAATGAGAATACCTAATACCTATAGTTTAAATCATATTATTTTGGCATCAAATCGTCTGGGAATAGTATAGTTTTAATTTTTTTTTTGGTTTTTTCGGTAAAAATATTTTCACTATTCTTTGCTCAAAAACGACTAATCGCTTGGGAATACATTTTATTTTTTATTTTTCTTGCTTAAAAACGTGCCAAATCGCCTGGGAATAGTTTAAATCATTACAATCTGGCACTTATTTCGTTTAAAACAAAATATAGTCATTTTCACGATTTTCTTAATAAGTTTAGGTGAAATATTAGGGTTGGTCATCTGTATCAAAAATTACAGTAAAAATTGATCTTTTCCGAGCCTTTTAGTTGATTTTCAGCCAAAATTTGGACGCAAAACTAAGTCTTAATTGCAGCTTGAGTGCCTGGCTGTGAACTACTGTGCCAAAGTGACCGGTTCCACCCTCAAAACCCTGTTCCAAAGGAGTCGTCGCCTCAAATGCCTCCTAATGAACGGCACAAGTACTACCCCAAGTACACTTTCCCCCCAAAATTATTTCGGAAATTTCAGACTTGCAAAGCGATTATTTGATGCAAGTCGAGTGGGAGAAATGCTCGCTTCAAGAACTCGACATCACCGCCACAGATCTATCAACTGAGGCCCTCCAGGACATGCTGACTCGCCTCCCAGGCCTCAGATTCCTGAGCGCGGGCCAAATCAACGGTTTCAACGACTCGGTCCTAAAAGCCTGGATGGAGGCCGGAAACCCGCGAAATTTGGTCGCTTTGGACCTCGACAGCTCGGATAATTTGAGCGAGGACGCGATCTATAAGTTCCTGTCCAAGTATGGGCCCCAGTTATGGGGCCTGAGCCTGTCTGGAATGACCCACATAACCGACTCTTTATGGCAGACGGTTTTGCCCATTTTGACCAACGCAAAGTGAGTTTTAAGTCGCATTTCACAAATTTTGAGATCGTTTGGCAGGATTTTGATCATGGGGACGCAGGAGCGGCTCGGTGTCAATATCCTTGTGGATCAGTTGATGGACAGTATCGCCCGGAATTGCATCAATGTGGAGCGGTTGGAGTTGAGGTGGGATCCCGATAATTTGAGGTTTTCGGATAAGAGTCAGAAGGCGATTGATACGTTGAGGGTCAAGTGTTTGAAGTTGAAGTGTCTTAGTTTGAGGTGAGTTTGAGGGTTTTGGGGTTGGAAGTAATTTTTTTGTAGTGATGGGCGGTATTACGAGATTGTTAAAGCCAATTTTGAGCGAGCTGATCGGATGACTGTGGTCAGGACTTTGACGAATTGTCGGGTCTCGAACTATTATCTCCTCTCAAATTACAAGGACTTGGTTTTCAACTAAGAATAAGGCGTGTGTTTATAATTTTGTAAATAACTGTAATTAAACAAGGAAAGTTGGATGGATTCTGAGATATTTTATTTTCCCGATTTTTTAAAATCCTACATAACGTCAAAACTACCGAGAATTTGGCGGATTTCTCTACACCAATCGACTCCCCGGAACCTTTTACATAGACATATGCCAAAAGATTTCAATTTTGTCCCTTGAGTTAGTCGCAATTGATAAAATAAGGACTTAGATTCCGCACGCCGATTACAACGGTGTCGATTTTCTCGTCGTAATCGGCGTTTGCATAACAATCTTTTTGCAAGATATTCTTTTTAAATTGACGCTATTTCATAAAAATTTTCACGTCAATTACTCTGGATATGAAAAGAACTTTTCAAATCTGACAAATTTTAAAACGCCGATTACAACGGTGTTGGTTTTTTTCGTCCAAGTTCTGCTAATTTCGACATAATTAGCGTATGAAAATGGACGTTTTCATCAGATATACCTTTACAATTGGTGCCGTTTTGAATTTTTCACACCGATTACTTAGGCGTTTGACTTTTTGTGACCATATTTGCGTCATTATCGTAGTTTTAAAAACGGAATTCAAATTATAGCAATTTTTAACCTGTTTTTCGCGAAAACTGTCTTCACAGTTGACAAAATAGAAAAAAAACCAAGTTTGATTGCCGATTACAACGGTGCCGGTTTTTTTTTTCGTCTAAGCTTTTTAAAATTGCCATAATCAGCGTTTAAAAATGGAATTTTCGCCAGATTTCTCTTTAAATTTGGCACCGTTTTGAATTTTTCACACCGATTACTTAGGTGTTTGACTTTTTGTGACCATATTTGCGTCATTATAGTAGTTTTAAAAACGGAATTCAAATTATAGTAATTTTTAACCTGTTTTTGGCGAAAACTATGTCTTTGCAGTTGACAAAATAGGAAAAAACCCAAGTTTGATTGCCGATTACAACGGTGCCGGTTTTTTTTTCGTCTAAGCTTTTTAATTTTGCCATAATCTGCGTTTAAAAATGGAATTTTCGCCAGATTTCTCTTTAAATTTGGCACTGTTTTGAATTTTTCACACCGATTACTTAGGCGTTTGACTTTTTGTGACCATATTTTCGTCACTGTCGTAGTTTTAAAAGTGAAATTCAAATTATAGCAATTTTTAACTTGTTTTTCGCAAAAACTATGTCTTCACAGTTAACAAAATAGGAAAAAAAAAACAAGTTTGATTGCCGATTACAACGATGCCGGTTATTTTTTCGTCTAAGCTTTTTTATTTTGCCATAATCAGCGTTTAAAAATGGAATTTTCGCCAGATTTCTCTTTAAATTTGGCACCGTTTTGAATTTTTCACACCGATTACTTAGGTGTTTGACTTTTTGTGACCATATTTGCGTCATTATCGTAGTTTTAAAAACGGAATTCAAATTATAGTAATTTTTAACCTGTTTTTGGCGAAAACTATGTCTTCGCAGTTGACAAAATAGGAAAAACCCAAGTTTGATTGCCGATTACAACGGTGCCGATGTTTTTTTCGTCTGAGCTTTTTAATTTTGCCGTAATCAGCGTTTGAAAATGGAATTTTCGCCAGATTTCTCCTTAAAATTGGCACTGTTTTGAATTTTTCACGCCGATTACTTTGGTGTTACAGTTTTTGTAAGAAAAACTTTTCAATGCTCAGCAAATAAGTTTACAACTTACAACGGCATCGGTTTTTTGTTGAAACACTTAATTTTGCCGAATCTGTACTTTTTGCGAGATATCTCATTGAAATTAGCGGCGATTAATCGGTAATCGGTGCAAAATAAAAATTTGGAATGTTTTTTGAGGTGAAAGGATGATGGGAAATAAGACGGCCACAAACTTAAAATAGCTTTTATTCTATAATAAATTACATAACAGCATATTCAGGAGTGCCCCAGTGACTTAAGTGTTTAGTTATAAAATTTCATAAATAACAACGAAACTGAATCAAGGAAAGTATTTACCGTCTAATCTGTACAATCGATATTTACAAGAAAAATTTAACATAAGTACCCTTTCAACAATCGTTCTGTCGGCTCACCCCGACCAAATCACAGACTCCACCAATTCAATCCTCGTCAAAGTCGCTAAAATACGCACACTCCGCGAACCCTAACTTAAAACTCCCTAAGATCACATCTTAAAATTATCACCTATCGTAATTATTCTCCTCCTCTTGGTCAGTCGGCCTCGGCTGATTCTGCTTCCGCTCATCACAGTCCATCCCGTGCAAGATCTCATGGCACAGCGGACACCGGTCTTGCACATACAGCCACTTCCTCAGACACACCCCGTGGAAGAAGTGCTTGCACCGGGTGATCTTCGCCGACCGCATCTCCTGGTAGCAAATGGCACAAACGTCGTCCAAACGCCTCAACTGCTCTTCCTCAGCCTCGGGCAAGCTCTCGATCTTGTTGACGGCCGTTCGCCGCTTCATAAACACCGACCAGCCGGCCTTGGCGTCGCACCAAATGTTGAAATAGGCGTGGATGCACATCATGACCGCGCGGATCGCGCTGCCACTCTCGAACAGGAGGATCCAGGCGCCGTTGAAGAAGAGGAAAATGCCGAAGCAGAATTCGACGGTGTTGCCGAACGCGCGGATGTAGTATATGTAGTCGTCCAGCTTCTCCCAGAAGGTTTCCCTGCGGGCGTCCAGCAGGAACAGGGAGTAGATGGCCAAGGAGACGAACACTTTGACTATCACTTCTATGCTGAAGGCTGACACTGCCAACAGCCAGGTGGAAGTGTCCTGAGTGGACCACAGGTAGTACATTAGGAGCAGTGGCAGTAGCACTAGCACCAGACAGACTAGCAGAGCGTGCAGGTGGCGCCTCAGTGACGGGTTGTGCGAAGCACTCAAACTCATCAGCAGAGGATTGACCACGTTGTGCACAAAGTGCAAAATTGCCGTGAACAACAGGCAGAAGTTCCGGCACAACCGGACGAACCTGATCTCCGGCTCGAGCCCGGTTAGGCCGGTTTGTAAGGCAAGGATGTAGAACACTATCGCCGAAACCGTCCCAAAATTCTTATCATTTTCGTCGTCACTTAACAACAACCACTGGAAGAACTTCCCGATGTAGTTGCACACGTAAGACACTATACTCGTGATGCCCAACACTGCGGTCAAGGTGTCACACCCCGTGACTAACAAGTACTTCATTAGCCGGAAGTAGGGCGTGTGGTCGTCCTCCAGGTCCCAGTAACCCGAGGCGAAGAAGATCCCGGCGTGTTCCAGGACGCGGAGCATCCAGAACGTCCGGAGGACTTCCGGGACGTTCAGACGCGTCCATTCCGTCTCCACAAGGGCCGACATCCCGAAATTCGAGACGAAAGTCCTCGCGTGTGTGTATCCATTGTAAAGGGTCTGGATGATAGGCACTACGGACGACCACAGGACGAATTTGACCAAAGCCAGGGGCAAGAGCGCGGAGAAGACTGGCATGTGGTTGAGGAGGGACGAAGGCACCGGGAGGATTGAGAGCATACTGGGGGCGAGGAATGCAAACGGGAGAATTTTCTGGAGGGTGGAGTAGCGAGGGCCGAGATGGATGTTGATGAAGATGAAGGAGAGGAAACATTGAAGGACGTAGTTTTGGAAAATTTGGAGTGTGATGCTTCCGTTTTTTGTGAGGTGTTCGATGTTGAGAGAGAGGATGCTGTCGAGGATGCTCGAACCGTTCTGGAAATCCTCGAGGAGGATCGAGACGGATTTGATGGTGCTGGCGTTGCTCCAGTAGGAGACGAAGACGACGCCGACGGACATTATGTACATGTAGGCCACCATCAGGTGTTTGATGTTGAGGATGAAGAGGCAAAGAGCTGCCGCACATCCTGCAACAAGGAGCACACCAACTGAGTTTGGGGGAAAAAGGCAAAAAAACTAGGCTGTGATGAAAAATAAGAGTCATGAACGGCAACCTAAAGTTGAATTTTTCGTTTTTGGTCGATTTCCATTACCCGGAGCACTTATCCACCAATAACTTCGAAACTGTTAGACGTAACACCATTAAGTTTATTATCTTTATAAACCTCTTTTAATTATCTATCTTTCCAAAAAAAGGTCATTATTTTCCCACTAATAGTTTTCATGAAAATTTCAAACAAAAGCAAAAATATGTAAAATGAAAAAAAAAATCATAACTTAAAAATTATTGAGAATTTGTCGATTTTCTCGACGCCAGTCAATTCCTCGAATCATTTTACATAGGTTTACATAAAATGAGTTCCAATTTTCCGAATAGTTTTGCCGTAATTGAGAAAAGAAAAAAAAATTAAAAAATTTCAAACACCAAACAATGACTCAAAAACTTAAAGTCTTAGAGCAACACGGTTTGTTCTAGTAAATTCTCATGTTACGTATTATACTAGTCTTTTACCGAATTTAAAATTTTGAAAATTTTTGACTAAAATTCGAGTGGTCAATCTCACTACAGAACTAAATTTTCAACGAATTTAAACTATTTATCCTAAAGCATTTTAAACCCTGCTAGAGTAAAATAGCCTAATTTTGGGTCCGTTCCTATTTTCGGACACCAATACTTATACGTAACTATTATACAAGGTGTCCCAGAGAGTTGGTAAAATTCATTAGTCACCTTTAAACGTTAGAAAACTAAAAATTTTTTTCTCTCAGCCATAAATACTAACCGCCTGCCTCACCTAAAATTATTTCAAATATACAGGGTGTTTCTGAAATGAGTTACAATACAAACTTATGTTTTTATATTTTTGCATTTTTGGATGTAGCTAACTAATGATTTTGATCTTTTGTTAGTTTTTGAAATATTTTAATTTTTTATCTATCTAGAAAATCATATGTGAAACCTTTTTGCGATCAAAAATTGCTCCAAAATTTTTAAGTTTTTGAAACTTAAACTTAAATAAAAACTTAAAAAAATCTAGATTTTTTGTTTTTCGAACAAGATCCAAAAATTGTTTATATACTTAGATCTTCAGAACAGTTCAAAAGAAGAGTTCTTTTAAAGAAAAAGACAATTAGACTCCCATTACTGTCATAAATCATAACATTACCGACAGAAACAAAAAATAATGAATATATTCCACAAAGCTTTTAAATAATATACATACATTTTCTTGAATCACGCTATTTAATGAACATAATTTTACATGTTCAAGTTTATACAATTACTTTGCCCATTTTGGATAAAATGATACGTTTAGAGGCTTAAACAAGACAAAAAAATAGGGCTAAATCTTTGTGGTCACTTCAACTAAACCTTAAATATTCCGGACGTAAGTCAGCAAAAACGCAATTCACGTTATTACTTTCATTATTTTATCTCATATCGAACTGTGATCAAAACAATCACGACCTTGGCCTATCTTACATGCAAAAATTTCGCCCAAACTACCCGACCGTTTCCTCACAATAATTCCATACGCGCCACAATCGTTTTGTAATTATTTATCACCCGGTGATAACAATGAGATCATTCACGTTTTATTTACATAAAAAGTGAAAAAATACGGAAATGAGTTGAACGTCCTGAGACAAAATGGTCAAGAGGGTCAGTGATAATAGCACCACATTATGAATTTTAAAGGTGAGAAAATGCCAACACGCAACCCCAAGGCCGTGTCAATTTTTCATCACTATCGACTGTAATTCTTTCTGCTTAAAAAATGAATATAAAGATGAGCAAGCACACAAATTGTTAAAAGCATGAATCAGCACAATAACACTAATGATAAGTTGCGAGCAGCGCAGCGGCCAACAGTCCCGAAATTCGCAGGCAAACCCCTGGAACTGCGGACTGTGGCCCCTGGGCCCCCATATACTAACCCAGAGTGCTCAGCAGCAGCCGCAGGACCGACACCAGGATGAACTTGTACAGGACTGGGTCGTAGGCAATCGTGGTCGAATTGCCCTGGAACGTTTCCTCGAATTTGTCGTATCTTTCTTGGAAATTGGACAGATCATGTTCGGACAGCTCCTCCAGCCCTATTCCGAATTTGAGGATCTCGTCGATGACGAACAGCGGTGGCACCCTTAGCACGACCTCAACTAAGCCTAGGACTCTTGAACGGAACGACATTTCATTGCAAGAACTCGCTGCTTGAAACACAGCAACTTTATTTACTTTTTAATGAAAAACTTGGTGACAAGTGTCACTTGGTTGACTTTATACTTTCATTTACCGGCAATGCAGCGCTCTGTACCCCGGCCAAAAAAAAACGAAAAATTTGGGCAACCGGGCGCGAAACACACACGATTGGCACTAAAAACGCAAAACTGCGACTTTAGTGACCGTAAATAACGATTCGGGGCGATTTTCCAAAGGTCAGGTTTGACAGAACACTATTGTAAGGATGGGTCGGTACAATTGGTTGTGCTACTGGCCAGGTGGGGACGCCCCGGTCTTTAACTTAGTAGCAGGGCGGGAAAGTTCTATTTTAAACTTGAATCAGTGTTTAGTGTGAAAAATGATCCTTGCCGCAAGAAGTGGATAAATGAGCGGTTTGTGCACGGCGTGCCTAAAAATAGTGGCACATGTGCGTTCGAAAACACTAATATGCCAACGCTTCTCGGTCATTAGTGAGTCTTTAGCTAATAGCCTAACACCGTCCGTGTCAAAATAAACGTATTAATCAACGCGGAAAGTACGCAGGGTGTCGATTACGCCCGAATGAGTTGGTTAAAGTCGCGCTTTGATTAGCTAATACATCTAATTAGTTAAATTAAGCCGTCAATTAGCTGAGACGAAATGTTCATTTTATTGAAAAGGTGCGCCAGGAGCCAGGGCCATTGCTAGACAAGGAGGCGCCTACGCCGAATTTTGCGATAAGAGAGAGAGGGGCGATAGGAGCCTAGTCGAAATGCGACGTTGCCGCTAATTACCGGCTAATTAAGAACAAAGTGAAAACGTCCCGAACAAAAGCAAAACGTTGCGAGACAGACAGTCATATAATATCTCACTTCCTTTCTCTTTGGTTGAAGAGTTCTGGCTTCGCGGTCGCGATCCAACCGCTCCATTAATTAGTCATTAGTACAGAGACGGACACATGTCGTGCGTTTTGAGCATCCTTATGCAAATTCTCGTCGTTCTTCGGTGGAGAAATGCGAGCTCGAAAGTGACGCAATGACGGTGGTTTCCGGTCGTAATTAATGATTGTCACATCAAGGTGGAGACGATGGCTTTCTGACAGATGGAAACAAAAGAGTTGGTGGGTGCACATGATGGGAGTAATTAAGTGATGCACATATCGGGTTGCTGCACATCTTTAAGTGGGTTTTTGTGGTGTGGAGCGAAAATGGAAACAAATTGGATGTGGCTTATTTGAGGCTGAATTCGCCCGAAAAACACGGACAGAATCTGAAACTCTATAGAACCACATTTAAAAACTTATATCTACCTAAGACAAATTATATTATATTAACCTAAGACAAATAAAATGGCTTAGAATTAGAATTTTCTTTCTGTTTTTTTTCTTTTTCAATTTGTCTGTCGTTTTGTTGTTTTTTAAATTTTCCAGAATTTGGCTTTGGGCCTAAAACTACAAAAACAGCCTCAAATCTAAATTAAAAAAAATGTTTTTACCGAACATAAAACAGGCAGATAGCTCACAAAATTTGAGAGAAACAAGGAATAAGCTTAACTCAGGACTTGGACAAAATGAGACAATATGTGAGAACAGAAAAGGCTAATTATGCAAAAATGAGATAATTAGCTTAAAGTTTATTAAAAGAATTGGAGCTACTCTGGGGTTAAAGCACTGTTTTTTCACATTTTTTTATCGAATCATTGTTTTTGAGTAAACATTACTTAAATCTGGCTTAATTTTAAATAGCAAAATATGAGAATCTGAGTCTGAGTCGGCTGAGACAATTGAATCGTTTACGATTTGTGATTATTACTTTAGTATTTTTGGGTATTACTTTGTAGTAAACATCATAAACTTCAGATTTTACGTTGAAATAATAAAAAATCAGCTTTCTGTTATTGGTTTTAAAACAAGTGGAGATTTTAAGAATTCGTAAACTTCGTATCAACTGCTTAGAGATAAATGTGAATTTCATAAAATCGAGAGAATTTGCTAAGAAAAGTTTTACTCGGAACTCGAAACACACATGTAGAGAAAGATCTTTTTAAAAAAAAAATACACAAAATTAAAAAAAAAACTGATTAATCTAGACGGTTTTAAATTAAATTATTTTAGAGTCGGAGTTTAAACTGTCTGTTTTTTCACTTATTTCTTTTTGTTTTTTATATCTATGTACTAATTAGTCAGCATTTTAAATTAGATTTTTTTTAATTTCAAATTATAGTTTCAGAATCCCAACTCACTACGTATTATTAGTCATCTTTTTTTGTAAATCTGACTGAGGTTTAAATTTGATCGAAATTGGCTAACTCAAGTTTTAGGTCTAAGTACTCATATTTTTTTCTTTTTAATTATTGTTTTCTTTTTAAGTATACTTAGGTACCTCTATCGTCTGGTTTCCAAGTATAAGTAAAACTTTTGAGAATATTAATTTACTTAGGTTTAGTCTCAGAATCTGAGACTGGAGTTTTCAATAACTACAGAGTGTATTTGTGGCCAGATAATATTTTAGCTTTCTGGATAGAAAAATCACAATTTCGAAAATTTAATGTTTATAATTATTATAAATAATTTTTTGTTTTGTTGACGTGGAAGGGGAAAGAAACTTGGTTTTTTCCTTGGTTCACCGATTAAAAATATTTTAAGAAATTAAGAAAAATAAATCTCTACTTCTTAATACTGCTAAGAATAATTGAGAGGAATTTTTATTATTTTTCTAGAGTTTGTTGAAACGTGTGCAATATCGTACTGAATATCTTATGCCAATTTGTATACATCACTATATAAAATTAAATTAAAAAAGGGAACTAAAGCAGGGAAAAAATGAAGCAATAAAGCAACTCATAAAGATTTTAAACCAAATTTTCAGTTTGGACAGTCTTTATTATCAAGAGATCTGAGACAGGTGATCTCAAAATACCTTATCAGTACCGTAGATACTGAGCTTAATTCACGTCGGAATCCGCATGCGAGTTGGTGTGGCGCTGTCGTGTTATAAAAATGCAAAAATATGAAATTTGAATGAATTTTAATTAATCAATTAGTCCGTGACCGCTCGCTGGAAACGACTGACGATCTAATACCTATTCGGATTGATTGTGATAAATTATTTATGTCAGTAGATTCCATTACCAACTCTTCCGTATAAATCAGCGCGTTTTATTTATGTCTGAAGAGCTGAGTCCGTATTTTATGGTCGTTTTAATCTAAAAAATTTGAATTTTCAATTATAGAAAAAGATTCTCCAAGCATCCAGTTAGTGTCATTGTCTTTAATAGGCTCTTTGCAGAGTTGCAAGCCAGTGACCGGCTCGCATTCCCCGGCACGACAACAATATCGAAAATTAATCGCCTTTTTGACACTTGGAGTACCTTAGAAATCCGATATAATAACCCCGAGTCTTTTAAAGATCGTTTTGGCCCTTTGTCCGCCAACTCCCATTCACCCATGCCCATTAAGTGGGTGCGTATTTAATGTCATTATGACATTCTGCGGCCGAATAAATCTCGACGTCTTCATAAAATTCCGTAGAAAACAGTCACAAAACATAATTTATGTTGCGATTTGCGACCTCAAATGCCCCACAATGGACATGAACTCGCACTTTTTAACAAATAGAGCCGTCATAATATCGGACTCATTCATTCGTTCCCATTCAACGGACGGCTCAAAGGCCCAGCATGGACGAAATGGTGCGACCCATGGGAACTCCACCACCATTTATCTTCATTTGTTCGCGGCGGTCAAGGTGCGTCGCGACGCCTCACCGAACGAGATGGAAAACGAACGGAAATGGCGCCGTTATCTCAAACACGACGTACTAAAACACTGACTGGGACTCTATTTGAAAATAGTTTGTGTAATTTCCGCTCTCGAGCCACTTGTTATAATGTAATAATATAGCGCAGATAAAGCGCCCCTTCGGCGGGGCGGCCCTTGATACACTGGAAAAACAATCACACTCTTTATGAAACCTACCGACTGCGCCAATTAAAAAACGAGACTTGTTTCTTAGTTTGATTGAGTTGTTGGATGGTCCTAGCAAGCGGAAGCCGTTAATATAATCGGTGTCATTTGGCCGATTGCCGCAGCTAAACTTGTAAACCAGCTAATAAATTTTTTTTGCAAAATTTCATCGGTCGCTGTTTACACGAGTCGTAAATTATCTTGTGGCCGAAAGGATTATAGAGTGCTTGGTGGTTTTAAAGGCAATAAACTAGTCTAAAATTGTCTCCCGGTGTACAGCCTAGGGCAGATGCAACGCGAGTGGTGTATTGTTGGCTGCGTGTGCAAAAGTGTCCGTTTTTGCGAACAGCGTAGGAGGTGCGAGGGGCGGTCGTGTAGTGAATAGAATATCGTTCCAGAGCGCCCTCCAACTTTCCAGTCGCTCTTCTCTGGCGTAGACGGGCGTCGGGACGGCGTTTTCACTCCAGCTACAAATGCCCGAATGGATGGTAGGAAATTACGGGACTACTATCTTTCATTTTACGCCCCAAAATTTCTTATTCCAATTTCCTGTTCGCGTCTGTCAGTTGTTATGAGTCATTTTCTGATAAGAACTCGTAGCGCGACTATTATGCAATAGAACTATTACACAAAGAGCTTATCGCGCATTATATGTCATGCGGTGGGGAATTGCCGTTGCCAGCACTGTTTCTCGCCTCGGTTGGTGCGCCTGATTTCACGCCGTTCTCGCAGGTGCCTTTGTTACCTACATGCCATTGTTGGCGGGGCGCGATTGTTTTTACACCGACTCTAATAAAGGCACAATGACAATAACAATTATTATTATAACTAATACCTATAACTGGAAGAATAAAGAAGAATCTTCATATGGACGTTTCTTGTAGAACATCCTACTCATGGATCATGATATACCTTATTTAAATTAATAGTCCAATGCATACAAAAGTAAATACTTTTGCAGCTTTACACCACATTTACGTCAGGTCAGGCCAGGTCAGGTCAGGTCACACCAATACCTCGGAGTTAAAAAAATTTCTTAAAAATAGCAATTTTCTGAGTAACCTTATTTCTACAGATATTATACGAGATTATAAGAGATACGAGGTCGGTCAGATTAGAGCAAAGTTGCGTATTTTTATGCTAAACCTTTATTTAAAAAAAAAATTGATGTGTAACTTTTGAATTATTTTGTAAAAAAATAGAAATCTGTAATTTTCGATTTTATTTTTTCAAGCGAAAACTAAAAGAACTAGACGTTTTTACCTAGGACATTCTTCAGGCACTTTTTTACAAGGATTCTAAATCTGTCATCGCATTTTCCAAGGCGTTCTTGATGTCAGAGTTACTACACTCAACTTTGGTATTTCTTATAGAAGCAATATTCGCTTTTTCTATTTTTGAAAAGTATTTTTATTTCCGATTACAACGATGTATCACATGACATGATTGAGTTTCACATGCTGAGCAAAATGAAGAAAAAAGCATTTTCACGAAGAGTGCTTTGAACGTCAACGATTTTGTTTTAAACAAACTAGATTTAGAGGATCTGGAAGGTTCATATTTCCGCCAAGCTTACTTATTTATTAAAAACTAAACGACATGATACGCTAGAATTTTATTTTTCGCAGTTTTTGAGATATGAGCAAAAAACCAAAAAAAAACTGTTACCTTAATTAAATCTTCAAATATAACTTTATCAATAATTTTTATTTTTATTTACCAACCTCTTTCAATCGGTTTAATCTTAATAATTTAAACATTTTTAATTACATTAATTAATTAATAATAATTAATTAAATTATTTTGATTTTTATATATTCTACCCAAATTATTTTTGAGAAAAAATTTATTTTATTTCTTAGGCAATTTCTCGCTTTAAAGCTAAAAAATGACTACCGAGAATATCTGTTCACAAATGAAACTTTGCTAATAAATAAAAAAACACTCATAAAATACATAAAAAGCTATTGTAGCTTAGAAAAATTAAGCGCTTAATAAAACAAGACAGTTTTACAAATTCTGCTCGCATATTTAATAGGACTGTCAAAATCTAGTTTGTTAGACAACATTTTTGACGTTTTTTCCAAAGCACTCTTTGCAAAAACATTTTTTCCCTAATTTTACTCAGCATGGAGATTCTATCATAACATGTGATACATCATAGTAATCAGAAAAAAAAAAGACTTTACAAAAATACAAACTTGAAATATGGCGTCCATAAAAAAACAATGATGAATGTTGTAACTCTGACATCAAGAACGCCTTGGAAAAGGCAATGACAGATTTAGATGGCTTGTAAAAAAGTGCCTGAAGAATGTCTTATTTAAAAACGCGATGTTCTTTTGTTCAAAAAAAAATTCAAAATTTTGTTTTTTTTTCATTAATTCAAAAACTAAAAATAACACATCAATTTTTTTTTCAGATAATTGTTCAGCATAAAAATTTGCAACCTGGCCCAAAAACCGACCTTGTATCTCTTATAATAACTGAGATTCCTATGACGGAGCTCGAAAAACGGACACCCTGTATACTAATTTAAGACCGTGAACATGCTGTATAAAAAAGTAGAAAATAGATATTCTAAACAAAATTAAATAGAACCCGTTTTTAATTTAAAACTTAATATAAAATGTACTTAAATTGTTGAATTACAGCCACTTTGAAACATCTCTTTTTAATTTTTCACATAAATATTGATTTAAACAAAACACACTAATTGCCGAGATTTGGCCGAAAGTTGTACCAAAGGAGTTGATTTTGCGTGGTCTTATTTCTTGGGTCATTATTTCCGGTGCAATGTCGTAATTATGAACAGATTTTATTTTCGTGGCGTTGATTGCGAGCTCGTCGCTGTGGTCTATTGACTTTAGTAGGTTTTAAATATGCATGGAGCAGTAAAGGCACGTTTAGGGGTGTCGTATGAAATGCATTTCGTTTGCAGTTGTGTGTAAAAACCGCTCCCTCGCCGTTATCAGTGCGAAGGTGTGAAGGAGATTCCCCGAATCGTTTAATAAATAGTTATCGGTCAGCGGTGCCTCGGGGTGAGAGTATCGTCCGCTAATGGTTCATTCTAACCAATTGGTCTTCTGCTCCTGGAGATAACGGCTGTCTTCGGCCGGGATTTATAGCCGAAGCTACCGTCGAGGTTTAATCATAATAACGTACCTACGCCACTGCCGTCAATTTAAATAGGGCTTTGCGTTATTTATTGCCCAGTTGGAAACAATAGATTTGTCGACGGTCCGTCACGACAATTGTGACGGAAAAGTTTTCGGCTTCGGTCGCAATTATAACGAGTTTAATATCGCGTTCGTTCCGTTTTATCCTCAAACCTTTCTGCCCGTACCTGTCCTATATACCTGTCCGGACTAATTAGGAAATAAATCAAGATACCTCAGTCCGCGCTACCAGCTTCAGCTCCGGGCTTACCGGTGGTACACCTGGTCGGGTAAGGAGGCTTCTAACGGCCGGTTTTACATACTACACCTCCAACGACGCTGATCGCTAAGGAAATTCAAGGAAAATGAAGTCATTATTTTTGCTATTTAGGTAGCAATTAGCGGCGAATTATACATGGGATGCTTTTTGCTGGCTTTCCCACATCGAGAACATCGGCTAATTAATAGCGAGGATTGCACAAAGACGGCCACGGAAACAAACGACCATTTTGTTGCGCTGATTGCTGGATAAATCTCTACCTTCCACGAACCCAACACGAAGCAAAGCCAAACTGCACTCTACATTTTTTAAACAAAATTCAAACCCAAAATCACAACAGCTCCAGATTTTGGGAAATGATGAGAAAAAAAAAAGAAATGCTCCATTTATAGGTGCTACCTACATTTTTCGCTTCGATTTTTTATGAAATGACACATTCAGCAAATTCCCTTTTTCTACTTTTTTTTTCTTTTTTTTTCCTTTTTCTTTTTTTTCGGTTTCGTTTTTTTTTCGGTTCAAATTATTAATTTCAATTCACTATCTGCGCTCAAATGCCACAAAATTGCCTAAATTTCGAAATTAATTTTTTTGGTACAAAAAGTGCGAAGTAGAAAAAATATTGTATGATATTTCATTTATAAGGCAGTTTGTCGCATTTACTCAATTATGGCACTCCTCACTGCGCTCGTCGTGCTCTAGATTATATATATGTATATACTACTTTGGCCAAAGGCATTTAAAATTTAATTCCTCCCAATTCTGTTGTGCTATTAGGTGTAATAATTGGGCAGATGCTTTCGAAAGCTCTGTGTTAATGAAGCTCGTGTGGTTCAATCAGCGCGGTGCCTTTCGTGGCTTCCGGCCAGCAGACTGTCAAAACAGCTTCAGCTCTTATCAGCAATTTACCTGCACTTAACAAGTAAACTCCCGTTTAGCTGTAGATAAGCGAAGTTTTACGCCGCAGAACATGAAACATAATACCTCGAAATTCGAGACAACACGAGATAAAATCGCGATTATCCGACCATTGGGTCCGGTCTATTTCCATTAAAAGCGAGTTTTATTCGCCATCAAGTTGGCCAAGTGTAATTTCGGAATTTGCGTCGTCGCATCGTTGAATGTCAAAGGTGTCGAATAATTTTTCGGAAAAAAACCGGAAACCGGGATTAATTCAAGAGGAAGCAGCTTAACGTTTAACCCCAAAGGTCAGAATTACGGATCAATTATACACCATTTCGTTGTTTGTGTCCAAAAGGAAATGACTCGATGGCTCTTGTAATTATCTAAGCGAAATTTAAAGCTATTGTATTCAGTGGTAAATTATGCAGGTGTTTCTGATTTTTCGATTATGGGGGGGAATTTTTCGGTAAGGCGCGCCACAGCTGCGGCTTATTAAGAAAAAAGGATTGTTTTTTTGATTGTAATTAATTGCCGGTCCGGCTGGCTTGTAATAAATTCGGAGCTTGAATGGATCAAGTGTGTCGCTGCTTGCTTCTTTGTAAAAGAGCAAATTTGTTTGACCGTAACTAAAACGAGCGCTTTCCACGTTTGATATTCGAGATTTGCATGCAACGATTCAGAAAATATAATTCATTTTTAGTGCCGAACGGGGGCGCCGACCGCGAGCCGACAAAGCGCCACAGAAAAAATAGAAAAAATTCATACCGGCGAAAAACGCTTTAGTATAGCTAACACTTTCACCAAATTAAAAGCTTTTCCTTTTTTGTTCGTTTTAAACAAATATTCCAATGTTTGACGAACGGAAAGCTCGCTTTTACCCTCCAAAAATTAGCCAAAAATTAATTTCAATCTTTAAAATTAAATTAAGTCAGAATAGAAAATAATAATGTGCTTTAATCAAAGTGTAAAAATTATTTATATCGACTGCAGTTTCATTTTCTTTGCGTTCGCGTTTTGCACAATTTACACTAGGGAGTGGACGCTAAGAAACTACAAGGCTTTTATAACTGTTTTTCTCTAGAATAAACTGATTATATACTTACATAAATAAAATAAAAGAAAAGACAGAACCAAAAAAAAGCCAAAGAAAATTACTCAGCCCTTCATCCAATTCTGAGATTCATCAAAATTAGTTTTCACGAGTTTTCTGTCTCAGGGTCAGGTTTTCTGAAAAGAATACTTGTGTGGCGGCAATTTCTTGTAATTTTAGAAGTTCTCGTAATTTTAGTTGAACTCAGAATGGGCGATTTACATTGTATAAAAAATTTTAAAACTCTTGCTGTATTAGAAGTTAAAAAGTTTCGAATGTAGACACTGAAAGAATAACTTTTAAAAAATTCGTCAAAAATTAATTACAATATCTGTCTTGTAACGACAAAATTATTCTAAGTTAAAGAAAAACCTTAGAATAGGAAATAATAATGTGCTTTATCAAAGTTTAAAAATTACCTCCTCATTTTTTTATAATGTTTCTGTATATTTAAAAAAAACGAACATATTTCTCATTTCTAAGCATTAATTAATTAATGAAAAGATAAAACCGGAAAAAAAACAAAAGAAAAAAGTTAAGAAAGAAGATAATTGAAGTTTGAAACTTTTGCAGCGACTCATATTTTCAGATTCTGAGCTAATTAGAATTATTCGAGTTAATTTAATTAAGTTTAACCCAAAACAATACTTAAAACAATTACTTCGATTGTTTAAGCCTGAGCCAACTTGATAGATAAGATTTCCTCAAAAACTAAAATTTTGACAGCATTTGACAGTATTTATGAAAAGAAGAAACTAGGAAAGAGAAAGAACAAAGACATAAAAAGAAAATTTTCCAAAATTAGAAAGTGTGAAGTAAGTCAGAAAAGTCTAAGCCTGAGCCAACTTGATAGATAAGATTTCCTCAAAAACCAAAATTTTGACAGCTTTTTTAAATAATAATAATAATAATAATAATAATAATATTTATTTTATTTTCAACTGGTGAAACACCCAATTACAGAAAATAAACTTAAACTTAATGATCGTGCTGCAAGCAAAAACTAATAATTTAAATAAACTAAAACAAACTAATAATAATACTATAATAATAAATTAAGAAACAAGAACTAAAATTAAATTTTACCTAGCCACTAAAGTAACTAATTATATGATTTTTAATGTAATTAAATGAATGAAAATGAATATCACAACTACTGCTAATTTTGTTAAAATTACTACACATTACATATAAAGGTGATTTTAATAGAACATTCGTATTACAACTGCAACTGTAAAAAGTCATGGGATGCCGTGAGTTAATTCTAGGAACCAGAAAAATTATCTTATTAACAAGAGCAATACAGTCAATCTTGTTGTTTAGTAATTTATGTAAAAATGCAATACTTGAGATAATTCCCCTAACTTCTAGAGAATTGATATTAAATGTCCTTTTTTGACAGTATTTATGAAAAGAAGAAACTAGGAAAGAGAAAAAACAAAAACATAAAAAAAAGTTTCCAAAATTAGAAAGTGTGAAGTAAGTCAGAAAAGTCTAAGCCTAGCCAAGTGACCGATAAGATTCCCTCAAAAACCAAAATTTTGACAGCTTTTGACAGTATTTATGAAAAGAGGAAACAAGGAAAGAGAAAAAACAAAAACACAAAAAAAAAAGTTTCCAAAATTAGAAAGTGTGAAGTAAGTCAGAAAAGTCTAAGCCTAGCCAAGTGACAGATAAGATTCCCTCAAAAACCAAAAGTTTGACAGCTTTTGACAGTATTTATGAAAAGAAGAAACAAGGAAAGAGAAAAAACAAAAACACAAAAAAAAAGTTTCCAAAATTAGAAAGTGTGAAGTAAGTCAGAAAAGTCTAAGTCTAGCGAAGTGACAGATAAGATTCCTTCAAAGACCAAAATTTTGACAGCTTTTGACAGTATTTATGAAAAGAAGAAACAAGGAAAGAGAAAAAACAAAAACACAAAAAAAAAGTTTCCAAAATTGGAAAGTGTGAAGTAAGTCAGAAAAGTCTAAGCCTAGCCAAGTGACCGATGAGATTCCCTCAAAAACCAAAATTTTGACAGCTTTTGACAGTATTTATGAAAAAAAGAAACTAGAAAAGAGGAAAAACAAAAACATAAAAAGAAAAGTTTCCAAAATTAGAAAGTGTGAAGTAAGTCAGAAAAGTCTAAGCCTAGCCAAGTGACAGATAAGATTCACTCAAAAACCAAAATTTTGACAGTATTTATGAAAAGAAGAAAATAGGAAAGAGAAAAACAAAAACATAAAATGAAAAATTTCCAAAATTAGAAAGTGTGAAGTAAGTCAGAAAACCGACAAACGGAACAAAATTTTCATAAAAAATTGTTGAATTTTTATGTTTTCTAATATAGTTTTCTTCAGTTTGCTTGAAAGTGGGAGCGGTGTTGTAAAAATCCTTGTTTGGTTTTGATTTCCGTTGTTTCCGTAATTGGATCAATTGGCTATCAGATCCCTCTCGTAAGTGGTGGCGTGTTTGTTAAAAATCGTCTGGCCTGCTGTATCAGCTACCGTATCGGAATATTTACATTCCAAACAACCTCAACTTTGTTCTATCAAATTTAATTATCCAAAGTCGGGAATTCGGTCCGAAGCAGCTTCGTCCGTTTATCTCCCGTCCCATTAATAAATTTCATTTTATTGACTCGTTCCTAAATTGGTCGACTACCGTGCGGCCTCCACGTCCACAATTTGCGTAATTAAAATTAACATTATAATCTCCCGAGACGGCCAATTAAAAGACGTGTCGGATATTGAATAATAATCGCCACTGCTACTAGAGTTAGTTAAGCGTTACGAGAAGCGATTTACGTAAATTAAAGAACTCGACGGCAATTTGTGAAATTATTTCGCAGAATTGCGGCCGAGAGTGGGAACGCGAGAGAAGTGGTGGCCGACTCGAGCAGCCATTGTGCGAAATCGAACAAAAATAGAGGAAACACTTCTCAGAATTTAATTAATTAGCTTTATCGCGCTTTCGATTCGCAACTAATCCGAGAGCAACGCCCGCTCTATTTCGGCCCCCCTGTATATGAAAATTCGCGAAGGCCGCTAGATCCCGCCGCTCATTATCTCCACCTTTGAAGCTAACCGCTACGTTTAATTCAGAATAATTCGTCGACAATCCTTGAATGTTATAAATCTTTCGCCCATAATAGGTGTGAAGGCGCGATTAATTTCTAGTAATCAACTAGGGTCAAGAACTCGCATTGATCTTCACTTTTATTTCACGAATTTGAATTGAAAATTTATTCGGCCGCGAAAAGAGCAGCGTAATCGGGCCATTGTTTGGTAATTAACGATTTACAAACTGTCGCAGACTGCGTCAGTTGATTGCTTCCTCGACTGTGCCTCAAAAAGTCAATTGCGCCCGATGGAAATTTCAAGGATTGAGTCCTTAATTCCCGCGTTAATTTGTGTTTTAAATGAGTTGGAACGTGGAGTAAAAATAAAAAATTCGGTGGGGCCGATCGTCGCTGCGATAGGAGGAAAGTCGTCGTTACGTCAGTCGATGTTATTTCGTTTCAACTTGTTGAGGACGTGTCTGGGAATTTCGACGCGACTAACGAGAGGACCATTGCTTTTCCAAAACACGTATCTTCACGATTTGGCTAATTGGAACAATAAATTGTTGGTACGGTGTCCAGTTTTAATAGGCTGATTGTCTTTCGTCCCATGGCATCTGTTTGGGCAACCAGTGGCCCGGCTGAGTCGTCGAAGCCACTTTTTCCACCTTTTTTGCAATTAATTTGATGGCTGAGGATCGATGGATGGGTGGAGGAGAGTTTTATTACCCGTGTCGGCCACCGATCGGATTTATTCCACCACTAAGTCAACAAAATCAAACGCAAAAGCTTAACAACTCCGAGACAGGAAATGCCGAATTTTGGGTAACAAGGCCCTGAATTACTTAACATAAATCAAAGAAGCAATTTTCGAAGTGAATCAACATACGTTGTTACACCTTGACACTGTATTTGCCAAAGTTTATAAGGGAGTAATCAAAATCACTTGATATTACCTACCTATTAAAAAAAAAAAATTGAAAAAAATAAAACACAAATAAAATAAAAAATTTTGGAATTATATTTTGAGGCATCTATAAATTTAAAACTGATTACAAACTCAGACATATAAAAGAATCTCAGAACAAAAAATTAACATAAATTAAAAGTTTAGACAGTTTAAACAATTTTAACATCGACAGATCAGAAAAAAATCAGACTATAAAAATACTAAATTTTGAATAAATCGAAGGAAACGAAAAGAAATTTGAAGAATACAAAAAATAGAAAAACTCAGCATCTGAAAAAAAATCGACTTTTCGAAACCAGTACCTAAGTGAACTCAATTTAATATTTTTTTTAAACTGGTTACAGAAGTACAAATAACTTGAATTAGAGAAAATTTAGGATTTAGAGGGTTTAGTCAATTAGAACATCTTAATAAATGCAAGGCAACTTTATAGTTCAGACGAACAAAGTTTCGATTTTTTGTTTTTTTTTTGGTTTTTTTCTTGAAGTAAAAATCAAATTTTGAGGACAATCTGGGACAAATTAGAAGAAGAGAAGTATAAGAGAATTGAACAACAAAAAAGACAATAACAAAATTAGCTGTACCCATTGCTTTTATTATTTTGTAGATTATAAGCTATCAGCAATTGAAAAAAAAAATTTAAAACCAGTAGATCACGGAAAAATCACGGAAGAAAAAATTACTTTCAGATCTTTCACATACGCAGCGAAAATCACAAACAATCTCTTAACTTGAAAGGAATTTGACAATTTTAATAAGAAGCAGCAAATTTAAGACACTAGGTTTCAAGCTGTTTTTTTTTTAAATAAGTTCATCCAGCAATTTTTTTTAAGTTTCTCAGAATTTAAATGTAAGAGAAAAATAAATTAAATTTTCAAATTGAACAGGTTTATTATGCTTAAAAGTGCAGATTAAAAAATTAGAAACATTATTGTGCTGTTCAAAATAGTATTTATCAGAAATTAAAAAATATTTTCTGTAGCAATATTTTTCGTTTTTTGTAAATGAACTCAAGGAGCTTGTCTTTCCGTGCCAATTTGAGGCAGTAATTGTGTAATTATCCTTGCGTAATTATTTAATTTTTTCGCGAGAGCAACTTGGACGTATCTGGTAGCTCGAGATAAGCATCTCGGTTAATAAATCGTCCGTTATAGAAATGGAAACCATCGGCGAATGAATCAATTCAGTGGCAGTAAATTAGCAATCTCATAGGCCCTCCTCAATCTCGGTTCTTCTCGCCTTTGCCGCGAAAATCCATAAATAAAAATTTCGAAAGAGGATTTATCGTAAAGTAATTAGTTTTCGAAACGGCAGCTCGAGCGGCCGTTGTAAAATAACAAGATCACCTCCCGAACCTAATTTATAACCCGTAAGAATGCGGACTATTAATAATTTAAATGTTAATTTGTTAATTAATGATACAAATTGCTTTCTGAAATGTGTTTTATGATTTCCCAATAAGGCCTCTCGGCTTTAATTACCCGACTCGTTGTTTCTTCAGATCTAGATCAAAGCGACTTAACGATTGTCTGACTCTAAATTCGTTCATTTTTGCGCTAATTGGCTCGCCAATAAAACCCACATTTAACCGCATCCCATGCAACCATAAACCAAACTCACATTTGTTCCAAACAGAAACAAACTCCTTTTCTGACTTTTTCAACTCGAAAATCAGTTTAAGCTACGGAAAACTATAAGTTAGGAGACGAAACGAGATTTAAAACTGCGCCCAAAAAAGATAGTATGGTGAGAGCGCTCGTTTCGGCGCCAAATCGTTTTAAATTAATTTAAATTCAACCAGTTACTAATTATTTGGAAAAAACTGCAGAAATGTTAAGCTCTGCCAACTAAAATTTTCATAAGAAACACGAAAAAAATATATTTAAATATTTGCGCTTCGTCCCGTATTTTTCAAAACGCTGAAAGTACGGTTGAAGATACAAGAAAAATGTTTAGAAGAAAGTTGTAGAGAATTAAATTTTCTTTAAAAAAGTCCGTGAGACTAAATCTCTATCATCAACGGTTTAGGCCCTAAGGACGCTCAAAAGCGCTCAAGCGACGGATTCGTTTAATTTTACCGATGGTCAAGTATTTTTAAGTTAATTTATGCCAAAACTGAAGAAGATAGGAATATGGTGTCGCGGACTTTTTTATAGGAAATTTAATTTTCTACAACTTTGTTCCTAACACTTTTTTTGTACCTTTAACCGTATTTCCAGCGTTTTGATAAATGTGCGACAGTACGCAAAGAATTAACGCCTAGGACTATCAATTTGCGTTCCACCTTATATTTTTGCAAACGCTGTGAATTCGGTTAAAGATACAAAAAAAGTGTAAAGGACAAAGTTATAGAGAATTAAATTTTCTACAAAAAAGTCCGCGACACCATATTTCTATCTTTAACGGTTTTTGTATAAATTAACATGCAATACTTGACCACCGGCAAAATGAAGCAAATCTGTCGCTTGAGCGGCTTTGGACGACTTTGGGGCCTAAATGGTTGAAGATAAAGATATGGTTTCGCAGACTTTTTTGTAGGAAATTTAATTCTCTACAACTTTTTTCCTAACATTTTTCTTGTATCTGTATCCGTATTCGGAGGGTTTTGATAAATCTGAGGCAGAACACAAATTAGTAATAGTTTGAAATTTTTTCAAATGTAGTTTACGGTAGAATTTTTGCATTATCTTTATTTTTGCTATTTAGAATTTAATGTTCTATCTGTATGTATTTTTTGTTTGCTTTGTACTAACCGTCAAACAAATACAACTATTTTTTTTAAATTATTGCTCTGAAAACTTAGATGGTAATGAATCAGCGCTCTCTGGCGACATTAATGGAACTATCGAACATGAGAACGTTTTATTTGTGCGTCGTTTCATATCCTAACCTTTAGATATCCGTAGTTAAAATTTAAAACAAACTGTACCAATTGTTAAAAAATTAAAACCAAAAAAAAAAAACCAAAAAATATAGGATGTTTCATTAACAAACATAGGTTTGTACCTATTGTAGCTAGGTAATTTTGCACCCTGTATGAATAAAAACAATTTTAAAGAATTTTAGGAAAGACTTTTGTAAAAAAAATATAAAAAAATCGTGTTTTAATGTTTTCTTTTGGAGAAATTATTTCTGAGGACCTCAATTTTTTAAATAAAACCCACGTTTAAAAACAAACATTTAATAGCATCCTATGTACATTATAATACAACGAAATTAAATAAACCTTTGTACATCATAAACAAACACATTTATACAAAACAGGAAAAGTCTCTTCAGTCTTATGGAAAGATTGCACTCCGCCACAACCACTCACTGTCATTGGGGTATGTTGAGGATGTGCCCCGGCGCCCCCGGAAAGGCGAAATGCGGGGGCCGGTGCGCCATGGCCGCCAGAAAGGGGCTCACTAGGGGCGGCGCCCCGCCCGGGAAAATCCCGAAACTGGGGGGCAAAAGCGGCCTCGCCGACAGCCGCAGCTTCTCCAGCTCGGCCTCCTGGAGCCGCTTGGCCTTCGCCCTCCGGTTCTGGAACCAGATCTTGACTTGGGTCTCCGTCAGCCGCAGCGAACTGGAAAACTCTGCCCGCTCGGCTATGCTCAAGTACTGCTTGTCCCGGAATTTTTTTTCAAGGGCTAGGAGCTGTTGCGTTGTGAAGGGGGTGCGCGGCTTTCGGTTGGGTTTGTGCTTCCGGAGGGCGCAGCGCACGATGGGGGGACCCGTGGGGGCGCTGGCTGCAGCAAAAAGCACGTGTCAATTAAACTGAATGGGAAAAAGCGGTGGCAATAGCCGCTCGAAACAAGATAGCAAATAAATTTTACATGCATTGCGCAGATATACCGTAATAATCGTTTCCAATTAGATTTAATTAATATCGTACTAGCACTCGATCGCAATAACAAGCGCGCATCCAGATAAAAACAAGCGAATGACGCATTATTTATGAGAATAAATCAATACGTACAGTTGGAATAAATCAGACGTTAATTGCGTTCGACACTGTTAGGACAAAGAATGCGTTTGTGTGAAAGGACAGCAGCTCGCACAAAATCTAACACTCAACAAATTTGCAAAAGAAATAACGTTTAACTTAAAAATTTAAAAAAATCGTCCAAATAACAAAGTTTAAAATTTTTATTTTATTTTTTTATTTTGTAATCAAGTAGGCACCAAATTCATCCGTTAAAACTGCCTTTGTTCTAAAGCAATAATTTGACAAATTGTTTGTAGAATTTTAATGTTCTTAAAAATAACTTGACAGGAGAACAGTTATTTTGTGACCGACTGTACTCAAATTCAAGCTGTGTGAAACTGTCTTTTTCTGTTTAAAAAAGAAAGTTTTTTGGCATTTTTTATGTGTGAATCAATTTGGAAGAAACAAAAAACTTTATTTTTATTATTATTTTTATTATTTGGGGTTGTTTTTGTTGGTTTTAACAAAACGCTCACCGAGATTTTTGTTTATTTATTTATTTTATGGATTATTTTTCGGCCTTTGCCGGGATTTATTCTACAGTAAAACAAATTAATTAAAACTGTTTTTTTTTGTTCAAAATATGTTAAATTTGGTCTTGGCGTTTTTCGTGTGTAAATCAGACTTCAATTTAAATAAAAATTTGCCAATATTTTGTAGTGTTTTATTTTTAAAAATTATTCTCAAAAAATTCAAATAAAGATATTAAACGTGAGAAAATCTGATATGATACACAATTTGAGCAGCGTAAAACTGTCTTTACTGTTCGGAGTTAGAATATATCAGATATTGCTTGGTATTTTTCGTCAAAATGTAATCAATTTAATTAATCGAAAATTATTTAAAAAAATATTGAATATTAAACAATTTAGCAGATTACTTGTTAACAAATGACTTGTTTTTTAATTCAAATAAAATTCGAGTGTGTAATAGTGATTTTTTGTGGGATTTTTTTGTGTAAACCAGTCTTTAATCAAAGTGAATCCAAACGAATAAATTAAGATTCTCAAATTGTTGCTAGAGGATTAGATTTAAGATAAAAATATAATTTAAAACGTCTTGCAAAATGATTAATTCACGTTCTGTGAACAGGTACTGAAAGGAATTCACTTTTGATAAATTCAATTAGGCTTTTAAGAGTAATTTATGCGAGATTCTTGAGATTTATTTGAATAAAAGGAGTAATAATTTCAGGAATTTAGAAGGTAATGATTTATATTTAATTTTATTTAAATTTAGTACAACTTTTTGTCGGCAGGCCACTCTTATTTAAAAGCTGATATTATTAAAAAAGCAAAAATTGAAAAATTTTGTTCTGTGTAACTCAGGCTTTAATTAGGGTGAACTAAATTGCAGATTTCCAAAAATTCAAATTTAATACATTTCAATAAAACCAAAACGCTGCCAACTTGATTTTAAAATCGCAGGCCATTTTGATGAGAAACTGAATGGTATTCTGTCGTAAATTTTGTTCCATGTATGGCATGCTTTAATTACATTGAACTGAATCTCTGAAAATCCAAATTTGTTCTGTAATTCATTCAAATATTTTGTGCCTTTGGATACTGATTACCTAAATAAGTGTACTGAAAGGAATGTAATTCTGATAGAATCAATTAGACTTTTAGTCGTATAGCAAATAAATTCGACATTCCAGAAATTTATTTAAATAATCGCAATTTAAGGAATTTAGAAGGTAATAAACTGTAATGAATTTGAGTTACTTTTTTGTGTGAAAATGCAAATTTGTCACTGAAGTAAATTAGTGTAAATCGTAATTGATACATTTATTTTACAAATACCTAATCACATTCTTAATAAAACCTGTATACAGGGTGTCCCAAACAAATTTGTAAAAGGTCAAATTATTACGAAAAAATATAGAAAAAAGCCCCTGTATCACCTAAAACTATTTTCAAGGCAAAATACAGGATTAGACAAAGATACTTAATTGCTAGTGTTTTAGAAAAAAAAAATAAAAACTTGTTAAATGAAAAATTATAAACACGGTGTTCCCTTTAAAAATTTTAAGTTACCCAAGTTTTAATTTCTTAACCGCAACTCTCTAAAGATAATTTTGTTAAAAAGCATATACATTTTATTATTGATCTTGGTTTAGATGTAATGAATAAAAAATTGTTTTCCGCAAAAATGTCATAATAGACCAATAAATGTTTAGTTTATGAAAATCCACATCCAAAAAATCGAAAATCGAAACTATTGATTCGATTTTTATCTTCTACAGAGTATTTCAGAAATGAGATGAGAAACAATACTACATTCTTCGAACCATAATCTGTGCAATGACATATTCCTTGAAAAAAAATCAAAGTGTTCGTTTAAATTATAAGAGATTTTTTTGTATTTCTTCTTAACCAGCTCTATATGTAGAAATAAGTACGCAAACTGTTAATACTGTTGTGTTAAATTTTATTTACCTTTCCGTTTATTGTAAATTAGATGAAAACGAAAATAAATTAAAACACCTACTCAAATTTTGTCACTGAGTGTATAAAAAGAAAGCAAAGGTGCTTGGTATATATTTGATGAAGCGAAATTAAAATAAAATTGAGAAAATTTGTTCAATTAGGAATTTCTTAAAATTATTTACATTTTCACATCAAGTTAAGTAGATAAAACTAAAATACGAAGTTTCGCCAAGTTTTCTTTGTTAAAAGGTATCCAAAAATATTTAGGTAACAGACAAACAAATGATTTTAGTCTTTGGTAATTGTGAAAAACAGTGTCAAGTTATATTACAAATGACGAAAGTTTTGATAAGTTAGTGTATTAGAGACAATTGATTTTATTAAAGATCTAGGCGTATTTTTTGGTTACAGTAAGTAACCATGGCTTTACAGAAATGTCGTACTGTTCATATAGACTTTGTTTTTTATGTAAGCCAACTAATGTAACTGATATTTTAAGTATGGTTCACTTTAATGTTACAATTCTCTTTTAAACGGCTTATCTTTGGACGCAAATAGTTACTTATTTATTGTCTATTGTAAAATCTTACTTTGCGGGGAGGAGGAGCGCATGAGAGACCCCCAGGCGAATGGCCACTGCGGGTGCCCCAGCCTGGGCACGGAGGGATGCAGCGGCTGCGGTATTAAAACGGTGTGAGCGGAACTAGGACTCAGACTCTCCCTGCCGTCGGTGTCGTCGTCGTCCACCGTGATATTCTCGTCGTCGTCGTCCCGATCGCTCAGCCTGTGCTCGTCCTCCTCGTCCTCCTTCTTCGACAGCAGCGACTCCACGCTGAAGGAGATCTTCGATTTGATTTCTGTTTTCGTTTCTTCCATCTTTGGCACTCACTCATCAAAACTCACTCGAGACGTCGTCGGACTGTTGCTCGCAGCGGACTGAAACCGTGGCGGAGAAAGCGTGGTGAGGGAGCATGCAGTCGAGGGCGTGGAGTCACAACGGACTCCTCCCTCTCGTTATTAGGCAAAACGAGCGGAGAATTGATGACCCGGGGATAGCAGCTTTGACTGGCGTGATTTTCGCATATTATATTATTTGTCGGCTGCGTTTGCTGTATTAATTTAAATTGATTGAGGGCCGCAGCGCCCGAGGGGCCACGAATGCACAGGGTGGGACAGTTGGACACAGAACACTCGGTATACTGTTTTGCATAAATAGGCACAGACGCAAAAATCAACACTAAAACTTTAATGAAATTGTGTTTCTAAACAGCTGGAGATAAAAAAATCTATTTGCTCTACGAGAAATTAATAAAGTTACTGAGGATGATTTAAATATTAAAACCGAAACTAGTTTTTTTCTATGATCTGTAATTGTGCTTGTTACTAATTTTTTATTTCAGCTTTGACGACGCTAATTTATAAACTGAGCGAATTTTTGAGTAGCAAATAAACAAATAAAATGTAGGAATTTTAGTACAGTCGGTTATTTTGAAAATGTCGTGCAAATATTGCAAATTAACGCAACTCTGTGCTTATTAGCATATCATTTAGGTAAGTATCGGAAAATTATCAAAGGTATCAGGTACAGCAGGAGGCAAAAAAATCCAAATTTTATGACGCTTTATTGAAATTGTGTTCAGATTTTTATTCTACAATAAATAATAAAAAAAGTTTAGCTTATGCAAAAGCTCAACAACTGCAACTGTACTTGTTTTTTATTTTTTATTCCAGTTTTGAATTTTGAATCAAATTTTTTGGTAACAAATAAAAAAATTAAATAATATGAAAGAATGATGGTACAACCAGTTATTTTGACAATGTCATGACACTATTGCAAATAAACGTAATTTTTTAAATTCTATAAATTTTGTAATAATTTTTATTTCGCTGTACTAGCTTTTTATGGTAATTACATACTCTTATTACTCGTAAACAATAGAAAATAAAATGCGTATAATTTTTCAGTCACTCAGTATCTAGATACTACCTTGAAAAATCCTAATTTAATCATGAGATACAAAATATTTTCAGTTTAGACAATTTTTTACAAAAAGCAATTACTTAATTAAACTCTTTTGCAAAAACTTTAAAAAAATTTTAAAAATTTAAGTGGCAGATCGTTGTCAGTTTAATAATTTCTAATCAAGGTGGCATGTTGGTTTAAAATTAAGTTGGCAACATTGAAAAATGTAGACACAAACGATTTACAATTTCTTGTTTCTGTTTATTTATTTTGCTAACTTACCTAAAACGATATAGAAATTTAACCACTGACAACTTGATTTAGACGTAATAATATACTATGTACTTCTTTTTTATGACTTTAACGTCAAAAACGGTAAAGTGGCTTGTGAATTCTAAAATAAATTGGCAACAGTAATGAATGTAGCAACAGAAGATTCAAGATTTCACAATTTTTACATCTTCTGACTTCGTTTTTAATGTTGCCAACTTAAAGTCACAGTTCAGGTGATTAAAAATTTAATGAACTTTTAGAGTTTTTGCTTGTTTTTATTTTTTACATATTTATGAAGTTGGCAACAATGAGAAATGTAGATATAAAAGGTACGAAACTTTATTTTTACATATTCTGTCTTTGTTTTACACTTTGCCAACTTAAATAGGTACAGACAGAGACCATTTTTAACAGAAATTTAGTTATTGACTCCAAAATTAATGTAAAAATAGCACATTTTGAAAAAACGTCATACATATCATGAGGAGTTTAAATATGAAATCATCCTGCTCAGCATAGCTTGTAAATTTAAAATTAAGTTGGCAAGTTGGCAAGTTGCCAACTTAGATGCTTTAGTACAAAGTCATAGACGACTTAATCAAAGATGAACCATTGTTATAGTATTAATTTATAAAACATAATGTTTTAACACTGTTTTAACATCAATAGAAAACATCAAACTAAGCTAAAAAAAGTTAATATCAGATTTAAAGTTGCTAATTTTTTACCCAAATGGCTTGTAAATTTAAAGTTAAGTTGGCAACATGGAGGAAGGTTGAAACAAAAGCCAAGATACTTAATAATTTTTTTATTCTTTTTTGCTGCTGCTTTTTTATCAGAAATTTATAAACTGATTAAACTTATTTTGTTTTGGTCATATTTAAGAACGTCATACAAATTTAAATTGAAATGTCAGATCAATCAGCTAAAAATGTCCAAAATATGATTCAAAATTTCTGATCAAAGTAGCCTCTAAATAGGTAAGTTGGCAACATTGACGATTGTGCATACAAAAAAAAACACTTTTTTCTACAATTTCTGTACAAATGATGCCAATTTAAGTTTAAAATTACAAACTATACTTTAATCAGAAATTTAGCCACTTATAAACATTACTATCTTCTTAACGTTTTGGACATCTTTCGAAAATCTCAAAGTAACTTTGAGAAATTTAATTGTTAGACTGAAAATAATGATTAAATAAATTCTGCTCTAAGTGGCACATGAAATTATTAAGTTGGCAACATTGAAGAATGTAGTGACAAAAGATACAAGACTTCATAACTATATCTTCTGTCTTTGTTGCTCAATATTGGCAACTTAAGATCATTAAGTCATAGCCAATTTGACCAAAAGACCAAAAAAAATTATAATTTAACAATGGTTAATAATCTGATTTAAACTTTTTTTTGGCATAAAGCGAAAAAAAGCAAGAGTCGCTTTTTCCTGCCCTCGTAGCTACGTAGATCGTCTTTAAATTTCCAACTTGTAGTAATTAAAAAAACAGTTTTGTAAGGTTCAACGTTCACTTTTCTCCTTACATTAGCATAAATGTTCAAATATTTCCTTCCCTCATTGTTGGCAAGCCCATTTGTCTCCATTTTTAATCACAAAAAGCCTTCTCGCTTACACATCGCGATCCTCAGGCCGCGCTATCACAAAGCGCGTAAAAAATTAGGCCCTATCTAATTAGGGAGCCATTTAGAAGTGTCGAGAGCCACCTCATAAATAACCCTTGTTGTAGGGAAGCCACCCCTTTGTAATTTTTTGCGCACACCTATCATGAGTCACTCACTCGCTCATTTCCATTGGTAAAAATAATTTCGCGTTGGAATTGATTCATTTTTGTGTGTCATTTATAACTCTGTATCACAACCGGACGACATAACCGTAAATTATGTCATTTTCTCATTATTTACATATGGAAAACATTCGCTTTTTCCAGCAAAACGTCGCTACATATGTCACGCATGAATAACTCCCCGATGTAAAAATCCCCTCTCCCGTTTCATGCTCAACTTAAACAAGTAAACGATAGCATTAAATTGATTTTATTGCCCCCTCTTCACCGGCAGCCAATCGGGAGGGAGGAGACAGCCGGCCGAGGGGCGGGGAGAAACTCTTTCGCTTGCCAATGACAGGTCGAGGGTGCCCCTTATTAAATTATCCCCTACTGCTGTTGTTGCCTTGTACTCAATTATTCTCGTTCCAACGTAATTAATTTGTTCCTGGCTTTAATTAATTTCGGGCGGGATCGAGCGGACTCGGATCGGCTCGGCCTGCGGACCACCAAGGAAGGGTTGAGCGGATTAGGGATGATTGACAGGGGAAATACCCAAGGGACGAAAATGACGTTTTCGACTCTTGGGCACGTTCGAGAGATAACGGTTTACGACTGTGACACCACGAACATGTGTAATTGGTTTATTCCGATAAACACATTGGGCAATTGATAAAAATTGAATGTTTTGTAACAATAATAATTAATTTAATATCTCGACTTGTGACCCCAATCGTTGACAATTTAATTATTTCGATCAATTTTCGTCAAGGTTGTGCAAAGTGACACGAATTTAGCGAACTTTGAACCGTGATGATCCGAGAAAAAGTTACCAGCTAATCTGTTTGTTAATTAACGGAATCGTGATGGGAGCGATAATTTCGGTACTAATTATCGTGGAAACAAAGAACACGGAAATTCAAATTTTGGACTACTTTTGAATGTTTGAAAGCTTGTTTCAGGATTTACACGTCGTTACAACTAATTTTTATCTCGATGTGCTTGGGAAATTTTTGGCTTGGAGAAGTAATCATTCAATTTGTTCTCTTTAAACAGTGTAATAAAAATAAATTGCTTCGAAATGTAATTAAGATAAGGGGAAAAACACGAATTGGGTTTAGGTCATGGCCCACGATTAGACGTGTCCGAATCTGCAAATAGATAACAAATTTTGTTAAACAGTTGGAAATATTCTCCTATTAATAATCATAATTTAAGCAATTTTTGCCCCATTTTTAAAATTTCGGTTTTTTGATTTTTTAAACTCAGAAATTCTTTGAGAAAGTTGATTTTCTAACACATTTTCAATTTTGTGGATTTAAAAATTATAAATTTTAATTCAAAAGTTTCTAACTTTAATTTGAAAGTGGAAATTTCGGATGTAATTCTCTGATCTCCAAACTTATAAGCTGTATTTCCAATTTAAACATTAACGCAGTTTTACAGCCAGAACTAAAAAAAAATTATACACTTTTCTGGTCTTTTTCAAAATTTCAATACAAAAATTTGACTTCATAAGTTTCAAATCTGCCTTAAACTTTTTGATTTTTTTTTTTAAACTAGAAAAGGGACAAGTTGGCTATTTTGATTTTGCCTCGTGGGTAAGATTTCTTGTAGTAGGTATAAGTTAGAATTTATTTGTAGCAATTGAAGCTAAGATTCTTTTGTTTAAACTTAAAATTCTACAAAAACTTAGCAAAACCACTATTAAAAAGTTAGATTTTGAACAACGTCAAACTTTAAATCGCGATTCGTTCGCTTCTAAATTCAAAAAGTTGCTCACAAAGTCTCAACTTTTGAGCTTAAAAGTCAGAAAATGGTATTTTTGACTATTATTCTTTGTTTTTCAAACTTATAGTTTTTATAGCACTTTATGGTTTTAAAGTATAACTAAAAATTGTGACTTCTTCTAAACTTAGAAATCTGACTAAAAATTTGTGAATGTTTTACTTTTAGAAATAAAAACTTCCATGAAATAAATTATTTACAGTTTGAACTTGAAACCTTCAACATCTAGAATCCTTATTTTGAAATTTAAATTTAGCGTTCGTGGTATAAGTATCTAAAGATTGCGTAAAAAATTTGAAGTTTAAATTCATAAATTAGATAAAAGCTTTGTTACAAGTTTTTTTAATTTTATTCAAAAATTGAAGTTTAAAAATCAGATTTAAAAAAAAACTTTTCTGAAATTCTTAAGATTTCTTATAAAAAATATTGTCTTAAAATTTAGAAAAATGTATAATTTTTTTATTTCTACTTGCAAACTTTAGAAATAACTTGTTAGTCAGAATTTGGAAATTTGCATGAGTATTATTAGATATTAAGTCTCTGAAATGAAAAATTTATTTTATGGGATTACTTCTTATTATAATCCAGAATTAATGTGTGGCCAAGATTCTCCCGTTTAATATTTGACCATAAAAAGGTAAAAGACTAAGTAAGGTAAGGTAGTAAGGTTAAAATTTTTACTGAGAAAGTTCACAAAGTGGATATTCTGGCTTACTTTTTACAATTTCTAACTCAAATACCACCAACTTTTGGTTTAAAAATAATTGTTATCTGAATGTAAAAATTCTGAATTTTTAATGCAAGTCTAAAGATTTATTTGTGCAGCATGAAAGTCAAAAGTTTAGATTAAAGCCAGAATTTAAAAGCTAAATTAAGTCTTAAGAATTGGAAATTCTTAAAATCCAACGTTTTTTATAACTTTCCAACTTAAAGACGTCAGAATTTATAAATTAAAGCCCTGAAAGCGTAAAATCTGAAAACGCAGCTACGAAATTTAGAATTCGTATTTTGCGAGTCAAAATTATGGGCAGTAAAATTTTGAGTAAATAATTAATAAATCAAGGAACGTTGGTTTCTATCTAGAGTTCCTAGAGTTTCCAAAATCTTACAAACCTAAAATTTTTGCAGATTTTAGTTCAAAGTTTCACCGAAATGAATGAATAAAGTCTAGAATTTCGATTTTCTAATTTCTATTATAAGTATATGTCTACCAATATAACGATTAAATAACTGAGCTCAAAGTTTCATTTTTTAAGCTAGAAATTCGGTGTTTGAACGGAAATATTCCTTCCATTGCCATTTTCTCCTCGCTGATCACTTCGTCCATTCGCCTTGTGCCCTTATCACCAGGTACCGCATTATTTCATCATTGCCGCCACAAATTGCCTTTGTAAGACGTGCAAACGGTCCGATTTATCGGCCGTAAAACCTCACAAGGGTTACTTGCGAATTAATCCGTCCTCGCGTAGCAAATCGACCTTCTCTAATAGTTGGAAATAAAATCGACGATTGGTCGATCGGACGCTCCAATGGCCCATGGGCTAATTTGATATTAAACGTAACACGAAATGATTACAGTGCCACCGAATGCACCATCTAATGGTATCGGAATTGACGCGAATGCTGGTAAGAGCGATATGGTTGTGTTTGAGCAGAGACCATGACGACCGGTTAACAATCGAAATCGCAGCCATCTGCCGCTGGCTTTGAGACCATCTCCCCTAATAATGACTCGTAAACGTTTGCTAAATATACTCGACTCTCACTATATTATTTCATAGCGTGAAACGGATAATTTATAAACGTCAAGAGGGACGACTGGTTGGGCCATTGTTAAGGACATGATTAACTCGGATACGAGGACCTTTTAGGGCCTCGTTTGTAATTTTTAATACGCTTAATTGTCCAAGCGCCAAAAAAAGCCAGAAGGAGCGCTTCCACAGCTCCCTGTCTCCGATAATAGGAGTCTCATTTCAAACTATTCAAAACAAGTTGTAGAATTTTCTTAGAAAATTTTATTCCAATGTTTTGACCATAATTATAAAAATACTGTGAGAAAAAATCAGTTTT
The DNA here is from genome assembly GCF_031307605.1 of Tribolium castaneum. Classification (NCBI taxonomy): domain Eukaryota; kingdom Metazoa; phylum Arthropoda; class Insecta; order Coleoptera; family Tenebrionidae; genus Tribolium; species Tribolium castaneum. The sequence continues at coordinate 24,704,619 of NC_087395.1, read as the reverse complement.
TAGAATTAGTTAACTTCGATGAGTTTAATTAAAAACATTCAATTAAAAAATTAGAAAAAAATTTTTAAACAAATTTGTAGAGAGTACACAAAATATGTCAAAAAATTATATGGAATATCTACCTAGACGAATTTTGTATAATTAAAAAAAAACTTGCTGAATAAAGAAAAATGCAAATGTATTTATAGAAAAATTTTGAGTAAAGTTTAGAGATTATAATAATTGCAAATAATGATCTGGAAAAGAATTTATAAGAGAATTTAAAGAAAAATCCAGATTTCAGATCGAGTATCGACTTTAGAAGAGAGTCAGATAAAAAATTATCTGGAAGAATTTGAAAATAGAGAAGAATTTTGAAAAGACGTAAAGTAGAAAGTAAACATAATTTGAAGAATGTAGAAAACTTGGAGAATTTTTGTAAAGAAGCAAACGAAGAACAATTAATAATAAATATTCCAAAAATATAACAAATATAACAAAAAAATTTTGATCAGAGTTTAAAAACTAATTGTACAAAAGCATCTGAAAAAAAAGATTTCTGAAATAATCAAGAGAAGTCCAAATTTTAGACCTGGACACAGCTTTAGAAAAAAAACAGAGGATGACCCTAAGAAAAAACTTGGAAAAGAGTAGAGAACAAAAAAGCTCTAAGCTCTAAGCAACAAATGAAGAACAATTAATAATAAATATTCCAAAAATATAACAAAAAAATTTTGATCTGGGTCTAAAAAATAATTGTACAAAAGCATCAGAAAAAAAAATGATAAAAAATCTAAAGATGGATTTCTGAAATAATCTAGAGAAGTCTAGATTTTAGACCTGGACACAGCTTTACAAAAAAAAACAGAGAATGATAGAAAAACTTAGAAAAGAGTAGAGAACAAAAAAGCTCTAAGCAGAAGAACAAATGCAGTGTAGAATCTAACAAAGATTTTGGAGAGTGTAGAAAAAATGCAGTATTGTTTATGAAATAAATATAAAGAAGCAAATGATGATCAATTTATAATCAAAATTTGAATCTAATAAGCAATTGTAACTAATCTGCAGTCTAATGAGTAGACATAAGAGCAATTAAAGTTGAACATTGGGAAATTTAATTCTTAAACTCAAAATTTTAACATTTATACTTTTAATTTTAGGAAAACGGAAACTGTGAATTTTCTAGAAAAAATGCAAACATCGAAGTCTGATTTTCTATTGTTAGAGTTACCTTTAGAATTCTAACTTTTAGCTATTATTAGTAAATAGTTGAGATTTTAAATCTCGAAAATATTTCAACTAATTCCAACATGACATAACTCTGACTTAAATTTTACTCTCAAGCTATGGATTTTACATTTCCTACTAAAAAAATTCTAGTTTAAACATTTTAAACATTATTGTGAAGTCTTCAGCAAGTAATTATAAGAAACACTTTCTGCTGAGTTATTTGGTAATTTTTTAGTCGAGTTTCAGGAGTGATCGTTCGGAATTACTCCGAGAGAATTGGAAAAATTCAGCGGCGATAACGAGTGTCATTAAAAGCGTGATAAGCCGTCTCGCCCATTATTACGTTTCTATATTGCACCATTTGAATGTTGCGCGCATACAATTCCACCCTCCATGCACCGTTAATCCGTTCGAAATTTTTTAATTAAACTTCCAGCTTTTTAAAAGTGAATTTTGCGACATAACGCCACTCTGCTCCATTAATTTCGTTAATTTTTTCAGCCGCTTGGGCCATTTAACTTGCGTTAAGTGTCTCGAATTGAATTAAATGTGCAATAATGAACTGTAGATATACGCAGCACTCTTATCTTTATGTCTTATTGCCTCCAAACACGAACTTGCAGGTGTCCTTGCACCAGACGCGCAATCCAACCGAATTTTGGAAGATGTTACACCACTACTTGTTTTTTACAAGTGAAAGCACTATCAGAGCGTTATCGGTGAAATTACGACCACCCATCCATCTGTTTACACTCTCTCAAACACAACCATTACGAGATGTAAATACTATTTCAAATATTTTTAAATTGGTGTCTTTGGGGTCAACTCAATTTCAGATAAGCGTAATTTATTACGATTACGCTCCTATTCTTCATTAAACTGCGATAAGATTCCTCTAATTGTGTCAAGACAGCCATCAATTCGGAGTTTTATTAGGCCCCAGCTTACATAAATCAATCACAGCGTGTAAATGAAAAAAATCCGAGCTTTTTTCCAATAAAACGGGCATAAAAATTTGTATCAAGCGTCCACAAAAAGGCCGCCTAATAAAATTTTTATAGAGTCGTCCCGTGTCAGAGTCCGACAAAGCGTTCTCGAGGGTGTAAATAACATCAAGAGCGAAAAAGTCCATTGAAATGTGACGGTTTTTGTGTAAAACGTGACAACTGTGTATCACAAAACATTAATTCGGGGGAAAGTAGTTTCGGGTTGGAACCCTTCCGATTTGTGGAGGTTTTTGCCAAATGCGAATATCGAAACTGACTTCTGGGGTATTGTGTGCTGGGGACTTTTGTCACTTTTTGGATGAATGATTTGAAATTAATGTGCGTGACGCGTGATTTAGCGAGAATGAATGGAAGGGAAACATTAGCTAAATTATTATAATTTCCCAGGGATGGGGTGAGGTGACAACGAGGGTGCTTTATTTGTCTTTGGTGTCAAGGAAATTTCAAACGATTGATTGCTTACATTTTTTTCAATTTGCACTTTATTTTTTTATATTAATTGAAAATCAAAGTTTTAACTCAAATAATTCTTCTTTGAATTTATGAAAAAATAATTCACAAAATTGAATTTCACTCACTTTTTGAAGTAGAAAGTCAAATAAATATCTGACCTGATTGAAAAAAAGTTTGAGGCTGTGTTTAAAAAATTTTTCTCTCCACGTAAGTCAGTCTAAACTGCAGCCCCGAATTGTGATTTATGTGTTTATTTTTGGGCAATTAGCCGAATTTATGGAGCCCTGCGTCCAATTACCTCGTCAAAAATCCGAAAAATGCCGCCTTTTTTAGGCAACCCGGTCATTTGTAAACCTGTTAACAAGCGTGTCTTTCCCAAAATCGACATTTCTCATAGCCTGTCCCAATTTTAATGGGAATAGAATCAATTTAGATAAAACTCGCCTCGAATTAGTCAGAGGCAATTAATAATTTTAATCACCGTTCGGCCACATGTCGGCCTAATTGGCGCAAAAATCCGAAAATCTCCAGGGGCGGAGTGGCCGATAATCACCCAGACGGGCCTGGCGCCCCAGTGCTCCACCCCGCAATATGAGACAGTCCGGACCTTTGAGCCGACCGCCGAAAAATCGCCGTGAAATTCCGCTTTTTTAGCTCCGACGACTCAAACGTAATAAAAATAAATTGCTTTTCAGTTTCCGGCCGAAAACTGAAACTAGTAATTAGGGGGAAAAATTAGTTTTTAATTTTTAATTTAAGCGGAGGCGTTTCGAAACACCTCTGAGAATGATTTTTTTAACGATGCAACGAGGGTATAATTTGGGAAAATCGTAAATTCGGTGACCTCGCGTCGCTGACTCGGCCGATAAACGGCTCCAAAACTCCGATAAATCGTAATTAAAGCGATAATTTTAATTAAAAAGCGACAACGCCTAATTAGTGTTATTCCACGGCCGCGACAATGGGACAAACATCGGCCCTTTGTACTGCTCGAAAATCTAATTACGGAATTAATTGAATTACTTTTGGGACGAGTCGATGGACCGTTCGGTCCTCTAATCAATATGTTAATTAAAATGTTTTATTAATTAGTGAACAGCACTTTCCTTTCTCTTTGTCTTAGTTAATTTGCCTCACGGAAACGCTTTTTTAATTGTTTCGATTAAAAATGTTATAGCTCGAGGGCGCCGCTTTTGATTCTTTATTCTTGCTCTTTTTGCCCGACCTGGAGCTGTTTTTAATTAATGATCTTCACATTACACGACCAATATACGCGCAATTTGTGAAAGCTTTGTCGCACAATTAGCAACAATTCCACAATCAACAACAATTCGAATTAATTGTGACTACATGATTCGGTTAATTCTTTAATTAATTTCACCCTTGTGATTCAGCTGAAATTTAATCGGATCTACTAATTAAGTTTTTTACGTCTCGCTTTCAGACAAAATGATTACGTTGTTTTCCTAAATGTCATAATTTTAATCTAATTTAAAATGTAATGAAGTCGTTAGTTTTTTATTTTATGATTAAGACGCACTTCCGGCACTTAGGTTATTAGGCGAGAATCAAACCAACTGAGGCCAAAAAAGCTGACTACAGTGGGCGGCAATAAGGCAAATTGAAGAATTTTAATGCAACGTTTGCCTCAGGTTGGCTGTCACTCAAAAACAATACACATATGTCTACTTAAACTTCTGCAGACAGCACTAGAGTCAAACTTTACCTCATGTGAAAAACCAAGAAATACAACAAGTTCAAATTAGGCAAATCACACTAGAAATGTTGTCGTTATGTTATTTCCCAGAAGAGAAATGGTGCTCATTTTGAACAATTGTTGCATTAATTAACAACTTATAAAATTGGTTTTTATTTTTTGATCACGTAGGCTTTGAAAAAATTCTACCTCTGGGCAAAAATATATATCCGAATAAAATAACATGGTAAACATTTTTATTTAGTACTTTGGTAGGTATCTACTAAGTATTAAAAAATTATCAAAATTACAGTAACCAAAAATTTTGGTCAAAAGTTTGCCTATGTGACCTAGAATTGTCTGAAGATTCCGAATCTGCTTTTTTTGTGCTTTGATTCATAGTTTTGTAGATATTAGACAAAAAAATTAGACAAAAAAAAAGAGAAAAGATTGACTTGTAGTCTTTTTCCCTAGTTAATTAGCTACTTCTGAGCAAAATTTTACAGCAGACAAGTCAAAATTATGCGAAAAATCCGAATATACATTCCTCAATTTTGACTTTAAAATTCGAGACTCCACTCTGCTCTACCCTACCTTACTCTTTAAAGTTTTTACACAAACCTCCATTAGGTTCTAAATTTTATTTTTTGAACTTTACGATGTCTGATTATGAAGCTAATTTTGCAAAATTTTTATGCACCTCTAAGTTTAAATGACAAAAATAAACTATTGTGAAAATATTAGCTCATGAGTAAATTAAAGCATCCAATTTAAGAGCAAATCCTTTGGCTTGTTGTTGTCCTGAGACAAAAACGCAAAGTCTGTTTGCAAGTATGCGTGTTTGAGTCGTAAATCAGTCATTTTTAACGCGATGAAAAAGAGGTGCCAAAGCCAATTTCCGTCGACAATCGTGTTCCCGGAAAGTAAATTATCCAGGTAAGTACGGATTTGGTAGTTAATCTCGTCGAAATGTTTTCCAAATAAACAGTCCGTCGTAAAGCACGTGCCTCTGGCTGGTAATCTATTCAGGTGTCGAAAATCTCCCAGCTTTGTGTGTGTCCTGAGTTTGCTCTTCCATCGGGGGATTAGTTTGACGTGTCCTGTGGTCCGTTAATTGAATTTTTCACTCGAGTAAGAAGCGTCCAAGGTGTGCACAAATAATTATGTCATCGCTAATGGGGGGCACCTGCCTGGAGCAGTTCGGCGAATAGGCTCGGCCGTAAATCAGTTCCTCTCCGATAGTAATCTCATTTATTAAGTGATTAATCCGTTTGCCCAATCATAGAGATAATAAGTAAATTGTTAATCATATCTGGCGTGCCCGGCCGATGTTAATGACTTTATATTACGTGATCTAATTTTGAAATTGCGCTCCGTGGCTCCATTTCGTGGGCTCGCACCTTGTAATTTACGCCTTCGGGCGCAAATTGCACTCTGCACGATCGGCTTTGATTAGTTGTTTGCTAAATTGAGTGGTGAAGCATATTGCGAGATGCGCGGAAATTTATTACCGATTCTTTTAAATGCGAAATTTTCTCATTAGCGATGCGATTTATGCGGACGTCGTTAAAATACCGCGCGGGGGCCGTTTTCAAACGATGCCAGAGCGAAATTTGTAATTAGCCGCGATTTGCATCCCAAATTAATTAATTGGAATGCAGCCGAATGAAACGACAACGATTTGTATTAATTATGAGATGCCCGAATTCTAAATATTTTAATTGGGACGCGGACAGTAGCCCGAGAGGTGGTCCCCCTGATGGGACGCATCCAACAACGAGCACAAAATTCTCGTAAAAAATAACAAGCGCAGCTCGAAATTTTAATAACTTGTTTCATTGCCACTTTTTCTTAGTACGATTTCAGGCCCAAATAAAAAATTTTCACGTTCAAAATACTAAAATTCAAGAGTTTTATTTTTATTTAAAACAAAAATTAATATCTAACATGGAGTCAGAAATTTTCCAAGCATCTTGATTTTTAATTTGTAATAAGTTTCTTTTCGCAGCAACCAATTTAGTTGTTTGTTTTTTGTTCCAATGATGTCAAATTTAAGTGTTATATATCTGCTTAATGTTGTAAGATTTGTCGTTTTTACTAAATAAATGCAAAAAAGTGATCTCAAAGGCTAAAAATTTAAACTAAAATTTTAACCTTGGAGAGCTCTATCTCGTAAAAAAAGGCTTAAACACTTTTTTGCCATGGAAACTTTAAATTCAATTTGATTCTTTTATCAGTACTCAAGTGATGATTTTCGAGATTTTACACAAAAAGTCAAATTTTTTGTTTTAGTTCAATGAGTTGTAGTTTTGAAAAAATAAGTTTTTCTTCTTGTTTTTATTAAACTAGAACGAAAAAATTAACAAATTTGGTCGCAAATAACTACAATTTATGTTTTCTAAAAGTTTATTCAGCATAAACTCAATTATTGCGTAAAATTTCTTCAAAAGTAAATCAATAAATCACAAAATTATGTCAAAATTTGCATTATTTTTGAAAGTTTCGAAGATTTTAAACATATTTTTAGACCAAAAAGCAAGTTTTTCTTCCTGTTTTTAGAATGAAAAAGTCACAAAATATTGTCCAAAATGACTCAAGTGATGGTCCGAGATTTTTGAGATTTTACTCTGAAAGCCAAATTTTTTGCTTTAGTTCCATGAGTTGTAGTTTTGAGAAAATAAGTTTTTCTTTTTGTTTTTATTAAACCAGAACGAAAAAATCACCAAATTTGGTCGAAAATGATCAAAAATTTATGTTTGCTAAAGGTTTATTCGGCAAAAAGTCAATTATTGCGGAAAATTTCTTAAAAAGTCAGCCAATAAATCACAAAATGATGTCAAAATTTGCATTATTTTTAAAAATTTTGAAGACTGTAAACACACTTTTAAACCAAAAATCAAGTTTTTCTTCCTATTTTTATTAAACTAGAACGAAAAAATCACCAAATATTGTCGAAAATGACCCAAGTGATGGTCCGAGATTTTTGAGATTTTACTCTGAAAGCCAATTTTTTGCTTTTGTTCAATGAGTTGTAGTTTTAAAAAAATAAGTTTGTCTTCCTGTTTTTATTAAATCAGAACGAAAAAATTACCAAATTTGGTCGAAAATGACCAAAAATTTATCTTTTCTGAAGGTTTATTCAACAAAAGCTCAATTATTATGCAAAATCTCTTGAAAGTAAGCCAATTAATCACAAAATGATGTCAAAATTTGCATTGTTTTTGAAAGTTTTCAAGATTTTAAACACATTTTTAGACGAAAAATCAAGTTTATTTTCTTGTTTTTATTAAACTAGAACGAAAAAATCACCAAATACTGTCGAAAATGACAAAAAAATTATTTTTTCTAAGCGTTTATTCGACAAAAATTAAATTTCTTAAATAAATTACAAAATTACGTCAAAAATTACATTATTTTTGCAAATTCTGAGTAAAATTTAAGGGTAAAATCTAGAAAGAAATCAAAAAGATTTAAAGGTTAAAATTTTCGTCAACAAAAAAATCAAACTTTCTTGAAAAAAATTGGAAATTTAACTTTCCAAATTCAAAACTTATTCAAAACTATAAAGGTTGAGTTATTCTTTAATGTAATTTTACCTTTTAACTTTACAACTGAACAATTGTAGCTTTTGAAATCGAATATGTAATGTCATTGTAGAATTCTGGTTTGGAAATTATTTACTGCAAATAAAAATTTTGTTTTTTATTTAGAATTTTGCGTTTTAATCTGAGTCACACTTTGACTTGATGTTCAGTTCATTGAACTAAATATTTCAAATTTCAGATTAAAAGAAAGAACATTATCTTTCAAATTTTGAGATTATTGATTAGAAATTCAAAATTTTTATTTGTAAATTCAAAAGTCAAATGTTTTGAATTTTGTTTGCAACGCCAATGCTGGAAATTATTTCATTCTAGATTTTTTAGACAGTATCCAACTTCTTGACTAGGAATTTTTTTAGGTCTTTAATTTCACTTTTGACTAGAAAGGTCCTGGAACATCTGTGGCAAATGCGAAATTTTGGGAAGGCACACTTATAAATCGCCTTGAATTTGTAATATTTAGCACCTTTTTCTTTGTCAAAGCCACTTCAGGCTTACAATCGCCTCAGTCATTTACGTCCCAATTCATTTTGCGGTGTGTGCACTTATTCTTTGTCCTCAACGACTTTTTAATTCCGAGGGCATGTGCTCTCCTTGTACCTACCACAGTGTCCCGAATTGTCCTTCCACAAAAGCCAAACTTCTACAAAAGCTCTCTTCTTCAATATCTGTTTAGATACGGCGCTATTTGCTCTTTGTCCCCTTCAAAGCACCCCAGTCACGGGTGGCAATTTCAAGAATTGTCATTCGAGTGCCTTTTTGCCCATAATAAGTGGTGTGTTTTTCTGCCCGGACACCGGAGCAAATTTCCTAATTTCGTTTTTATTGTTGCCATTATTATTGTCACAGAACCTTTCTTGCATCAGCAGAGCTGGGAGAAAAATCGGTTTCCCCTGGAAACCAGCTCGTTATTTTTTCGCCGTCGAAAATCCATCTAACAAGCGAAAGACCTCAATGGTTTTAATATTCATTATTTCGAAACGGCTTACATTTGCATGTGTGATCGCGACGGCCGCTGCTGCGCCATTCTGGCCCTTACGGCCCTTTGTTTGCGGCCCGAGTTCCGCCATCTCTCTAACGAGAATAGCACAATGGCTTTAAAGATTTATCCCATTAAAAATATCCGCGAATAACTGAGCCAATTTACCTAACAGATCATTATCTTATGTTTACTGAACGATCCTCTCCATCCCATCTAACTCGACTAAACGTCGCGCTTTTGTCCCTTTTTGGCCAACGGGGCGCGGATCCGGACGACGTGCTGGCCGGTGATTAATTTTAATTTGGTTGAAACAAATGAATTCATTAATAGTCCAGTCTTCAAATCAAGATTTTTCATTATATAAAGTCCAGTACTGACTTTTCAGTAACTGTTAAAACACAATTTTTTGACAAAAGCCGTAGATATTTCTCAAAAATTATGCAAAATTTTGAAAAAAGAAGACATTATTAGCTGGAAATTTTTTAAAATTAAATATTTTTTGAGTAATTAGAAGAGATACTTAATTAACTAGTTAGAGACAATTTAAAGTTTTTTTGGATGCGAAAATAAAAAATACGATTTTTTTTTATCTTCTTCAGCTGTGAGTTAAAAAATTAAATCCATTGAACTACGGATATCTAAAGGCTAGGATACGATACGTCGTACAAATAAAACGTTCCCGTCCTTGATAGTTCCGTTACTGTCGTCAGAGAGCGCAGTTGTTAAGTTTTCAGAGCAATGCATTTGTATTTGTAGAACGATTAAAACATAGCAAACAAAAAAAATACAGGCAGATAGAGTATAAAATTCTCAACAGTAAGAGATAAATATAATACAAAAATTTTATCATAAACTGTATTTAAAAAAAATACAAACTTTTACCAATTTGCACTCTGCCCCATATTTTTCAATACGCTGCAAATACGTTTAGAGATGCAAGAAAAATGATAGAAAAAAGTTGTAGAGAATTAAATTCTCTACAAAAAAGTCCGCAAAATCATATTTCTATCACCAACCATTTGGGCGCTAAAGTTGTCCAAAGACAGATTTGCTTCAATTTTCGGGTGGTCAAGTATTGGTAAGTTAATTTATCCTAAACCGTTAAAGATAGACATATAGTATAGCGGACTTTTTTGTAGAAAATTTAATTCTCTACAACTTTGTTTCTTACACTTTTTTTGTATCTTCAACCGTATTTGCAGCGTTTGCAAAATTATAAAGTGGAACATAATTCAGGACGATAGTTTTTTGCGCACCGTCGCATATTTATCAAAACGCTGGTAATACGGTTAAAGATACAAAAAAACTGTAAAGAAGAAAGTTGTAGAGAATTAAATTTTCTATAAAAAAGTCTGCAAAACCATATCTTTATCATTAATGGTTTTGGTATAAATTAATTTTTCATTACTTGACCACTGGTAAAATGAAACGAGTCTGTCGCTTGAGCGTCTTTGAACGTCATTAGAGCCTAAACCATAGAAGATAAAGATATGGTTCTCCAGACTTTTTTACAGGAAATTTAATTCCCTACATATTTCTTTCTAACATTTATCTTGTATCTTTAACCGTATTCGCAGCGTCTTGAAAAATACGAGACGAAGCGCAAATTTTAAATTTTAATTTTTTTTTCATGTTTCTTAGAAAGAATTTAGTTTTTCTTTGACTGTTGAAAATACAAAGTTCAACATTTCTGCTTTTTTTAAGTAATTAGTAAATTGGTTGACCTACTATACTCTTAGATTCGAAAAATTCTGCGATCTAGTATCCTAGCACATAGTCCTCCGTAGTTTGATCTTTCTTCTTTAAAATGGTAAAAGCCCTACTTTTCTAGAAATTTTAGCTTTTATGTAATATTTTTTAAAGTGACCAACAATAATTAGGGTTAAAAGCTACATTCAAAAAAATATATAGAGTGTTACATTTCAAAGAAACAATTTTTTTCCTAATTGCCGAAACAGTATCGTCAATAATGTATAATTATATCAAAAATTCAAGAAGTGTGCCTTCCAAAATTTTGCTTTGAAGGCTGTAAACGGCCCAAGCCCGATTTTTCTGGAGATTTGTTTGCTTGACCAGGGCCATAAATCAGTCGAAGTTTCGCAATCAGAGAGCCATTCAAACCGAAAATATTCCCAATTGTTGGGCAATTAGGGATCATTTCACGGCAGTGGACAATACCGTCATTCATTAGCGGCTTCATTCACGCACCTGGTCTAGGTACAGCGCGCCTACGATAGGGAAAAGAGCGACGGGTGTCCACCAGACCGGCCAGATTTGGCACCACTTTTGGCCAAATTTGCATTTTTTTGTGTTCCAAGTGGTGGAATTTGTTCGGAAGGGTTTGTAAGGCGGGAGTTTAACGTGTGGAAGATGCAACGTGAGGTTGAAGGCTTGTAACGGCCCACACGTGCATAACTGGGATGAATACACACCGAGAGAGGTATACTTGACCATATCAAGGCAGTACAGCGGCGATGATGCTTGGATCTCTATAATTTGGTTTGAATTGTATGTTTAAATTCATTTATTACGAGTTCTTGATGTGTGTAAGTGCTCGCACAGCGGCCAACAAAAGTTTAATGCGATGGTGCAGCTAAAACCAATTTTTTTTGTAAAATATTAAAAAAATAACATGTTTTTTCAAAAATTTCTAAAAAGTAATTTTAATTTTTGTTAAAAATGATAATTGTCTAGGTGTGTAAGAGATAACAAAAGGTTCTGAAAAGCTTGATTTTCTATTTCTTTTTTTCTTTTCAGTTTTTGCATAGTATTTACCTATCATAGTTGACAAAAATATTATAAGCAACAGTTATTCAAAAAAAATAAATAGCTTAAATTGTTTGAAAACGTGTATAATTTTGTGTAAAAAAATATTTGTCACCGAAAATTTCAATCAAAGCTCCGAGGGTACCAAAAAGTTTTTGAATATAAAAGTCAGAGATTAGGTGATAATGGGCAAAGGGCTGAAACAATCTCCAAAAAAACGTAATTTTATTCAAAACCGTTCCGTTTTTGTGGTGCTGGCGCTGGTCGCGCCTGTTGGTGGTCACTGGCGGGTCTCTCCTCGCGCATATTAATATATAATACCTACACATAAATAAGTGATACCGGGCATTGTGGCGGACATATTTATAGTTCATTAAGATCCATTGGTGGCCGTGTGTCCGGACACATCTCTAATTGTGTTCGAATAAGGCTCTAATAGCCGCACAGAGCGACACTTATACCGAGTGAATAATTTATTTATAATGACGGAATAAATATCGGATTAAAAAGATTTGTGTGGTGTGATGAATGGGACTGACTGTTGCAAGCTCTTACTTTAATTGATTGGGAGAGAAAAATTCTCAACGTACCGCGGCTTTTTTTCTATTTTTGACTGAAATATATGGATTTATAGGCAGAAAATTAGTGAGGTTATGCTCGACTGAGGTTATTTATCGCTGAGGTTAACTTATGACGATGTTTGCGTTGGTGTGAAACGGGCGGTCGGGGATTATTTACACACAGCGTCTTGCCAATGGGTGAGCGGTTTATGGGCAACGCACTTCCGCAAAGGCTATCACAATTAGAGCCCCAAAAACGTCTCTTTTTTATAATTTCCAACTTTTTTGCTTTTTTCTCTCACTGTATAATTAAAAATATTTTTCTAAAATACTTCCTAGAGTGTACAAAACGTCTATAAAATATCAAAAATTTCCTGTATATTTTGAATTTTCAATTTTCACTGTCTAATTTTAATAGTGTTAAAGTCTTCAATAATTAAAACTTGACTGAATAAATTTTTTAGAGCTATTTTTGCACAAAAGATTTTTTGTCCCGTCCGTCATGTGTCAACAAAAAGCTACTTTTTGTTGTAAAAAAGTATTGTAGAAGAAAAATTGTGTGTGGTACTTGGGTAAATCAGTCTCTGTGAGTATAGATTGTAATGAAAGCGGCTCTCCGAAATGAATTTCCTGCGTTTCCCTAAACCGGAGCAATAAAAGTAAATTTAAACGTCAAAATTGGGTCTAATTCCGTTCCTGCGCGCATAAACGGCGTAACATTAGTAGATAATTGGTATGTTGGTCTGTAATTGTTAACAAAAATGTTAACGAAGCTTAATATCGGGCGTTTAGTGTCGGGTGGCGCGGAGGGAACACAAATGGGCCCATCTATATGCGTTGATACAATCAGAGAACTACGTAATTATTGAATGTACAAGCTAAGCTGCTTAAAAAGTCCGATGGTAATTGGCTCCGTAATTAAAAGGACTACTCGCAATTTGGATGGTTTAATTAGGGGAGTCGGAGAGGAAAAAAACGACGAGCAAATTATCTGCACATGACAGGATCGGGTTGCGAACACATGGGCCCGCTCGCAAAAATAAAGCAAATTCAGATTACCAGCAACACACTGTACTATCGAGCCAATTAATTATCGCAATTACGCAACAATTACAAGTGTAATGTGTGATCCGGGTCATGAGCAGTGAATGAATAAAGTGGAACCGATAAACTGGCGTTCTTTGGGATGATAACCGTTGACAAAATCGGTTCCGCTCGACGGGTCGCGAAAAAAATTCGTCGTCCTGTTCCAGCTGCAGGCAGCATCCATAATTCCGACAAGATATCCGTTAACAAGCACAATAACTCACAATTAAGTGATCATTATATCTAATTGCAACGGCAGTATCAATTCAAAAACACACTGCATCAACAAGGGTTTTTTTGCGCGGCCGTCTGTCCCGATTTTCGAACTGGTAACAAGCAATTTGCAAGGCTCATTAGGCCGTGCAAAAAAATTCCAACCAATAAATCGGAATTCGCAGAATTCGAAAATCGAACGCCTAACAAATGGCCGGTAAGTGTGACAGCGATGGATTTCATATAATGGCTGAATTTGTGCGCGAGTGCGAGGCGGAATGCGAGCCAACGCATGGAAATTTATCGACGGAAAGGCCCTAATTGACGACGACTTGTCAATGGAATGGCAGCCTCTCTGACGAGGTTTTGCATACACCCGAAGCGATGACGGACGAGACGACAAATTACAATAAATGAAGGCAAAAAAACGCTCAAAAAATCCCAAAATCAATGCCACAAACCCACTTTTGAAAATACAGTGATCTACGATTTTTGCAATGTTACTATTTTTGGTACATAACTTTATTATCAAATCAAAGTGGTTGGTCACCTTAAAACACTTATTAAAAAAAATAAGGATTTTTAGATTCGAATTAACTATTCTCTATTCGGAAATAAAATTAACTAGACGCCCTCTGGTGATGACTTTTGAACAATGTCGAAAACAGTAAAGAAATTTTCGTAATGCCACATTTAACTGACATTTAATGAATTGTTCAACAATTTTGCGTGTATAGTGTTAATTACTTACAATAGAAAGAATTACTTTAAAAGTACGTGGTGGTAAATACTAGCGTTGACTTTGGTTCTGTACTTTTTCGTGGTATAAAGTGTTTATTGTTGGAACTTGAAAGTGGATAAAATGTGAAAAATATTTAAATTTTGATTACAAAGTGTTATCAAACAGTTGTCTAATTAAAGATTATAAGTAATGGATCACAGCGAACACAAAGTTTGGCTCAAGAAATCAATAAATTAGTGAAGTGTTATGAATTTTAGGTTAGAATTTTCCACTGAAAAAATCATGAAATGCTGCGGTAAATCTACAAAACTACAATAAAGATTAACAACTGCTGATACATTTAAACCTAAATTATGCCAAAAGGTAGGCTTTTCAATGTCTTTGTAATAATTTTCCAATAAAGAAAGTGAACCAAACAGTCATTCGTTATTCGTGTTTTCCTCGTCATCTCTCATTTGTCAACATAAGTTTCTTGCATCAAAGATGCAATAATCATTCCGCATAGGCAATGTAATAATTGTGAAGCCCCAAAATTCGTACAACGCTCAAAATATCCGAATAAACATTTTCCCGCCATTTATGGTTACTGTTTTCGACCTAGCTCAGTGGCGCCCCCAACGGTAATTTTACTTCCGAATTAGGTAATTTAGGCTTTTTAAATTATTGACACATACAGAGTGTTCAAAAATGGTTGTTCATCAAGTCACGTGTTCTTTAGTCAGAAACTCATCATTTTGCAAAATGCCAGATTGGGTCAAAAACCACAACGAATTTTAGCAATTTTCCACCTGAAACACAAAAGTTTTGCAAAATTTGGTGTAACTTCAAGCCTCGTTATTAATTTTTCAGATGGAAACTCATTTATTTCGCCAGATTTTGTCAAAACTTGAAGTAAATTTTTCAGTTCTGAAGCACCAAATTTTGGTGAGAGCGCGGGGGGACGATCTCAGTGTTTAAATTTAAATTACAAAGAGATGAAGTCTGCGTTATTTTAAATGGCAATTAAGATGCTACCGTGCATGTCGCGTTGCAAAAAAGAGCATCTCTGTCAGACGTCTCGCGTCCCCGAAACCATCCCGACTTTAATTAATCGAAGCAGAGTGCAGTCGCGTTAACGCGAAAACGGCCGTAAAAATTCATCGATTGTGCGACATAAATACCATTATGTTGCCGGTAAGTGAAGCATTTTAATTTCGGATACCACGGGTTCAAAAATGTTGATTGGAGCGTAAATACGAAGGTGCCCGATTTGGAGCTGTGTGAATTCGTTGGGTTTGTTTCGTCTAAATTTTCAAGCGATTGTGTAGGAATGTCGCAGTCGTTACACGAAGCGACAACTAAACACCCCCTAATTAAGGCACGTTTTAATTACAGCCAAAAACATGATTAATATTACCGAAACACATGTCAGTTTAGCGCTGCATACCTCCTAATGAGGCAGCTAGCGCGACTCGAATTCCTCCTGCCCGACCACATTAAACTTGATGCCCATATCCGGACCAGCGGACAGGGAATACACCCAGACTTCTTACATGATTACCATCCAGACTGCATGGCGAGGGGAATTGGGCAAAAATGCGTTTTTCGTATATGTTCTGAGCATGGGCAAAACTTGGGAAAAACTCAAGAAATTCACTTTTTCAAACCATTATACCAGCTTTTCACGAAATTTAAAATTTTGATTTTTTTTTGCTTAAAATTTTAATGCTCAAAGCATACCTTCATAGATATGAAAAAAATATATTTTTTTAAACTCACTCTAGTAAAGTTTTATGGACTTTTATATTCTTTTACAACCCACTAGAGTTGTTAAAAGTTTTAAAAAAGTTCATTTGTTCGATTTTTTGATGTTTCATTTTTTCAATTTTTGTCGCGATTTTGGTCGATTTCGGGTACCCGGTACATTTCTCGAGCAATAGCTCCGGAACTATAAGAGATAACCCCATGAAGTGTATTATCGTTGGAAAGCTCCTTAAATTATCTATTTTTTTCAAGAAAGATTATTGTTTTCCGACTAATAGTTTTCGAGCAAATTGCAGATAAATGCAAAAATTGGTAAAATTTTAAAAAATTCATAACTAATAAACTATTGGGAATTTGGCAATTTTCTCGATGCCAATCGATTCCCCGGATCATTTTGCATAGGCATGGATTAAAACAGTTCTACTTTTTAGAATAGTTTAGCCGTAAATGAGAAAATAAAAAAAATTAAAAAAAAGTTAACACCCCCCCCTTAAAGTCGGTCAATTTTTAAAGTGTCTCAAAATTAAATAAAACCTATTTTATCTTATAGATTTTGATGTGCTCTTTACGATGGAACAAACCGTTTTCTTCTAGTTCTTTTAGTTTGGCTGTAATCGGCGTTTGAAAATTGAAAAATTTTTTGCGAGATATCGCCTTGAGTCCTATGCCATTTTGTAGAGTTTTTTATTCCGGTTGTCCTCGATTTTTCCGTTTTTCGATAACTCTAACAGTTTCGCCATAATTGGCGATTGAAAATTGAAAAAAAGTGAAAATGGAAACTTTTTTTGCGTTTTTCTCGGAAACTAAAAGACTTAGAGCAACGAACAAAAAACCATCTGATAGCCCTTAATTTTATCTATTTTTTCGACCAAACCCGGAGCCGCTCCGGGCAACGGTTCCGGCTACAGATGCGATCAAAGTTTTGCACTAAAAAAATTTATAAATAAAAAACTAAAAGTCGTAGAGCATTGCGGTTTGTTCGATTGAATTCTACGGCTCATTTTACATATTATATCGATTTTTCACAAGAATTAAAAATTTAAAATTTTTTGCCTAAATTTAGGGTAGCCATTTGTCATAGTGAAAAATTTTTTTCATTAAAAAAAATTCATAACTCAAAAACTAAAAGTCGTAAAGCAATGCGGTTTGTTCCATTGAATTCAGCGGTTCATTTTCTGTATTATACCTACTTTTCACGAGATTTAAAATTTTCAATTTTTTTGCTCAAATTTCTTGTGTAATACACTTACTTACCTTCAGAGAGGTGAAAAAAAATATTTTTTTTAAACTAACTCTAGCAAATTTTTATGGACTTCTACATGTCTGAACAACCCACTAAAGTTGTTAAAAGTCCACAAAAAGTCCAAATGTTCGATTTTTTGATGTTTGATTTTTTCAATTTTCGTCGCAGTTTTTGTCGGTTTTGGGTACCCGGAACATTTCTCGAGCAATAGCTCCGGAACTATTAGAGATAACCCCATAAAGTGTACTATCGTTGGAAAGCTCTTTAAATTATCTATTTTTCTCAATCAAGATTATTGTTCTCCGACTAATAGTTTTCGAGCAAATTGCTGCTAAATGCAAAAATTGGTAAAATTTAAAAAAATTCATAACTAAAAAACTATTGGGAATTTGGCAATTTACTCGATGCCAATCGATTCCCCGGATCATTTTGCATAGGTATGGATCAAAACAGGTTCACTTTTTAGAATAGTTTAGCCATAAATAAGAAAATAAAAAAAATTAAAAAAAAGTTAACACCCCCCCCTCAAAATCGGTCAATTTTTAAAGTGTCTCAAAATCAAATGAAACCTATTCTGTCTTGTAGATTTTGATGTGCTCTTTACGATGGAACAAACCGTTTTCTTCTAGCTCTTTTAGTTTGGCCGTAATCGGCGTTTAAAAATTGAAAAATTTTTTGCGAGATATCGCCTTGAGTCCTATGCCATTTTGTAGAGTTTTTTATTCCGGTTGTTCTCGATTTTTTTGTTTTTCGATAACTCTAACAGTTTCGCCGTAATTGGCGGTTGAAAATTGAAAAAAAATAAAAATGGAAACCTTTTTTTGCGTTTTTCTCGGAAACTGTAAGACTTAGAGCAACGAACAAAAAACCATCTGATAGCGCTTAATTTTCTCTATTTTTTCGATTAAACCCGGAGCCGCTCCGGGCAACGGTTCCGGCTACAGAAGCGATCAAAGTTTTGCACTAAAAAAATTCATAAATAAAAAACTAAAAGTCGTAGAGCATTGCGGTTTGTTCCATTGAATTCTACTGCTCATTTTACATATTATATTAATTTTTCACAAGAATTAAAAATTTAAAATTTTTTGCCTAAATTTAGGGTAGCCATTTGTCATAGTGAAAAATTTTCATCATTAAAAAAATTCATAACTCAAAAACTAAAAGTCGTAGAGCAGTGCGGTTTGTTCCATTGGATTCAGCGGCTTTTTTTTTCTATTATAATAATTTTTCACGCAATTTAAAATTTTGATTTTTTTTGCGAAAATTTCCAGAGTACCTTTAAGAAAGTGAAAAAATTATTTTTTTTAAACTCGTTCTATCATAGTTTTTTTTCGATACCTACTGTTGTACGACTTCCCGTTCCGCTTAAATTTCTGTAAAATGTGTGATAAATTCGCAATAAAGCGTCCAAACTTTTATGTGTTTTTTTATTTTCAGTTTTAATAATCACGAATTAGCATAAATTAGACAAATTTTGATAACAAATTTCTCGCACCTTGCGCAAAATATTTGCAAGTCACGTCACTTTTGCTACTTTTGTGCCTTATAACGTCACTTTTACGACCCATTTTTCATCCTATGCAAAATATTTGACAAAGCCTGGCCATAAAACTTTCCAATCGTCCGTAAATAAATCTAATTTGCGGCCAAAGTCCTGCCAACGACGCTTGTAATAAATTAGACGTTTTGTAAATTGTGCTAATTTCGTAGTAGCATTCCATTATTTGTGGTTTGTTTGAGTCAAAGTGTGCGGCGAAACAATCGATTTTTGAGGAAAAAAATGAGCGTCATGATTGTGACATTAAATTTTATAAGGTTCTAATGAGAGTGTTAAATACCGAGGTCACCAGTGCTGCAATGGAAGATTATTGTTTTGTTAAGCTATAAAATAACGTAACAAAGGAAGTACTCCCGACGGATAAATTGCACCGATTACCATGGAAACACACTTTCGTCTCGCTCTCTCCCATTGCGGTCGCGTCTTCTGTCTCGCTTTTGATCGAAAGCTTCTGCTAACAATCGAATAATTAGCAAGGTTTGAGCCAATGGGGAATCTCCTCGTGTCGCGCTGAAAAACTTCCACCAATTATCTTTAATAAGGTTGTTAAATGAAGAAAGCTAAGCAAAGCTCGTAAAAAATCCCCGCTGCCAATAATACGAAATAACTAAGACCATCTTTCGACTCCGTAATTAAGTTATAACAATTTGAAAGGCCGCTTTAAAACGCCCATAAACAAGTGCAAGCTCTTAAAGCTGCAGTTATAGTAATAACAAAAGTGTGGAAAAGGAAATAAAGGTGATCCACTCGCCCAGTCATTTCAAGCCCCTGCGCTCCTGTCCCGCTTTGCGAGCGTCCAATCCCTCGCCGGTCCGCTGCACCGTTCCACTCGCCCCACTCCCCATTGGCGCGAGGCTCTAATTGCGGGCGCGGCCTCGCCAGCCCCGCCTCCAGGCCCCGCCCCGCGCACAGCCGCCTCGATCGCGGCCGGCCTCGGCCAGTCCAGCCCAGGCTTCTTGATGTAGCAGTCGTGCAATGTGTTGTGTTTAGTGTCATTCATGCTCAAAAAACAGTCGGAAAGTGCCCAAAGTATGACTATCCAAAATCTCTCAGTTTTGGACGCTAAAAACGGTGAAACGATGAACGAAAAGAGCAAAAATGGACACATCAGCTTTAGTGTGGCCTCGCTTCTGGCCGATACCAGGCCCAACTCCACGGCGACGGCCTCCAGTCCGAAGCCCTCCTCGGACGAGGAGTACGACTCCAATCAGGAGGACTCCATCGTCGACGTGGAGGACCTCAACTCGGATAAAGGCAGCCCGGTGAAGGAGGAGCAGAGGGCGTTGAGTCAAGGGCCGATCCGGCCCACGCCCTTTTCGGCCCTTGCGGCGGCCGTCTACCAGGCGGCACATCCCAACTGGACGCACCAGGGCCTGGTGAACCCGTTCGCAGGCCCAGGGCCCATGTTTCAAGGGCCGGGGCCCTTCGGGGTGCCCAATATGACCACAGGTGAGGACAGCCGACGGTGGCGTGGAAAAACGGTTGTGTTTCTATTATTCTACTGTCTTCTATTCCACAAAATTGTAATAACCTAACTTGGAGTTAGTTGCTTTTACAGTTTTTCTGGGGTATAGGAATTTTACAAGTTTTTTATAGCCGACGTAAAAAATTAATTTTGGAATAATTTTTTTACGTTGCCGTAAAATTTATCAAGACGGACGTAAATCACGCGTTTTACAGTTATGGAGTTAACAGTTTTGACTAATTTTCGGTTTTAATTGGATTCAGTTCGGGTTTTTCTTGGTGGAAAGATTAAATAATTGCGTTTTAATTACCAACAATTAAAACTTGATATGATTATGGCAATTAAGCAAATTGTGCAAAAGTAAAGAAAACATTTGCTTATTTTCTTGTGTTTCGAAAACTATTGCTTTTATCTGTTTATGTCTAAATTTACATTTGGCGTTGTTCTATTTTTGTTGTTAAAAAAACAAGCTTTTAAATAGCAAATACAGAAACAAATTGACGCAAAACAATTATTATAATTGCGTTTTGGACTTTTAAATTATTTATTTGAATAAAATCTATGTTTTACTACGATTTTGAGGTTAGTTGTGTGTGTTACCATAACAATAATGTATTATAAAGTTTTCTATTTAAATACATTTTAGATATTTTTTGTGTAACTGTTTCAAATGTCAATTTTTTAAATGTTTTTAATGTTCGGCAGTTACCTACCGATTTATGAAAAGGTCATTAAACTAAAAATTTTCTATTTTGTTTTCTCGTTTTATCATAGTTTTATCATAAGCAATAAATAAAAATATATAATTATTTTAAAAATATATATTTGTTTTGTTACAAATCTAAACATTTTGAAATTTTGAGTTCAATCCCCGTTTAAAAGTTTTTTTTTGTACTTACCTAATTATTTTTGTTTTTTCGTTTTATCTTTTTGTTTCACCATAGACACTTATAAGTGTTTTAGCGAAAAAAGAATCATCCTTGATAAAATAAACCAAATTCAAAAAGATAAAACCTTTTATGTGTATCAATAATTTTTTAAAATTTTTGCTATTGGTATTTTTTTCTTTTTTATTTATTTTCTCAATTTATTATTTCAGTTTCTTTATACTTATCAGAAAAATAAATGTATGTAAGAAAATAAATGTATGAAGAAAAACTGTAAACAAAAATGTCGGTCGCCATTAAAAAAAATTAAATATGACATCATTTCTCAAAAACTAATGACGTCACAAATGTTACATTAGTGTCAAAATGTAGTATTTGTTAAAATAAAATCAATCAGATTTTGAATTAATCAAAGCGAAAATATGATGTATAATAATAATATTAATTTGTTTATGCGTTTCTTAAAACTCTCCCTGTATATACTATTTATATAAATGTCAAAAAATTTTTAGTTTTGCCACAAAATCTATATACCTTCGTAAAAATTCAAAATGATTTTAAAAATATTATAACAATCACTTTTGTCTATTGACTTTTGATAAAGTCAAGGAAATTAAATTAAAAAATTTTGCGTTCGAGCCCTGGTCTAGGAAAACAAATTTTTATTATTATTTTTTTACTTTTTATTTATTTAATATTTATTTTATTATTATTTTTTTTATTTTTTATTTACTTTAGTATCAATTGTTACTATGATTAGAATAACAATAGTTTCTGTTGATTTATTTATTATTCTTCTACTAAATTTAACGTTAAGTGATGAAACCCTACCTAAGTTTATTATCATTAACAACAAGTGTCACGAATTTGTTCATTTGAATAAAATTTTGAATTTTTTTTTATTTCTCCACAAAACCTTTAATTTTCTGAAGAGTATTAAAAATAATTATAAAAACATAATAGTCCGAAAAGTAAAAAAATTAGCTGTGGTCTACGAATTATGATAAAGTTCAAACTTCAAACTCAAAAAGCTGAAGTTCGATCCCCGATCTGAACAATTTTTTTTCTTCACTTTTTTTGTTTTTTATGTGCCTTAACAATAATGTAAAACAAATGTCTTTGTTTTACAAATCTGTAAGCATCATATTAATTTTTTTACTTCTTCCAACAAAAATCAATATGATTAGGGCAGTGATAATAATGCAAAATGCAAAAGTTTTATTTCTTTTTAACACTTTTGAGACTTTGAAAAATCGCTATATGATTTTATTTTCTCGTGTTTAAAATAGCGCCGAGTTCCAAGTCCACTGTAGCCATTTGATAGATTTACGATTAATTGATATTCCTATCGTCGAGAGTGTGACCTTATAAAATAATAATAGGAAGAAATCATCGAGCTGTCAACACAAACTACAACATGCAACATAAAGAAACATTTTAATTAAATTACTTCACGACACTATCACCATTCAATATTTTTTGCACATTTGATGTAGTAATTAAATTTTTCGAGCCATTTAAATGGCCCCCAGCTGTACAAACACCTGCAATTAACGCATGAATTAAATGTAATAATTAATTAGACGCGAAGCTTAATCACAACTATTAGAGTTTTATCCAATTAATTAGCGATTCAGTTTGAATGATTATAAATGTCAGTTGCGACTTTGACTAATCTCTCGCCTCACACTTGCATTAATTACACCGAACAAAAATCGCCAAAATGTCACGTAATTTGTAATTAATCACGGGACACGTGAGCCGAGTTTCAATTACAAAATCTCTTGGAACTATAATTCATAAATCAATATTACGAACATAATGTGGCGTCTCGGGCGGCATAAATTGAATGATTTCCGGGCAGAACAGCAGGTAATAACCGTATCGATAATGTAGGTAGCTGCCCGATCGATAAATCAAGCTAAAGTGGGCCACACATTGCACAACCCGATTTTTCCGAAAAGTGGTGTGTGTGTCCCCCCTAATCCTCGCTCGCTTAATTGGTCCTCGAATATTTTACGGCGGCCTGAGGTGGCCCTCGCATAATTTTCAGGTGGTAAATTTATTTTAATTGGATTTTATTTGGTCGGCTGTTATCTCGTTAATAACTTTATTAAAATCCTTTGTGGGGGCCGACGGATGGAAGAGAGCGGCCAATTATAATATGCAGAAAAGTCGAAGATCGTCGAAGCTTGTTAACATAAATCGAGGAGGATTGTCGTGGATCAGTCGAACAAAAGAGACTTCTGTCATGGCCTAGCTTCGCTCAAATCGCGCATCGAATTCAGATCCGTCAAGCTTGCATGTCGTTGTTCCATTGTTTTTGGATTTTGATGGATTTCCTGCAGATAAAACTTTATTATTCGGTAATTGTTGAATTTTGATGAGGGGGACAGACGGCGGCAGAATGCCGGGATCGATCGTTTTTTTTTTATTTTTTGGGCAGATGGTTGGGAAAAAGAATGAGTTTTAAATCATTAGCGGTGAAGTGTCAACAAGATATTTTAGATTTATTGGAAGATACTTTCTACAAATGAGTTATTACAGGAAACGGGATTGAAAAATGTAAAACAATTCGAGCAAAAACCAAATCAGCAATTATCTGAAACTAGCAGTAAATGAAATAATTGGTAATTTGTTTTCTTCGAGTCACTGATCAAAGATTATTAATTGAAAATACCCAGAATTTGATTAAAGCATTTCTATATAGCGACGTTTCTCAAAATCGTACATTTTTTTTTTCAAAATTGAAATATTTTAGCTCGAATTTTCGAATAATTTTTTGTTAATTTATATTTTATTTTCAAAGAATTATTATTCTAATCGGTAAAGATCCATTGATAATTATTATTATTGAAATATTTGTATGAAAAATTTTAGTTTTTAAACTGAACTTTTTGTCGTTTACTCACAAATAATTTGTTGTTAACAGAACAAACTTTTTTTCAAAATACTTAAAGTTTTTGCATTTTGGAATAAACTTTTGGCGATTACACAAAAAGATTTATTAGCCGTAGATAAAAAAAGGAATTTGAATTCTTTAAAGAATTTTACATAAAGTATAGTTTTATTTAAACTATACCCTGATTATCTAAAATTAAAAAAAAAAGTTTTAAATCTGTATAACTTAAAAAAATTCCAAAAATTAATTAAAGAAGATTTTTAAACTGACTAAAATTTTTGTCGTTTACTCACAAATTGTTCGGTGTAAATAATAAATAAAAACAGCTTTGGATTCCTCAGATCATTTTACACAAAAGTAGGGTATTTTAGAGCCGCATGAAATTATCGAAAAAATGTTATAAGGTCATTTCTGAATTTCTTTTTAAAACGGTTTAAATACATATCGGCTTCTAGGACCTACTGACCGAAAATAATCCGAAAACTGTCAATCTCTAATTGATTTTTTTAATAGATTTGTTAATTTTGTACAATTTTACGTTTAAAAGAATTATTTTAGACTTTTTGTTTGTAGCGATTTTAACAATTCCATTCGCAAATTAATAAAAAAAAATTTTTCTGGAACATTTTAAATATTGACCAATAAATCTTATTAGAAAGCTTTGGTCTACAAATTTGTTAACTTTCAACGACTTTAATTCCAAAAAACAAAATTTTCAAAATTTTCAGTAATTTTAATAATTTGGGCCAGAATTTTCTAGTTCTCTCTTCAGATTTTTTTTGTCTATGTTTTAAATGTTTTTAGAGTCAACGAATTATTTATTTATCGGTTTTAACAATTTTGCTGAAAATAATAAAATAGTTGGAGTTAAAAAAAGAGGTTTTCATAAGACTAGTTAATTTCAGGGTACTTTAGTTTTCTGAATTGCTGAAAATTCGTTTTAACAAAAAAAAATTCAACAAATACTGACTAATAACTCGAAAACTATTAATCTTAGAAGACCTTAGCTTACAGATTTCAAACAACAAAACTTTAAAACTGGAGGAAATTTTAAATAAAAATTTATTGAAAAATTTGATTTTTCTTTCCTATTGATCGAAAGTTTTTTTAGTCCTGACTTTCCTACTTCTTAGATTTTAGAACTATAACTACCTACGTTGACACCAATTATTTTTAAACATTTGTTCGTTAACGTAGTCAATACTAATTAGAAAAACCTATTGATAATTAAATCAACAGACTTGTCTTCATCATTTAAATATTAGCATTTCAAAATCAAATTTATTGGACGATTATTCGAAAACTAATGGTCTTAGGCAAAACATAAAAACGTGCTCGTATTCTTTGAACGTTTTTACATAATGACCAGCTAATTTCAAACCATCTTAGTTTTCTAGTTGCTGATAAAACATCAAATTCAGCTCTAGATTTTTACTTAAAATGACCAAAAATCGACAAATATGGACCAACAACCTGAAAACCACAAATCTTAGAAAACTTTGTTTATAGATTCGTTAATTATACACGCTTTTAGATCCAAAAAATAAAATTGTATTTTTTTAATCAATAAAACATTACTTTACTTTAATTTTTTGTCTATAGCTATTCTGCTGAAAGTTTTTTGAAGAATATTTTTTATAATATGTTCAATCAAAAGTATTATTCGTATTTTAAAGCATACAAGGAGTACAGAAAACTATAGATACAAACCTATCAGACCAATTTTTTTCAGACAGTTTCTGAAAATTTTGTATAAATTAATTTTTGTTTCTGTAAGAAATAGACAGAAATATGCAAAAAGCGCAATAGTTTAATGAACTTTACAACTTCTTACAAACTCAAACCTTGATGTTATTTGATTCTACACCAACACCAACTGAAAATATACATGAAAAATTCGTAGATATTAGAAAAAATTTGAATACGCCTTGCAAAATTTTGCTTAACAAAAATTTTAAAAAAATACCATTTAAATACCAAGTTTGTAACATTGAGATCTAGGTAATATTAATAAAGCTGAAATGTGTTTATAATTACGAAACCCCTGTTTAGAAATCCGCCGAGGGTCCGGGCTTCCACCTGGCCCCAGTTTCGCAAGAATCGTTTAATTGAGTAATTAGCTTTTAGCGTAGCGCCTATAAAGCCGATGCCATTATCACGTTTGTGGTAATTTGGTCGAGATGGCTCTACAAATTACACGAAAAAGTATTTCTCCGATTGCATAACAGTAGTTTGATGTGGCCGTCGTTCGGGAGTCAATTATCAGTGCGGTAGCCGTCCAGGTGCTTGTTTTCGGAATTAAACGATAATTTATTCGCACCAAATTGGTATAATTGGTGTCTCCGAGGTCGAAACGGCAACTGGAATGTCTAAAACCGGGAGCTCGTTCGCTTTAATTGAACTAATCTCCCGGACCATTCAGCATACATTAATTAACACATCGGAATTTGAATAAAATGCTCGTTATAGGATTGGAAAGTGGTGTTTTTAAATTTAAACTTAAATTGGTCGCTTTTTTTATAGATACGGCTTTACGACTCCCCATTGATAAAACTCGTGAAATGTATTTTGTTGGGAGCGTTAGTAGTATAAGCGAACAATTAGTGCTAATGAGGTCATTATCTAATGACCGCTGCAACTTTCTCTTAATGACCGCTACACTTTGGCCGCTACAATTTTGCTATATGTCATACAATATATAAGACCAAAGAAAATTTAGGAAAATATTCAGTGTTGTTCTCGTGTTTGTTCTTGAAGAAGACGTCTTGGTGTATTGTGAAATTAAGGTAAGTTTTTTAAGAAATTATTTTAAATATTTATTAACTGTTGTGAATTTGTGTTAGATGCCTGGAAAACGTGTATCTTCTATGCCATTGAAAAAATCATCTCCGAAGCGTTTTAAAGCCCCAGGTGATGGTGGATGTGTAGAAGAAGAGGAAATTAGTGCTTCGCAAGTTCCATCGGTTCCGAAGTCGTCTTTGTCAGCATTTCCAGCTGCTTCACCACCACCACCACCACCATCGCAATCCATAGAATTAGCGAGAGTATCTGAAATAGGTCTTAGCCAAGCTGCATCCCCCAAGTCGCCTCAGCCTATCCACGCTGAAGAAGACATCATAACACCAGCTGAATGGTCGGATCCTGTGTTGGAGCGATCGTTGATGGAAATGGCCGACAACATCGAGAAAAATGAAGCTGAGAGAAGTGAGAAAGATGAAGCTGAGAGAACGGCTCGGATGGTGATCAATGAGAAGTTTCGTTTAATTCATGAAGTGGTGTATCCTATAACTAAGTCTGGTAGCAAACTTTTATCGATTGGAGTAAAACCACTCCATGATTTTGTGCCGTTGTTGAAGATACATAATCCAGAATTAACATCGGCGATAAGTTTTTCTATTGAAACCTTTGAAGAGTTTTTAAAAGAAATGAGCAAGATCTTTGAATCAAGAGAGGAGGACGAAGAAGTAGAAGAAATTAGTGTTCCAGAAGGTCAGATGTTGTGTATGCTAAGTGGCTACGTCGTGGTGGTTTGTAGATATAATACTCTTCAATTTATACCTAGTCAACCCAGCGTGTACAAGGGCATTTATTTATCATTGAACACAATTAAAACTGTCGTAAATATGGGCGAGCATTTATTGAATCTGCTTCATGCAAGAAGAATTCAATATAAATTCTATCCATGTTACGATAGTTTTATAAATAATGTTGCGCTTGATGTTATGGAGAATGGATGTAAAAATTTATCTCAAAAATTGTATGATATTATTAAGAATCGGTATGAACAAAATGCAACCTTGTATGAGATAGTTTTGAAACTGCCTGTGAATGTAAAAACTGCTGTCGAAAATAGAATACAATATTATAGGGAAAATAATGATTATAACTGTCTGTGATAATAAATAATTAAATAAAATGTATACTCTGTTTTCTTTAAATATTCCGCCGCGTAGCAAAAGTTATCATTATTGGTTTGGTGTTGAATAATGAAAGTTATTTGAAATAGAATGGACTTACGATTCAAATCTCCGTTTACAGCAATTATAGCTGGTCCAACTGCTTGCGGAAAAACGCACTTTATTATACGATTTTTGAACCACATAAATTCGGTCTGTGATAAAAAATTTGAACGAGTGCTTTGGTTTTATGACGAGTGGCAACCGTTGTATCAAACTAATGTAATCAATAATAGTAATCTTGAATTTCGTCAAGGCGTTCCTGATATGAATGATTTTGATGGTACAGAAGCGACATTGATAATTTTGGATGATCTGATGAGAGAGACTAATGGCAGTGTGGTCGATATTTTCACTAAGGGAAGTCATCATCGAAACCTTAGTGTCTTCTACATTACGCAAAATTTGTTTCATCAAGGAAAAGGACAGAGAGATATTTCTTTGAATGCGAACTATATCGTTTATTTTAAAAATCCTCGTGATAAAGCTCAAATTAATTTCTTAGCTAGACAGATTTTTCCTGAAAATATAAAATTTATCCAGGAAGCTTATAAGGATGCCACAATGAGACCGCATGGTTATTTGTTGATTGATTTAAAACAAGATACTCCAGATGAATTCCGTATTCGAACAAATATTCTACCTGATGAAGAACCTTCTTATGCATACATACCTAAGAGAGATTATAAATATAAAAGTAAGTAGTTTATGCGTCAGTCGTCGTTGAGATGTCGCGAGCGTTAGAAAGAAACGCCGAGTTATTAAAATTTTTGCATAGAACAACACCTGTTTATCGTAAATCAATTCTTAATTCTGCCGATAAAAACTTGGTGCATTGTATATGCGAGTGCGCTCACAATACGTTATTAGGGAAAGTTCCTTTAAATGGTTCTCAAAAGAGCAAATTAAAGAAACATAAAAAATTACTGAGAAATTTAGTAAATCGTAAATTATCTCTCCAGAGAAAAAAGAAACTAATTGTGCAAAAAGGAGGTGCTTTCTTACCATTGTTGTTGGCTCCAATAATTTCGGGTGTGTTGGGTCATTTATTTAATAAATAATGGAACATACGAAAAAAATGGTACTCATTGATTCATCCGAACTTGAACGTTTGCATAATAACAAAAGCACTCAGCCAAACACCCTAAATGATTTAGATCATGAAATGAAAAGAATCATAGATACGAAAAACATTGATGATAATGAAAAATGGATTTTGTATAATCAAGTGCTTCAAAGATATCTAAAAATGATAAGTCGTTCTCGTGAACCTGTTACCATACCTGTGATTTATTCTAAAGAAAATCAATTAGAACAATCTGAACGAATTACTCGAAACATTTTGAGTTCCCTACCAAGACCCTTACAAGTTAAAGCGAATGCTTTGTTAAACAATTTAACACACAATGGAGTTGCATGGAATGAAACCGGAAACGTTATCTACGATGGAAACACAATTCCTGGTTCCAATATATTTGATCTAATCACTGATGTTATGAAGAGTAGTAATAAGTTAAATGCCGAGCCTGTCGGATGGAAAAATTTTGCGGAAATTTTGTATAAAATAAACGTTCCACGTACTCTTATAATTAATCCAAAACGTTTGAAATATATAAATGAACAAGGTGCTGAAAAGCAAGAAGTAAAAAACGAAGTGAAAGTAAAACCAATATCGTCGTCAAAGTTTGACACAGAAGAAGAAGAAGAAGAAGAGGATAGTCAAATAACGAAGAAATCAATGCGATCGTCATCAAGAAAACAAAAACGCTTGAGAGTTCCTTGGTCGCCGTATGAAAGCAAGTAGACAAAAATGGATGAAATAAAGGAAAGATATTTTATACCTCGTGACCCTCTTGGTTTTTCGAGTCCTAACAACTTAGCTAAGTTTACAAATATACATAAGAAAAAAATTAATAAATGGCTAGAAGGTGTGGAATCTTATACATTACATAAGCAAGTTCGTCGTCGATTTCCTAGAAATAGTTATCATGTAACCAACATAGACGATTTATTTCAAGCTGATTTAATAGATATGAGAAACATCGCAAAACATAATCGAGGTGTAAATTACCTATTAACTGTCATCGATGTATTTTCCAAGTTTGCATGGGTTAAACCTTTATACACAAAGACGGGAAATGAAGTGGCTGCAGCTTTTAAAGAAATATTTGATGAGCGTGTTCCGGTTAATCTTCAGACTGACAAGGGAAAAGAATTTCTAGCGAAAAATGTCCAAAAATTGTTTAAACAATATGATATAAATTATTATGTAACAAATAATCCTGATGTAAAAGCTGCTGTGGTAGAAAGGTTCAATAAAACTTTAAAAACAAAAATGCATAAATATTTTACGTTTGCAAATAATATGCAATACATTGATGTATTACCCGAATTCATGCACTCTTACAATAATTCTTATCATCGTACTATTAAAATGGCTCCTAACGAGGTAAATCCTGACAACGTTGCGCAAGTATACGATAACATTATGAGTACGAGAAAGAAGAATATTAAAACGATCAAACTCGAAAATGTGTACAAAGTTGGAGATTACGTCAGAATCACCAAGTACAAGCACGTATTTGAAAAAGGCTACATGAGTAATTGGAGCGGTGAAATATTCAAAATAACTGATGTTATAATGAGACAACCCGTTGTGTACAAAATTTCCGATTTAATGGATGAACCAATAGAGGGCGTCTTCTATCACCCCGAATTACAGCGCGTAACGTACGACCCCCAGAGTACATTTCACATTGAAAAAGTATTGAAGAAGCGATATAAAAGAGGTAAATGTGAAATTTTTGTGCAGTGGAAAAATTATCCTTCAAAGTTTAACTCGTGGATTCCGTGCAGTTCCCTTACATCGATATGAATAACGAATTTTATTTAACTTTGGTATCAAACAGCTCAACCAATTACTTCCCCGAAAATACAACAACGCACTTTTGCACACAACTTCCAAAAACTGTTCATTTGGATGGTGAATGGTGTGTGGGACTTTCGGAAATACAGTATCCGTGTTCCTTCTTAACCATCAACAGTGGTGAAAATATTATTTACTGCTCTTTTGAATTTAGTTTATCGGCGATTATGCAAAAAGGTGAAAAAGCCATTGACATATTGTTTAAAGATCCCCGTTTTGCGACATGGATCGATGATCAGGTTCGAAGAAGGAAATACAAGTCTTCGAAAGAATTCATGCGCGATCTTAAAATGAAAACGATCACATTTGAACACGATGTAATTATGACGAAATATAAGACTAAGCTTGAAGCTGGTAACTACGAAACGATCGAATCTATTGTGGATGCTCTAAACTCGGTAAGAGTTTTAGTAAAAGATAATGTTGAGTTCAGATTAAATGATGGTTCAAAAAGAGTAACTGTAACAAGCAGTAGCAAATATCTGACAAGTCTATCATTTTCACCGACATTAAGTCTACAATTAGGTTTTCAACCGGATACAAATGTACTGAGTAAAACTTCAACACATCCAGCAAACATTATGTTGGGTTTGCCTTCACAACTTTTCGTATACAGTGATATAATTGAACCACAATTGGTGGGCGATATAATGGCAAAAGTAATTCGAATCGTTGTTATCGATAATAAACACTACATTTACGGTACACATCATACGCAATTATTTTCGCATCCGCATTACGTGCCTCTGTTGAAAAGGGAATTTGAAAACATTGAAATTGATATAAGAAGTGCAACTGGTGAGAAAGTGCCATTTCAGTTTGGAACAGTGTGCGTTAAACTTCATTTTAAAAAAATTTCGTAATGCCTTCATGTCATTATCACGATTACTACATCAATCAAGCTGGTTCAGGTGTAGGTGCTATTTACAAAGGAATTAGTTACCAAAAGGGTTATGGTATTGGTAGTTTTTTACGGGGACTTTTTCGTACGGTAATGCCGTTAATAAAGAGTGGTGTTAAAACAATTGGTAAGGAAACACTACGCACTGGTTCAAATTTTCTTGGCGACATTGTTAATGAGGTGCCTGTAAAGGATGCATTCAAGACACGTGTAAATGAGTCAGTTGAAAATTTGAAACGAAAAGCTCAAGATAAATTAGACAACTTGGTAGGATCTGGATCTATAAAAAGAAGGCTAGTACAAAATAAAAGTCAGAATAGTTCTTCACGTCGTTCTGCAAAGAAGTGTAAAACGAGTTCAGTTATTAAACATCAAGATATCTTTAGCTAGAATGTCGTTTTTACATCCTCATAGTTGTGAGTGCGCGAAAAGTGAATTGGATCTTTTTGCTTTACCGCCAACTCAAACAAGCATCGAAAGCGGTCAATGGGTTCATTACAAAACTGTATCTAGTATATCTGAAAATAGTCCTTTAGAATTTGTAATACCAGGTGGTGAAGACTATATAGATTTATCGCAAACTTTACTTTCACTTTGTATTAAAATATGCAAAGATGACGGTAGTAATTATACCGCTGAAGATACAATTGGTCCAGTTAATAATATTCTCCACTCAATGTTTAGTCAAGTTGATGTATACCTAAATCAAAAACTGATTTCACCACCAAATAATACATACGCTTATAAATGTTATTTGGAGACACTTTTAAATTATGACTCAGGGGCGAAGAATTCCCATTTAACTTGTGGATTATGGTACGCCGATACGGCAGGCAAAATGAATGTAGTAACCAATGAGAACAGTGGATTCGCCAATAGACTCAAACTAACGTCGACGAGTAAAGAAGTCGATCTTATTGGTCACTTAAATTGTGATATATTTAATCAAGAAAAATTTTTAATCAACGGTGTAGAAATGAGATTAAAATTTGTACGTTCTCGTGATAGTTTTGCATTGATGTCATCAAATAATCTTAATGGAAAAATTCAAATTACTGATGCAACTCTAATGATTAGAAGAAATCGGATAAATCCAAGCGTATTACTTGCGCATGCAAAGGCTTTAGAGCTTTCAACTGCAAAATATCCAATTACGCGAACAGAATTAAAGGTTTTGACTATACCGCAAGGAGTACAAGGAAAATCATTGGATAATGTTTATTTGGGCCAACTTCCAAAAAGATGTGCATTGTGCTTTGTGACAAATAAAGCATTTAACGGTGATTATTCCTTAAATCCATTTAATTTCGAAAACTTTGGTTTAAACTATCTATCCTTGTACGTGGATGGTAACCAAATTCCTAGTAAACCCTTACAACCTACATTTATCGGTCCAAATAAGAAATTTGTTTCAATGTACCACACATTATTTTCTGGTACTGGTATACATTTTCTAAACACTGGAAATGGGATTTCACGTGATAATTATGCTGATGGATATTCAATAGCTGTTTTTGATTTGACACCTGACTTATCATCGCATAATGCTCTTTCATGGAATTTGATAAAGAACGGAAGTTTACGAATAGAAGTTGGTTTTAACACTGCTCTTACAGAAACTGTCAATTGTTTAGTGTATGGTGAATTTGATAGTGTAATAGAAATTGATAAAAAACGTAATGTAATTGTAGATTATAGTAGTTGATAAATTTATATAAGTGATAAATAAATTGCTATTACAAATGAAAAATTTGCTACTTTCATTTTACCCGTCATCCGAAATGGTTGTGTTTGTGGATTTTCAAGGGTTCAATTACGGTAATTGTACCGAAACTTTAACCATAAAAGAATTAGCTGTATTTAATACGAACAAAAGCGCACCAGACATCTTTTTGTTTAAACCACCCGATGATCTTTCAACCTTACCGCATCGTTATCAGAAGCAAGCCGATTGGTTGACGAATAACTTTCACGGGCTTTCTTGGAACTGCGGTAATTACGACTACGAAAAGTTGTCTGAAATATTGAATGAAACTACGAAAAATTCAAAGTGTATATACGTGAAAGGAATAGATAAGAAGCGTCTACTTTTGAAACGTTTACCAAAAAGTCAAATTGTAAACATTGAAGATTTAGAGTGTCCATCGCTTCGTTACTTGAGAGAACATTTTGATACGAATTGTTGTGTGAATCATATAATCAGCGATTCGGTGTGCGCTGTTCAAAACGTACAAAACTTGGCTAGTTGGTACAATGAATACTTTACAACTCAAAACGTGTCTGGAGATGATCTCTCGGAAGAAAAGACACCACGTTCTTGTTTCTGCGTATAACACTCTACCTGTCCTAATCACCAGACCCTCTATGGTTATTATCAACAGAGACCCTGATTACCTCCCGGGTAGTCATTGGATGGCTGTTTACATTGATAAATTTGGTTTCGCATACTTCTTTGATAGTTTTGGAAATCAGCCGCCTCCGAATATTTTAAAATTTCTTAGAAAAAATGCTATGATGTGGTCTTACAATATTTCTCAAATTCAAGATTTTTCTTCAACCGTCTGTGGCAAATACTGTACTTTATTTCTTTTAAACTACGCATTAGGCAATTCTGTTGATGATTTTCTAAAGTTATTTAACAAAGATTTTCACAATAATGACAAACTATGCAACAAAATGTTTAACAAATATTTCATGAATAAATAAAGACTTTGCAAGATCCATGTTTTTTCTTTCTTTCCTTATATCTCGTTACTCACCAGCATGACGCGGACGGGGCGCGGCGCGGACGACGGGGCGGCGGCGCGGAAACGGGCGCGGGACGGGGTGGCGGCGGCGCGGGAACGGGCGCGGGACGGGGTGGCGGCGGCGCGGGGACGGGCGCGACACACACACACACACATTCTGGGTTAAATCAAAATAAAATCACAGAAATCATATTTATTAGATTTATTTATTTATTTATTAATTTTTACTAAGACAATGTTCATTATAACTTACGGCTAATCCATCGGTGGCGGTACGAAATCCTTTTCCCACAGGTAAAGCCACCCTGTCCACCCGTATCGATAAACGATCATTAACAAAGAACGCACGATTGCTCTGAAGAACATTTCCTACAGTTTCCATCACCATTGCGACATTATATTGGGATAATTTGCGGAAGGAAATGTAAACAGGTCGCTCGGGGAATTCTTCATTTTCGAGAACTAAGCCGACATAGTCATCACTTGAAAATCCTCTAAAAATGTGCGCCAACAGTTCTTCAATTGCATTCTATTAAACGAAAATATCATTAATTAATTAACTAATTTACAAACATAACGTGACACTTACTTGCATCCATTCAATTGGATTCTCCGGCGCATTATCTTTAAAGGAAAACCTCATACGTCTCGCTAATGTATTAAACTTTTTTATGAATGATTCATTTTCTCCATTTTTATTAATAAAGTTAAATTCTGTAAGAAAATATTGAAGTATTCACATATTCAATAAGTTGTTGCTATTACTTACCATCAGCAAAATTTTCAAAGACTTCATTATCGTCAATTTGACCAGCACCGATTTGATTTACAAGTGTATCTACAAACACGTACATTTATAATATAGAAATGAGTATGTAATTAATTACCTAAAGGACCATCTTCGAAGTTAGGGAGGCGTCTTTTTAAAGCATTCACTGTAAATATTATAATTAATGATTAATCTATTATTATATAAATTATAAAGTATTTACCTGATTCTGTTGCCTTAGATGTTGAGGGTTGCAGGTTGGTAAATTCACTAATTTCCTCTTCTTCTACACATCCACCATCACCTGGGGCTTTAAAACGCTTCGGAGATGATTTTTTCAATGGCATAGAAGATACACGTTTTCCAGGCATCTAACACAAATTCACAACAGTTAATAAATATTTAAAATAATTTCTTAAAAAACTTACCTTAATTTCACAATACACCAAGACGTCTTCTTCAAGAACAAACACGAGAACAACACTGAATATTTTCCTAAATTTTCTTTGGTCTTATATATTGTATGACATATAGCAAAATTGTAGCGGCCAAAGTGTAGCGGTCATTAAGAGAAAGTTGCAGCGGTCATTAGATAATGACCTCATTAGCACTAATTGTTCGCTTATACTACTAGCGTTTTTATTGCCTTCCACGGATTAATTACCCGATCCGTTAATTCCTAACTAATTTAACTATTTGTTAATAAGGTTTTTTCAAGAAAATACCGCGACGGAGCGATTTTTGGGACCGAATTTGTTGCTTAGCTTCTTAATTAATCAGATGCAAACGATCGCCGATACGTGACGCCACAAAAGATACAAATTCTACGCTCCAGAGGAAGGAATAAATCAAAAGATCTGATTAAAGCTGCTACCGAAATGGCACAATTACCACAGATTTATCAACGAAACGGTTTGAGAGAGTGCTGATAGCCGCAGATTTGGAAACAAGCCCCAGATAACATCCAAGCCGTAAATTTTACTCGTTTAATTGGCGGCGTTCGCTCGCCCAAAAACACCAAATTTTAAGAAAATATTTCTTTGGTTTTTACAGAAATAAAAAAATACATTTCAAATTTATTTTGACGTCCAAATTAGATACAAGCTTAATTTTTATATCATTTAGCATTTAAATGATTAACAAATTTGATCATTTCTGAGAAAAAAGAACAAACAAGTTTAAAAATCGTTGTATCTAATTTTAATACTTCCAAATACTCACAAAAAAACTTCGATTAAATTCCAAATATTTATGCTTTCAATTAATTCAACTAACGATTTAGTACATTTGGGTTTATATATTTTCCGTGGAGGGAGAAACTTATGGAGAGAGAGTGCTCTATTCGGAAGTAAAATTACCGTTGGGGGCGCCACTGAGCTAGGTCGAAAACAGTAACCATAAATGGCGGGAAAATGTTTATTCGGATATTTTGGGCGTTGTACGAATTTTGGGGCTTCACAATTATTACATTGCCTATGCGGAATGATTATTGCATCTTTGATGCAAGAAACTTATGTTGACAAATGAAAGATGACGAGGAAAACACGAATAACGAATGACTGTTTGGTTCACTTTCTTTATTGGAAAATTATTACAAAGACATTGAAAAACCTACCTTTTGGCATAATTTACGTTTAAATGTATCAGCAGTTGTTAATCTTTATTGTAGTTTTGTAGATTTACCGCAGCATTTCATGATTTTTTCAGTGGAAAATTCTAACCTAAAATTCATAACACTTCACTAATTTATTGGTTTCTTGAGCCAAACTTTGTGTTCGCTGTGTCCATTACTTATAATCTTTAATTAGACAATTGTTTGATAACACTTTGTAATCAAAATTTAAATATTTTTCACTTTTTATCCACTTTCAAGTT
This sequence comes from Tribolium castaneum, assembly GCF_031307605.1. Classification (NCBI taxonomy): domain Eukaryota; kingdom Metazoa; phylum Arthropoda; class Insecta; order Coleoptera; family Tenebrionidae; genus Tribolium; species Tribolium castaneum. The sequence goes on along the minus strand of NC_087395.1, from coordinate 24,667,331 downwards.
CCAACAATGAAACCATGAAAAACTACAGAACCAAAGTCAATGCTAGTATTTACCACCACGTACTTTTAAAGTAATTCTTTCTATTGTAAGTAATTAACACTATACACGCAAAATTGTTGAACAATTCATTAAATGTCAGTTAAATGTGGCATTACGAAAATTTCTTTACTGTTTTCGTCATAGTTCAAAAGTCATCACCAGAAGGCGTCTAGTTAATTTTATTTCCGAATACCGCCAATCTTGCCGATCTACAAACCCCTTTCATGGCCTATTCTGATTTAGCTGTTTTAATAAATCATCTGATACCATGGGCGTATCATGGATTCTATACCGTCAATTATTTCTTTTCGCTTTACAATTTTTTTATATTTTAGGGCAATTTTAAGTAATGCCACGTAATAATGTTAATTGTTAGTATTAACGGTTATTGTTTGTATTTTGATAATGGTGGGCTGTAAACTTTACAAGTGCCCCGAAATATGGTGACTACACCACTGGTTTCTGGTGTTTGTCCACAAGTTTCTCCCTCTATGAAATTTTCAAATAAACATTTTTTAACAGTGAAATGTTTGTTTGCAATTAAACAAACCCAAATAAACAATTCGAATAATTTTGGTATTATTCGCTGATTAGATCAGGAAAGGACAGCCGATAAACAACCCCTTTACGGGCATATTTCATGCACGAAATCGATAAACCCCATTAGGCAAAACAACAAACTGGCCTTATCGCGCAGCTTTGCATCGCAAATCGTATTAAAATTGATTAATTTGAGCAAAAAAATGCGTTCGTGCAAGTGTCCCACAATTCCCCCCTTTCCCATATATTCAGGTGTCACAATTAATCCGCCGGAAGTAAATTTATGCACCCTTTGTGCTCCGAATTATTGTCACTTTTTGCACACTCATTACGATTATGATAGCGCTTCAAGGCCTCGAATTCCTCCGGTTGTGGCCGAATTCGTTAATTAGGGATCAATTATAGACTAATTAGACGGCATTTTTTGTCTCATCCCACGATTAATTATTTTTAATTGGGCGATAATGAGAGAACAAATTAGCTGTTTTTCGTATTGATTTGGCTGCTCGTGAAAGGTTCGTAGGGTAAAGTTGGGCAAAAATAATTTATGCCGGCCCATGTTGGTGATAATCGGGCGAATAGGGGCGATTAGTGATAAATTTGGGACAGCCCGCTAGTTGCTAATTATGCAAATGAGCGATAATTATTAAAAATTGTTTGAAACATGACAGGTACGCGCGCATTGAGGCAGGAATCTCGCCATTGAAGTTGGGCCGTTTTAGCGGAAGCAATTAGGCGTTTTTGGCTTCGGCTTGACATTCATTTAAAATGATAATGATAAATTTTTAATTGCGCCTCGTATTTGCAATTTTAATGAAGTTAATAAAGTGAGGCGTTCGTTACAACTAATTAAAAATATACAATAGAGGGACGTATAAACATCGCCTCAGACGTCGATTTGAATAAAACTGACGCATACAAATTTGTATTAATTATAGTTGTGTTGGTCCGGTCTTAATTAATTGCGCTAAATAATTCATACGTTCGAGTGTTGAAAGCTCATAAACACGTACAGTGAAATACCACGTCCCGAAAAGAGATATCAGATCTGAAAAATGCCCCGTATTTGGCTGAAATATGCCTCGAGATAGCATCACAGGCCCTCAATAATCCGAAAATAGGCCGAAATTCCCCGTCATAACTCACTCCTGAAGGCCGCTTTGTCTCGCCGAAAGAGATATCACTCGATCTCTAATAATTCGAAAATAGTCCGAGCTCATTACTCATTCGTCGATTTTTTTCAAGCGGACACAAATATCTCGACAGCACGTATCTGTGTCGGAAGTTAAAGAGCCAACTAAACGATCATTACCAAATATTTATTGCTGCCGGCGTTTACTCGGATTAATAACCATCTATCACCCGGGTGAAGGCTCGTACGGCCCCGCTATTTAACATTCCGAGACCGAAAAATACACAGACACGACAGAAAAAGGATACCGATGAATAAATTACACGCTCAGGCTAACCCTCGGTGTATTTTTATAACGAGAGACAGGACTTGGGGAAGCGATTTTTTCATTTTGACAACGGAAATCGCCGTTGGGAGCAAGAACATGCAAACTCATTTAAAAGACTTGTACGATTTTTCTTACGAAAATTTTACACCCGTCTGAGTCTGGCTTAAAGCACCAAACCAAGTAAAAATAAGTCATAGAAATCTGGCATGCGTCTAGATTCTCAGCAATTCTCCAAAAATACACTAAATCGAAAAAACAACAATAATAATAATAATAATAATAACCTTTCATTTCTACAATTCTACAAAAAACAATCCGCAGCACGACTTTCTTCCAAAATTTTGGAATATAATAAAATAATAAAATAAAATAAAATTAATAAAATTCTAGGTAGGTATATTGATGATTTTTAAGCTAAAAGACAGTGTTTATGTAGGTAGGGTGTCCCAAAAATTTAACAAAAAATTAATATTTTTAAAAATTTTTTTCTGATTGTTTTTTTAACACTGTCTGTGCAGAAGTAATAAAATAATAAAATAAAATGAAAATAATAAAATTCTAGCTAGGTATATTGATGATTTTTAAGCTTAAAGACAGTGTTTATGTAGGTAGGGTGTCTCAAAAGTTTAATAAAAAATTAATATATTTTTTAATTTTTTTCTGATTGTTTTTTAAACACTGTCTGTGCAGAAGTAATAAAATAATAAAATAAAATGAAAATAATAAAATTCTAGGTAGGTATATTGATGATTTTTAAGCTTAAAGACAGTGTTTATGTAGGTAGGGTGTCTCAAAAGTTTAACAAAAAATTAATATTTTTTTTATTTTTTTTCTGATTGTTTTTTAAACACTGTCTGTGTAGAAATAATGAAATAATAAAATAAAATGAAAATAATAAAATTCTAGGTAGGTATATTGATGATTTTTAAGCTAAAAGACAGTGTTTATGTAGGTAGGGTGTCTCAAAAGTTTAATAAAAAATTAATATATTTTTTAATTTTTTTCTGATTGTTTTTTAAACACTGTCTGTGCAGAAGTAATAAAATAATAAAATAAAATGAAAATAATAAAATTCTAGATAGGTATATTGATGATTTTTAAGCTTAAAGACAGTGTTTATGTAGGTAGGGTGTCTCAAAAGTTTAACAAAAATTAATATTTTTTTAATTTTTTTTTATTGTTTTTTAAACACTGTCTGTGCAGAAGTAATAAAATAATAAAATAAAATGAAAATGATAAAATTCTAGGTTGGTATATTGATGATTTTTAAGCTTAAAGACAGTGTTTATGTAGGTAGGGTGTCTCAAAAGTTTAACAAAAATTAATATTTTTTTAATTTTTTTTTATTGTTTTTTAAACACTGTCTGTGCAGAAGTAATAAAATAATAAAATAAAATGAAAATGATAAAATTCTAGGTTGGTATATTGATGCTTTTTAAGCTAAAAGACAGTGTTTATGTAGGTAGGGTGTCTCAAAAGTTTAATAAAAAATTAATATATTTTTTAATTTTTTTCTGATTGTTTTTTAAACACTGTCTGTGCAGAAGTAATAAAATAATAAAATAAAATGAAAATAATAAAATTCTAGGTAGGTATATTGATGATTTTTAAGCTTAAAGACAGTGTTTATGTAGGTAGGGTGTCTCAAAAGTTTAACAAAAAATTAATATTTTTTTTATTTTTTTTCTGATTGTTTTTTAAACACTGTCTGTGTAGAAATAATGAAATAATAAAATAAAATGAAAATAATAAAATTCTAGGTAGGTATATTGATGATTTTTAAGCTTAAAGACAGTGTTTATGTAGGTAGGGTGTCTCAAAAGTTTAACAAAAAATTAATATTTTTTTTATTTTTTTTCTGATTGTTTTTTAAACACTGTCTGTGTAGAAATAATGAAATAATAAAATAAAATGAAAATAATAAAATTCTAGGTAGGTATATTGATGATTTTTAAGCTTAAAGACAGTGTTTATGTAGGTAGGGTGTCTCAAAAGTTTAATAAAAAATTAATATATTTTTTAATTTTTTTCTGATTGTTTTTTAAACACTGTCTGTGCAGAAGTAATAAAATAATAAAATAAAATGAAAATAATAAAATTCTAGATAGGTATATTGATGATTTTTAAGCTTAAAGACAGTGTTTATGTAGGTAGGGTGTCTCAAAAGTTTAACAAAAAATTAATATTTTTTTTATTTTTTTTTCTGATTGTTTTTTAAACACTGTCTGTGTAGAAATAATGAAATAATAAAATAAAATGAAAATAATAAAATTCTAGGTAGGTATATTGATGATTTTTAAGCTTAAAGACAGTGTTTATGTAGGTAGGGTGTCTCAAAAGTTTAACAAAAAATTAATATTTTTTTTATTTTTTTTCTGATTGTTTTTTAAACACTGTCTGTGTAGAAATAATGAAATAATAAAATAAAATGAAAATAATAAAATTCTAGGTAGGTATATTGATGATTTTTAAGCTTAAAGACAGTGTTTATGTAGGTAGGGTGTCTCAAAAGTTTAACAAAAAATTAATATTTTTTTTATTTTTTTTCTGATTGTTTTTTAAACACTGTCTGTGTAGAAATAATGAAATAATAAAATAAAATGAAAATAATAAAATTCTAGGTAGGTATATTGATGATTTTTAAGCTAAAAGACAGTGTTTATGTAGGTAGGGTGTCTCAAAAGTTTAATAAAAAATTAATATATTTTTTAATTTTTTTCTGATTGTTTTTTAAACACTGTCTGTGCAGAAGTAATAAAATAATAAAATAAAATGAAAATAATAAAATTCTAGATAGGTATATTGATGATTTTTAAGCTTAAAGACAGTGTTTATGTAGGTAGGGTGTCTCAAAAGTTTAACAAAAATTAATATTTTTTTAATTTTTTTTTATTGTTTTTTAAACACTGTCTGTGCAGAAGTAATAAAATAATAAAATAAAATGAAAATGATAAAATTCTAGGTTGGTATATTGATGATTTTTAAGCTTAAAGACAGTGTTTATGTAGGTAGGGTGTCTCAAAAGTTTAACAAAAATTAATATTTTTTTAATTTTTTTTTATTGTTTTTTAAACACTGTCTGTGCAGAAGTAATAAAATAATAAAATAAAATGAAAATGATAAAATTCTAGGTTGGTATATTGATGCTTTTTAAGCTAAAAGACAGTGTTTATGTAGGTAGGGTGTCTCAAAAGTTTAATAAAAAATTAATATATTTTTTAATTTTTTTCTGATTGTTTTTTAAACACTGTCTGTGCAGAAGTAATAAAATAATAAAATAAAATGAAAATAATAAAATTCTAGGTAGGTATATTGATGATTTTTAAGCTTAAAGACAGTGTTTATGTAGGTAGGGTGTCTCAAAAGTTTAACAAAAAATTAATATTTTTTTTATTTTTTTTCTGATTGTTTTTTAAACACTGTCTGTGTAGAAATAATGAAATAATAAAATAAAATGAAAATAATAAAATTCTAGGTAGGTATATTGATGATTTTTAAGCTTAAAGACAGTGTTTATGTAGGTAGGGTGTCTCAAAAGTTTAACAAAAAATTAATATTTTTTTTATTTTTTTTCTGATTGTTTTTTAAACACTGTCTGTGTAGAAATAATGAAATAATAAAATAAAATGAAAATAATAAAATTCTAGGTAGGTATATTGATGATTTTTAAGCTTAAAGACAGTGTTTATGTAGGTAGGGTGTCTCAAAAGTTTAATAAAAAATTAATATATTTTTTAATTTTTTTCTGATTGTTTTTTAAACACTGTCTGTGCAGAAGTAATAAAATAATAAAATAAAATGAAAATAATAAAATTCTAGATAGGTATATTGATGATTTTTAAGCTTAAAGACAGTGTTTATGTAGGTAGGGTGTCTCAAAAGTTTAACAAAAAATTAATATTTTTTTTATTTTTTTTTCTGATTGTTTTTTAAACACTGTCTGTGTAGAAATAATGAAATAATAAAATAAAATAAAAATAATAAAATTCTAGGTAGGTATATTGATGATTTTTAAGCTTAAAGACAGTGTTTATGTAGATAGGATGTCTCAAAAGTTTAACAAAAAATTAATATATTTTTTAATTTTTTTCTGATTGTTTTTTAAACACTGTCTGTGCAGAAGTAATAAAATAATAAAATAAAATGAAAATAATAAAATTCTAGATAGGTATATTGATGATTTTTAAGCTTAAAGACAGTGTTTATGTAGGTAGGGTGTCTCAAGAGTTTAACACAAAATTAATATTTTTTTAATTTTTTTTTGTGATTGTTTTTTAAACACTGTCTGTGCATTTTTTACTTTTTGTAGGTCTGTCGAATTAAAATTAGGATAAATATTTGTAATTTAATCGAAATTTTTTGTAAATATTTGGAGATATGTATTTAGTACAAGTATTAAACTTATTTTTTTCTGGTATTATATAATTCTTTTTAATTCTTTTCAATTACTTGAAAGTGAGTGCCATAATAATATGCATCTTTTTATTTATAAAAACCAGTAAAATCGTTTAGGAATAGCTTAAAGTTTGTTAGAAAATTACAGTTGTTTTCACTTGTGGCGAAAAATATGTTAATTTGTTTTTTTAAAGATAAAGATTATTAAAGTAAAAATAAAATTAGTTTACATATTATCGAAATAGTGTCGAAGTATCTAATATAATTTTACACTGGTATAATGTAAAACTAGCTGGCAGATGTTAGAAAAAATGATATTTTTTTGCGTGTAATTTTTATTTTACAATTAATTTTTTGGTTTAAGAGCTCCTCTAATTGGTCAATTGATGGGTTGGTCGCTAACAAACCACCAATAAAACCTCTGGGTTCAATTTAGCGTCAACCCGATGGTTTGCGCTGATATAATTAGAGTGCGGTTTACTAATTGTATGTTATTAACATTGTAATTAAATCGTTGGATCAACTTCCGATGGCAAGATGGCCGCCGTCGCAGCGACTTGGCATAAGACCAAGTTGGTATTTTCTGTTGATATAACGCTAGTTTTTTCGTCCTATCCCGAGACAGGATATTGCAATATGGGGGCAATTAGTTGCATATGAGCCGTGACTCGAACCCATTAGTATGCTGGATGCTCGCGATCTCGACTCTTTATGGGCCACTAATAGCCCAATTGACGACCGAATTGGATGCCCACATATGGTATAACACAGACTTTTTTCCTCTTTTGCAGTCGATTCCAACGGAGAAGCGCCCAAACTCAAGTGCAACTTGCGCAAACACAAACCTAACAGGAAGCCCAGGACGCCCTTCACCACGCAACAACTCCTAGCCCTCGAAAAAAAATTCAGGGATAAGCAGTACCTCAGCATTGCCGAAAGGGCGGAGTTTTCCAGCAGCTTGAGGCTCACGGAAACACAGGTTGGTGGAAAATATTTTAATAAAAAAAATCGACATTCACAACCTTTAAAAATTATTTAAAAAATACAAGAATTTTAGGCAAAATAGACACTGAAAAATAATTCATTTATTTTGTGAAGCAAGTTGAGACGAAAATTTTTATACCGGGTGTCTCAGTGTGTAGTAAATCGTATTTATTCGGAAATGGAATGATGAAATCTATTGGATAAGGTTATCAATAATTGTAATTTTCGATGACTTTAATTTGTCAAAACGGTAACTGTCATTTAATGATACCCTGTATATTTTTATACACAGTTTTATATAAGTATTATTTCCAATTCGAAATTCGTATCACATCCCATACTTTATAAGCTACTGCCTTTTTTGACACTGACAGCAGCTTTTGACTTTAAAAAATTGTCAAAAAAAAAATAGTGTCAATATCATATGTTGTCAGAATTTTGTGCCATAAGAAAAGAAAAATAAGACAAGAAAATTTTAAGATGACAAACAACGTTAGACGTGATTTTAATCTAGTGGAAGTTTCAAAAATATTTTTTTATTTTTTTCTATCAACAGTACCGACTAATAATTTCGTCCTCATCTAATTTTTTTTATCAAAAATAATAAAAAAAATTGTTTATTGTTGTTTTTCTTCAAAATGATAGGAATAATTTGTTTTCCAAAAAATGTCATTCTGTTTAGCAATATACAGGGTTAGTCTATTATAAGAATTTTTTACTAAAAAATTAGCGTTTCATATTGAAATACTAGACTTTATAAATTCCTATGTGCATGTTATTTTTCGTAAATTATTTGTTGTTTATAATTTCTCATATTATTTAATTAAGAATTTAAAATAAATATTTAACTTCAAAAATATAACCTTGTAAATTATTCTTTTTATAAAAACAAAAACTGACTAGGAAACGAGTAACAAACTGAAACATGGCATATTAGTTAAGTATTTTTGCACACATAACTAAATAGGTAGTTATTTTTTCAAATTTTTTGTATATTTTTTTATTCTTAGTTTTGTCTTTAATTATTTGTTATTTTATGTATTATAAAATGTTAACAAAACAGCTAAAATGTTGTTATTTTTGACCTAATTTAGAAAAAATAGCACCATTTTCGACTTAATTTAGCATTTTTTTGACTCAGTTGTAGAAAAATTTGGCGAAAAAATTTTTTTACTTCAGAAACGTGCTTAAATGCTCGATATTGACTTGGCATTTACAAAATTGCGTAAAGTTCTATTTTTGTCTGAAAGATGTAGGTACGAAAAAAGTAAAATTTTGACCGATTTTGACTTTATTTTGACAAAAAATGTAATTTTTAAAACGATTTACTAATTTTTTGGGCAGATCGAACAACGAAAGTGTTGTAATCTGTAGGTTGAATAATGTTTTGGGCTGGAAGATGCACAGAAAAAAACAAAATTATATGTATTTTGACCGATTTTGACTTTATTTTTAATTCGATTTAACAATTTTTTGCCCAGATTTACGAACAAAATTTCGCGAAAAATCCACGAGTTTAGCCTAAAAAGTGTCCAAGCTGTCGGTATTTAGTTGGTTTTTCTGATTCTAGGTGAAAATCTGGTTTCAAAACCGGCGTGCGAAGGCCAAGCGTCTGCAGGAGGCCGAGCTGGAGAAGCTGAAGATGGCGTCGTTGTCGCGCCATCCGCACCCCCTGTACCCGCACCCCGCCCTCCAGGGCTACTTTCCCCCGGGGGCGCACCCGCTGGCCTCGCTGTTGGGGGCGCGGCCCCCCATGGGCCCCCTCGGCCTCATTCCGCAGCCGCCCCCGCACATGTCGTCGCCGCAAGGCGCGATCCGCTCCCCCAGCCCCCACATGTCCTAAACGGGGGCGCTAAGTGAATTTCTGTGCCAAATTAGTGTTGTGATCGCTTTATCACTCTGGTGGTTTAAAATTAACGATGAACTAATCGGACGCAAACAACAAATTTTCGAATTACTAAAGAGCAAATTAATTTATTTTATCGGGGGGTTATCTCGAAAGGGGGTCACCGAAACGACGAGCCACGAGAGTGATAAAAACAAACTAACCGTTAAATGATTGCATTTAATGTATTTTGTAAATAGTATTTGTACAAAGAGATTGTATATAGAGACGATGTAAATTATACTTAGGCGTAAGTTTAATATTTAAAGTTGGAGGAGAGTGCCGTTTGGACTTAGTCCAGGCGACACATAGTTTAGCGCAAACGGAAAAATAGACAAATAATCGATTCACAACTCGTTTCATTTCAAAATCCCCCCCAAAAATTGAAAGAATGGTGCCTTAATTGGCCCCCTGCGGGCCGGTGAAATTTTGGCGGTGATTTTAAGCCGCTCGTAAATAATTTTATTAATTATGACGTGACGGGACGCTCGTTTTTAATCGAAGCAATTAATGTCGAGAAAGGAATGGGCCGTTGGTGGGTCGCTGTGGCGCGCGCTAATGAAATCCATTGAGGCAATGCGTGATCAATAGCGGCTACATTTCAATTTCGGTGTGATTTGACAGACGGTTATTCAATATTTAAATGGTTTGATTGTGCATTGTTGAGGAGAGTTCTCGAGGCAAGAATGAAGGGAGAGGGAAAAAAAAGAGTGAAATTCGACGGTTTGGGAAAATTTTAAGAGGGATTTGGAAGGGTATTAATGGTAAGTGGGACGCATCTGTTGACGAGGTTTTTTAGCCGTTTGTGAGATAATTACAAGAGGGAAAAAAGACGAAAATATGAAAGTGACAAGTGTTGTGAGATGGATAATTATAGACGCTTTGAGAACGCGTCAGATTGGAACTGAGTGGAGGAAAGGAAAATAAAGACAGAATTAAACGAAAAATAACCAAAATTTCAAACGACTGAATCCTAAAAATTGACCTAGAAACTCCAATTACTGTACATTTGCGCCTCGATTAGCAAAAAAAAATTGTAATAATAAGTAATTTCAAAGTTCTGACTCAAAATAAAATAAATTTAAGATACATCAATAAAATAACAATAAACTTTTTAGACTCGATTTGTGTAAATCAGCTCAAATCTCGATATTAATATAAGCCTTAAAAAATTTTGGAATTGTAATTTTCTTTGGAATTTTGGGTCTCAACAAATAATTTAAAATTTCAATTTATAAACTACATTAAACCGTAAAAATATCTTGTGGAGCTACAAATTTCAACTTTTAAATTTTAATAAGAGTTTAATAAGCGACGTTAAAGTTAAAATGTAAAAGTTTTATCAACATATCCATAGTTATTAGCACATAATAAAAAACAACAGTTAATTTAATGGTCCTTCGATTATGAAACTAACTCTGATGGAAGCGTCATTAGTTTAATCCGCAATTAAATGCGTGATTAACTGATCACGTGATCAAGCTGAAGCAATTTGGTTGGTTTATCTGCGTTGTTAACTTTTAACCAACAATTAAATTTTAACAGAGCTTTCTATAAACTGGACCTAAAACGCTTATTCTGACTTAGAAATTTTGCCATGTACTTGGAAATTTTTATTAACAATTTCTGTAGTTTTCTTCCGAAAGAAACAAAATAGTAAATATTAAAGTGCTTTCTAAAGCATTTCTGAATAAAAAAAATTATCTGAAAAATTTTAAGTCGTAACTATTGCAGATTTTTTTGTGAATTCTGAATTTAAAAATTCTTTAAACTGCAGTGCAGCAGACTATTGTAAAATTCAAACAGCTTTTCTTAAACTAAAAGTTCAAACATGAAATTTTTGTTTTAGGAATTTTGTAAGTTCAGTATTTTCTTGCAAAAATTAAAGTATTTTATTAACATTTAAGAAGACAGTTTTTCAACCTTTAGAACTTAGATACAGTTTTTCAAGCATTAATTATTTAAAAAATTAATTCCACTTTCTGAATAAAAAATTTTAATCTAAAAATCGTCTTTTTTATTTAAATTGATTTAAAATGTCAGTCTGTAAATTCGAAATTTTGACTTTTTACAGAAATCTCAGAAAACAGTTGGTGAAAAAAAAAAACTTCCAGTAGATGATAAATTTATGTAATATTTTTGAAATTATGTTAATATCTGTTGAATAAATCTGGAAAAAAACGCGAGATAAGCCTGAATTTTTTATTGTTATTGATATGCTGATAATTTGAATAAAAAACCGAAAATTCCCCTAATTGTGTTTTGTGTGTTTAACAAATTAATCACTCGGCTGTTTAATTTCCATATTTTTAATGAAGCATTTTGTATTTAATTATTTTTATCGTCTCAAAGGTCGTCCAAGTCCGGTCGTGTGAAACGCGCTATCAGTGCGATCAATCAGATAAGCAATTTTTTCAGTTTTCGTATTTGAATTCTCATCTGACGCGACAATTGGTTGCAATCTAGTGTTGCATCCAGTTTAGAATTTTTACGACGCAGTCTGGTAAATATAAACACACAAACCAAACTCAGTAAAAAATCGCGCGTTTTCGCACCTGCTGTCTTTTGGGAAATTCACAAACACAATCTGTTCTCGAGTTAATAAAGGCGTATTGTGGCCTGAAGTCTCTTGATCAGTGGACAATGGAGAGGTGTTCAGGCTGAACGATCTCTTCAGAATAATCGAAAGCATTGTGCGTCTTTTGTGGCACACTCTGTCCCACGTCGCAGCTCCCGGATTCGGATTCCGGGAAACGGCGGTAAAAATAATGAGTAATAAAGATGCCAGCGCAAACGGCCTCTGAATGCATTAAAAATAATGGCCGGTATTATGACATTGATTGGGAGTTTGATAACTTTTAATTAACGCTTGAGATTTTTACTAATTCAGATCGAGATAAGGAGCACAGTAGCTACCAGTGTTGTGTCCAACACAAGCCAGACTGGTTTCAAAATAACGATTTACATACGGGACGTACGTCTTCTTTAACCTTTTCGCTCAGGAATTTTACGAGTTTTTTCCTTCTGAAAGCGCTAAATTGGGCCGAGTCGGCGTGAAATGCGCCAAATCGGCCATTGAGTGATTAAGGTGATTTAGGGCCCGCCTCGGCCAGGTAGGCCCGCATACAAATCCGCATTATCAAAGTCGGGACAAAGTTTACTGTTTTATGGCCACTAACGTTTCCACTTATGCCATAATCAAGAAATTACTAATTAATTTTATTTATTTGTTTGGCAATAAATCATCGTGACGAGATCACATTTCGTGTAGTTAATTGCTTATCTCTTTGATGTTATTAATTTTTTTTCCTCGTTCGGAGGAAATTATATTAAAACCAGTAGTCTATCGATGTGAAACATCTTGAGAAACATGTGGCGGTTTGAGGATTTTTAAAGTCGCTCTTTTATCTTTGAATCTCTATAACATCCTTTCTACAACTGTAATTTAAGCAACTAGCTTATGAAATCTACACTCATTATGGAACGAGATAAATGCTCAAACATTCCGGAAATCCTGCGAATTTAAATTAATTCGTGTCGAATTTGTGTGCACTTTAATTGTTAGTAACGCAGATTTATTGAGGAATTCTAATTTGAGTTGTGTGAAAAATTCACTTCTGTTACGGAATATTCTCTCCATTCGGGAAGTACGCGCTTGTTTAAGCAAAAATTGAATGATTTTTTTTGCTCAAAATACTCAAAACACAGTCAATGGTCTCAGTTGTATAAAAAATTAAGCTTATTTAATCCTAGATTAAATATTTTAAAAACTGGCGGAGCAAAACTTACGGACGTTCAAAACATCAAAAAAAATTTTTTTAATCTCGTTCTAGCAATGATTTCTGGACTTTTATATGTCTTAACAACCTACTAGAGTTATTAAAAGTCCAAAAAAGTCCATTTGTTCGATTTTTTGAAGTTTGATTTTTTCAATTTTTGTCGCGATTTTGGTCGATTTCGGGTTCCCAGAACATTTATCGAGCAATAACTCCGGAACTATTAGAGATAACCCTATGAAGTGTATTATCGTTGGAAAGCTCTTTTAATAATCTATCTTTTTCAAAAAAGATCATTGTTCTCCGACTAATAGTTTTTGAGAAAATTGCAGATAAATGCAAAAATTGGTATAATCTTAAAAAATTCATAACTAAAAAACTATTGGGAATTTGCTAATTTTCTTGACGCCAGTCGATTCCCCAGATCATTTTACATATGCCATAGTTAAAATAGTTCTACTTTTTTGAATAGTTTTGCTGTAATTGAGGAAATAAAAAAATAAAAAATTTCTTAGAACCCTCCCTGTCTCCAAAAAGTTCAAAATTTTGAAAAATAAAATTTGCTATTATTTGATAGATTTTGATCTCCTTTTTACGATGGAACAAACTGTTTTACACTCAGCCTTATAGTTTCGCCGTAATCGCGGTATAAAAATTGCAAGAAGTGAAAATTTTAACATTTTTTTTTACTTTTTCTTAGAAATTATAAGACTAATAATTTTTTAAAACTCATTTTTATAAACTTTTCTATGCCTTTATAAGCTCTTCTATTTGTTAAAAGTACAAAATAGTCAATAGCTTCGATTTTTTAAGGTTTGATTTTGTCTATTGTTTCGAGATTCTTGACGATTTTTAGTATTGAGAATATTTATCGAGCAATAACTCTAGAACTATTAGAGATAACCCCATGAAGTGTATTATCGTTGGAAAGTTCTTTTAATAATCTATCTTTTTCAAAAAAGATCATTGTTCTCCAACCAATAGTTTTCGAGGAAATTGCAGATAAAAGCAAAAATTAGTCAAATATTAAAAAATTCATAACTAAAAAACTATTGGGAATTTTGCGATTTTTTTGACGCCAGTCGATTCCCCGGATCATTTTACATAAGCCAGAGTTAAAATAGTTCTACTTTTTTAAATAGTTTTGCCGTAATTGAGAAAATAAAAAAAAATTCTTAGTACCCTTCCGTGTCTCCAAAAAATAAATTACAATTAGGCCAATTTTGAAAGTGTCTCAAAATCGATTGAAACCTATCTTATCCTAGATTTTACAACATTTTTTTACATTACCTACTGACTTAAAAAACTTATAAATTCGCTGTAGCAAATTTTTATATCCTTTTCTAAAGTCTATCTGACCTGACCTGACATGACCTAACTGTCAAACAAACTAAATGTTCCATTAAAAAACAACTTAAAACTCTAGAAATTCGTTAGTTTCAGTAAATTTTCAATATAAATTTAATTTCTTAATTGTGGAATCAGGGAGTGGCTATACAGTGCAATAAATTAAGGGACAAAAGGAACGCACTTTCCACTCCGTCTATAGAGAGAAAATTAACTTTCCAAACGTTGTGATTCGAATAGCAAATTCAGTGTTAGATAAGATCTGAAAATATGCAACAGCAGTGACCTTTGCCAATCCGCACCCAATTAAGCTTAATTTCATTAGATAACTTAGTGCGCCACTGGTCGTAATGAAAAAATCTCGTCAAATTGCCGACGTCCCTGGAAGCCTTTAATAGTCCGTGACACGAGCGTTCCCGGCAATTAACCGAAAACAACGTTAATTCGGCCCTCGACCAAAAATACCACAGAGAGCGACCTTATGTTTCAAATTATAAAAGTTAAAACTAGTTGATCGTCAAGATATCCGAAATTTACGACTGTCTCTCGCTTTATTAAAATAAACCTCTCGCTGCAATAACAATAAAGCAGCGTCTCGAGTAATTTCTATTAATTAAAATAAATAAAATTCCGTCGCGAACAAACGAGCAACAATTGCACCGCCATTTATCTTCCCTCGGGAATTGCAAAACAATAGCTAATCTACGGCCGACGCCATCTAGCAATTACAGGGATAATTACTGTCCTAAAGGCCGGCTCACAGCGGAAGGTGTGTCCACAGGGGGTGGCAGGGGGCCCTGTGTAACAGTTTAATTTGCACATTAGCTCCCGACAGAGAAAGCCTGAATTAATTAACGCCATTATCGCCTATCATCTGTTTTAATTGCCTCGCGAGGCGCCATGTTGTTTTTACTAGAAATTAAAATGGCCGCCCCTAACAATGGTGTAGTCATTATATAGAGGCATAATCAGAATACAGAAATGGTAAATTGCCTCGGAGATAACGAGGCCGCTTCACACCGCTCAAACGGGGGTGGCGGTGCCGGGGCCCCGGAGCGGGCCGCCGGAGCCGCGCCGGGCCCGGCTCCGGGTGATGCTCCCCGAGCTCGGGCGCGATTTTTCGCCGCAGGAAAATCCGGGCGGAAAAATGCAGACCGAGGGCTGGGAGAGTTAGTCGGGTGTGAAACTGGCTCCGTTTCGCAGAGAACGGAGATAGCCACGAAAATGAAGTAATTAAAACTATAAAGGGCAGGTTAATTGTTTTCCCTACCATCACGTAAATTAAAACAAACCAATTATGGTCCTCCTTTGTCGACCTTATCTTCGGGTCTCTCTCGCGAGCACTCGACAATTAATTCCGAATTGCGAGGAGATCAATACGGGGTTTTTACACACCGTTGTGGCCAATTTACAACCATTGGAAATTTTGGATTAGGACGCAAAATTTTCCTGATTTTATCGGCTTATGATTTACTTAAATAATCAGCTTAAAACACAGAAAAGAATACATTTTTTGAGTAGATATAGTTACTAATTGAAAAATTACCCATCTCAAAATTAGGAAGTCAAGTGGGTTAGTTCTTATTATAAACACTTTGATAAGTAACTAATGAGTAAATTAATTATTTAAACCGAGTTGAACTATGTTCACGAAAAACTGAGCTCAGAGCTCAGTTTAATTGATCGCATTATCATTTCGCAAATTTCAGGTGACTTTAGAAAAATGAAAATAAGTAAAAAAGCTAAGGTTCAAAAAAAAGTTAGCACATGATCAGATATCTGAACCATTTGCTCAGTTCATATTAAACTGAGTCATGATTTGTCTATTTAGGTTCGTATGTAAGTATATTTCTTGCAACATTTTTAATTACCTTAAAGTAAAACTTTTTACGCTGGACAGATAAATAAATATTTGCTCAGTTCATAAATTGATTTCATTTTATAAGTGGAATCATATGGCTCAGTTCATAAATTGGTTCAGGTTTATTGTTTATGACTTACTTACATGATCAGCTTAAAACACAGAAAAGAATACATTTTTTGAGTAGATATAGTCACTAATTGAAAAATTACCCATCTCAAAATTAGGAAGTCAAGTGGGTTAGTTCTTATTATAAACACTTTGATAAGTAACTAATGAGTAAATTAATTATTTAAACCGAGTTGAACTATGTTCACAAAAAACTGAGCTCAGAGCTCAGTTTAATTAATCGCATTATCATTTCCCAAATTTCAGGTGACTTTAGAAAAATGAAAATAAGTAAAAAAGCTAAGGTTCAAAAAAAAGTTAGCACATGATCAGATATCTGAACCATTTGCTCAGTTCATATTAAACTCAGTCATGATTTGTCTATTTAGGTTCGTATGTAAGTATATTTCTTGCAACATTTTTAATTACATTAAAGTAAAACTTTTTACGCTGGACAGATAAATAAATATTTGCTCAGTTCATAAATTGATTTCATTTTATAAGTGGAATCATATGGCTCAGTTCATAAATTGGTTCAGGTTTATTGCTTATGACTTACTTACATGATCAGCTTAAAACACAGAAAAGAATACATTTTTTGAGTAGATATAGTCACTAATTGAAAAATTATCCATCTCAAAATTAGGAAGTCAAGTGGGTTAGTTCTTATTATAAACACTTTGATAAGTAACTAATGAGTAAATTAATTATTTAAACCGAGTTGAACTATGTTTACGAAAAACTGAGCTCAGAGCTCAGTTTAATTAATCGCATTATCATTTCCCAAATTTCAGGTGACTTTAGAAAAATGAAAATAAGTAACAAAGCTAAGGTTCAAAAAACTGAATGAAAAAGTTAGCACATGATCACATATCTGAACCATTTGCTCAGTTCATATTAAACTGAGTCATGATTTGTCTATTTAGGTTCGTATGTAAGTATATTTCTTGCAACATTTTTAATTACCTTAAAGTAAAACTTTTTACACTGGACAGATAAATAAATATTTGCTCAGTTCATAAATTGATTTCATTTTATAAGTGGAATCATATGGCTCAGTTCATAAATTGGTTCAGGTTTATTGCTTTCTTGTAATAAAAACGAAACAATGGTGTTAGTGGCATTACAAAAAAATTTAAAATGATTTTTTTCCTCAACTTTTCATAAAACATATTTTTTTATATATTTTTTATACGATCTCAGGTTTGCTTCGGTATTTGTTGTTGGATATTTATTTTAGAAATCCGGTGTAATCAGGGTTTGAATAATTCATAATACACGCCGATTGAGTAAAAAATCCCCGAATCAATTTCGGAGCTTGTTATATCCCCAATTCCGCAAGACGATTCCTGCAACAATAGCGGGGCACAAAAAGCGTCATGAATCCATTCCGGGCGTATTTCGCGCATGCCCCCATATCCCGTCTGATCCCTGCTGAGTTCATAACGACCGCAAAACTAATATACCAATTACAACCCTAGTGGGATAAAGCGACCCTCGCCCGATAAACGCCGCTCCAGATTCAGTTAGCCGACAATGTGTTTGTCAACATCAACGACGAAATTACGCGCACATTCGCATCTAGACGGCGAAATCGCCAAATCGCCACCTGGGTAATTAGCGGCGTCGGCGTCGCGACGCCCCACCTCGCCATCAATCATTTGTTTAAATAAAAACGCATCTGATGCACGTGGCCGATCGGTCCGAGCTGATAACGCGACACAAATAAGAGAGGGTGAATTTTGTAATTTATACCGAGTGATTCAGATTGCCTGCTGCTGTTAAATGGAGTATCTTTTGTCGTGTGGAGATAAGCTTACAGCCGCTTGTTTGGTTTTAGGCGCTTGTAATTTCCGAACAGTGATGAGTTTCAGCGGCGGAGCTATTTTTGGTGATTTTTTTACCGGCGATATGATGGCAGCCCTGTCATGTTAACACGTGTCGCCTGCACTTTTTGCCGGGATGAGGAAGTATATTTTAACAGGGACGGTGACACTCTGCCCGGGAACGGGCAAAAAGCAATCCGAAAAATTTGCTTTTTTTAGCAAACGAATGATGATAATACTTTTGTTCTGTGATGTAACGCCCTGTAGCTATACACAGGGAATCTCTCTAGGATTAATTTTTTAAATAAATTTGCACAATATTTTACCAGTGGAACTCCATAGGTCAAACCTCTGTATAAGTATCTCTAATTTGGTAATTTTGTTTTAGAATTATGAGTTTTTGACTAAAAAATGCTGTGAAACATTAAAAAAGTTCCAAAATTTTGTAGTTTTTGGCCAAAAATTCTTGAAAAACGACGCAAATTTGTCAATGGTTTAGATATTTTTATTATTTATATATTATTTAGTTTATTGCGTTATAAAGGTCCCACTGTATTTTACAAATGTTATTACTACTAGAAACCTACACCTAATAGTATTTTTTTAATGACGTGCTTTTAGACGAAACAGCCTGTAGCGATACAGCGTGTTCCACCGAGTGAATTGACCACTAAATGTAAAAATATTTAAATAAAATTGCACAATATTTTATAGATACCACCTTCCTGTAGCACTTAAAATGATTGTATCTACCAATTATTTCTATTATGAAAAATAGAAAAGTAAAATTTTGCTGTATAACTCGATGTAATTTTGGTAGTTTTTTGCTGAAAGCTTCGTTTGCGAGTTAATTAGGTGTTTGCAATGGGCTTAGCTAGTGATCGAGGGTCGTTCGCTTGACTGAAAAATAATTCTTATCTACGTGTGCCCGTCGAGGCCATGAAAAGAGGGATTATGATGCAGCAATTGTTGAGCAACAACAAACAAAATTGATCTAAATGTGCGATCTAAACATGGTTTGGTCCCCTTGAGTGAGGGCTGCAAACGTTCAATTATCGGCGTTATCGCCCCTTTTTGACGCCCGTATCGTCCGGGCCCGCCTTTTCATTTAAGCCAGCCTTTAATACATGTCGCAGCACACAAACCGGCCGAAATAAATTCATAGAAAAGACACAAATCTCGACGGGGGAGGAAATTCGCGCTCCTAAAAATCTAATAAATATCGCATTCCCAATATCCGAGTGGGCCGAGGGTCCGCCACCGGAAATCTCGGCTGACTTCGCTCCGGGGAAAGTGTTGTGCGGTGGGTGAAAGAGACGCGCCAATATGGCACTGTCATGTAATCTGACAGAGTGGACCAGACGAGCACTGGCGAGCTTATTATCCTCAAATAAAAATCGTTGCGAGTGCACGAGTGGGCTAATGGCAGATACCGGAGTTTTCCGAGGCTTTCCCGCCGCTTTTATCGATGATGATGGAAATTAAGGTCGAGTGCCGCAGGAAAAGCTACGCGGGCACAAAGGGCAAATCGAATACTTACCGTTTACTTTCGACAGTCGAACCTCATCGCTACAAAAAATTAAATAATGCCGAACAACACATGAAATGAGCAAAAAATTCAAACACATTTGAACTGAGCAAATCGTTCAGTTCAAAATGAAAATCAAATGTTTTCTTTTGAGCAAAATTAAACTCAATATTGATTTATTTTAAAAAATAACTGAGAGCAAATAAAAAATCTGAGCAGTTACATCACTTTATGAACTGAGTACATGGTTCAATTTATCACCACGCAGATTTCTAGCTAGACATTTGTTTTAAACTGAACGTACGATTTAATTTTATGATCCTAAGTTCGACTAAACAGTGCTAACCACAGACTTATTATTATTTCTGTTCAGAAACACATTTGAACTGAGCAAATCGTTCAGTTCAGAATAAAAATCAAATGTTTTCTTTTGAGCAAAATTAAACTCAATATTGATTTATTTTAAAAAATAACTGAAAGCAAATAAAAAATCTGAGCAGTTACATCACTTTATGAACTGAGTACATGGTTCAATTTATCAGCACGCAGATTTCTAGCTAGACATTTGTTTTAAACTGAACTTACGATTTAATTTTATGATCCTGAGTTTGACTAAACAGTGCTAACAACAGATTTATTATTGTTTCTGTTCAGAAACACATTTGAACTGAGCAAATCGTTCAGTTCAAAATAAAAATCAAATGTTTTTTTTTGAGCAAAATTAAATTCAATATTGATTTATTTTAAAAAATAACTGAGAGCAAATAAAAAATCTGAGCAGTTACATCACTTTATGAACTGAGTACATGGTTCAATTTATCAGTACGCAGATTTCTAGCTAGACATTTGTTTTAAACTGAGCGTACGATTTAATTTTATGACCCTGAGTTCGACTAAACAGTGCTAACAACAGATTTATTATTATTTCTGTTCAGAAACACATTTGAACTGAGCAAATAGTTCAGTTCAAAACGAAAATCAAATGTTTTCTTTTGAGCAAAATTAAACTCAATATTGATTTATTTTAAAAAATAACTGAGAGCAAATAAAATACCTGGGCAGTTACATCACTTTATGAACTGAGTACATAGTTCAATTTATCAGCACGCAGATTTCTAGCTAGACATTTGTTTTAAACTGAGCGTACGATTTAATTTTATGATCTTGAGTTCGACTAAACAGTGCTAACAACAGATTTATTATTATTTCTGTTCAGAAACACATTTGAAATGAACAAATAGTTCAGTTCAGAATGAAAATCAAATGTTTTCTTTTGAGCAAAATTAAATTTAATATTGATTTATTTTAAAAAATAACTGAGAGCAAATAAAAAATCTGAGCAGTTACATCACTTTATGAACTGAGTACATGGTTCAATTTATCAGCACGCAGATTTCTAGCTAGACATTTGTTTCAAACTAAGCGTACGATTTAATTTTATGACCCTGAGTTCGACTAAACAGTGCTAACAACAGATTTATTATTATTTCTGTTCAGAAACACATTTGAACTGAGCAAATCGTTCAGTTCAGAATAAAAATCAAATATTTTCTTTTGAGCAAAATTAAATTCAATATTGATTTATTTTAAAAATAACTGAAAGCAAATAAAAAATCTGAGCAGTTACATCACTTTATGAACTGAGTACATGGTTCAATTTATCAGCACGCATATTTCTAGCTAGACATTTGTTTTAAACTGAGCGTACGATTTAATTTTATGATCCTGAGTTCGACTAAACAGTGCTAACAACAGATTTATTATTATTTCTGTTCAGAAACACATTTGAACTGAGCAAATCGTTCAGTTCAGAATAAAAATCAAATGTTTTCTTTTGAGCAAAATTAAACTCAATATTAATTTATTTTAAAAAATAACTGAGAGCAAATAAAAAATCTGAGCGCAAATAAAAAATCTGAGCAGTTACATCACTTTATGAACTGAGTACATGGTTCAATTTATCAGTACGCAGATTTCTAGCTAGACATTTGTTTTAAACTGAACGTACGATTTAATTTTAAGACCATGAGTTCGACTAAACAGTGCTAACAACAGATTTATTATTATTTCTGTTCAGAAACACATTTGAACTGAGCAAATAGTTCAGTTCAGAATGAAAATCAAATGTTTTCTTTTGAGCAAAATTAAACTCAATATTGATTTATTTTAAAAAATAACTGAGAGCAAATAAAAAATCTGAGCAGTTACATCATTTTATGAACTGAGTACATGGTTCAATTTATCAGTACACAAATTTCTAGCTAGACATTTGTTTTAAACTGAGCGTACGATTTAATTTTATGACCATGAGTTCGACTAAACAGTGCTAACAACAGATTTATTATTATTTCTGTTCAGAAACACATTTGAACTGAGCAAATCGTTCAGTTCAGAATAAAAATCAAATGTTTTCTTTTGAGCAAAATTAAACTCAATATTAATTTATTTTAAAAAATAACTGAGGGCAAATAAAAAATCTGAGCAGTTACAACAATTTATGAACTGAGTACATGGTTCAATTTATCAGTACGCAGATTTCTAGCTAGACATTTGTTTTAAACTGAGCGTACGATTTAATTTTATGACCCTGAGTTCGACTAAACAGTGCTAACAACAGATTTATTATTATTTCTGTTCAGAAACACATTTGAACTGAGCAAATCGTTTAGTTTAGAATGAAAATCAAATGTTTTCTTTTGAGCAAAATTAAACTCAATTTTGATTTATTTTAAAAATAACTGAGAGCAAATAAAAAATCTGAGCAGTTACATCACTTTATGAACTGAGTACATGGTTCAATTTATCAGCACGCAGATTTCTAGCTAGACATTTGTTTTAAACTGAGCGTACGATTTAATTTTATGACCCTGAGTTTGACTAAACAGTGCTAACCACAGATTTATTATTATTTCTGTTCAGAAACACATTTGAACTGAGCAAATCGTTCAGTTCAGAATGAAAATCAAATGTTTTATTTTGAGCAAAATTAAACTCAATATTAATTTATTTTAAAAAATAACTGAGAGCAAATAAAAAATCTGAGCAGTTACATCACTTTATGAACTGAGTACATGGTTCAATTTATCAACACGCAGATTTCTAGCTAGACATTTGTTTTAAACTGAGCGTACGATTTAATTTTATGATCCTGAGTTCGACTAAACAGTGCTAACAACAGATTTATTATTATTTCTGTTCAGAAACACATTTGAACTGAGCAAATAGTTCAGTTCAAAATGAAAATCAAATGTTTTCTTTTGAGCAAAATTAAATTCAATATTGATTTATTTTAAAAAATAACTGAGAGCAAATAAAAAATCTGAGCAGTTACATCACTTTATGAACTGAGTACATGGTTCAATTTATCAGCACGCAGATTTCTAGCTAGACATTTGTTTTAAACTGAGCGTACGATTTAATTTTATGACCCTGAGTTCGACTAAACAGTGCTAACAACAGATTTATTATTATTTCTGTTCAGAAACACATTTGAACTGAGCAAATAGTTCAGTTCAAAACGAAAATCAAATGTTTTCTTTTGAGCAAAATTAAATTCAATATTGATTTATTTTAAAAAATAACTGAGAGCAAATAAAAAATCTGAGCAGTTACATCACTTTATGAACTGAGTACATGGTTCAATTTATCAGCACGCAGATTTCTAGCTAGACATTTGTTTTAAACTGAGCGTACGATTTAATTTTATGACCCTGAGTTCGACTAAACAGTGCTAACAACAGATTTATTATTGTTTCTATTCAAAAATAATAATAAATAAATAATCATGCAGATTTTTGCCAAGTGCGTGAAAGTGGTGTTGGCGTCGGCCGCCTGAGTGGTTCAATTATTTCCCATGATCTGGGGACAATAAGCACTCCATCATTGTACGGTTGTGTCGTTATGGCTTCGTCGTGGCCGATATCCATTCTGCTGTCTTCAGCGACCGTCTCGGAGTTATGTCTCCGCTTCCATAAGTATTTTATTTGGGTCCGCACGCCGGTCGCGGCCATATTGTCCCTTTGGACGTCTCAATTCGGGCAAATTGAATTCTATCATCGCGGGCTTGGAGATAAAGGCAGCGTTTATCATTACTAGCGCGCGGCGATCCGGCGACGCGATACCGAAAATTATGATAAAATATGCGACTCCGGTTAAAATTCCTCCGGCTGGAATCTCATAGCTGGTGAATTTATTGCAGGAGGAGAGAAATATTTCGGTAACAAATCAGAAAAATATTTACAAGTTGTACCATATCCCGGGTTAAGTATAAATAAAAATACCTTAATAGATTCATCTCGGATGCATACCGTGCATAATCGAGATTATACTGTGAAAGTTGGGCCGGCCGGCTCGGCGAATTCCTCACATTCTAAGTCCGGCACGGAGATCTTTAACTTTGCGTTGTCTTTAATAAATACTGAATGTCATTGACAAATAACCGAACATACGAGTGCCTTTCCTACGTCTCATTTACTTTATATGATGGCAACGGACGTGAATTTATTAATACATCATCGGCGGCCGTTTACTGCTCATATGACTTAATTAACGTCGGACTCGTTACGCCCACGCTGATGATGGCCCATTGTCAGGCGGGGAAATTTTACGGCCGTCAAATGCACAATGTACAAACCGTTTACGACACCAATCGTTGAAAACCCGCATAAAACAAACATTCGCTAATCAGAAACGCGACCAAAGAGATACCGCTCAATGCCGATTCAGACTTCATCAGCGGATATATACAATGTTACGGACGCTCGTTAGTTCAAACGCTCACAATGGAATTCTACACGGACCGGAATCATATTTACGACGAATCCGACTGAGAGAAAACTCGCTTTCCACCGACCACACTCGCTGCATTACCAGCAGAATTACACAACCAATGATCCAACGATCAAACTCCCAGTCACAACTCACAAAATGCCCAGAAATGGACTGCGACTTCACGAATCTGCCAAGTTACATATTATTGGCAGTTATTACGATTTGCAGAGAATAATTTGGAAAAGAAAAAAACATAAACCTACCTGAAAAATTTGCTCAGTTCAAATATATCTGATTAATGATGCCTTTGTTTAGATTAGATTTATATGTTTATTACTTGTAAAATTTTGAATAACAAAATTAAATTAAACTTTGATATCAGCTTAGTTTGGCAATGAAACCATTTGCTTCAGTCAAATTTAAGTCTTTTTGATGTAATCGAGTATTTACTCAGTTTATAACTCAGTTTATACCTTTCGACAGAAAATAGTTTCATTTTTTCATCTCAATTTCTAGTAAGAATTACACAAACTATATTTGCTCAGATCAGTTTTAAGTTTGTTTTACGTAGAAGAACGTAAAAGAAATGTTATAAATGCATTTTGTAGAATAGAGAAAACGTTTAAACAAATTATTATTTATAAAATAAAATAATCTAAAGAGTATAGATTTTAAATTCTCACCCATCTTGAGTAAATCAGAAAAAGAATTTTAAAAAATACAATATAGAAGAATCAAAAAATATAATATGGGAGAAACTAGAGAAGAATTTTGAAAAGACACAAAACTGAATCTAATCGTTAATATACTTTAAACAAGAAAAAAGTGTTCATAAAATAATTTTGGAAAATCTGGAAAATAATTGTGAAAGCCGTTGGAGACGAATTTATGAATAAAACTGAAGATAAGTTTATAAAATAGTCGACAAAAAATCCAGACGTTAGGTTTAAAAACGATTTTAGAAATAAATAATTAGAGGCAGCCTTTAAGGAAAAGATAGAAAATACTAGAGAAATAATGTTAGGAAATAAAATTCTTAACGAAACTATCGAAGAAATTTGAATCTGAAAGAGCATTTGAAAAATATGGAAAAGGGTTTGTAAAATTTTTTTAGTAGAGTCTAAAAAATATTTTAAGAAGCGTTTACAGAAAAAATCTATAAAAGAAATAAAGATAGGCTTATAAAATAATTCTTTTAGAACAAGAAACTATATTAGATAAGACTCGTAGAAGAAATATACAGGAAAGTACAAAAAAAATGTTAAGGAATATTCTAGAAAAAATTTTACGAAACTAAAGAATTTTGGAAAGACGTAAAATAGAATCTAAGAATTTATGTTTAATTATTATTATTGTCTTGTAAACAAAATCATCTGAAAAAAGTTTTCCTCATCAATACTTTTATAGATATTGATTTCTTTTTCATTGTTTTATAATATTGAGAAAAATATGCTTTGATTTGTTTGTTGATTTCTAGCATTTTTCTTGTAGTAAAAAAATTGTGATCATAAGCAAAAGGTAGAAAATACTAGAGGAATAATGTTAAAAAATAAAATTTTAAATGAAACTATCGAAGAAATTTGAATCTAAAAGAGCATTTGAAAAATATGGAAAAGGGTTTGTAAAAATTTTTTAGTAGAGTCTAAAAAATATTTTAAGAAGCGTTTACAGAAAAAACCAATAAAAGAAATAAAGATAGGCTTATAAAATAATTCTTGGTTTAGTCCATATTTCAGAACAAAAAACTATTTTAGAAAAGACTCGTAGAAGAAATATACAGGAAAGTACAAAAAAAATATTCTAGAAAAAATTTAACGAAACTAAAGAATTTTGGAAAGAGCTAAAATAGAATCTAAGAGAATTTATGATTTATTATTATTATTTTCTTGTAAACAAAATCATCTGAAAAAAGTTTTCCTCATCAATACTTTTATAGACAATGATTTCTTTTTCATTGTTTTATAATATTGAAGAAAATATGCTTTGATTAGTTCGTTGATTTCTAGCATTTTTCTTGTAGTAAAAAATTTGCGACCATCACGAGACTAGAATTGGCATTAAAATTTACTTACTTAGGTTATCGAGATTAATTAGGAATACTAAGGAGACATTTGAAAATATAAGAGCTAATTTGTAATATAATTATTTAAAAACAGCAAAATTGCATTGGATTTATTACATTTTTTATTGTAAATTTCTTAATTTTTCGAAAATCATAGAGTGTTTGACAACTTGCTTACCAGTATTTTTCAAATTGACGTCTTAAGTTAATTTTTTTTTTCAAAATTGTTAAATACATATCTACGAAATTAAAATTAAGAGTCATCAGTAGTTTACATCGGTTGAAAAGTATGAATTAAATTCAGTATTTTGATCTTTTTCGCATCGATTTGGGCTTTCACCTGTCTCTTGGGCCGATAAGGTCTCCGTTTAGTCGATGGCAACTCTGATGTCAGTTCGAATTAGCGAAGAAGTAGGCAAGTATCGCGCTCACGCTAAATTTGACCCGAACGTCTCTATAATCGCGCCATCAAGCCCTATTTGGGGGTAGATAGGCGCCCTAAGTGCGTTCCATTCGTCCGTCAGGAAATTGTCTTTTGATTTTCTTAATCGAAACTTGGCAAAAACGGGTTGTAATCGAGTGGTAGAAACGTCGTCGCAAATAAAAGGCGAGTAATCGCGTTAGGGCCGCTATCGGTTCCGGCTCGTTATCATCCCCATATCCCCACGGCCTTATTGTCCTCGCGTCATTAAATGCGCCCTAATCGCCGATATGATTTTTCACAGTGGCGGCGATAAGGGCCGGATTTTATTAATATCGAACGTCGAGAAATCGCCTATGAACACATTTTAACGGGAGATGAGCGATGGCTCGCTCCGCACTCGAATGACATGGACAAGTTAATCGGCATTTTCAACCGGATAACAAACGACCTGATGAAAAATTAAGCCATGTAACAACTCATTCATCCGCTCTTTTATAAATTGCGCTCATTATTTCATATATGCGAATCCGATCTCGAGGAACTACAGTCATTAGGAAATTAATTTGGACTTGTTTGGAATTTATGAATTGTTATCGCGGACTTAGATCGATCCGTTTCTCCCATCTGCCGGAGAATAATCACCTTACGCAACCGCGTATCAGGAAGCGTAACATTATATAATTCCTTAAACAATTTAAACCGAGCTAATTGGGACCATTTCTCACAAAATAACTTAACATAATACCGGTTTTTTTATTGTCCAAGACGTGGATATTTATTAGCTGGAACTCAAACCAGACGATAGAAATCGAGAGAAAAGAAAGCAAAATCGCCGGTTATTTATACAAACTTGACAAATCGCCAAACGCAAATCCACTCAGCGCTCAATTAAGTCTCTTAATTGTGATTTAGAAAAGCAGATGTAGAAATATAAAGACCCTGAGCTTAAAAAGAGGCGATCAAATGGCGCATTATATTAATTAAAGCTTTGTACATTTATTTTTCACTAGCTTCTGAACTGAGTAAGTTGTACTTATGATAAATTTTTGATAAAAAAAACGAAATCAAACTCAGAATTACAAAAATTATTTTATGAACTCATGTTCACTGTTGGCATTTTTTGAACTGAGCAAGTCACACTCAGGTTATTGATTTATTTATTTGCCATCACTCAGAAAAAACAATTTAAACTTAAGTTTACAGAATTACAAAAAACATTTTATTAACTTATGTTCACTGTTTTCATTTTTTGAACTGAGCAAGTCACACTCAGGTTATTAATTTATTGATTTGTCATCACTCAGAAATTTTTGATAAAAAAAAACGAAATCAAACTCAGAATTACAAAAATTATTTCATGAACTCATGTTCACTGTTGGCCATTTTTGAACTGAGCAAGTCACGCACAGGTTATTGATTTATTTATTTGCCATCACTCAAAAAAACAATTTGAACTTAAGTTTACAGAATTACAAAAAACATTTTATTAACTTATGTTCACTGTTTTCATTTTTTGAACTGAGCAAGTCACACTCAGGTTATTAATTTATTGATTTGTCATCACTCAGAAATTTTTGATAAAAAAAACGAAATCAAACTCAGAATTACAAAAATTATTTTATGAACTCATGTTCACTTTTGGCATTTTTTAAACTGAGCAAGTCACACTCAGGCTATTGATTTATTTATTTGCCATCACTCAGAAAAAACAATTTAAACTTAAGTTTACAGAATTATAAAAAACATTTTATTAACTTATGTTCCCTGTTTTCATTTTTTGAACTGAGCAAGTCACACTCAGGTTATTAATTTATTGATTTGTCATCACTCAGAAATTTTTGATAAAAAAAACGAAATCAAACTCAGAATTACAAAAATTATTTTATGAACTCATGTTCACTGTTGGCCATTTTTGAACTGAGCAAGTCACGCACAGGTTATTGATTTATTTATTTGCCATCACTCAAAAAAAAAACAATTTGA
The DNA here is from genome assembly GCF_031307605.1 of Tribolium castaneum. NCBI lineage: Eukaryota > Metazoa > Arthropoda > Insecta > Coleoptera > Tenebrionidae > Tribolium > Tribolium castaneum. Next base: position 24,638,343 of record NC_087395.1, on the reverse strand, counting down.
ACTTAAGTTTACAGAATTACAAAAAACATTTTATTAACTTATGTTCACTGTTTTCATTTTTTGAACTGAGCAAGTCACACTCAGGTTACTAATTTATTGATTTGTCATCACTCAGAAATTTTTGATAAAAAAATCGAAATCAAACTCAGAATTACAAAAATTATTTCATGAACTCATGTTCACTGTTGGCCATTTTTGAACTGAGCAAGTCACGCACAGGTTATTGATTTATTTATTTGCCATCACTCAAAAAAAAAACAATTTGAACTTAAGTTTACAGAATTACAAAAAACATTTTATTAACTTATGTTCCCTGTTTTCATTTTTTGAACTGAGTAAGTCACACTCAGGTTATTAATTTATTGATTTGTCATCACTCAGAAATTTTTGATAAAAAAAACGAAATCAAACTCAGAATTACAAAAATTATTTTATGAACTCATGTTCACTGTTGGCATTTTTTGAACTGAGCAGGTCACACTCAGGTTATTAATTTATTGATTTGTCATCACTCAGAAAAAAATTCGAACTTAAGTTTACAGTTTTAATTATAATAGCATTTTGTAGTCAAAATTACAGAAATTAACTACAGATTTAGGCCAGTCTGAACTGAGCGAAGCCTCAGATTTATTATTTTGATCAGTTATCAATCTTCACTGAAAAAACCTTTCTTTTTTAGATAGATCTAAATACTACTCAGAAAAATAAACTTCTGTTCACTTTGATTATTTTTTAGCGAGGTCAGAATTGAATCATATTTGCTTATGCAGTTTCTGAGCAAATAGAACCAATGTTACTCAGATAATTTCAAATTTGATCCAAAATTTTTAGTTTTTGATAAATACAAAATAACTACTTCCAAAAACTCAAAAAAGGTAATTATTGTTTATTTTAAACCCGCTTTAAGAGCGTTTTTGCACTTTTTTATGCCTCCAGAACCTTGTAAAGTCTCTTGAATTTAAAAAACCGTCTGGATCTATTTTACAATGAGTTTTTCAGATTTTTGTTCAAAATTTGGTCGATTTTTGGTACCCGGAAAATCATTCGTTGGAACCTTTTTTCCTTCGACTTTCCTGTAGTTATCGAGAATGCGAGAATAAATGTAATATCGTTTCGAGTTTTGCTGTTTTCTCGACACTATTTTACGTACAGGTAAGAATAATTGCGCAGTTCAAAGCATTGTTTAATGTGCCCTTCGTCGAAAAAATATTTGCGTTTTGTGTAAATTTCGGTGGCAATTCCCTGGTTATAAATAATCTGGGCGTCGTTTTCTCTCGCTGTTGGTAAAAGAGCGTCCCGAAGCGTCGGCATAATTCAGATTTGATATTAAAGACGTAATAACAAGGAATCCGGCAATAAAGAACCGCCGGTTAGAATATGAAATTGTCGCGCTCTGCGTTTCGCCAAGTTTAATTTCTCCCGCAATAATTCACCGACATTAAAATATCTCGCGACATTTTTACGACGCCGAAGAATTATTGGAGTAAATTACATTTCACATTTGAAATATTTAAATTTGAATTGGTGAATTATTCGCGACGCCTTTCCTCGCCCGGCTATCGAGCGGGTGCATGGCTGGAAAAAGTGGTAATTACGACTTTCAGCTGTGTGTGAAAGTTAAACAGCGTGATTCCATCACAAACATTTTAATAGCGGCCACGCGCGGCATAAATCAAAGCCGTTTAATATCTTTTACACATTCAATATGCCAACGGTAAAAAGGCAACGCTAATCCGTGTAAACCACATAAGCCGATGGACCGAACGCCGTTCCCATCGCACGGGGTGCATATTACATTACTGATTTATTTATTATGCGACGAGGGGGTGTAACTCAATATCGCCGAGAATATGATACATGAATGCGATTTTATTGACCTGGACAGGGTAAAACAATCGCAAAAAGGGGCTGTTTGCCTTTCAATTACAACCCTCCGCCACGCCAAAACCACCCCACTGGGGCCCATGACTCCAAAGTCAATTGGCACCACTGAATCTGCAAACCTCCTAACGTCTTTTTCTTATTTTAACGACAGCAAAACGGGCCGTTGAGGTAAACTGCCGTGGCTCCTGGCGACCACCTTTTCATTGTGATTCAGCCCTGCCTCCATTTGCATAAAATTATGATTATTGAGTCGAAATGATCAATCACCGGTCACGTGCTATTGTTACGCCCCGTTCTGTTAATTCCGTCCACCCCTAATTTGCATTAGTTTTATTAAATGAAATAAGCGTGTGATGAACGATGTTTGTTCGTGGGTACGTGATTATGGCAATTAGTGTGTTGGTATTACGATTGGTGAAATCTGTTTCCAATTCATTAGCGAGTTCGAAATTTGTTCGTAAACGACTCGTGTTTCACTGAATATAAGGCGATAATTAGCTGCGATGTGTAAATGTTTGTTAACGCGTGGCCGATTTGTTTGTTGGAAAGGCACGAGAACGTTTGTCCAACACGATTAGGAGAGTTACAAAAATCACTTTTTGATTATTGTTTTTTCAAGGTGGTTAGAGATGAGGCGATAATTAATGGATTTAAGCGATTTGGAACAACGGACAAGTGGCAATTGCTGTCTAAATAAATAAAAAGCAATGTCACGCGACGCCATAAACACATATTTGAGGGCAAATTGCCGCGGAATTTGTTACAACATTTTGTAATAGTATATTTTACGAGTTTTATAAGAATTGTTTTGGAGCACGACGAAGGAGTGGAGTGTTATATACTATTTTTTCTACTTTTTATTTTTGTTTGATTTTACTTATGAAAATCTTTTCAAGGTTTAATTGGAAATGGCTGATTTTTTTTAATTCACAAAAGTTTGCTTTTGTTTTCACTGAATGTGAAGCTAGGTGGGTAAGTTATATACAGGGTGAGTCAATTAAGGGTTATTTTTGAAAAATAATAATTACCTTACTTTCCACTTGATATATTACGTTTCTAACCGTTTGATTAAATTCTCTTCGTTCAAAACATTAAAAAAATAAATGGTGATTAACTAAAAACTAGATTGCACTGTGGTTATGCTCACTTGTAAATATCCTTAGTATTTTTTTGATTAAAAGAAAATAATTAAAAAGCTTAAAAAAATATTTATCTAGTCTTTGAAGTGTTAAATAAGTAGAAGAGAGAGTTTATTTGTTGAAAATAAAAATATTGATATATTTTTGGTTTTCAAAAACGGTGATAATTAACAAATTTGAGAGTTTCAATAAAAAATTAAACCCAAAGAGGACAGTTAAGTGATAAGATTAACATAAAAAAGATGATTTTTACATAAAGTTTATAAAAACAAAAAAAACTAAATGAAATTGTTCGGTTTGAAAGTTAAATAGACAGAAGTCAAGATTCTAAAACGAAGGGTTTCTTTTAGAAAAAAGTTATCGAAAATTAAACAATGTTTAAATTTCACGTTAAATTCTCGTTTCTAAAGTAAATTTTTATTTGTGTCTGAAAGTTAACTAGAAGAAGTTAACTTTAATAATAAGTTATTAAATAATAAAAAAAATAAAGAACGTCAAAAAAATTCGTTTCTGAATCAAAGTCTCAAGTCTGGCACCCAGTAGAAAAAGTTAATATTTAAAAATAACAATGGTTTTGTAGAGAACTTGAAAAAAATTTAAATATACAATTTAAAATTAAAAGTAGGAGAGGTTAACATCCAAAAAGGACGTTTCTTAAGTTATTCAAAAAGTTAAAAATAAATTTAAACAAATAAGTCTGATAGTCAATATTTATAAGAGATTAACATTAAAAAAAGCAATAAAATTTTGAAAAAAAAAACAAATAATCTAAACTTGAGAAAATTAAAATGTTTCTGAAAAAATTACAGCTCTGACAGTTAAGTAGTAAAGCTCAAAATAAAAAAATATATTGTTGCTCTAAAAACTTGTTACTTTATTACTTAAATTTTTAATTTAATAAAATTACGTTTTGACATCGTTCGTTCAGAAAAATAGGTAAATTGTGCAGACACAAAAAAAACTAAAAAATCTAGTCTTCAAAAATAATAACATACAGACTGAACTAAAAGTAAAGCAAAAAATTCATTTCTTTGTTACAAGTCATATTTCAAAAAAAATCTCAAACACCATTTTTGTTTACTGTTTTAGATACTACATATTATCTCTCTGGTAATTAGAAAAATATATAAAAATAAAATTAAAAATAAAAAAAAATAATCTAATAAAATAAAAAATATATTAATAATTAAACCTAATGGGTTTTGTCTTTCTGTTTTTGACTTATTTTATAAGCGGTAGTTGTTTTTAATATTTTTTTTGTATAATTAACATGAAATCACATAGTGTGACACCTAATACAAAAGAAACAAAAGACACTTCTTATAAAATAAAGCCTGAACGAAAAGCTTAAGCTCTTTGTGTAATACTCTCAATGACTTTTATTTTTTTATTTTATTTTCTTCTCTTTTTGTTTTGTTTTATTTTTGATTTTTTTATACCAGAAAGTTAAAAATGTTTAAAACACTAATTAAAAATGTGAAAAATTTACACTAAGGTCGAACAAATTAATTCAATCAGTTTGAGGATTTTTTTAAAAACTGACTCTTAAAAAAGATATGAATTTTGTGGGTAATTTTTGGATCATTTACCAATTTGATTATGTTTTCCCACTAATAGAAAAGTAGATTTTAAGTAAAAACTCTTGCGCACTCTGTACTTGATGATGAGTTTTATTCTATTCGTTCGTATTTGGTTCGTTTTGTGAAAAATCTAGCGAAAAAATCGATCATTTCAGACTTCTTTTTTCAGGAATCTTAAAAATGTAGTTATAGACATTAAAAAAACAATTAGATAATCAGACTCTAAATTCTCTTCACTTAGATAATATGTATTTTTTGGTTGTTTTTCGGGTCAAAAATGTAACTTTAGAACTTTAGCAACTGCTGACTCTTCCACCTTGGCTAATTTACTTATTGAAAATTGGACGTAGTTATTCTTGTTTGCAACAAATATCTCTCGTAATAGTCGGAACAACTGTTTATTATTAAATTTTCGTAAAAACTAATTATTGCTTCATTATCTGGTGCTAGGTGGCTTAGTTACTTGTGTGAAAAATATTTATTTAAGCATTTAAATGCCTCCAAATTGAATTACAATCTCGTGACGCGTTTGAATCGCGTAAATTTCCCTTTTTTCCGTGCGCGCATTAAATGGCAGCCGTGCCTAACCTCCGGTGTAGCTTTGAATAAAACGCTACTTATGAGTGCTCTTTTGGCAAGCAATTTCCAGCACTTTTCTCTCAGATGAGGAGAGGCAATCGCCGTTATGCCTTCATAAGCCGCTACCACTCTATTCCGACGTGTTTGTAGAGTCGCTCGAAATGAAATTGCCAGAATATTGGATCGCTTCGAATTTAAATATAAAGTGGAAGTTGCAATAAAATGGCGCGCGAAAAGACATTCCGAGAAATTCAAATGTGTGTGCATTGCCAGCGAGATTACCAACGTTATAAAGCGAGCCGGAACGACAATAAAACTAATAAGGAACGCGCACTGGCACAAAATCGCAGCTTTTAATTTCAGCTCGGTTCCAAAAATTAATATTGATTAAGCAAGCCATTGTTCAATGCAAATTTGGCACAAGCCCTGCGATTTTATCCAAGCATGTAAATGCGCTCGCTGTCCCAGTCGCTCGCACGCTGGTTAGTCGCCCGTTTCATTTTTCATCACTTGCATAAAAAGTGAAACAAATTAATTTAAGTAATTATTCATAATTAATCATTTTTATTGTTATGGCTGGTGTGCACGCAGCGGCCTTGACCATCACGTCCCGAAAACCTCGCTTCGTATTTCGTAATCCATAAATCTAACGGAATTAATTTATTAATAAAATAATTAATAAAGACTCGCCGAATCCGGTTCCAATGACACTCGGCTAATTAATCGCCGGTGCGGCCTGTGCCTGAATTAATAAAACGCATAACTAACGCAGGTGTCGAATTATAATCAGTAACCATACAGGGTGCCGCAAACGCATAGATACTGTTAAATATCACATAAACTATTCAACAAAACTTTTTCAAATTTGGTACAAGCTTAAAAGTAGTTAAATTCCATCGTCTCAGGTGTTTATCACATTTCTATCCCCATTTGTTTTGGAGATACAAGGCTAACTTGATTTTTTTGTCAATTTTAATATTTTTAATAAAAAAGGCATTTTTTATGTCCTGTGATTAACACATACTGTATTTAAAAAAAATATCAAATTACTTAATAAAATTTTGAAAAATATTTTATTTGGTAGTAAAACTTAAAAATGATTGAGGTAACACTTTTAACTGCGAAACGGTTCTGAAAACCATTCTGACGAGTCTAGTTCCTTTCGCATTGAGTGGTTGACAGGCGTGCAAGAAGTGACAAATGTAATATGATCGGGTAGCGCTAGAGGCGCTGTTTGGGGAAATTTGGGATTCAGAATGGTTGCAGTTTTAATGGTACATTGTGAGGTGAGGTACGAGCGCTGTGGAGGCCGTCTGGGCGGTAGAGCCGCCTGTTCGTTACCAACTGAGTGACACCGCCACCTCGTACTGTCTTGTTAGTACGGCGTGGCGACCGAGACCACTTTACATTGAATGAAGATATCGGAATAATAAGCTAAATGGACATTGCCGTACCAGATATTTATCACGGCGGATAGGCTTTTTTTCGCCTATTTGGAAACGCACTTGTTACCGAACGCCAGTTTACGACCAAGACGATGCTCTATGAGAACAGGAAATTGCGGCCGAGATGCTAGATTTACGCCAGAGAGAGCTAGCTACAAATCAACCAACGAACAACGCTGTGCTAACACGGCTAATGATCGCTGATTGCGGTTAAGCGAGTTTTTGGCACACCCTGTATAAAAACTGGAACATTCTGAATTTTTTGGCCACTTTAAGACATTTAATTATGAGGAAGTGTAAAAAAAAACTTTTGAAAACAGCTCATATTTAGAGAAAAAATTATAATTATTAATAATACGAGTGCGAAAACACAAAGTTCGAGGGCTGTCCTTATGCAACGAGCGTATGCGAGACACTTGAGAACTTTAAGCGTTTTCGTATGAGTATTATTCCATTTTTTTTTGTTGGATCATTTTAATTTAAAACACGTTAAGACTTAAAATGTTACCAATAAAAAGACTTATTTAATGATGTATACTAGTTTTTGAGGAACAGAAAAAATATAAATAAATAAAAATATAAATAAAAATAAATAGAGTCACTCTGTAGGTGTCGCTAGGTATTTTCAAATTTAGTTCCCAGATTGTCAATTGTCATTGTATCAAAGATATCAAAAGGTATTACCTACACATTAGGTAAATAAAATATGACTTGAATCAGAAATTTTTCACTTAACTTGCTTTGTTGTCTGTCTGTCTGTTTCATATTTTTAGAGCCAAATTTGAAAAGGTTCCCGTTGTCCCAATAAATTGAAATTTTGCATACTTGCGTAATCTGTGTAACAGTACAATCTTATATAGTTAATCACCCCTTACGGGGGTTAAATGGGGTCTTGAAGTTTTAGATTATGTTTATAAATGGGTTTAAGATGTGTACAGACCATTGGGTATTTGGTCATTGGGAAATATATTAATACCTAATAATTTTCATTACAAACAAATGTCGTTATTTTTTTAAATTCTTGGACGTTACAATAATACAGCGAAACTAATTCTCAAAAAAAAAACGTTTGGAATAAGTAAAGACTAAAAAGAAATAATTAAAAAAATAAGAAAAATGTTTTTTAGAAAAAAGCTTTTATCTAAAAGATGCACTAAAATGTAAAAAATAATGTTTTTTATCAGAGGAGAATATTTTCGCCTACATATTAGGATTTTAAAATTTATTAAAGCTTTAGGAACAGTCATAAGATACAGCCTTACAGAATTACTTTCTTAAATTGAGCACTGTTCCCAAAGCTTTTATAAATTATAAAATCTCAATTTGTAAGCAAAAATATTCTCCTCTGATAGAATAACATTATTTTTTACGTTTTAGTGCATCTTTTAAAAATTTTTTTCTAAAAAAATATTTTTTTTATTTTTTCTTGCATTGTTGGTTGCATTTTTAAATTGATCAGGATCGTAGTATTACATGAATCAACCTGTATGTACTTCCTAAAAACAAGACGATTTTCATTTTTTCTGTGAGCTTTTTTTACAAATTGTTACATTATTATATATTGTTGTGCATTATTAGGTATGTCTTGTTGTTTATAACGCCTTCTAGATGTAATAATTTTTATGTAAAAAATTATTACTTGAATATTTATCTAAGAGATGATAATAAAGCTTATTATTATTATTATTTTATAAAAAAAAACCTCGACAAAACTTAAAAAAACCGAAATCTAATCCGTATCTCAGATTTTATATGATTTTCTTTGATTTCTTCTGCGGTTTACCTCTCGTGAAAAGCTGTTTCAAAACAAAATGTGGAGAGTTCAGTTTTAGAAAAAAAATTTTTTATAGAAAACGCCGATTTGAGAAACAGTTGTAAAATATTACTTCCGAACACTTATTTCTGAATTTTTTGAAAAAAAAAATGGGGTGGCCAAAAAGTTAAATTTTAAGTTTAAGGCTTATTTATTAACATACTCATGCAAGTAACAAAACATGAATCTAAATAACTATTAAAAGTCTGAAAGCGTGTATTGTGAAGATGTCTCGATTCTTTGATTATCAGCTTTGGTAATCGCGCCGTAATCCGTTTGATTTACGATCAGGCGTCTTAAGATCATTGAGTAGAATGGTCTTTTTTCCGTGTAAATCGCAGGCGATTCCCTGGCGATTGCCGAATTCAGCAAGCTCGAAAATTCAAATAAACACATTTTAAACGTTAGCTTAGCTCAGCGCGGAGACTGTAACCGTCCTTGGAGATTTGAGCTCGTCGTAAATCACGTTCTAAGTTCCCGATGTAAATCGCAACCCCATTTTATTTGCATGGAGGATGTGACGTATAAGTGATTGCCAATCTCCCCGAAGATCGTATCGAAACTCCGGAAATCTATTGGCGAATGCTGATTACAAAACGTCTTCATTTAAATTTTAATACAATTCGATTCCGAAGGAAACGGCCCGATCTGTCACTGGAACTGACGCCGAAAAGGGCGGAATTTGAAACATGGGGCCCATAATTGAAAAACAAACATCGCGGTCGAGTTTAAATAAGCGATTAAGTCGGGGGGCGCTGTTTGAACAGCACCCTCCAACAAGGGCACTTACCACCCTCCGGTATTCGATTACAAAGCTACCGAAGGCGAATTAACACTCGAAATCGCTTAGCGCCGGCACAGGTGTGCCAATACCGAAAAAATAAACACGCCGAAATTATGGAATAGAAATGGCGCGTTTGTTGCTGGGACGGCTTTGCCGATTTATATTATGTGTTTTTGATGGCGACGGCCAAAACAATATTTAAATTTGGAAAATCCGGGACGGGAAGCGAGTGCCTTTGTATGGTAATGGGGCCTTTAAGGGATTTACGAATTAATCTCGGGAGCACATGTGACAAGCGCCCATTAAGACTGACGGCACACACTTATTTCCTTTGAATTATCGGCACTTAGACGGTTTCCTTTCCAAATCAAATAAACACCATTAAGACGCGATCACCCTTCAATTAACGGGGGCGGCAATTAAAACTTAAAGTGCCTAAGTGGCGTCAAGATATGACATGTGTTAAGTTGCTGCACCTGTATTTAACCAGCGCCGGAAACACGATAATCGATGTGCAAACACTGGGAGGGATTCCAACACCGACACAACTTTTAAACAATCAAAATCACCACGATTTCAAATTGAGTTGGCAACGCTCAGATCAATTGATCAGCAATAAGTCATACATAGCTTATCTTTGACAGCCGACACCTGTTTCGTCAGTTGAGGTGCCATCATCAGAGCGATCATGTACAGACATGTCAATTGATATTGAATTCCTAACTAATTATTTTTAAATGATTTATTATTATTATTATTATTATTATTATTATTATAAAATACATTGCAAAAAATCCGAATTTTTTTTACAATTTTTTTTTCAAAATTTTAGAAACGGTGCAGAAACAAGTGTATTTGCTTCAATAGGCACTAAGTTTATATACAGGATCACCACTTGTTTTTCGGATACAAGGCTAACTTGATATTTTTTTTATTAGCAACAAGGGTCAAATTTAATATTTTTGAGAAGAGCATTTTTTCTGATTTCTATGGTATAACACAATTTAACCAAAACTTAAAAAAAATCAAAAATTTTGAAAAATGTAAAATTTTCATAGCCTTGGAAATGTTGTCTTTATCTATAGTTAGCTTTTTGCTGGTTAAACATTGACCAAAAAATAACTAAAAGTTAAAGATAATTGTTAAAATCACACTTTTAACTGAAAAAGAACACGTTTTAATTAAATAAAATAAACACGAAATACTTGATTTTTATGCTACAAAGAATGTTCAAAATGATTTCCACTAACTTCTCGGTTTTCTGTCTCCATGATAAACCAACAAGAGAATTTTTTTCGCTCATTTTTACTTAAATGTCCCATTAGTAAACAAACTATTTTACCCGAGTTTAATTTTTGGCTAATATTCAAGTGACAGGTATCGCTAATAACAGTATTTTCAAAGCTAACTTAGTTTTACTATTTCAGAAAATTTTTGAATTTTTATTTTTTTACTTATTAAGAAAAGTAAAGATGGGTAATATGTTACATCGATAAATTCAGAAAAAAAAATACTTTTTTAAAAATCATTAAATTTGACCCTTCGTGCCATTAAAAAAAATCAAGTTAGCCTTGTATTTTGAAAATAAATGACGATAAAAATTTGAAAAAGCTTTCAAATGATAGGATTTAAAGACTTTTAACTGTTTTCCAAATTTCAAGGATCTCTGTTAAACCATTCTGAAAATATTTAACTGTATCTATACTTTTTAGCGACCCTGTATATTTTTTTATAAACATTAGCTCAGGTCGACTGAAACTCAGAACATATGTAGTAACAAAAAAGTTTTGGAAATGTTTACAATGTTTCAACCAATAAATAGTAATAAAGAAACTAAGCAAAAGAAAAAGATAAAAGAAAAGAAACAAAAATGAATGAAAACAGAATTCCAAAATTTTTAAAATATTCAATTTATACTTGTGTTTAACTTGAAAATCTGTGCAGATTGTGAGATAATCAATAGTTTTAAGTTTTGAAGTCTTGATTTTAAATTGAAATCAAGCACAAATCGTAGTACAAAAACAATATAAACAAATAAAAATGGGCATAAAAACAAAAAATAATTCAAATAAAATAGAAATAACAAAAAATAAATAATAACATACTTAACATTAAATAAGACTTCCAAAAATATTATCTACAACTAGTTTTTTGCCTTTGAATTCGTTGGTGGACCAATTTGGAAAGTTAGTCAAATAAAAAATCTGATTTTTCTTAATCAACAGCCGCCACGTGTTTCGTACTTTGAGAGCAGCATCAGGCATTTTCCACTGATTTGTCCGCCGATTTAGTTTGGCAAAACTTGCAAATTGGGCTTCCATGTGTGTTTGTGTCGAAAATGGCGGTGGAGAAAGAGCTTCCCTTCAGTCTCGTCTAATCTCAAGTTTCCGCTCGATTAGCGGCGCACACTAACCGCCATATTGGAGTTTGATTTAAGAACACTCATTTAGCGTCAACAAAGACGTTCAACTGTTCTATTATCTTTTTGACACGAAGTTTATCATGTCGGCTATGGGTCCGTGGCAATTTCGCCCAATATCGTACGTCAACTTATTGTACAGTGAAGTGAAAAGCATCAATAATTTTTCACTTATCGGCACAAACGCCACCGTTATTTACACCGCGCGAAAATAATAAAATCGACGAAATTTTTTACGACGAAGGGAAGAGCCGACCGGTGTAAAAAATCATGTTTATGTATTTCGAGGAGAGGCTACGACTTAAACGCTAAATTTCAACGCTCTTGAACGAGGAGCTTCGCTCGAAAAATCTCATAACCATCAAAAAATAATAATTCCTTTTCCCCTTCGAAACGGTCGTCATGGAGACGATGCGCCGGAGTCCGCCGGATTGTTATTATGCGAGCGCCCGGCGGCGCCCTTCCCACCTCTATCGATTCGACTTTGCATTTTTTCGACAATTACCACCCACAACCGCAAAAATTCTACAACTGTGCTCATTTTTTGACGCTAACTAGGCAACAACCCTCGCCACGTTCCTGTAAAATTTGGACCAAATCGGACAACAAATACGACTTGTATCGGCCTGGGAACATTGATTGAGGCACCCTGTATAATATTAATTATTGAAAAATTTTGAAAATTTTAACGATTTTGCTATAACTCTGTTTGGATCATGAGTTGAAAAATAATTTTGACTGAGAAAAACATCTTTCTTTAGGAATTTATTGTTAATTTTTTGGATAAAAATCGGTAAGGAGCGCCTGTGTGCCCTCGTAAAATTTGGTCAAAATCGGGCGAGAAATGTGGGTGTGGTGGCGTTGGGAATAAAAAGTGTCCCACCCTGTATAATGCAATAACAAACGCCAATCGTTTGTTAATACCAGCCGTCTGGATTTTCGTCGTCTGTAGGAAACGTCAACGACATAACAATTATTTCGGCATTCTGGTGCGAGATCAAAAGCAAATTACAATCACTAATTACGTTAACGTTAAATTACCAAGTCGGGAGTTGAATGGTGAGCGCTAAATAAGCAGAAAAGGAGTTGTTAATAGTTTTTTAGTGAATTACGGCCGGTCATATATTAGCAGCGCTAAAAGCCGCTTTGTTTTTATAGTTATTATCTTGTTTCCATTATTGGATGTGTTAGTTACCTGGATCTCGGTAGGCTACGAGATCTACCTTACCTGGCGGACCCGGCCTTCTTCTGCTTCTTCGTAGGGTCATCATCGACCACATGCGTTCATCGGATCTTACAGTCTTCACAAAAAATTTATCCCAAAATTTAAATAAAATTTATTTCCATTTTCCTCATATTTGCTCAATATTCTGCGTTGGCTGGTGAAAATTTATAACAAAAATAACTAGGTACTGTTTCAGATCCAGTTGCGCAATTGTTTTTTTTTTTGGACATACTTCTTTCAAGAAGTATTCATACAACAAATTTTTGGCCCAATTCTATTTTTTATTTCGTTTTAGAAACATTTTGCAACACTTGTTAACAGTTCATATGTGATTGATTATAAGAATTTTTTAATTTTTCTAAAAACCGAATTATTTATTGTGTTTCAAAATTGAAAAAAAAAAATATCCCAATTTCTTGATATTAATATTTTTTGGATCAGTAATTTTTACTGTTTTATGAATAAATTGATGCCAAATATTTGTTTTTTATTTCAAAAAACGTCAAAATAGAGCAATTCAAATTGTCGGCCGTTTGAGACAACAGCGGTTTTTGGTGAAAAATAATTCTGTGGATTGGGTGTAGAGTCAGTATCCTATGAACGGCTCTGTGCCGTCCCAAGACCCGCTTAAAGCCCGACAATATATCATAATAAAAGTGGTCATTTTTCAAAAAAATCTATTTTAACAAATTGGCCTGCCTTGAAAATTTTTGGTGCTGATTGTCGGTTCTCCGGTCAAGCGATTCGTTCAGGTCCTCAGCAAACGTTTAATGACCCTTAAAATTTCTTATATACAACAGGTGTTAACGAGGGTGTGGGAAAATTCCACTACCCTTAGCGCACTTAATTGGTTTGATTTAGCGGAATTATGAAGCGGCCAATAAACAACGGCCATTAATTAGGCGAGACAAGTGGCGGTGCGCGAGCTGCACCCAAAACTTGTAATAATAGTTTTTGTTCCAAAAAATAAAAAAATCGGCTGTCTCTCAGCGTTTCAATTTTCCGGTGAAAGCATAAATCAATCCCCAGTCGGGCGAGCAATAATTCAAACGAGATTTAGTCGAGGAAATGAACAAAATTTCCATTTTAATGCCGAACAAACACTTGGGAAAATCGCGAAAATGAAGCAACGGCTGAAAAAAGCGGCGATTCCTGCGAGCGATAAAACGGCCTGTCGCTGCTACAAAACTCGACTTTAATTTATTTGTACGGTGTCTAAAGTCAATCATCTGCCTATCTGCGTGATTTATTTTGGCGCCGAGCGAACCGAATTGATGACCATTGTTCCCAGCGACTAATCGATCTCAGATGGCGTTGATATGGTGTGGTCTTGGAAAAATTATTTGAAATATTTCGAATGGCTTTTAGTCGTGAGGTGACAATAACTGCGATATTTTATGTTAAATGTTTACTATTTATTGGTCTACCGGCTGTGCATTCGCGGCTATAAAACGATTTGTGGTTTTTGTAACAATAGAGTACTTTAAATTGTTGGCATTTTCGCGTTTTGTTGCAAGCCGACCGACGCGAGAGATGCCACAGAAAATGATATAAGGAGATAATGATAACTAACTTATTTATCGCTATTTTTGGACTTTACTAATTAGGGGACAATCCTCAATAATTAACATTTTTTAAACTACGGGAACAAAATGAGAAAATACAGTGGCGTAGCAAGAAAGTTAACTCCTTCTTACTGCTTTGGAACTGATATATTATCAAAAAATGTAAAATTTTACATCGAAATTTTAAATAAACAGAGTAATTGAAAAATGATTGTCGGTTTCCTACTACATTTTTTTAATAACCGAAACCCAAAAATTCATTAAGGCCCTAACTAGTGACTACCAGAAGACTACCAAACATCGCACAAATTAACGCTTAAAAAAATTGTGTTGTAAAGTTTTTATTTTCACCAAAGCTTTAATTTAATTTGAGCAAAAAGCTGAAAAATTATTACACGAACAGACACTTGAGAAAAAAGTTTGTTGTAAAAATATTAATTAAAAAAAAAACAAAAAAATTGTTTCAGTTTTAACTAGTGGTTGTCGATTTATAATTTTTTTCTGCTATACGACATAACACATAAAAAATATTTTGATAATATACCATGAAAACACTATTTTTATTATTTTTTTACAGTTTACGGCCATTTCAAAAAACCTTATTTTTTGCAAAAATTAAAACAAAAATGCGCAAAGTACTCTTAAAAACTAGCAATTATGACAAAATATTTTAAGAAAACAAAAAAAGATAAGGTAAAAGTCAAATGTTTCATTGATAACCTTATGTTTATTGCAAAAAACAAGAAAATTGCTACACAGAAGTATACTGAAAAAATATTTGTGCAGTCAAGATGTTTCGAAAAAACAAAAAAAAAAAAAATTAAGCCTATATAAACCCTAAAAAAGTCAGAAGCCTTCTGATAAGTTTTTCGCCCAATTTTTAATTAAATAGTGTGAAAAATAATATATCTAATGTGTGTACTTTTTCACAAGACGAAGTAAAGTTCAATTCAATTTTTATTTTTTTGAAATAAATTTATTTTAAATAAATATTTTTTAAAATTATAATAGAATTTGGTAAAAAGTTAATATTTTAGGCACACTTTTTTTTGTAAATTTGTAAAGTATGTTTTCATACAGACTGTTTATAAAAGAATGTAGAACCTGAGGTGGTTCTGGAATTTTAATTTGCCGCATTTAATTATTTTATTTCTATAAAATTTCGGAAAAGTACCAATTTTTATATACTCAGGTAATCAGTAAAACCAAATTTTTCATAAAGATACTAACATTATTTGTTTTTTCTAGATAGAAGCAGCAAACTTTTAATACCTACTACGACCCTACATTCAGTTATAGACAGACTGTATAATTTTAATTTGTATTAGTTATACTTACGTATAAGTCTTTTGTATAAAATTTTTGATAAATACAGAAATTTAACAGTATAATTAGACTTTACACATGTAAGTTTTTGACTTAGAGCTTTACATTAGATCCCAGCAAATAATTCTTCATTCTTCATAAAACAAGTAATTCTTATAGGTTTTTTTAAGAGGTTTTAGGGCAAAACTACGCAAAAATTTACTGTAATTTTCACCTCTCAAAGTTATGTCTTATTAGTTATTAATAAGAATTATTAAAAATAGCTATAATACAGTACAGTATGCAGAAAAATTATAGGATAATTTCATTAAAACTGAAAATATTTTTTGGGGACAACGTTGATGTCAAAACCTCCAGACAATGTGAAACGACTTGTACATATTTGGCAGTTTTTTTCTTGGTCACGCTGTATATAATTTCCATAGAATCTCAAAAATTTTACTAAATTTTTTCAAAAAAATTTTAATTTTAAAGTTTCAACATTTGGTCAGATGATAGTTTTGACTCATCGACTTGAAACCAAAATCTTCACCGATAATTTTAATAAAATTTATGTAGTGATACTGTAAAATTATTGGCACGCTTAAATGGCCAGTGATTTTTTGGCCCTCAATTAATTTCAGCCCATAATTAATCAGCCATTGTTTGTCCAACGAATTTGATTTATTCAAAACAAGGAACTTATGAATCGTCGATTTCGTTCCTTTGTGACGCCGCCGTTCATTAAGGCCGGCGCACGCTGTCGCCATGATTGATCATCTTTTGTTTTTTTCGTTTGTTGGAGCGACAGAGACAGAAAACGAACGAACAAGAAAAAAAAATAGTTGTAAACAATGAGTGGATAAATCACGCGAAAATAAACGGCTCTAACCGAAAAGCGACATATTTATCGCATCGATATCGAGTCACCTGCGGATAAAAGAATATAAAAGCATGTTTATATCGTTGCCGGTCGTGTTTAGCCTGTTATAATGTAGATATGCTCCGGTCGTATACTGATGTCTTAATACAGTCGTGTGTGTACGGCCACCAGGACGAATCCGGGGAAAGAAGTTTTGAAAACCACCATCGACGATATTTTTCTCCCCCAGTGTGCTTTGTTTTCGATTTGTTGTTCAATGGATGTGCGAAAATTTGATTCGGTTATCGGAGGCTTTTGTCACGAGATGGATTAAAGGGTTTAATTTAAAAGTGGCCAAAAACGCTATTTCGTGATAAGAATATCAGAAAATGTATTTTTCAATTCATTGTTAGGCTGCTCTGACTAAAGCCGGGTTCATTTAATCAATTATTTCATTAAACATTCTACTGACTGCAAGTTTACATAGGAAAATATCTAGTGAAAAAAATAAGTTTATAAGTTTATAAGTTTATAAGTTTATAAGTTTATAAGTTTATAAGTTTATAAGTTTATAAGTTTATAAGTTTATAAGTTTATAAGTTTATAAGTTTATAAGTTTATTTTATTTTTTATTTTATAATAAAATAAGCTCCAGAATGTACTGTCAAAAGCAAGATATGTAAAAATAATTGACTTAGTATTTAAAATTCCTTGTTTTTTCCCAGTAGTCCTCATTGGTACAGTTATTTTTTTATGGAATTATAACGTTTCTGGTTGATTCTTGTCACGGAAACGTCGGCTTTGCCAAATAGCAGTTGATTCCAGTCCAGGTGATGTTTTTTCTTAATCCGCCGATTAGCGGCTAAAAATTCAAATGAAGGCCCCCCGCATTACCATAGGTCGCCCTACATAAATTCGTCCTGTCT
This sequence comes from Tribolium castaneum, assembly GCF_031307605.1. NCBI lineage: Eukaryota > Metazoa > Arthropoda > Insecta > Coleoptera > Tenebrionidae > Tribolium > Tribolium castaneum. The sequence continues at coordinate 24,620,817 of NC_087395.1, read as the reverse complement.
GCACCTACGAAATGCAAATCACGGCTGTCCGAATTCGGTCTCCTTAGCTCGTCGTTATCGCACAATCTCTCCGAATAAATTATATCGTAGACTCCCAGTAGGGAGAGCTCGTTAGAGAGACACTACACTATACCATTGCATTTAGTAGTTGTTAACTTTAGTACAAATTTACTGCACATCGTTTAATTTTATACACATGCCTCTGCTATTTAAGCACGCGCGATGTCTTGTACTTTCTAAAGTGGCGTGCCTCCCGCCCGCCACCGCACCGCCGCCACCGGCCTTTGAATTTATTTACATCGATAAAACGCTTTAGACGCTTAATTGGAAGACGGCATGGCATGAACGACGACGGGATGAAGAGGTTTTTTACAAGGATTGGCGGAAAAAATACATTAAAAATTAATTAGTTGGGAGGATGCGTGATGCAAGCACCGCTATGATGAGATTGCCATTTCCGGGCTTTTTCAAGGAGGGGACTAGGTTAGTGAGAAACGCTAACAAGCACAAAAATATTTCAAATGAAAATCAAAAACTTTTATTAAAATAAATGCAAACTATTTTAAAACGTATTCACTTTCCAAGCTTTTGATCGTATTTCAAAGTAAAAAAATAGGTTTATGGGTTAATACTGAGATTAAATAACATTTAACCAAGAACTTAACCCAAAAAAAAAAATTACAAAAATTAGAGAAAATGTTTGAAATACACGAGAAATTGTTTTAAAATTTCAGAGAAAATTAGACGAAATCATGAGTAAAAATATGTCCGGTGTAGTTAACCACAAAATTTGAGATGCAGTTTTACCTCTCAAACTTAACCAAAAATTTCTCATTTGTAAACTCTAAACTAACAGTTGCTGAATAATTATTGTACATGTGTTATAAAATTTTATTATAATTTCAAATTCTGTGATTAAATTTCCAAAATAGAAGTTTTAAAAGTAAATTTAAAAAAAAACAGTAGTATTACATCATGATTTTCAAAGTTCGGGAATTAAAAAAACAAAAAAACAACAAATTATATTTTTTTAAATAAATAAATACTAGTAAATTGTCTTCAAAAATTTTAATTTCTAAGTTTAGGGTCGGTTTATAGAAACGTCATTAATTTAATCCCCAGTTAAATGATTAACTGATCACGTGACCAAATTGAACGAATCAGGTGTTTTCAGTCCAGAAATTTACTTTCAACAGGGCATAATTTTTAACTTTTAACTTGCTGTAATAAGAAATAATATAAAAAATTACTAAAATACATTGCGATCAAGTCTTTTGACTTATCTTTTATTTTGATTCTTAGCTACTATTAAAGTTTTAACTTTACAAAACAAAAATACAACTAGCTCTACAGAGAGGAGAATAAAAAAGACCCCAAGTTTAATAAAAATTAAAAAAATAAAAATGCAATTTATTTTGAAAATAACTTATTGATTACTTTTTCAAATTTGTATAAAAGCTCTTGGCAAAAACAAAAACTATACTTTCAATCCAATTCCACGATTTTTGTCATTAAAAAAAATCGAAAAATAATAGTTTACTGACTGGAGAACAGTAAAATTTTCGACTTAATTTGGCAATTTTTCGATTTGTTTTTATCGAAATTTTGCAAAATAACTACGCTTTTGAGCGAAAAGAACAATATTTTCGACCTAATTTGATATTTTTTTGAAACATTTTTGATAAAATTTTGCATCTTTAAATAAAAAAAGGGTTACCATGAGACAGAAATGGCAAAATTATATCATTTGTGAAACAATTTTTTAGTTTATTGGTGTAGATTAACAAAAATTTCCAAAATGTACGATTTTATTTCAATAATGTTCTTAAACGCCCGAAAAATGTACAAATTGTGTAATTTTCAACTCAATTCAAAAATTTTTGGTTAATTATTGAAATTAAAAATCACTAAATTAATTAAAAATGAACTAAAACAGACAAAATAATCTACCTTTCAGACAAATTTAGTAATTTTTTGCCTGATCGTTGACAAATTTTTGAAAAATAATCGCATCCTTGAAGAACTTTCGGTAAGCAAAAAAATTAAATGTTTGATTAATTTTAGTAATTTTGTGTTCCATTTTAACCAAATTATCGTTTAGACGACGAAAAATAAGCAAAAATAATACTATTTTCGACACAATTTGGTGTATTTTTGACCTAATTTGTCAAAATAGCGCGTTTCTTAAACGCTTAAAAGAAAAAAAATAATTTCGTTAACAAAATTTCGCCAAAAAACCAAAGTTTTATACATTTTCGATCAAGTTCAGTGATTTTTTGGACAATTTTGAAACAATTTTTGATTAATACTAAATTAATAAACAGTTGATTTCTAAATAGTTTTTTATTTTTGACAAAAAAAACATAGTAGCCCATATTTAGTCACTGTCCTTTAATAATTTATAATAAAACTTTCACTTCCAAACTCGATATTATAGTAAAAGTTTAACAAAACCAAAAATCGCAGAAAAAAGTCGCATAATTGTAGTTGAGCTCAAGTCGGCGTATTTTTGTGAGAAGAATTTGAAGCAAGCTATGGCTATGTGGCGATTGATCGTTGCCTGGGCCACTCTGTATAGGAAACCCGTCGATGTTAAAAAAAGCCAATCGCACACCCAGAGTGTCTGATTAAGAAAGCACTCGCGGAAAGTTAAGCGCGGCGCAATTAAGATGTTATCATGGCCGCCACGATGCGGCTAGCTGTCAACAATTAACGTAATTTATTATAAGGCAACAATGGTAATGTTGTGATATTGTGATTGGGTGGTCTGGCAAGTCGTCCAGTCATCGTCATTAGTTACTTATTGAAAATGTGCGTCAAAGGTGGCCCGGGGATCACCGACCGGGTCACAATCACTCAATCACAAATTGTTTGTTTTGTGCCTGATATTTAAATTCGTAGCAATTTATCAGTCGGTATAAATACACGTCTCATTAAGTGGTCGTGCGGTGCGGGCCATGGGCACACGCTGGGCGCCCGTAAGAGATCCCCCAATGCTCCAACAACTCTGTTAAGTTCAAACGGGGGAACTCCCGCCGATCGACCGCTTTGTTTCTGTCCACAACTTCACCTGTTATTAACTGGAAACAGACGCGATCGTGTTATACCAACCAATGGGTTCTTAATACTTATCATGTGTTTATTACATGGCATTTTTCATCCCATTCGGAGCGTTGGCGGTGATTTATACCAACTTTTATCCAAACGAGAAGAAAAAATATGTTTCGAGAGCACGCCAAAAAAGAGTGACAATATTTCATTTCGTTTCAGATAAAAGCAGCTTTTTATTTTGTTTTCATTTCATGTACCGAAAATCTGTTACATTTTTATTCTCCAATGGGGGATTCTGGCAGCTGCGAGACACCTATCAGACGGAGGACAAACTAAAAGCGCTGAGAATTAAAACAACATGCTCAAACTGTAATTTTATTTTAAATCATTACTAATTATTACATATTTGCATTTTGGCATATATCTTAATTGCTGTAAGTTCTTTAAAAAATACAATAAAATTAATGATTACTCGTTGTTAGTTTATTTTAAAGTTAATGGTACTTCTACTGTCTGAACGATGGCAGCACTACAAAATACAGTGAACTTTTCGTTAAGTTTTTTTTAAAGCAAACTGTACTTTATTTTCCTGTTTAAATACAAAGATTTGGGAAAATGTAAACTCAAATTTAGAAAAGTAAGAAAATACAGAGCGATCTACGAGTAATAATAAAACAAGAATATAGAAACAATGTTTTTCGAAACTTTATTAAACATACTCAGTTAACTAAAAAAATTTTAGACATACATTAAATATTTTCGTTTATTTTTTTTATGATTTAAAAAGTAAGTCACCTAAAGATACAACGCTAAAGTTTGAAGTTATGTCTCACCTTTACGTTCATCTCTTTTTCTCTCAAAACAAGAGGTATTTTCTCTTCATTAAGATGTGCACTTACGTTTACAATTTAGCGCCTTTACATACTTTTACCTTTATACTTTTATACGTCTATGTGTTCTTTCAGTCTCTTATTTTTGGTTACGTGTTGTTTCACTTACCTTTTCAACACTTTTTTTCATAGAAAAATTGTTTCCCTGATCCGGGTGCGAACCCGCGACCTCCCCCGTCGTAAGTGGCGCTTATACCACTAGGCCACCAAGGCCCCAAGTACTGACCGGCTTTTGCAGATATTTTAACACAAACTTTTTAAATAAATCAAGATTACAAACTATATAATTGCAATAATTCACCTAAAATGCAAATACATTCATTTCAAAAGTCGGCGAATTAACTCGAGAAAACATTTTTTTCCACTTTTTTTCAATTTAATTCTCTAATTTTTCACCAGATTCCATCAAAAGATGCCAGGCGTATAAGTTCATTCTACAATTTTAAAATTGTTTTTACCTTTTTTGTGATTTTCTGCACGTTTTTGACCGAAAATGGACATAATTTCTCCCAAAAATCACCAAATTTGTGTATTTTCTAGTCAAAAATAGTGGACGTGCGTAAATCCTACTGCATTCGCAGTGGCCATGATTTTATTAACAATGTTTTTCAGGACTTTACTAAACAAACTCAGTTAACTATAAATTTTTAAAGATAAATTAAATATTTTCGTTTATTTTTTTTATTTAAGATGTAAGTCATCTAAAGATTCAACTAAAGTTTGAAGTTATGTTTCACCTTTACATTCATCTCTTTTTCTCTCAAAACAAAAGATATTTTCCCTTTATTAGGATGTGTTACGTTTACAATTTGGTGCCTTCACGTACTTTTCTCTTTTGCCGCATTATTTTCTTATTTCTGTCAGTTTTATGCTCCGCTTTACGTTTATACGTCTATGTGTTCTCTCAATCTCTTATTTTTGCTTACGTGTTGTTTCACTTACCTTTTCTACATTTTTTTCTCAGAAAAATTGTTGCCCTGATCCGGGTTCGAACCCGCGACCTCCCCCGTCGTAAGTGGCGCTTATACCACTGGGCCACCAGGGCCCCAAGTACTGCCCGGCTTTTGCAGATATTTTAACACAAACTTTTTAAATAAATCAACTACACAGGGTGGTCTACAAGTAATAATATAATAATAAGCCTATATTTTGTGCCCAGAATTAATTTATTAGATGATATTTTTAAGTAAGTCGGATTATAATTTTCCAATCAACTACGATGTCCATCACGTTTTTAAATAACTCCACCTCCAGCTCATAAATATTATTAATAGCTTATCAAGCTCCTGTTTTCTGTCTTAAAATCCGGGCGAAAATTCAAGTAGTTAGCACCAGATCACCTTTTAACCTAAAAGCTTTTAGCACCGGTTTCGATAAGACCGAAAAGATTAATCCCAAATCATAAACAAACATCCTCCTCTCCCAATATAAAATAAAACGCCTTCAACCAAATTTAAAAACTGCATTTTTATTGTTAACTAATGGGACATAAAACGTAATTACAAAAAATATATAATAATAATAATAAAAAATAACACTCGGTTCGCTCGATATAAAAACTAGCCCTAAACAGTAGACTTAATACTTTCTCTTTGGACATTTTTGGCACTTGTTGTCGACCCCCAACCCATCACACAAAACTCAGCTCGTTGCAGTTGTATTCGGGAGACAGGTATAGGTTGTTGGGGAAGCAGGCCGTGGAGCTGCAGAAGCCCATGGGGGTGGCGGTGACGTTGGGACCCGCTTGGAGCTTGTCGTCGTGTTTGGGGACGGTCTGCCTTTTGCTCTTGTATCTCCGGTTCTGGAACCAAATTTTCACTTGTGTGGGCGTCAGTTTCAGGCCCTGGGCCATCTGCTCGCGCTCGGGGGCCGACAGGTACTTCTGCTGCTTGAAACGGCGCTCCAGCTCGTACACTTGGGCTTGCGAGAAAAGCACCCGGGGTTTGCGCTTCGACCGCTGTCTGCCAGACTTCCGCAGCTCCGTTTTCGAGCTGGTCACTTGCGGGTGGAGCTCTGGAAAAATGTGTTTGTAAACAAAGGGGCTGTCACATAAAATTGACAAACACGGAAATAAATCTAAATTTAGTCTGAATATTTAGTTTCTGAAAGTGAAAACAACAAAAAAATACGTATTATCTAAGTGAAGAGAATTTAGTGTCTGATTATCTAATTGTTTTTTTAATGTCTTGAGTACACTTTTAAGGCAAAATATTATTTTAGGATTCCTGAAAAAAGAAGTCTGAAATGATGGATTTTTTCGCTAGATTTTTCACAAAACGAACCAAATACGTACGAATAGAATAAAACTCATCATCAAGTACAGAGTGAGCAAGATTTTTACTTAAAATCTACTTTTCTATTAGTGGGAAAACATAATAAAATTGGTAAATGATCCAAAAATTACCCACAAAATTCATATCTTTTTTAAGAGTCAGTTTTCAAAAAAATCCTCAAACTGATCGAATTAATTTGTTCGACCTTAGTGTAAATTTTTCACATTTTTAATTAGTGTTTTAAACATTTTTAACTTTCTGGAATTAAAAATCAAAAATAAAACAAAACAAAAAGAGAAGAAAATAAAATAAAAAAATAAAAGTCATTGAGAGTATTACACAAAGAGCTTAAGCTTTTCATTCAGGCTTTATTTTATAAAAAGTGTCTTTTGTTTCTTTTGTATTAGGTGTCACATTATGTGTTTTCATGTTAATTATACAAAAAAAATATTAAAAACAACTACCGCTTATAAAATAAGTCAAAAACAGAAAGACAAAACCCATTAGGTTTAATTATTAATATATTTTTTATTTTATTAGATTAATTTTATTTATTTTTAATTTTATTTTTATATATTTTACTAATTACCAGAGAGATAATATGTAGTATCTAAAACAGTAAACAAAAATGGTGTTTGAGATTTTTTTTTGAAATATGACTTGTAACAAAGAAATGAATTTTTTGCTTTACTTTTAGTTCAGTCTGTATGTCATTATTTTTGGAGACTAGCTTTTTTAGTTTTTTTTGTGTCTGCACAATTTACCTATTTTTCTGAACGAACGATGTCAAAACGTAATTTTATTAAATTAAAAATTTAAGTAATAAAGTAACAAGTTTTTAGAGCAACAATATATTTTTTTTATTTTGAGCTTTACTACTTAACTGTCAGAGCTGTAATTTTTTCAGAAACATTTTCATTTTCTCAAGTTTAGATTATTTGTTTTTTTTCAAAATTTTATTGCTTTTTTTAATGTTAATCTCTTATAAATATTGACCATCAGACTTATTTGTTTAAATTTTTTTTTAACTTTTTGAATAACTTAAAAAACGTCTTTTTTGGATGTTAACCTCTCCTAATTTTAATTTTAAATTGTATATTTAAATTTTTTCAAGTTCTTTACAAAACCATTGTTTTTTTTAAATATTAACTTTTTCTACTGGGTCCCAGACTTGAGACTTTGATTCAGAAACGATTTTTTTTGACGTTCTTTATTTTTTTTATTATTTAATAACTTATTATTAAAGTTAACTTCTTCTAGTTAACTTTCAGACACAAATAAAATTTTACTTTAGAAACGAGAATTTAACTTGAAATTTAAACATTGTTTAATTTTCGATAACTTTTTTCTAAAAAAAAAACCTTCGTTTTAGAATCTTGACTTCTTTCTATTTAACTTTCAAACCGAACAATTTCATTTAGTTTTTTTTGTTTTTATAAACTTTATGTAAAAATCATTTTTTTTATGTTAATCTTATCACCTAACTGTCCTCTTTAGGTTTAATTTTTTATTGAAACTCTCAAATTTGTTAATTATCACCGTTTTTGAAAACCAAAAATATATCAATATTTTTATTTTCAACAAATAAACTCTCTCTTTCTACTTATTTAACACTTCAAAGGCTAGATAAATATTTTTTTAAGCTTTTTAATTATTTTCTTTTAATTAAAAAAAATACTAAGGATATTTACAAGTGAGAATAACCACAGTGCAGTCTAGTTTTTAGTTAATCAATCAGTTATTTTTTTAATGTTTTGAACGAAGAGAATTTAATCAAATGGTTAAAAACGTAATATATCAAGTGGAAAGTGTAATTATTATTTTAAAAAAATAACCCATAATTGACTCACCCTGTATACAACTTACCCACCTAGCTTCACATTCAGTGAAAACAAAACCAAACTTTTGTGAATTAAAAAAAATCAGCCTTTTCCAATTAAACCTTGTTTATGAGTTCATGAATATTACGTTGTATATACAGAATAATTTTAATGTAACTATATACAGGTTGACTTTAAAATATGAACACTTAATAAACTTCAGACTTTTACATTTATTTATTTCATACATTTTTATTTATTTTACAAAACAACCCTCAAACAGCTCGGTTTTATTTATGATGTTATTACAAAATTTCCGACGTAATTTGTTTGTGAGTAATGACTACAAATTTTTTTACTGTTTTTAATAGTTAAATAAATTAAAATAAGATAAAAAAGTTATGAATAATAATTGTAAATACACACCAGTGGCAGAGACAGAAACAATTTATTCTCTGTTTTCTTACCTTAATTTGAAAAAGATAATTTTTTTCATTATTTTTGTATGTTCAATACGTTAAAAGGTATTGTACTAACTACTTATAAAAGAAATATAAAAAGCTAAAGTCCTTTGTGTATAATTAACGATAACGTTTTTATTGTAACTTTTATAATTATTTTTATTCATCAATTTGTTTTTACTTTTTTTTCGTCTGTTCTGAGCTAAACTTTTGTGTTTGAATATTAAAAAAATGTCGGAAACAAAGCTGTTTTGGTAAAAACTTGCCAAAAACTTACTCGGACTGTCGCCCTTGAGGTAGTCCTTCTGGTCCTTGGCCTCTGGCTCGTAGAAGCCTCCGTACTGCGGCTCCGAGGGGTACATTGCACTTTTCGCTAAATATTCATCAGCTTCTTGATGATGGTAATAATGATACGCTTCGGCGGAATTATCCCAAAACTGCTGATTGGCACCAAAGTCATAATGTCCATACTCGCGCTTCACGTTAAAATAATAATTCGTGTAGTCATTGTCCATATTCAGGATATCCTTAACCGAGAACGGAGTCGTGGTATCGCACGTTTGATACTCATTGTTCCCGTCCATATGATACTGTTCGAGCATGTTTTCTTGCAATGATTATTAATTAACACCAAACCGCACTGGACGTGGTCGCAACTAATTATGGACTTTGAGCGATTTGTGTAAGGCAAGTGGTGTAAGACGCTGCTGCGACTTAAGACCGACTTTATTTCCACTAGTTTTAAAGGAGAGAATTGGGTGCTGGGGACTGAGAGACCGTAAAGTGGATTTGTTTTAGGTTCATGAGGAATTATGACGTCAGGGTGGAACACGCCCATCGCCAATGGAATAACAGAGTAAACTAATGCCTGGACAAATGATTGATTGTGTTGGGGCGTAGGGGGAGGAAAGTCAACAGTTTTTGGAAAAACACACATTGGCGAGCGAGGATAACGAGAGAAATATCAGGTGGCTAAGTATTTCAAGGCGTACTTGATGTGTTTAAATTTAGAAAAATTCACTGTCACATCGGTAATTAAGGGTAAAATCATCAAGAAATGGTCAAAAAAGTTAAATTAATAAATTAAACCTGAAAATTCTGAAAAAAATAACTAAAGACGGGATACCAGATATGTTTTGCTTGTAAATTTTGTTTGGTTTGTTTACATTTTTAACAGTTCGTCAAAACTAAAACCGTAAAAAACTTTCTGGTTCTATTTGTATCCACAATTTGGTGCAAAAAATCAAGTACAGGATGTTCAAAAGTATCGGACCAACTCTCTAATGGTTGTAATAAAAATGAATTTGGTTATTTTATTCCAAGAAACTTATTTTTTTCTTATTAATTCCGCTTTGTTAAGGTCTGTATTTCTGCTAATTAAATTCATCACCCACTATTATACAGATTGAACTAAAAGTAACGCATAAAATTCATATCTTTATTGTTATAACTACTTCGAAAAAAAATTCCAACAAGTCGATTTAATTTTTTAAATTTTGACATAACGATTAATGACATTTCTGACGTCAGTTGTTTTTGAGAAACAACGTAATTTTTAATTTTTTAAAAGACAACTGACGTTTTTAGTTTGTACTTTAGATTGTACACATTTCTGTCTTCCTGGTAAGTATAAAATAATTAAAATATAAAGTAAAAAAAAAAGCATAAAATAAAATAAAAACAGTTATAAAAGTTATTTTTTAAGGGTAATCCTATTTTCACGTAGTATTATGTATTTTTTATTTTTATTTTATTATTTATTTTTTTATTGTATTCAGAACACATATACTTTTCTTTATTTTTTTATATTAATATTATATTATGCATTTACTTCGTGTTTTGGTTTTTTGGTTTATATTTGAAAATTTATTATTATTATTATTATTATTATTATTATTATTATTATTATTATTATTATTATTATTATTATTATTATTATTATTATTATTCTTAATATTATTATTCTTAATATTAGTATTAGTATTATTATAATTCTCATTGTTATAATTATGTTTTCCTTATTACCAGAAAGATAAAGATAGTAAAGATATCTAAAGATGCCATAACAAAAAAAAGATTAGTTAACTAGGTATTGGCATTACTTTTGTCGCTTACTGTACATCAACCACTGTTATTCATAAGAGAAAAATTATAGAAATTGTTGCTATTTGCACATAATTAAGAAAAAAAATGTTTTCTCGGGAGTTTCATATGTTAGTAGATACTATTTCTTTCACTTTTTTGTGTTTTCACAAATAATCATAAATAAAAAAAACATTTTAAATAAACTTAGTGCCGGTTTACAAAAACGTCATTAATTTAAACCTCAATTAAATGCGTGATTAAATAATCACGTGATCAAAATGAACCAATTTTATTGATCTATTGGCGTTGTTAACTTTTAACAGCGCAATTAACTTTAATTGAGCTTTCTATAAACCGGCCCTTAAAATATTAAAAATAAAACAATAGGAAATTAACAATTATTTAAGAAATGTAATAAAAATCGTTTCTGCTTTAATTGACTAACAATTAATTATCTTATCGATAAAATTGTTCAGCAATGTTTTAGTCAAACAGAAAAGATATTTTTAATAAATTATCTAAAACACCTTTAACAACCTAAGACTGAATCTTTTCTGTTATTTTTGCGACAACTGTAAAGTGTCTCTGCTAAAAGTACATTATTTTTAGTGTAAGTATCTCGAAAACTAATTCACACAAAATTAAAGTTTGCTTTTAATTACTTTACATCTTCCTCTATGCTTTTTCAGATTTTTTCTCAATTATTTCTAATTAAAATTTATTATTTGTTATTGTTATTTGATATTTAATGAATTTTTTTTATTATTCTTATGAATATTTAATTAATATGTAAAACAAACGATATTTAAATATTGTTTTGTGCAAAAAATACATGAAAAATTGACACTAATGTCATAAAAAGCCCCTCAAGAACTTTATTCAGCCACATTTAATTAGCAGTTAATTTGCTTTTTCAAGTAAATGTTCACTTAATTAGCATGTAATCACCAAGTATATTATTATCTATAAATAAAAGGAAACATTTAAAACAACTAAACAATAAAAAAATTAACATTAGTAATTAACCAGATGGCATTTTAATGCTAAAACATCAGTCCAAAATGAGATAAAAACTGTCAAAAATTGTTAATAAGGATTTCAAATTAAGCTTATTTAAATAATTTTGGTAAAAATTAATAATTTCGTGTTGATAAAAAGCTAGTATATTGTTGATATAAAGTCAGAAAAATTGGGACTTGGGCAGTAAATAAAAATTTGACGAAAAAACCCTTCATTTTTGTTTAAAATTCCGTATAAATCAGGCACTAAAACCTCTTCCTGCCTTACAAATTACGCCAACATTGTATCATGTTTATTTTAAAGCGCACTCAGCTCACAAACCTCGCCGCCGTATATATCGGTCTAAAAACATATCTCTCCGATTTAATTATTTGACATTTCTATTCGAACGCATTTGTAACAACACCAATATTTCATTTAGTGCGTCTCTGAATAATTTGATTTTTTTCGGGAGGTGGTGGCGCCTTTTCCATTTCTCAGCCGACGACACGGATGTCCATAAACGTCGAGTTTTTTGATGCAAAAGTGTCATAATTTGGCAGATAATTGCTTGGGAGCCGATCCGACTAGACGCACAGACAGAGGATAGATAACAAATTGGCCACTTTTACCAACTTGTCACTTTAACACGTCAGGGGCGAGATACGGCCCGACAGGGGGCCGACAACAAACCCCCAATTAATAATAAATCCGTAAATAAATCGATAAATTAATGAATGAGTTGTTTATTCTTTTCGGAGTCAACCTCCTTGGGTGTTTTAATTATAAACAAAGCCCGAAAATCCCACATCCATTAGAGAGTTGTTGAAAAAATCACCAATAAAGCTCCGATCCGTGGGCTAATTTACGAGCACACGTGGGAAAGCAGCGTAATCTAAATGGGGCCACGTTTTAGATAAGTGTTGTCTTGCAATTTTGTAACCCCATTAGGTCGACTTAGGTGAGAAAGTCGGAGTGACAGACAATGAAGGCATTTTCTCGGCCATGGAATGGTCATCTGGTTTATGTAAATTGAAAGCCCCACACGCCTCCAGCGGCGCTGGCGCCACCAGAGGGGCACCTCGGATGACTTACATGTGTACGACACAACAGAGCAATTTATGGCGGCTGAAGAAAGGGAGCGGGAATTCCGAGGATTAAAGGAGCGATTAGATAGAGCCGAGGAGAGCTGGGACGAAAAATAAACAACAAATAAACACAAAAAATCACTTGAAAGGTTTATGGTTTAAAAACTTCGGCGCGAATTCCTCGGACAATTTTACAAATTAAGTTTTAGTTTTACGTAAAAACGGGAAATTTTATTATTTTGTTGACACATTTATTAACATTTTTCATTAATCGGTGCGTGAAAAGTGAGAAAAGGTGAAAAAGTCGAGATGTTTTTGCATTTTGTCGAGTTTTTTGCCTAAATTTAGGGTAGCCATTTGTCATAGTGAAAGATTTTATTCATTAAAAAAATTCATAACTCAAAAACTAAAAGTCGTAGAGCAATGCGGTTTGTTCCATTGAATTCAGCGGCTCATTTTCTGTATTATACCAACTTTTCACGAGATTTAAAATTTTCAATTTTTTTGCTCAAATTTCCTGAGTAACACTTACGTACCCTCCAAGAGGGGAAAAAATTTTTTTTTAAAACTAACTCCAGCAAATTTTTATTGACTTCTACATATTTTAACAACCCAGTAAAGTTGTTAAAAGTCCACAAAAAGTCCAAATGTTCGATTTTTTGATGTTTGATTTTTTCAATTTTCGTCGCAGTTTTTGTCGGTTTTGGGTACCCGGAACATTTCTCGAGCAATAGCTCCGGAACTATTAGAGATAACCCCATGAAGTGTATTATCGTTGGAAAGCTCTTTAAATTATCTATTTTTTTCAAAAAAGATTAATGTTCTCCGACTAATAGTTTTCGAGCAAATTGCTGCTAAATGCAAAAATTGGTAAAATTTTAAAAAATTCATAACTAAAAAACTATTAGGAATTTGGCAATTTTCTCGATGCCAATCGATTCCCCGGATCATTTTGCATAGGTTTGAATCAAAACAGTTCCACATTTTAGAATAGTTTAGCCGTAAATGAGAAAATAAAAAAAATTAAAAAAAACTTAACACCCCCCCCTTAAAATTGGACAATTTTTAAAGTGTCTCAAAATCAAATGAAACCTATTCTATCTTATAGATTTTGATGTGCTCTTTACGATGAAACAAACCGTTTTCTTCTAGCTCTTTTAGTTTGGCCGTAATCGGCGTTTGAAAATTGAAAATTTTTTTGCGAGATATCGCCTTGAGTCCTATGCCATTATGTAGAGTTTTTTATTCCGGTTATCCTCCATTTTTCCGTTTCTCGATATCTTTAATAGTTTCGCCGTAATTGGCGATTGAAAATTGAAAAAAAGTGAAAATGGAAACCTTTTTTTGCGTTTTTCTCGGAAACTGTAAGACTTAGAGCAACGAACAAAAAACCATCTGATAGCGCTTGATTTTATCTATTTTTTCGACCAAACCCGGAGCCGCTCCGGGCAACGGTTCCGGCTACAGAGGCGATCAAAGTTTTGCATTAAAAAAATTCATCAAAAAAAAACTAATAGTCGTAGAGCATTGCGGTTTGTTCCATTGAATTCTACGGCTCATTTTACATATTATATCAATTTTTCACAAGAATTAAAAATTAAAAAATTTTTGCCTAAATTTAGGGTAGCCATTTGTCATAGTGAAAAATTTTATTCATTAAAAAAATTCATAACTCAAAAACTAAAAGTCGTACAGCAATGCGGTTTGTTCCATTGAATTCAGCGGTTCATTTTCTGTATTATACCAACTTTTCACGAGATTTAAAATTTTCAATTTTTTTGCTCAAATTTCCTGAGTAACACTTACTTACCCTCAAAGAGCTGAAACAAAAATTTTTTTAAACTAACTCCAGCAAATTTTTATTGACTTCTACATATCTTAACAACCCACTAAAGTTGTTAAAAGTCCACAAAAAGTCCAAATGTTCGATTTTTTGATGTTTGATTTTTTCAATTTTCGTCGCAGTTTTTGTCGGTTTTGGGTACCCGGAACATTTCTCGAGCAATAGCTCCGGAACTATTAGAGATAACCCCATGAAGTGTATTATCGTTGGAAAGCTCTTTAAATTATCTATTTTTTTCAAAAAAGATTAATGTTCTCCGACTAATAGTTTTCGAGCAAATTGCTGCTAAATGCAAAAATTGGTAAAATTTTAAAAAATTCATAACTAAAAAACTATTAGGAATTTGGCAATTTTCTCGATGCCAATCGATTCCCCGGATCATTTTGCATAGGTTTGAATCAAAACAGTTCCACATTTTAGAATAGTTTAGCCGTAAATGAGAAAATAAAAAAAATTAAAAAAAACTTAACACCCCCCCCTTAAAATCGGACAATTTTTAAAGTGTCTCAAAATCAAATGAAACCTATTCTATCTTATAGATTTTGATGTGCTCTTTACGATGAAACAAACCGTTTTCTTCTAGCTCTTTTAGTTTGGCCGTAATCGGCGTTTGAAAATTGAAAATTTTTTTGCGAGATATCGCCTTGAGTCCTATGCCATTATGTAGAGTTTTTTATTCCGGTTATCCTCCATTTTTCCGTTTCTCGATATCTTTAATAGTTTCGCCGTAATTGGCGATTGAAAATTGAAAAAAAGTGAAAATGGAAACCTTTTTTTGCGTTTTTCTCGGAAACTGTAAGACTTAGAGCAACGAACAAAAAACCATCTGATAGCGCTTGATTTTATCTATTTTTTCGACCAAACCCGGAGCCGTTCCGGGCAACGGTTCCGGCTACAGAGGCGATCAAAGTTTTGCATAAAAAAAATTCATCAAAAAAAAACTAAAAGTCGTAGAGCATTGCGGTTTGTTCCATTGAATTCTACGGCTCATTTTACATATTATATCAATTTTTCACAAGAATTAAAAATTTAAAAATTTTTGCCTAAATTTCGGGTAGCCATTTGTCATAGTGAAAAATTTTATTCATTAAAAAAATTCATAACTCAAAAACTAAAAGTCGTAGAGCAATGCGGTTTGTTCCATTGAATTCAGCGGTTCATTTTCTGTATTATACCAACTTTTCACGAGATTTAAAATTTTCAATTTTTTTGCTCAAATTTCCTGAGTAACACTTACGTACCCTCCAAGAGGGGAAAAAAATTTTTTTTTAAAACTAACTCCAGCAAATTTTTATTGACTTCTACATATTTTAACAACCCAGTAAAGTTGTTAAAAGTCCACAAAAAGTCCAAATGTTTGATTTTTTGATGTTTGATTTTTTCAATTTTCGTCGCAGTTTTTGTCGGTTTTGGGTACCCGGAACATTTCTCGAGCAATAGCTCCGGAACTATTAGAGATAACCCCATGAAGTGTATTATCGTTGGAAAGCTCTTTAAATTATCTATTTTTTTCAAAAAAGATTAATGTTCTCCGACTAATAGTTTTCGAGCAAATTGCTGCTAAATGCAAAAATTGGTAAAATTTTAAAAAATTCATAACTAAAAAACTATTAGGAATTTGGCAATTTTCTCGATGCCAATCGATTCCCCGGATCATTTTGCATAGGTTTGGATCAAAACACTTCCACTTTTTAGAATAGTTTAGCCGTAAATGAGAAAATAAAAAAAATTAAAAAAAACTTAACACCCCCCCCTTAAAATCAGTCAATTTTTAAAGTGTCTCAAAATCAAATGAAACCTATTCTATCTTATAGATTTTGATGTGCTCTTTACGATGAAACAAACCGCTTTCTTCTAGCTCTTTCAGTTTGGCCGTAATCGGCGTTTGAAAATTGAAAATTTTTTTGCGAGATATCGCCTTGAGTCCTATGCCATTATGTAGAGTTTTTTATTCCGGTTATCCTCCATTTTTCCGTTTCTCGATATCTTTAATAGTTTCGCCGTAATTGGCGATTGAAAATTGAAAAAAAGTGAAAATGGAAACCTTTTTTTGCGTTTTTCTCGGAAACAGTAAGACTTAGAGCAACGAACAAAAAACCATATGATAGCGCTTGATTTTATCTATTTTTTCGACCAAACCCGGAGCCGCTCCGGGCAACGGTTCCGGCTACAGAGGCGATCAAAGTTTTGCATAAAAAAAATTCATCAAAAAAAAACTAAAAGTCGTAGAGCATTGCGGTTTGTTCCATTGAATTCTACGACTCATTTTACATATTATATCAATTTTTCACAAGAATTAAAAATTTAAAAATTTTTGCCTAAATTTAGGGTAGCCATTTGTCATAATGAAAAATTTTATTTATTAAAAAAATTCATAACTCAAAAACTAAAAGTCGTAGAGCAATGCGGTTTGTTCCATTGAATTCTACGACTCATTTTACATATTATATCAATTTTTCACACGAATTAAAAATTTAAAAATTTTTGCCTAAATTTAGGGTAGCCATTTGTCATAGTGAAAAATTTTATTCATTAAAAAAATTCATAACTCAAAAACTAAAAGTCGTAGAGCAATGCGGTTTGTTCCATTGAATTCAGCGGTTCATTTTCTGTATTGTACCAACTTTTCACGAGATTTAAAATTTTCAATTTTTTTGCTCAAATTTCCTGAGTAACACTTACTTACCCTCAAAGAGCTGAAAAAAATTTTTTTTTAAACTAACTCCAGCAAATTTTTATTGACTTCTACATATTTTAACAACCCAGTAAAGTTGTTAAAAGTCCACAAAAAGTCCAAATGTTCGATTTTTTGATGTTTGATTTTTTCAATTTTCGTCGCAGTTTTTGTCGGTTTTGGGTACCCGGAACATTTCTCGAGCAATAGCTCCGGAACTATTAGAGATAACCCCATGAAGTGTATTATCGTTGGAAAGCTCTTTAAATTATCTATTTTTTTCAAAAAAGATTAATGTTCTCCGACTAATAGTTTTCGAGCAAATTGCTGCTATATGCAAAAATTGGTAAAATTTTAAAAAATTCATAACTAAAAAACTATTAGGAATTTGGCAATTTTTTCGATGCCAATCGATTCCCCGGATCATTTTGCATAGATTTGGATCAAAACACTTCCACTTTTTAGAATAGTTTAGCCGTAAATAAGAAAATAAAAAAAATTAAAAAAAAGTTAACACCCCCCCCTTAAAATCAGTCAATTTTTAAAGTGTCTCAAAATCAAATGAAACCTATTCTATCTTATAGATTTTGATGTGCTCTTTACGATGGAACAAACCGTTTTCTTCTAGCTCTTTTAGTTTGGCCGTAATGGGCGTTTGAAAATTGAAAATTTTTTTGCAAGATATCGCCTTGAGTCCTATGCCATTTTGTAGAGTTTTTTATTCCGGTTGTCCTCGATTTTTCCGTTTCTTGATATCTTTAATAGTTTAGCCGTAATTGGCGATTAAACATTGAAAAAAAGTGAAAATGGAAATCTTTTTTTGCGTTTTTCTCGGAAACTGTAAGACTTAGAGCAACGAACAAAAAACCATCTGATAGCGCTTGATTTTATCTATTTTTTCGACCAAACCCGGAGCCGCTCCGGGCAACGGTTCCGGCTACAGAGGCGATCAAACTTTTGCACTAAAAAAATTCATAACTCAAAAACTAAAAGTCGTAGAGCATTGCGGTTTGTTCCATTGAATTCTACGGCTCATTTTACATAGTATATCAATTTTTCACAAGAATTAAAAATTTAAAATTTTTTGCCTAAATTTAGGGTAGCCATTTGTCATAGTGAAAAATTTTATTCATTAAAAAAATTCATAACTCAAAAATTAAAAGTCGTAGAGCAATGCGGTTTATTTCAGTGAATTCAAAGGCTCATTTTCTGTGTTACACCACCATTGTTACAACACTATCTGACTGAAGAACTTAATCAAAAATTTATTTAATAACTTGGAAAATGGTGGATGCGCCGATTTATTTACTAACAAATTTATAACTCAAAATCTAACATTCGTAGAGCAAAATGGTTTGTTCCAGTGTATTCAGCAGCTCATTTTCTGTATTATACCACCTTTCCACGAAATTTAAAATTTTGAACGTTTCTGCCTAAATTTCCTGATTTTTGTCAGTTTTGAGCAATAACTCCGCAACTATTAAAGATAAGCCTATGAAGCTCATTACCATTAGAAAGCTCTTTTAATTATCTATCTTTCTCAAGGAAGACCATAGTTTTTCGGTAAATAGTTTTCAGAGAAAATTGAAAGTAAATGGAAAAATTGGTTTTAAAATTAAAAAGCTTCATAACTTTTATTTATTTTTCGCTGTGTGTATTACGTATTGTTTCTTTTTCCTCGAATACCACTAAGTGAAATCCGGCGAAATCATTACCGGATCATCAAGCTCACATTTCTGTTTGCCCTTAATGACTCCGCAAACACATTCGTCATGCCTCAGATAACCCCCGATTAACAGAACAAACATCTCCTGTTAACATTACCACAAGCGCCCCCTGCCTTCCAAGCACCCAAGTGCTGCGAGCTTCGAGCTTTCGCCACCGCTTTTGCAGCTCGCTGTCTCGCGCTGAAAAGCGCTTTTTTCCGCCAAGTGCCAAGTAATTTCCAAGTTATCTCGCACACACAAAAGTGCTGAAACTCTCTCTCCTCCAGCGCCGTAATTGCGAAAGAATAGTCAATTGAAATTTCCATTCGTAATTCCGCCGTCTATTCACACATTCATATGCTAATCGCCCTTTTAAAATGGGAAGGAGCGCGAAAATAACTCGCGGAACAAAGCGATCGCGAAAACACATTAGAGAAATGTATATACTGGCTCTTTGAGTCGAGCTTTCAGCTTGACTTGTGTTTATCGTGGTCCTGAAGCTCTAATAGCCTTTTACGTCGTGTAAACAGCGCTTTGGCATTTTAAAAATCACTCCTGGGTGGTAGAAGAGGGCGAAGAAACTCAATCTCCCCCGTAATTGTATATACGCCAGTAATTTCATATTGTTTACACTTAAATTATGAGTGTTACCATGTGCTCAACACTTGACTGGAGGAGAACTATTCATATAAATATTTGGGGACACAAAAGGATTAAAAGAGACGGCAAAGTGTTGACTTATTTATTTACACTATGATACAGTGGTATTTACATAAATTATTACTTTGGTTAAGAAGTATTATTGCACTCTAATAGGTAGGAAAAACGACTTATAATCTAAAACAGTGCTCAGTCAACGAAACGATGGAAAAACGATTTGCTATGTACTAAAGTGATTTGTCGTAAAAAATCCCGATGACAAGGTTGGAGATGTTTTTACAAGTCTCTTAATAAATTAGCGGCAATGAAAGACGGTGTCGTTTAACATAAACACAAGTCCATCACGCTTTCAGATGCCTCAATTAACCGAAAGTTGAGGATTTGAGCAGACGTTTCCGGGGCTTGCTGGGAAAAATTAATCGGAGCGATCTGAATAAATAAGCAGATTACTAAACAAGAAATCATGAAAAACTAACTAAAATACCAGAAAATAAAAAATACCTGAACTAAAATTATCAGTAAAAGTTATTTCATTATTTCACTTTTTCCAGCCCAGTTTTGTAAAACTTGTTTTACAATTATTATCTATACAGGCATTAAAAAATGTTTATAAAAACCAAAGCTTCATTATTGAAAATGGGTATCCTTGAAATGAGATGGAAGTTAAATCGCAAAATTTCTTTAAAAATTTGCCAAAAATTTATTTTTTGGTATATTTAAGGACGGTTTCGAAGTAAAAACCGAGTTTTTCTTCGGATAATATCAAGGAAATTAATTGAAAATACCAAACTGATGTTATTTTTGTCTATTTTTTCCGATTCTAGTTTGGTTTACAATTAATTTATACGCAATTATTTTCTTTATTTTTAAACAAAATTATTCTTAGTTTTTCTGTAAGTAACATTTTGCTTAAACAGATTTAAAAAATCACAGAACTAAGACGATAATTACATAATTTCTTATCTTACAGCCAAAAACAAGTAGAAATACCAATTTTTTTGAAACTTTGTGAAAAATAATTCAAAAAATCAACAAATTAAAAAATAGTGAGCCAACTTCCTTTAAATGTTTTAAATAAAAAAACGAGTTGCAACGATTCGCTTATATAATATTCATTATCAGGCCTTTTACTCGTTCAAAAGCCTGATGATGTTTATTACATAAGCGAAACGTTGCAACTAGTTTTTTTTTTATTTGTTTAAAACTTTCTATAGAAGTGTGTTATCGTCGTAAAATTTTATTACAAAAACGTCAAAAAGTTTTCACATAAATCACTAAATTTTTTTGAAAATTACATTATTTTTGCATTTTTCGAGTGTTCCGACACATTTGTCAGTAAGAAACTCAATTCATTAAAGACGGACCAGAAGTTTATTGAATTAACGCAAAAATAATGTTAAATTTGTTTTTTTACAGTGTTTAAGCAAGTTTTTAACGTTTTCTAAGGCCTTCAAGGTTTTAAATTTTGAATTTTTGTATGAGATTTTGCTAATAAATCTAGAAAATCCACCAAATTAAGATAATAATTACATAATTTTACGTCTTTTTCAAAGGTTTTTCATCCAAAAAAGCAATTATTTCGCAAAATTTTGGTAAAAACAAGCGGAAATTATGAGATTAAGCAAAATGTGTTTTTTTTTATTTATTTTTTATAAACAAGTTTGTGTAAACGATTAATTGTCTGAAAGATTTTGTTTGTTTCACTCAATTTGGTTGGTTTTTGATAACATTTTGAAAAAAGAACATGAAAAACAAAAATTATATTAAACTTGTAGGTATGGTATGTTAATTTTTAACTTTTTCAAAGTGTAAACAGGTGTGTTTTAAAAACAATTTTTTATAGTTTTTGTCACGTTGCACCTACTAGATCAGACCAAAAAATTTAAAAAAATATCAAAAAAAGACATAATTTTTTTTTCTTTTCTTTTTCGACAAAAATGGACATAATTTTTATCAACATTTTGTACAATTTATGCCAAAAATCAGTATAATCGTTGAAAAAGTCTTCAAAATTCACTAAATTCTATTGAAAATTCCATTACTTTTGCATTTTTTTCCACATTTTCCTTTGCAAATTTATTTACAAATGTAGCAAATTTATCCAAAAATAAAATTGAATTGGTATTTTTACAATGTTTAAGAACGTATCTGAAGACCAAAAAATTTGGTCGAAAACAGTGTTTTAAGCTAAATTCAGTTTTTATTTGATATTTCGTTAATAACACAATTTTTTGTTTCGATCAGAAACTATTTAGTAAAATTCTGTTAAAAACAAACCGCAAATGATAATAATAACTCAAACATTACCTTCTTTAAGTACTTAAACAAGTTTAAAAACATTTTTTTTGAAAAAGTTTTCTAAAATTGACTAAAAAATTAGTCGGTTTTTAAACCATATACAGTAAAACCTCGTTTAATGGACACCTCCAAATAACGGACACCTCTTTACAACGGACAATTAAAGATTCTATACCGGTGTCCGTTGTTGAAAGGTTTTACTGTACTTATTTGTTGTCAGATCTTGCAATAGCAAGTCTAAGAATTAGGTAAAAAAATCAATCAAAATCGATATTATTTTGTTTCTTGTAGTTTTTGAGTTATGGTGATAATGTAGGGAGTTTTAATAGAGTCACCCTGTATATTTCATGTGAGTTTTTTCCATCTCAAGGTACAATTTATTAAAACTTATGCAAAGAAAATATTTTCATTGAAAAAAATCGGTCGAAAAAGTTTATAAACTTGTGTGTGCCACAGTAAGAAAAAATCATCGGAAAGCCCGTTTTATAAATTTTTACCACATTGTTTTGAATTTGGAGTTGGGTTCATTTTTTATTAATTTTTCCTCAGTATTAAGAAGACTTCAGTAAAACCACCTCAACCTGCCACCCCCACCCCTTCAATTCTGCTCCCTCCCCTCCCCCTCGTCCTCCTGCGGCCCCAAGCCGCCCACGATCGCCGGATGATAATAATTAAAATACGGAAACAACTGCATCGAGTTGGAATACTGCTGACACAGACTCAGCATCGACTCATGCAGACTTTTCGGATACTTGGGCAGGCCGCCCTTCAGCTGATCGTAGATGAAAAAATCGGCCTTAGGCTCGGCATAGAAGCCGCCCTTCTGGTACACGGGCCCCTTCTGCTGCAGGAAGAGCGGCACGTCGTCCTTGACCAGCACCTTGACCGCCACCTTGCGGGCGCTCTGGCCCATGAGCGAGCTTTCCTGCATCTGGAGCTGTTTCCGCTTCGTCTTGTAGCGCCGGTTCTGGTACCAGATCTTCACCTGCGTCTCGGTGAGCTTGAGGGCCTGGGCCAGGTCGGCCCTCTCGGGCCCGCTGAGGTAGCGCTGCTGGCTGAAGCGGCGCTCCAATTCGAAGACTTGTGCGTGTGTGAAAGCGGCGCGTGAACGCTTCTTGCGGCCTGGTTGGCTGGGCTCGCGTCCGGACTCCTCCGATTGGCTTGGCGGGCAAAAGTCCGGGGAGAGGGACGCGATTCCGGACAGGGGCTCTGCAACAACAAACCATTTCGCAATCAAAACAACCAACTACAACGAGGGTTTTTATTAAAAAAAAACTTTGGAGCACTGATTTTAGTAAAAATTAAAGATTTTTCCCTTACAGTAGCCCAGTAAGCACACTTCGGAAAAATAATGAAAAAAAATATTAATTAATAATCCTACACTCAACATCTAAATGACTATTTTAAATAACTTGCTTTTCTCACATTTATAAAACTTGTAAAATATTTGAAAACACGTTATCTTCTAAATAAAACTACAAATGTGCTATTGTATAATACCAGCATTTACGCACATTTTTCTACATTACATTTATTTATATTTTGTTTCACGGCAATAATAATGTAACGTTCAATTAACAGTTTTTTAAAACGTTTATTATACGTTTAGAGCACATGTTAGAAAAACGATTATTAATAACGTTAAAGTTCTTTTACGTTTTTTACGTAAATACAACGTTAAACTAAGATGTAAAAATTGATAAAAAATAAAAAGTTTTTAAACTACGTAACATAAACGTTGAACGAAAACGTTAAATAAACGTTATATCAACCGTTGTAACTTTAAAAAAACAGGGAAAGTACAAGATTATTCAATCTTTAGTCTACTAAAAATACGAAAATTAAGATTACGTTTAACAAAACTGCAAAATATAATTTCCCTTCAATTAAAAATTAAAATTAAATAAAAAAGAAAAACCGAAAATCTTGCACAATAAACTCTATCTCTTTATTAATTCCTTATTCTATAATAAGTAACTGTGTTTTTTTTAATAATTAGCTTGAACATAAAAAAACTTAGCAAAGTTAAATATAAAAAAACATAATTTCTTGTAAAATAAAGTCAGAACAAAGAACACCTCGTATATTTTTTTATTTTGTTTTATTCTTTTTTAATTTTTTTTACTTTTTTTGAATTATTTTATACCTACTTAACAGAAATATTGAAAGATAAAGAAATGTACTATCGGAAACAATAAACAAAATCTCAGTTACCGTTGAAGAAAAATAAGTGATATAATTTTTTAAAAACTAGTGACTCATAAATTTGAAACAATGTCGTCAGAGTGTAGTATTTATAAAAACTAAATCTACATGTTCGAGGATTTTTTGAAAAATAAGCCACTACAAGAATATGAATTTTTTTGTGCTATTTTTAAACCCACTCTGCAGTTAAAAATAAAAATTTCATAATTATTGAACAATTAATAATTAAACTAATTTGTTAATTAAAACATTGCAAAAAGGCTTAAAATCTAAAAACGACAGAAGACAAAACAACAGAAAACATGAAAACATGATTCAGAAAAAAAGAAAAAACTCTAAATATTAAACAACCTCAATAAACACTTAAAAACTTGAGGAAAAAGCTTAGATCATTATTAATCAGAATACATGAGAATATTCATTACCTACTCTGTTGTGGATTTGATGAAGAAACATTTTTGAACTCTCTGTACATTGTAAAGTAACAATCTTTTATATAGTTACAAACTATAGAATTTTCCGAAATGTTCAAAGTACAATTTTTATAAATATTTCAAAAGTCAAAATATATTCCTTGTCACAACTTTTGATTGTTTAGTTGTCAATGTTTGAAAAATTGACTAGATATTTTTAGAAACTATCTTGTTATTGTAATCACTCGAACTTTAGCTACAATTATAAATATTTAGAAACAGTTACTGACAACCTCTATTGTACAAAAAATATGAAGACAAAACCAGGTAATTAGTGGGAGTTATTATGGTTAGAAAAAATATAAAAATGACAAATATTTTACAAGCTACATGTTTCGGTCAATAATTAATTAGATGACCATCTTCAGGCTTAAGTTATTATTTTTTCTATCACCATAGAATGTACCAAATGTAGCTTGTGTATAAAATTAGAGATATTTTTCCCATTATATAATTATAAAAGATTTGTTGCAAAAATTGCTCGTGACACAATAACTTTTATTTAGTTAGTGAAAAATTATCTTTGATCCACTACACATTTTACTGGAACTTGAATATAAAGAAAAACAAATAAATAAAAATATTTGAACAAACCTTTACTGAAACTCGTAAATATTTATCCCTACCTAAGCAATCAGTTTTAACGATGAAAAGCAGTTTTAGATCAATTTTTATAAAAATAAAATTGCTGTAAAATAAAAAAAACATATAAGTAGGTAGTGTTTTTGACGAAATTTTCATTCTCTTCACAAACTTCTGAAGATAATAAAATTCATGTTTTGAACACAAAATTTTGTTTTATTTCGTAGTTTTTTTTAATAAAATAAATGAAAGTTGAACAGATAGAACTGTCATAGTTTAAATTTTGTCTATTTTGATTTCTAAACCACGAAAAATTCCATAAAGTGCCCCCTTTCCTCCACAAACAAAGCCCGAAATATCATTTTCCATTGGATATTTTCACACCAAAGCACCAACGCATAAATCCGAAATTTTATTTCCCTTAGAAAAACACACAAAACCCACCAATTTCCCCTTTCTTTGTCTTCGGAAAAACCATTTCGTTTTTCACAAACTCGACCTTAATGCGTTTTAAATGATGTCATAAGACCCACCCCATCCCACAAAACCCACTATTCGCCAACCAATTACCGAAATTAAGTAACGCAAAGTGCAGAAAGCTTTTAAGCTAAAAGCTCCACTGTGGGTACCAGCCCGTACCAGGATGGGCGGCATTGTGTCACGAGTGTGCCATCCTGATTTCTTTATCGCCCAGAAACTATTTTCCAAACAATGAAAATAATCACCGTTTTGCATAATTTGGGCGAAAAATGCAACGTACTGGGTAGAGTTAAAGAGTCTGTTATGCGCTGTCTTTGTCCAGCTCAGGGTCGTTGCATTAACCCGTCCTTCTCTAACATAAAATAATAAATAATACTACAAAACTACAAAAAAGTACAATTACAAATAAAAATACTAACAAGTTTAAAAATTGATAATTTTGCTCAATAGACTATCTTTTTGTTAATTCTTACAAAAAATAACAATAATAAGCCAGAACTTAAAGAGTCTGTTATGCTCTGTCTTTGTCTAACTCATGGTCGTTGTATTAACCTGTCCTTCTCTAACATAAAATAATAAATTATACTACAAAACTACAAAAAACAGTTAAATTACAAATAAAAAATACTAATAAATTTAAAAAAATGATAATTTTGCTCAATAGACTATCTTTTTGTTAATTCTTACAAAAAATAACAATAATAAGCCCGAACTTAAAGGGTCTGTAATGCTCTGTCTTTGTCTAACTCATGGTCGTTGTATTAACCTGTCCTTCTCTAACATAAAGTAATGAGTAATACTACAAAACTACAAAAAACAGTTAAATTACAAATAAAAAATACTAATAAATTTAAAAAAACGATAATTTTGCTCAATAGACTATCTTTTTGTTAATTCTTACGAAAAATAACAATAATAAGCCAGATTTTAAAGTCTGTTATGTTCTGTCTTTGTCTAACTCATGGTCGTTGTATTAACCTGTCCTTCTCTAGCATGGTTACATTTAAGCGTCGTTTAAATAACTAAATTTTTTACGAAAAATTTCAAAAAAAAAAATTGGAAAAAAGTGACTTACCTTGCGTTTTGCTGGCTTTGGACATATCCAGGGCTTTTTCCTGCAGGTCGTCCTCCTTGCACTTGTTGTGTTTCAAAATATCGTTTATCGAAAAGGGCGTAACCGACCCGACACAACTCTTATCATTTTTCGAGCTTCCGCACTCCTCATCCATTATCACTTGGCCCGAAATCGTCGGCCTCTTGGTCTTCTTTGAACAAATTCTGAAGTAAAACTGACTGACGTTCATCATCTAAATTACTCCTGACACCACTCATGTGCTTCCATCGGCCACGAGACCCGTTCCGTCCTTGTCGGCCCCATTCGGGGGCGCTTGGCGTCTCCGTCGTTCGCCGATACTTTGATTTGTGGAGGGTGGGACTTGAGTTAATTCTTTAAACGCTTCTTATCCAATGTTGGACGAGCGCTCAATCAATTCCGTCTTATTTTCGAAATTGTTGTGATTGTTTGGAAAACCGGAAATTTGACTGTGCTTTTCATCAAGTTAATAAGTTTGGTTTAATTCGAGGGAAAATTATGAGGAGGCACGTGCGCGACAGGAAATGAGAGACAATGTTTTAGGATTTTGTTGCAAGCTAATGATTGTTTTGATTGGTTTTGAGGGCTGAGGTGGGTTATTAATGCGACTCGAGTTTCAAGAACGGAAAAAATTTAATCACAGTGAAAGGGGTTTCAGAATCGATATTCTTTCGGCAAATCGGTTTGACGAATTTCGAGCAAATTGATAATAACTGGATTAAATAAAGCTTGTGTTACAGCATTCCCTGCAATATAGCACAATTATTCAAAAAATAATAATTAAAAAAGGAATCAATTGCTGTTTTAGAGTGATGCATTTTAAACATGTTTGTCAAGTTTTCTCTATAAAAGAATTCTTTCTCTACTACTTTTTACTGTTTTATGTCGATTAAAATTTTATTTTTGCTGCGTTTGACGTCCTATGTGTGACTTTTGGGGTATTTTTTCCGAAATTTAAACTAAACTGTCTAGAAATTATGGAATAGAAATGACTTTTGGATCGTAGTGGGCTACGTTTTGTTGAAATTTCTCTCGTAGTTTCATTGTCTAATTTTGTCTTTTTATTGTTCTAAAACGTTTTTTCTATCCGTGTTGTTACTCAAACACTTACATTTGTTGTTTCCTTTTATTTCTTTTTTCTTTTTCAAGTCATTAAGAATTTTTGAGATTTTTTTTGAAATTTGGTAAATTTTCAAGCTTTGTAAATTTTTAGTTTAAAATTTGTGATTTTAGACACTATTTTTCAATGTTCTGGAAATTTAGAATTCGAATTTTAATTTTTAGAATTGTCATAGAAGATTTTGTAATTTTTTTTCAAAATAATTTTTTTGTTTTTTATCCTTCTGCTATTTTCCAAAATCGTTACATTTTTATAAAATTTTCCACTTTATATTTTAATTAATTGCTACACTATTTGAACCTCAAACAGTCTATTTCACTTTTCTAGTTGTCTATTTTAAATCATTTTTTCTTTTTGTATTTTTTCTTTACGACGTTTGTCTGTTTTTCCAGTTCGAAGTCTAGACATTTTCACGTTTTTATGTAGAAATTTGGTTGTGATTTCACGCAATTAAGTTCGAATTTATTTAATTTTGTCGCTTTTTAAAAATCTAATTTTTGCTCAACCAAGACTTTTTTATCTAAACTTTTCAGGTTTTTAGATCAAAGTAGTTTAGAACTTTGACTGATATTGGAAATTTCAGTTGCTAAACTGGTTGTAATCGATTTTTTTTCAGAAACAGTTTAATCAGTTTTTCAGATAATTTTTTGATTTTACAAATACTGAAGCTCAATCTTGTCTAAATTTTCCAGTTTCTTCATATCGGTTTGAGTGAAAGATTTCAACTTCAAAAACTGTGTTAAACCGCGAATTTTTCAGACTTTTGAGATTTCAGTAGTTCTGATTTTTTTGAAATTTCTTTGTTTTAAAAAAAAATCATAATTTTGGTTTAATCGAAATTGAATGAACTTTTCTATTGAAGCAAGAACTAGACACATCGATTTTCTAATACTATTTTATATAACAGAAAACCAAAAATAACAAATTTTAAACAAATAAAGAAAATAAACTTGAAGTCTTCCATTTAAATTTTTTTTATTTGAAAAGAAATATTTTGAGTTTACTTTTTTATTCCTTTAAAAGTGGACCCTTTCTTCATGATCAGTAAAATATATACCTATTATCTTTTAAAATTTAATTAAATCGATAATCAAGCCAAATACCTATAAAAGTTTTATCATTTAATTTTTTTCTGTTTTAACAAATGGTAACTACTTTTACTTTTTATTTGTTTTTATTATCTTCCTTTGGAAAGTTTTTTGTATTTATTTCTTGATTTACTTTGTAAATATTTTCTATTTCTGCTTTTCTTATTTGCTGTTTATCTCTAATTTTTCTTATTCTTGTCATTTTAGATCAAAGTTTTTAGGAATTTTTATACCGGGATTAGGTGTAGATTTTGATGTACTTAGTTATTTTTAATTAATTTTACAAATTTTCTGGTCAACATTGAGTGTTCCACCTTTTTAAATTCAGATTTAACTGGGTTTTTTATTTTTTTTAACCGAATTTAATCAGTTTTTTTTTTGGCAAATTTGAATTTTCAGGCTCTTGTCTAAATTTTTTAGGTTTTTCAGATTCTGAGATAATAATTCTGAATTTAGCGTTTTCATTCTTTTAGAACTTTTTTCCCATTTCTTATAAAACAGGGTGTACAAAGTTGCAAAAATTTTGAAAAATCTTTGTATTTGTATTATGTATTATTACCCAGCATATGCTGTTTTTTCGTCTTTGTGTAAATTGTTGAAGCCAATCGATCAAGTAAAAAAACTTGTGAAAATCGTCTAATTTCGGTCCTTTCCCGCGCTGCATCGTAAGCAATTCTCTGGTGCAAGGGGCGCTAATGACAATACTCGCGCTTGGCCGCTCCCTTGTATGTAATCAGAGATCGGCAACAATACCGTTCTTTAACGAGACAAAAGAAGCAGTCCGGACTCGTCAACCGGAAACGTTGTCCGGAATAATTCGTCCGTCCGGAGGTGGTGTTATTGCGACCGCCCCAATTAAACGCGAAATTATAACGCAATAAAACTACCATGAACACAACACATTTACTACTCCGAATCCAATATAGCACCGTGTGCTCAAGATCTGGATGGTTAATGGTCCCGTTTTATTAGACAATCAAATCCGAAATTCTCTTAGAAAAATAATCAAACAGTGGAACGTATATATATTATTTTTAACTGCTTTTTAAATGGTTATTGGTGTAAACAGAGAGTGACGTACTTCCGGAGTTGTTTGACTCGCAGAGCGACGGAAACGAAGACTTCTTACGAAAATATTGTTTGGAATATGTGCCACCGCCGCCCCTCAAGCCGCTTCAAACGCAGCTATAATTAGAGACCGGATTTTTAGAAAGTCAAACGTCTTGGGACAAGTGAGACACCAGTGAACCGGTTTAAGGGCTGAATTTCGCCTTAGGTGCGAATAATTTTTTTTTACAAAAACACACTTTTTTAAATTTATTGCACAAAAACTAAGAATCCTAGAAAAGTTTTCCTAAAATTCTGTCCCTAGGTATAATTAAGACGCTGCCGCAAACCACGTGTGTATGTTGGAAAAACGGGTGCCAGGACAATAGCCAATCACTTGAGTCCATTACAGGACAATAAATTAAAACCCTGAAGCCATTCGAATCGCTCGAGTGCGCGATTTTGCGTCAGAATTTCGAATAAATCTCACTAATTCGGGGATTAAGTGGCATCGTAATTTGGAAGGCTCTCGTTGTAAAAACGCGTCCACTTAACCCGTCTAAAATAGTTATTTTATAAACAAGTCGGCTTAAGTAGGTGCACTTGAACAAAGTGGGCCACTTCTTGCATATGGTTATTATAATTCATTCCAAACATCGTACCTAGTTTACGTGAGCAAGAATCACCTCGCTGAGCGACGGCTGACTTTAATTTCTAAATATTTTCTATACGAAAATATTCCAAGTTTATTATTTCGGTGGTGGTGGAGGAGTCGAAAAGGCAGGAAATTAGAATTGAAGCACTAATTCGAGACCATTTAAGCGAAGAATAAAGAACACGAGGCGACTGAATAAATTGATTCCGCTATTTGGGTTGCCATCACCCTTCGTTTCGCTCTCTCTTCGACAAAGTATAGACAGAATGGCATTTGATTGGCCGACAAAAAAGTTTGCGAAAGTTATCACAGACGAGCCAAGAGCGGAAACGACGCAAAATCGGATTTGTCGGCACTTATTCGCTGATTTTGATATTTGGCACTACAACACCGACTTTTATCGATTATTACACGAAAACTGTTGGCTCAAAGTCGATTGTGATGGACTAAAATAATACAGCGGATCTCTCCCAAAAATAAAATCGATAACCCTTTACTTGTATTACTACGAAACAACTAAATTTCGAAGCAAAAAAAATCGTAGAGCAAAACCATTTATTCTAGTAAATTCTGCGGCTTATTCTATGTATTACACCAGCTTTTCACGAAATCAATTTTAAAATTTTTAGCTTGAAATTTTAATGGTCAAGGGAAATACCCAAAAAAAAAATTAAACTCACTTTAGCAAACTTTTATATGTCTTAACAACCCACTAGAGTTGTTAAAAATCCAAAAGAAGTCCATTTGTTTGATTTTTTGATGTTTGATTCTTTCAATTTTTGTAGCGATTTTGGTCGATTTTGGGTACCCGGAACATTCATCGGGCAATAACTCCGGAACTGTTAGAGATAACCCTATGAAGTGTATTACAGTTGGAAAGCTCTTTACATTGTCTATCTTTTCCAAAAAAGGCCATTGTTCTCCGACTAATAATTTTCGAGAAAATTGCAAATTAAAGTAAAAAGTTGTCAAATTTTTAAAAATTCATAACCAAAAAACTATTAAGAATTTGGCAATTCTCTCGAAGCCAGTCGATTCCCCGGATCATTTTGCATAGGTAAGGATAAAAATAGTTCCACTTTTTCTAACAGTTTAGCCGTAATTGAGAAAATAAAAAAAATTGAAAGAACCCTCCCCTACAAAATTTTATTCAACAAAAAAATTTATATTTCAAAAACTAAAAGTCGTAGAGCAATGCGGTTTGTTCCATTGAATTCAGCGGTTCATTTTCTGTATTACACCGCCTTTTTTACAACACTATCTTACTTGCAGACTTAGTTAAAAATATTTATTAACTTAAAAAATGGTGGATGCGCCGAATTATTTATTAAAAAATTCATAACTCAAAAACTAAAAGTTGTAGAGCAATGCGGTTTGTTCCATTGAATTCAGCGGCTCATTCTCTGTATTATACCAACTTTTTACGAGATTTAAAATTTTGATTTTTTTTGCTAAAATTTAATACACTCTCCTTCAAGAAAGTGAAAAAAATATTTTTTTCAAAACTCCTTCTATTATAGTTTTTCGGATTTATATATGCCTTTACAACCCTCTAGAGTTGTTAAAAGTTCACAAAAAGTTCAAATGTTCGATTTTTTGATGTTTGATTTTTTCAATTTTCGTCGTAGTTTTTGTCGGTTTTGGGTACCCGGAACATTTCTCGAGCAATAGCTCCGGAACTATTAGAGATAACCCCATGAAATGTATTATCGTTGGAAAGCTCTTTGCATTATCTATTTTTTTCAAAAAAGATTATTGTTCTCCGACTAATAGTTTTCGAGCAAATTGCTAGTAAATGCAAAAATTGGTAAAATTTTAAAAAATTCATAACTAAAAAACTATCGGGAATTTGGCAATTTTCTCAATGCCAATCGATTCCCCGGATCATTTTGCATAGGTATGGATCAAAACAGTTCCACTTTTTAGAATAGTTTAGCCGTAAATGAGAAAATAAAAAAAATTAAAAAAAAGTTAACACCCCCCCCCTTAAAATCGGTCAATTTTTAAAGTGTGTCAAAATCAAATGAAACCTATTCTATCTTGTAGATTTTGATGTGCTCTTTACGATGGAACAAACCGTTTTCTTCTAGCTCTTTTAGTTTGGCCGTAATCGGCGTTTGAAAATTGAAAAATTTTTTGCGAGATATCGCCTTGAGTCCTATGCCATTTTGTAGAGTTTTTTATCCCGGTTATCATCCATTTTTCCGTTTCTCGATATCTTTAATAGTTTCGCCGTAATTGGCGATTGAAAATTGAAAAAAAGTGAAAATGGAAACCTTTTTTTGCGTTTTTCTCGGAAACTGTAAGACTTAGAGCAACGAACAAAAAACCATCTGATAGCGCTTAATTTTATCTATTTTTTCGACCAAACCCGGAGCCGCTCCGGGCAACGGTTCCGGCTACAGAGGCGATCAAAGTTTTGCACTAAAAAAATTCATAAAAAAAAACCTGAAAGTCGTAGAGCATTGCGGTTTGTTCCATTGAATTCTACGGCTCATTTTACATATTATATCAATTTTTTACAAGAATTAAAAATTTAAAATTTTTTGCCTAAATTTAGGGTAGCCATTTGTCATAGTGAAAAATTTTATTCATTAAAAAAATTCATAAAAAAAAAACTAAAAGTCGTAGAGCATTGCGGTTTGTTCCATTGAATTCTACGGCTCATTTTACATATTATATCAATTTTTCACAAGAATTAAAAATTTAAAATTTTTTGCCTAAATTTAGGGTAGCCATTTGTCATAGTGAAAAATTTTATTCATTAAAAAAATTCATAACTCAAAAACTAAAAGACGTAGAGCAATGCAGTTTGTTCCATTGAATTCAGCGGTTTATTTTCTGTATTATATCAACTTTCCACGAGATTTAAAATTTTCAATTTTTTTGCTAAAATTTCCTGAATAATACACTACTTACCATCAAAGAGGTGAAAAAAAAAATTTTTAAACTAACTCCAGCAAATTTTTATGGACTTCTACATGTCTTAACAACCCACTAAAGTTGTTAAAAGTTCACAAAAAGTCCAAATGTTCGATTTTTTGATGTTTGATTTTTTCAATTTTCGTCGTAGTTTTGTCGTTAGTTTTGTCGGTTTTGGGTACCCGGAACATTTCTCGAGCAATAGCTCCAGAACTATTAGAGATAACCCCATGAAGTGTATTATCGTTGGAAAGCTCTTTAAATTATCTATTTTTTTCAAAAAAGATTATTGTTCTTCGACTAATAGTTTTCGAGCAAATTGCTGCTAAATGCAAAAATTGGTAAAATTTTAAAAAATTCATAACTAAAAAACTATTGGGAATTTGGCAATTTTCTCGATGCCAATCGATTTCCCGGAGCATTTTGCACGGGTATGGATCAAAACAGTTCCACTTTTTAGAATAGTTTGGTCGTAATTGAGATTTAATTTTTTTTATTTTTTTGCTTAACATTTTCCTTCACAAAAGACACAGTTTTATGAACTTTTCTATGCCTTTACAAACCTCTCGAGTTGTTAAAAGAGCAAAAAAGTCAATATTTGTTTCGATTTTTGAATATTTGATTGAAGCTAGTTTTCTTTAAAACTTGCAAAATCTAAGAAAGATTTATGATGTTCTCTCCCATTTCCCGAAGTTTCCCGACCTCTTCCCTCTTCTCGAGCCCCTCGTCGCGTAAGTTGTGGCAAAGTCAAGAGTCCCTTGATTGAAGCGTTTTCAAATAAAATCGGTCGCGTTCGACGAGCGCTATTACGCCCTGTTAGAAGCTGTGGTTACGGCAAATTGATCGCGATTCAAAAGAAAATACGATTGGCCGAATTCTTCGCTTCTTTTTTCCATCCAGTCATTAAGTAATTTGAAAATTAGGACTTACCCGGCCACTGTGACCGGAATTTTTTATTTTTACTCCCAACTCATTTAGCCCCAAGTTGTTATTACTGATTTTTTCCGATTAACTTGGCCGCCTTTTAATGAGGCGATTTTTTATTTCGGGATTATTACTAGTGGCCACAACGGACGGAACGATGTTTACACAGGAGCTCGAGTCTGTTCCTTGAAACCTGAATATAACTCAATATACACTCCCGCTTTTAATGTTACTTAAACATATAAACATTCTTTAGCTTTCGGGTGGTACACTGCTAAAATGCGAGCTGCCACTTTCTTCAAAACGCCCTAACAACATTAATTAACAGGAAGCGAAAACAAACATTTTAACACAGTTTATGGACTTTTGATGGCCAGTTGAAGGATATTAAAGACCAGCTCTGGCTTGCGTCGATCAAAATTTATCAAACAGTTTAGTAAAATTGAGTGAAAATTAATTACACTTTAAACAATTTGAAAAAATACGTTTAACTATTTAATTTCCCCTGAAATTAAATTTGAGGCACGGTTACCGTGGCTCCTGGCGACCCATTCGCAGTGAACGAATAAATGTTGTAAATTCATATGTTAATGATTGAAGTATTGCTCGTTCGTTTTATTAAATCACTATTTTAGTTTCTGGTCGAAGTTAGCTTTACTTCTAACAGCGTACAGTAGCAGAGACAGATGACTGACGGATTGTTTTTACTGCATTATAAACAAACGATTGCATTACCGCTCTCGATCCACTCCCTTATCCATCTCTGTCTATTTTAAAGGCTCCAGATTCACCCACACTTGTCTACACGCCAGTGAATAAAATGTATTATTAGGTTAATATAGTGTTTAATGGGCCTGGATGTGGTGGATTGTTTGGGCGGTTTGAAATGACCGCGCTTCGTATAAACATAATCAATCCAAGCGAGTCTTCCTCTAATTTTAATTTCATTTCGTATTTATACGAAACGTACTAAAACCCATTTCAAACAATTTGATTTATACGGGTTTTACGAGGACGTGAATTATTTTCGGAAAATTGGAGATTTGCGTTCTAATTTATTGGGCCTTAATGCAACAAAAATTTTCTTTCTGATCCAACTCTTGCTGAAACACCGACATCTGGTAAAAGTTGTAGTCAATTTTTTGGGGAATTTCCTGTATTGTTCTATACTTTATAATTTTACCTAGCAATAATTAATATTTTGTTTTTTTTCCTTACTAATTTGTTAAAAATTGTACTCTAAAAAAATCAATAGATGAAGTTTTCGAAGCTGGTAATACAGACTTCTACTAAGATATTACAGAACTAAAGTTTCGATCGCTAGCTTTTAGTTGTTCCTCTACCTGACAGAGAGCGCTGTGTGAAGAATTTGAGCGTATGGTCGAATAGAAAATGGAGGCTGGTTTCGAAAAAATAATTTATTTCCGTGTTCGCATTCAGTTATAATTTCAAATATTTATAATAATTATTTTAACTGAAATAACTAATGTAACGAGGCTTTTTAAAACCGTCATAGAATTGTAAAAATCAATAAGCCTTTTAAAAATCATCGTCGGAATGATTATATTTCCTTTAAAGTTCTCTATTTCTGCAATTAACTAAAATATATGAAAAAGTTCTAACATCCTTCTTGTTTTCTTGAATATAATTCAAATTTGACTGATGAATGTTTTGTGTAATTTACTGAGGTTTGGAGAATTGTTGTCGCAAAAAGCATTACTTTACCGTTTTCTCAAAAAAAACACTGAAAATTGATTAAAAATAAAAAAAATTGAATTCTTTATTTGCTCAAAATTAGAACCAAAAGCATTGTTTCAAGTAATTTAACGAGATCTTTAAATTAATAGTAAAACTGTTAAAAATCGTTATTCATTTAAAAAATCTACTCAAATCGATAAAAAACAGATTTTTGAATTCTTCATTTGCTCACATTACGCATTAAACTTTTTGTCTAATTTTTCTGAATTAAATTTTTACTTTTGAAGAAATTGTTAGTGATTCAAATTAAAAAAATAAGAAAATTAATCTGGGCATCACTACCTTAAACCTGGTATAAAATTACTAGGAGCATTAGTTATGAAGCTAGTTTATTTTTAAATCAATAAAAAAAAATTATTCAAAGTCAATCAAAGTCTGGTACACTTTTTCCAAAATTTTGGGAAAAAAATACTCTCAAAAGCAATCGAAAAACACCAGATACTTTGAAAATCATCCGTCGTAGGGCATTTAGCAGGCAGTCTGTCTTTCAGGAATTAGAAAAAAATTAATTTTTAACTGTTTAATTTTTTCAAAATTTTTAAAAAATTTATTAAAAATTATTAAATATATAGAAAATTTAGCAAAACAATCCGAAATTTTTGCAGTTTTTTGCTTTGCATAATTTTATTCAAGCATTTTACGTTATAAAACCATGTTGAATTGTAAATTTTGTAAAGGAAAAGTCTCATAATCTTCTATCTTCTGTCACTTTAACCTTCTTTTCTTTGTCGTTTCTATAATTAAATTGAGTTAAATTGAAAGAAATATTTTGTCTCAAATTATATTATTAACTAACAATGTTTTCCAAATTATTAATTATTTCGTTATAAGTTATAATACCTAATGTAGGTATTAAATTGAAAATAAATATTAAAAATATTTTTTTTCGAAATTCCCTTTAGTTTCCGAGTTATTAAAAAAAAAATTTAATTTAAATTTTTAATCTATGAATGTTTTTATTTGAGTAATTTGATTTTATATTTTTTTCGAATAAAACATCTGTGGTTACAAGAAGAATAATGATACATTTGGAACGCAAATTAAATAATTCATTAAAAAAAACACTGACTTAACACTGAGTGTTATGTTCATGTTTAGAGCTTTATCTTCCAACAAAAAATGCCGTATTTTTTTTAAATAACTCGAAAATTAAAACAAAATTTTATTTTATTGAATTATCACATTTTTAAAGTACTTACTAATTATGTACCTATTAATTAATGTTTTCGTCAAATAAATAAATAAATAAGTAAAAGTATTTTGAATTAATTTTTTGTGAACTATCATTGAAAAATATTAGTTTTTTCCCCTACCCACATAATTATGTAATTAATTACTTGTCATCGATTTTTCGCCCATTATTTGTTAATTAATTTATAGATAAATTTTATTCAATTTTCTTAGCGAACCAAACAGTTAATAACATTTGAATAAAAAACACACAAAGCATTAAGAGAATGAAAGAAACGGTACTCGTGCCCACATTTACCCACGTACACTCTAATTTAAAATTAATTTCATAGTTTAGCTAAATAATTACACCAATCACACCTATAATTATTAATTAGTTCAGGTATGTAAACGTGTGGAGTGTGCTTTAATTTATTTCACTCCAATTTTTAATTTCCCCGACAACTTGTCACACAACGCTGTATAACTGGTTGCCTGCCAACACAAAATTTTGAGTTTTTTCACGCAGTAAAATTTATTGATTTAGCTCGATAGAGCAAACAAAGCGCAATAAAATTTTATTATAAATTGGTAGATAAACAGCAAATGAAGTGTTTTATGCTTCGCCTTGAGTTGTGCTAAATAATTTCCACTTATCTCGTAAAAGCGGCAATAAATAACCGTCACGATTAAAAAGACAATCAAATTTGCTAATTTAAACTTCGGGACAGCTGCTTGGCCCTCATCCAGGATCAACTAGAATCTCCTTATTACCTCGCATATGGCCGTGTAGGTTTGGGCGTCCTACCCACTTTCGTAACATTTTAATCGAAACGTTCCATCTACACGTCATCTAGTTACAAACATGCTAAAATTATGCTGTTTACAAGCTCAAAAATCCTCCTTCATGCTTGTCTGCCTCCGCGGGCAATTTGTCAGCCTCATTATTATTTAATTACAAAACAAGTAACTCTCAGTAAGACTGGCTGATGAATAAATAAATCATTTA
Organism: Tribolium castaneum; assembly: GCF_031307605.1. Taxonomy (NCBI): domain Eukaryota; kingdom Metazoa; phylum Arthropoda; class Insecta; order Coleoptera; family Tenebrionidae; genus Tribolium; species Tribolium castaneum. The sequence goes on along the minus strand of NC_087395.1, from coordinate 24,582,443 downwards.
AAGCGAGCGACAGCGTCGCTAATTAAGGCATTTCTCGAAATTTCGTTTCGCGGTATTTGGGAAAAAGCCCGATAACAATGCGGGAGATCAGAGAAGGCTTACGTCGGAAATGAGTGACATACGAGCATCGCTAAACAGCTGAGCAGACAGGATAGCCACGCACTCCATGGCCGATTTAACGTAACAAATGACTGTCGTCTCTTCTTGGCCGACTGCGTCTGTGTACGGCACCGCCGAGTTGGCGTTTCTTGTTTTGGGACCAATTAGTTGAATTATTGTGAGGAGATATCGAAGGATGGCGAGCACGTGTATTCGGTGTAATTAGACGGTTTTAGAGTAAAGGGGCTCGTTACGGGGGCACTTTGAGCGTGACAATGTCGGCGATGGGACGATCATCATGTTGTCTGAGAGCTAACGAGCGATGGACGATGGGTGTGGTGCAGGAGATGCACGAAATCAACACAGACGCAAAAAATTCGATTCGATTTGGAGAAAATCGACACTCATCTTTTGTTACATTGCATTGTTAGAAGTGAGAATTTGAAGTTTGTAAACAACAAAATCGTCAGAGAAGATAGATTTGTGGTCTACTATTACAGAATTTGTGAGTGGAATGTCAAAAATAAAGTACTAAAAACGAGAAATTTGTCTCCATTAGTATTTTCTATTCCTGTATTAATTTTTCTTGCATTAATTTACAACTAACCAATTAGAACTTTAAATATACAGAGTGAATTTTTTCCTATTTAATACCCTCTTGAATCAAAATCCTCTTTTATCGAAAAAAAAAATAGCAACTTGCGATATATTTAAAAGTAAGATTTTAGTTGCATTTTAACGAAATTTTTAAAATTAATTAATTGACAATTTGCGAAGTTTACAATTGACATTTATTAACAGAGGATTCATGAGCAAGAGACACATTTCCAATTTCCAAGTTAACTAGATGACAACCATTTAAACACACCTTGTATTTAACTTTTTTGTCGTTACTTTTTGTTGAAAAATCAAAAAAAAAATTATTAAGTTTCAGAATGACTGAACATGTAAATAGTATTTTAACAAAGTAAAAACTCAAAATATAAATAATTTTTGCCACTCAACATTTAAAAAATTGCATAAAACAGCGTTTCATTTAATAAGTTCTTGTTGTTTTAAGTTGGTAGATATAGCTACAATTTTCAAAGAAATTATGATTTGTTACGATTGGTCAGTTACAGAAAAGTATTCATTTGTGTTTTTTTGAGTTATTTGTTATGAAAATAATTATTTGGAATATTTGCAAGTCAAGCAGCAATCCAAATTTACTGATTTCTTTTACTGGTTTAACAAAATCTCGCAGAGTAACAACCAAAACTAACAATATTTTGGACACAATTCACATATATTTCGATCGATTTTTATCGAAATTTCGAAATATAATTGCCTTTTTGATTCAGTTTAGTGATTTCTCAAACCGAAAACTCAGTCGAAAACCGGCCGCTCAAACACGTTAAGTTAGAAAAGCATAAATATTCCATTAATTGTCGATAAAATTCGGATAATCTTTGTTGAACAAAGCGCATTTTTTGACGAAAAATGTGATATACCAGTCGGATTTATCAAAATTTCGCAAAAAAATTGATTTTTCTCTAAATAAAATTTTTGACAAGGTGAGTATGGTCAAAAATACAAAGTTAAGTCCGTTCAAGCTACGGATTTGTTCCAATTTTACCACATGTTGATTAAATCACTTTTGTGATTAAATTAATTCTCTACAACACTATTCCTCAAACTTTTTCGTATTGTGAACCATGTTCGCAGCATTTTTAAAATTATAGACCAAACGAGCCGTTTTTGTTATTGGCAGCATATGCAGCCTCAGCCTTTATTGATCATTTATTGTTTACGATCGTCCTGATAGCCGTACGACCGTAAAATCCAATTCATCGTCTTTATCTTGCATAAGAACTAGCTTCTGGTATTTTTAACGACGGCCATAACAGCCCAGAAATCAATATAGTCTCATAAACCACACCACAAGTAGTCGAGACAAAGACAAAAATTTCCAAAAGTAATTAATGTCGAAATGCCATGAGAACCTGGCCCAATTATCCGAAAATGTCGTGTTTCCGTGCCGGAATTGTTTCCGAAAAGTGCCCTCTGTAATTTCAGCAAGTGAGATAATTGAGACATTAACAGCGTAGGTGGGCATATTACAAAAAATGCCTTTAAATGATTTTATAAATGGTCGCTCTGTGGCCTTTTTCCGATCATTAACCACGAAGCCAATCTTTTGTTTACCGGAAATGCAGGCGTTTTTCCGGTGCCGACTGCGAAAATTCGATTCCAAACACTCAGCCAGTACCAAGTGGCGGTAATGGCGGTGGCCTTACTGCCGCCGTTCACGCTATATCATTCTCATTTTAATACGAAACACGTTCAAATAATGTGATTGGCCCGAATCACGAATTTTAATTTTACTCGTTGCTACGCCGAGGTTTCGACTATTTGCAATTCTAATGTTATTACGGAAATTTGACTTTGTTAACGACCAGAGACATCTATTATAATTAGATTTATGGCCGCTCTTTTCTATGCTAATTTTTATTTCGCATTGTTCCCGGAACCCATTTTACACCGCACTCATCAAGATTCCAACAATTTCACTCAAATATTTCAACCTTTTATCACGCTGCGTCTATTAATAAAATAAAATATACGGCAGATAAATCAGAATATTTTTATTTGCTCTCTAAAAGCAATAAAAGGATTCCTCCGAAATGTTCCACGCCACAAAAAATAGAAAACCGAATTCCTTAGTTTAAACACTTATTAAGTTATTACAAAATTACAAAAGCAGCTTACAAAGCTTGAAAAAATGTTTTCTGTTGAAATTTGTTATTGTTTCATATCGTAGAAAAATGACATTATTGCTTGCACATTGTCACAAAATTTTAGAATTAACCTATAATTAAATAATCCTCAATATTTCTTAAGCAAAATGATTTTTGTCTAAAGCTTTATCTACCTAGCTATACATACAGCGTGCTCAAAAACTGACGCAACAACTCAATGGTGTGTGGTAGAGAAGTGGTTACATATAATGGTAAAAATAGTAAAAAAATTCTTTGTATTAAAGTTATTGATAAATAACTAATTTTAGGTAAATGATATGTGGCAACGTTGTCTAATAGTCGTGATCTCAATAGAATTTGATCAACAATAAAAATAAATTATTTTTGAAACGGTTTCCTAGGAAATAATTCCCAGTGTTGGCACATCTACACATTGTGATTTTTTGGATAAATTTTAATTTTTTTAAATTAAAAAAACTGCTAAAATCTGATAGTAAATTTTAAAATAATTATTCATCGTTTTGTTACGGAACGATTACCTGGTATGAAACATGAAAACATAAAGAAATAATGAAAACTAAAGACGTTAACACAATAAGTTTGTAGCTCCAGATTTTTTAAAATATGACTTTAGAAATTTTTTCATCATTTTTCCCGTAATCTGCACTTGCTTCTCAATAACGTACCACTGAGTTGGTTTTGGAGCACCCTGTATAATACTTGTTTTTTTAATTTAAAAATTTATTTTGGTGAAAATGAGTAACCTGTAACCATGACAACAACATTAATGCCAAGAAGACGTCATTTGCACTTCAGTGAACGCAAAGGAAATGAAACTGCTTTAGGTAAATTTAGTAAAATTTGAGAGCAAATATAGTATTAAAAAAATACAAACATTGTTAAAACAACTTAAAAATACTATACTAATACAAACAATAAGCTTATTTTGTAAATTATTGACAAAATCTGATTGCAAATACTTAAACGAAGGCCCAGTAACTCTAAAATTAATTGTAGAAATTTTTGGAATTTAGAATTAATAACTTTTTTTTGGAATTTTGGAAATTACTTACTGAAGTATTTTTCAATTTAGCGGAATTATTTGTGGAATTATTTAAGATTACTTTTTGTAATAATCAAAATATATTTGATTTTTTTTAGAAATACGAAAATTAATTTGCAATTATTGACATTAACTTGAAATTATTTTGTTATCAGCTATTATTAAAATTAGTGGAACGTTGGTGAGTTTTTTAGAATTATTAAAAATTCAGAAGTTTTTTCTTGGAATTACATGTATTAGAAATTTTGAATTTTTTTTGGAATTGAATTTTTATTTATTAGTTGTTTGCACTTTTTTAAATTTATTTAAATATTTTGCAAGCTAACTATTTTGAGAATTAATTTTTAAAATTTCTCGTATTTCAAAAAGTTCAAACTAAACGCAGCCACTTTATTTTTAGTTGTTAAAACGAAAGCAGCTGTTTTTATTGATTACATAACTTTCCACTTTTGGTGCTTGTGCTCTAGGCATTTATTATCCGCCCACTTTATAATTTTATTAGTTTCGTCTAATAAATCGCTTCAAGTTTATTCGAAACATTGTCTTCATAAAATTTTAACAGTGTGTCGTCGAAATATGCATTTGAGGTCAGATGACAATATGCAATAAATGTTTCATTATTTCCATTTTACGACGTACATAACTTTTAACTTAAGTATAAAATTATCGGTTGCACTGTCAAGCAGTAAACATTTTCCCTGTTCGTAGTCAGTTAGTTCGCCCTTCACCGCTGAAAGCCCATCACACCTGCCTTTTCAATTAGTACCGAAATGAAATTAGTCACAGCTAGTGGGCAATCAAGTCAGAAATCTCGTAAAAATCGTCAAATTTCCTTCCGACTAATTAACAAATCAATAAACCGAATTTAATTTAATTCTGTACATAAAGGAATTAACACCACCGCGGCTCCCACAAAGCTCTCCGATCTAAGCAATAAAGCCGCATTATAAAACTAAAGCCCCCTACTTGTTAGCATTCACTATAATTACTCCTCTTGCTCTCCTCCACCAGTCCTCCATCCTCCTCCAGCCCGGCCATCTCCGCTCACTTCGTCCTCGTCCGATGGGCGATTCCTTTATTTAATGGAACACCCAGATCGAATTGGCGGCGTCTTTGACCGTCGACCCACGTGACGTCATAATAAATTCGACACTAGGTGGCCTAAAAGGGCCAAATTTTACGAATTTCCAAAACGATTTGTTTATGATGTGACAATTGGAGCCGCCGGAAGCCGACAAAGAGGCCAAACACGCGACGAGTAAACAACCAATCACGGGGAAAGATGCCTTTTTTTGGGTTGTTAAATTTGGGCGAATTTTGAGATTTGTTTGGTCTGGCTCGAGAGGTTTACACATATTTGCCGTTCGGAAGGGCAACACGGTGCTAGTTTTATTGGGGGTTGTAGAAAAAATCGGTATGTTACGCAGGAGAAGCGCTACCTGGATACACAAGAACCATATTCTGAGAAAAAGTCTTTGATCAGACTGTATTTTTCGTATAAAATGTAACATCACATTTGCTTTCTTTTTTATCCCTTTTCCAACAATAATTAATTAATTACGTAAATTACGTTAAAAAGCAAAACGTACGTATTATTCCAAAAAATATTATTTTGTCATTTTTGATATTTTCGGTAAAATTTTGGAATTTTTTATTTTAAGTTTGTATCTAGATAATACTAGTACGTAACTAAGTTAAATATTGTAGTCATCCAAAGGAGTTATATAAAGTGTGTAGGTAATATATTGTAATTTTTATTCAAACACTTAACTGTTTAAATTTATTTTTAAATAATAATGTATAAAATTAAATTCTACAGTGTTGCAGCAAGAATTTCAGTGTTTCGTATATAAGATGAGCTTACTAAAAGTAGTTTTCTTCTGATTTCAGAAAAATATCTACTGAAATTAATATCTGTATGCTATTAAATATTTTTTTCCACAATTTGCTCTGCAAAACTTGAAATTATTTTCACGTAGTTAGAATGATCCAGAACTGAGTTTAAAAGTAAATGATGATGTTGGGTTAAACCTTTAGTTTAGTTTAACTCAACTAGTTTAGTTTTAATATTAGTTTCTTTAGCAAAAAAAAAAATTAAAAATTAAGTCTATAAACAAACTTTTAATCCATTTCAATGCTTTATTATTTTCATACATACATGTATACTATAGTTCGAATCTTTCAGAACTGAGTCTGAAAGTAAATGATAATGTTCGGTTAAACTTTTAGTATTGATATTTCCTTAGCAAAAAAATTAAAAATATAAAAAATTAAAAACAAAGTCTCTTTGAAGAAATTTTTAATCCATTTGATTTTCATGTAGTTAGGATGTTTCAGAACTGAAGTACGTAATAAGATTGGGTTAAACTTTAAGTTTAGTTTAACTCAACTAGTTTAGTTTTATTATTAGTTTCCTCTGCAAAAAAATAACAATTATATGAAAATAAAAATATCATAAAAAAAACTTTTATTTATATGCTTAAATAATCGTCTTTTAACATCATTAAACAAATGTTGGTTTGATAGTTTTTGAGTCATCCTGTAGATATGTCCCAAAAATATAATCGCGCAGAATTTAGCTATTAATATTAAATAATTAATTTTTTGTGGATGTAATTTTTTCAGAATTTTTCTAAAAATCCTTACAATTAAAATTAATTAATTAATAAATAAATTGATTATAACATGAGATCGAAAATGTACTGAATTGGAGCATGCCTTGAAAGTCAAGTGTAACTTTAGCCATATCATATTTTAAGTCTTTTTAGAAAAACAATTACTCGTTATTTGTACCACAGTTTCTCCTTTTTTAACTGTTTTTATCAAATTTTGCAAAACGTAATAAAACTGTGCTAATTAAACACTAAATTATGATATTTATTTTTTCATCTTTTCGAAAATAGTCTTCTATAATGCAAGCTTTTTGTTTGGTGGTAAACACCATTTTGAAATATAATCTTAATTAAGAAATATTTTTATGTAAAATAATTTTTAAATTTTAAGTTGTCAATATTTGACATTATTGTGGCACATTCTAATTCAGTTCATTTTCAATCTCATGTTATTATAAAAAGACGTTAAATAAATGTTGCTAGCTCCAACAAAAAATAGGTATAGATAGATAAAAAGTGGGATAGTTTTTTATTATGTTCAAAATTTACACAAAATTTTACATTCGTCAATATTTGGAATAACTATATAATGGAACAATAAAATGTAAATATTTATCGAAACAATAGGAAGCATTATCTACAAGAACTATTTTAATGATTAAAAGGAAGAAATAACATGTAATAAAGCAAAAAAAACATCAAACGTAATTTTAAAGCAGTTTTCTAAAAAACATATTGTTTTAATTTTTAATTAATTTTTCCTGCCTTTTCGTAGGAATAAATATTTAGGAAATTATGCACGACAACTTTTTGGGAAATAGTGTAGAGAAGACAGAGTATTTTTGGAGCCGAATAAATTGTTCGATAATAGAGTTATTACAATTGAGAACGCAACAAATCATCCACCACATGTCCGGATCCGAAATCAAGCCACAACCGCAATATAATTGCCTAAATGAAGCCGCTTCCTGCCCTCTGACAGTTGGAAATCCATCTAAACATAAAAATAAATGACACAAACAATTAGATACGGAGATGTTGACAGAGCCCACCGAGCCTCTCACAAAACATACATCGGCCCTTATACCGGGTGTCACCCAGTAACAATATCTCTATTAAGCCATTGTACGTCACTCTATTAACTTGTATTTAGGAGACGCTTTTGTAATAGACCCCAGCTTTTAAATCTATTTTTAAAAAGCCGCAAACCTTCGGGGTTGAACAGGCCGGGAACGCCGCGGTTTTAATTCTTAACTAATTGCTTTATTAACTAACATTGGAAAAAGTTGTGTGGGTGGCCCTTGTGTCCCTTGCTGCGTTTTTATTGGCCATAGGTAATAACACAGTATCGGGCGTTTAATATTCCATCCCTTTTGGTTTTAATTTATTAAAGCCCCCTCAGTCCTCCAGTCGGATCTTCGGCTCATTTAATATTAACAACACACCGAAGACCGTGCAGTGTGACTCCACCATCAATTTGTTTTATCTGATCTACATATGTATTTGTACAAATTACGGCATAATTTAGGGATTTTAGTTTAGTACAAGCGAGCAATATGCATACGCATGCAGCAATTTCTCCGGAATATTGCAACGAATTATGGGCACAGATGTGTAATTTCGTTGTGTATTCGTGTCCAATTTGCAAAAGGTCGAATTAAATCACGATTCGTTCGGTTGTGTGTACACCTATCCTGGTAGAAACTTTTTTCCGCCCCCGAAAATGAATTGATACAAACCGGCTTATCGGCCGCTAGATCGAAAAACAACATTCGATCTATTACTAAAACGATTCCGATATAATTGTCCAACTAACGACCTATTATAGCAGGGAATTTGGTGGCACGTAATAATAGGATAAGACGGCATATGTTTGTGATAAGGCTGCGGTTGAAAAAACCCACATTAATGACACGAAATTAGTTTACATTAGGCTCTTGATTATAATTTATTTAACGGCATTTCACTACCAGACATGCGACTTCTATTTAGGATAATTCAATTTCGATCGCCGATATTAAAACATAATGAAAACTAATGAATTCCCAGGTATTAGCCCTGCTATTATTACCCAACTTAATTCGAACTATGGCGATGTAGATAAGGAAATGGGGCTGCAAACTTTTTGTGTGTTTTAAGGGCGCGTTATTGAAAGAACAAAATATTCAGTAATTGTTTACTTTTTTTACAAAAATTTTTGACAAATATTGATTATAAATATGATAAGGGAAAAGAATTGTTCCTCCATTACCCAGTTCCTAATAATTCTTCCCTCAAAAATTACAAAGATTAAACCACTTCGTTTAAGCACCAACAAAGAATTATTATTATCTTCTTAATCAAATGTTGACATATGACTTCAAAATATTTTAAAATTATAATGTTATGAATTATTGAAAAAAAAGAAAAATAAAAGCCTAAAAATTTTGAAAACGGATGAACTTGATACGTTTAGGGAAAGATCTCATTGAAAACATATATTTTTTTAATAAGAAAGTTGGTAATGATAAGTAAGTAATTAATAGGTAAATAACTAAAAATGCCACCGATTTTAAAATTATTTTTATTGAAAAACATCTAACGCCAAAATTTCAAATAATACAAGCTTATTCTTTTAGAGCCTACATTAAAAAAAATTTAACTTCTAATACAGCTAGAGCTTTAAGATTTTGTATACAATCCAAATCGACAATTCTGAGTTCAACTAAATTATTTTCAAAATTTCCGGAACTACGAAAAATTGGCGTCAACTTTAAAATTTTAAAAATTTCATTTGCAGGGATTTATTTAAAATATCACAGCTTCTGTACCCTTTACAATAAGTTAATAATTCTTCTTGCATTTGATAGCCAAAGATTTGAAGAGACTTTCAAATTTTCAGAATTGTCAGCTGTCAAATTGCAAGGCTACTATGATTTTTTTTAATGATTAAAAAGTGATTATAAAACAGTTTTTTCAAATGGAATGACCCTGTTTTTTCAATTCAATTCAATTTTTCTCAATGGCAATCAAAATGACATCAATTTTTTTACAGCTCTTATTCACATCTTTTATATCACTCTTACAGTTTTTAAAATAATCGCAAAAAACTTAATTTTAGCTCATCATTTTAATTTTTAATCAAGTAACTTTCAAGAAGTTCAAATTCGATGGCAGTCTGACTGAGTTACTTTACATAGTTCACTAAGTTTTAATAAACCATACCTAACTAAATAATATTATATTACAGCTTGTTCGATAATAAATCAGCTAAAAATTAAATAAAATGTTCAAGTTTGACACTTTATTGTTGACGATTTTGAAAGGTCTACTTGATTACCTATAAACATCACGAAGAAAAATAAGTTTTTTGTGATTTTTTTCAATTGTTCTTTGTTTGTTTGTTCTTTCGATTGCTGTTAAAAAAAATTCCATTTGAAAAAACTGAGTTATATAAATTTTTTGATAACCATTTTGAAAAAATCATACTAGCCATGAATTTTGACAATTAACAATTTTTTTAATTCTAGATGATTGTTCAAACCTTCGGTTATAAAATACAAAAAAAAGTATTCACTTATCGCAAAAGGTTCAAGGGCTGTGATATTTTAGGTAAACCCTTGCAAATAACAATTGTAAAAAAATATGTCAAAAACTATGGCAAGGAAGTACCTACAACTTAAGAAAATTTTACTCAACTTGAGAAGGTAAGTTCAAATATGCAGTAAAAATGTGTGGTTGCCAATTTTTTGTAGTTCCGAAAGCTCAGCAATTTTGAAAATAATTTAGTTAAACTCAGAATGGTCGATTTAGACTGTATACAACATTTTGAAGCTCTAGTTATATTAGAAGGTGAAAAGTTTCTAATGTGTTTATTATTATTTATTAGAAGCCAAAATATGATAGGGTTAAGACGAAACAGCTTGTAAAACACAAATGGAGGTATTTTTTTCAGTTTTAAAATAATGAAAACAGTTTGGAATTTGCAATGGCATCAAAAGCCTTGTTCACACGTGTCCCCTGCGCCCCTCTCCATCAAGCTGTCAGTCCTGATCTCGAAAGTGTCGAGTGTTGATAAATTATGTTTCATCTACCCTAGATTCACTTCGCATAAATATATAATTACGGGTCTCTCAAGCTCGCATATTTAAGCTAAACGAATGGGGATATTAATGCCACACACGCTCATATCTCCGAAAAAAATCCCAGATAATGCTAATGACGGTTATTTATTCCTACCATCATTACAATACCCACAGCCAAAACCCGTCCCCTCGCCGAAACTAGTCCAATCGTTGATAAATATGCAAAATTCCCCGACTATTGAACAATTACAAAAGTTTTAATGTCGCCACGCGATACCATCGCCATAAACTCCCTGAATTATATTTTATTTGCTTTTAATGGCCGATTGTTTAAACCGATTGCGCACTATTTTCCTAAAATGAAAATATCGCCGCTGGCTTGCCAACTGTGCTGATCGGCTTGATGGCTTATAAATCGGTTCGGAAATGTGGCACACACATAAATAAAAAGGGCGTGATCTAAGTGTGAGGTCCGAAAGGGCCCCGCGTATAATTAAGCGAGACACCTTTTATTGTCTGCGCAGCTGCCACCAAAGTCGACGTGGAAAAATATGATCATATTGTGGAGGATGGACCGAAAGCCAATTTCGACACGTCTCATGAGCTTAATGACCTGACAAGTCCCGAGAGATTATTTTTGCGTGATCGCACGGCGACGATTTCGGGTTTCAGGAAATGATGGCTCTATGAGAAAACCATTTTTCAAAAATCCCAAACAATGGGGGAATTATTCGCCGATTAGGCGACTGGCGCAATGCAATTAGCGATTACTGCTATATGCAATTTTATTTATTTGTTGCAAAATAAGAAATTACTTCATCTATAAGATTTTCAGTTGTAGGTAGCCATTTGTTGGCGGTAACTTAATACATTTTTCGAATCTTTGGTTATCAAAAACAGGCAAAAATATTTACGTACACAACAAAAGGCTAAAAAGCTGTGATGTTTTAAATAAACCCCCGTAAATAAATATTTGATAAAAAAATATTATTATGTAAAAAAGTATGACAGATAAGCACCAAAAATTTGGGTACACTTTACTCAGGCTGAAACGGCGAATTCAAAATGCAATAATGTTCAGAACAGTTTAACAGAGAAATCTGAGAACTTTTTTCAATTTTCTTTTGTTATTTATTTTGAAAATACAAGACTAATTTGATTTTTTTAATAACACGAAGAGTCAAACTTGATAATTTTTAAAACAGCATTTTTTCTGAATTCAGTGATATAACATAATACCTATCCACTTTTATTTTTATTGAATGGAAAAAAAATAAAATGTAAAAATTTTATTCTGGATTTCTAGAAAAGTAAAACTATACTTAATATGTACATTAATTAGTTTCCCTGAGCAACAAAATTTAAACGAAATTATTCAGTAAAACGCGACGTTGGAGTTTTTATAGTTTTGAAACAGCTAATAGATACGATTTTTTTAAGTTTCATTAATAACAATATTAAATTTGGCCCAACTTGCCATTTAAAAACAATCAAGTTAGCCATGTATCCTTAGAATAGAGATATAAATTTGATGAATATCTAAAACGATGGAATTTATATACGCTTAAGATTATTATACCAAATTTCAATAAATTTTGAATAGTTTTATAATACAATGTGTTCAAAAATGGTTGTTTATCAAGTCACCTATACAATTTGAAAGTAATGTGCCGCTTAATTTAAACTGTGAATGCCTTCAAAGTGACAGATCCGTCAAAATAATGCAAAAATTGCACGTATTTTTTATTTTTATTTGAAGCATAAGAACACACACTGAAAGCTTGTTGGCGGAATTAGAAGCACCTTGTAGTACCTAATTACCAATAAAAAACATTTGCAATAATTTCAATTTTTGTAATAAATTTTAATTCAGGTTTATGTAAATCAGGATAATTATCATTAAAGCTAGGAAACGTCACCTAAATTTGTTGTCGAAAAATTAGAGAGTGGCTCTTAATGTAATCTTGTCTACGATCAAATTTACGAGCGCTCATTCCAAGTGTCATTTCTCAAAACTTAAATAAAAATAAACTTGGCGTCAAGCCCTGCGATAATAATCCCCGAGCGAAATTCACCCAATTAATAAAAATAAATTTCAGTGATTTGTACGAAATCCAAGACCACCGTGCAACAAAGCGCAGCCCTCGTGCAAATTTCCATAAAGTTATCCGAATTTATGTCGGCAATAAACAAGCGCACCATCTCCCCATCCATAACCCAAAATAATTTACATTAAACACATGCTAAATCTTCCCCTAAAACAAAATCCCATTTATCTCTGTGGAAACAAATGATATAAACGGTTTTCTCCAAATTGGACAGTTGATTGGTGGTCTCTCCCCCCCTCAAGTCCCGCCTTCGCCCAATCGCCGCCCGGCGCGCGCCCTCATTGGCCGCTCGCCTTCGTCGAGGGCGTGCCCCGTTAAAGAGCCCAGCTCGCCAACAAGACGTTCACTTGTTACCAGATCTGTTAAAGATACGAACCTGGAACACGTGTCGGCTAACGAGTGCGTTCAAAGTGACAATGGCGGCAATCGAGTGAAACAATGCAGGACACGGAGTGTCTGTCCCCCAGCAGCCCCCAGGCCATGTCCCCCTGTCTGTCGCGCAGCCCCAGCCCGGCGCTGGACGACGACGAGATCAGCGTCGGCTGCCCCAGCCCCCGGGAGCCCCCCGACCCCGAGGACTACTTCAAGCCGCTGAAGAAGCTCAAAATGCTGGAGATGCCGACGGGCGAGCTGGACGAGCGCAGCGACGGCGGCGTGAAGAGCTTCTCCATCGTGGACATCCTCAACCACAAGCCCAAGGTGCAGGCGAGGATTGTGCGGCCCTGGGACCTGGACCCGGACGTGGAGGCGCAGCAGAGACTCGAGACTTTTCACAGACACCTCAAAGTGCAACAATTGGCCCTTCTGAGGCCCGAATTCGCGGCTTTCAATGCGAGCTACACGTCGGAAACCGGAAGTGATCGGTCGTCGAGTGTCGCGAGCGATTGTTGTTCACCGGATATTGTGCCAGCGCAAAGACAGAGACACCAAGGGAAGCCGCAAGGGACGCCTCTGGATGCACTGTTCCAGATGACGTCCAAAACCTTCGATTCGGGGGCGGGAGAGACGAGCCAAGGTGAGTTAGGCCTAATTTATTGCGATTTTGGAGGAGCTTCATTTATTCCAATGACACGTCAAGAATCAAAGTGGCAATTGTTCCAGCTCTTGTCTCATTTGACTATTTTTGCAAAACAAAAACGAGATGCGATTTTTTTGGCCCAAGTCTGGTCGACTTGATGGCCATTTCAGTAATGTTACCGACAGGTACATACATGGAATAATTAACGTATTTTGTTGTTAGTTTTGCTCAAAGAACTCAATTTTTAGGCTTGCTTCAATTATAATAGTTTAATAAATTAAAACACTCTTGGTTCGGTTCTCGAAAATTAATTAAATCTGGAGATGTTTGTGACTATTTCAATAATTGTAGTATAATAGTGTCATAAACTCATGAGTTACCTATGTCTTTTCATTCAATTATTTCTATACCTATCTTGGTATTTTGTTTTGTATAATTATTTTTAAAATTGTAATTTCACTTTGACAAGTGGCCTAAATCTGATCCTTTGGTGGTCATTTCAGTGACATAATGACAAAAAAATAATAAAGTGTATTTTACTGTTTTTTTTTTCTTTTTTTGTTTCTGCTACAATAAAATTATAGTGCTATCTTTTTATTAATTAGAAGGACTTATTGTAGTGCCGATGTGTTTATTTATTTTGAAAAATAAATTACAACAATGATCAGTAAACCCAGAAAAACTGGAGATTTTAGTTGTAATTATTTCCACAATTGTCTTTTAGTTAACTAGTAGTTTTATTGTTATCTATTATTAAAAAACAAATGCGAATTTTGTTTGTCGACAAGTAACTGAAATCTGGTAATTAAATAATTAAAACAATAGTTGTTTTTGTAAAAGAAAGTTTAATTGGTTTAAATTTTAAGATATTTGTGTGTTAGTTTTGGTAAGTTGTCTTTCATTCACAATTTTTTGTTTTTTTCTAATTACTGCATCTTTGAAAAATTTGGATATTTGTCGACAAGTGGCCTAAATCTGCTTATTTTGCTGGTCGTCTAAGTATAATACAAAAAATATAGTAACGTTTATTTAAATCTGCTGCAAGTCTTTGTGGCTGCTAAAAAAATTATTTATGTTTATTTTAATTATTTAAAAAAAAATCTAAAAAATAACTGATTAGGTATTAGTAAGATAATTAAAAGATTGTTAGGTTGTTATTATTAAAAAAAATGCGAATTCTGTTTGACAAGTGGCAGTCAATCCTTTTAAGCTCAAAATAATTAAGACACTTGATTTTTCAATAGAAGATAAATTGGTTTATATCTGGAAGTATTTTTAGGTGTCTTGATAATAATGCATTTAATTGTAGTAAGTTGACATTTAGTCAATATTAAAATATTTCCTTAAAAAATTGCCGCTTTACCTATTTTTATAGAGATACAAAAAAATTTAGATTTTTATTTATGGCAAGTTAGAAAATCTAAAAAATAACTATAGATATAAATACCTATTAGATATAGGTAGGTACTCCATTTGTAAATAAAAAAAGACTCTAGGTAGAGGGAAGAAGAGATTAAATTGTTTGGTATTTTGTTTTCTACGATTATTGTATTTTTGAAAAATTAACATACTTATTCGTTAATTAAATAAATTTGGCCATTTTGGTTAAATATAAAAATACATTGATTTTATGTGTATCTGAAAGTTTTAGTAAGGTTTATTTCACAAATAGTTTTGTAAAATCATTATTGCATTCAAATTGTCTTAGTTCAATTGTTTTCTTGTTTAATATTGTTATTTTAATTTTATTTTAAATTAATTAAATTTAAAAACTGCGATTTCTGCTTGTTAACAAATGATCAAAATCTGGTCATTTCTGAGATCCGTTTTGTTTAAATAATAATTAAAACAATAGTTGAATTTCAAAAACAATCAACTGACTTACATTTTATAATTCGTTATATACCTAATTTATTTAATTATTTAAGTTGTCTTATACTCAATATCTTCTGTTTTCTTTGACTTCATTGTTTCTGAAAATTTTTTCCTTTTGTTTATCGACAAATGGCTTAAATCTATAGACTTTTAGTAGTAGTTTCAACAAAGTAATAAATAAGAAAAAACAATAAAGCTATTGAACAGTAGCTGATGATTCGTTACCAAAGAAGATCAATAATATCTCCTTTGAATAAATAGTTCTAATATTATTTCGAAAATTAATCTTTTTAAATGTTGTATTTTTTAAAATCTCCAATTTTTGTCGGCTTTAGACCAATGATATAACAATTAAAAAAAGTCAAGTAAGCTTAATTTAGCTGAAATTGTTATAAAACATCAGAGTGTAACTAGTTTCGCTGAAGAAAATCAATTGATTTAAATCTGGAAGAGAGGCTATTTTAGTATTTTCAAAAATAGCCTGGCCTATAATTATAAAGTACAATTTGGTGGTTGTTTCTAATAAACAACAAAAAAAAAAAAATGAAACCGTGGTTGGTTCTGATAATGAAAATCAAAGGATATAAATCAAGATATTTCTGTGGTATTTTTGGGGCCAATTTAATAAAGTATCTAGTAGCTAATAACAAAAACAGTCAATTGATGTAAATCTGGAGCTACTCGTGGCTGTTTCAACAACAAAAATGACATAATTGTGTTACAGCAAACTTTCTTTTCAATTAATTAATTCGATTAAATTCCTCACTTAAAACAACAGCTTCGTTGTTTTGCCACAAACTTAATTATTTTCTAAAAATAAACAAAAAAGTCGCGATTTCAAGTCGAGATTGTTAATTAAGAAATAGATTTAATTGTTCAAGTAAATAGTTCCTACTCAAAAAATTAACTGATTCAAATCTGAAGATTTTCGTGGCTGCTTCTAAGACTGTCAAGTCATCAACAAATTACTTCGGCGTCTTTAAATCAGCTTTGTGTAAAAATGTGAAAAAAAAAACAAATAACTCATTGTATTTTATTTGCACTTTTAACATATTAATTAACTTTTTAATTATTTCAAAATTCAACGGTTTACCTATTTGTGGGCTTGTTTGGCTAACAATCAATTTATTTGTATTAAATCATTAGTTGGTGGAATTAAATAAAATGATTAGTCATTCGATTACACAAATTGCCAAATTAAATTAATCGTGTTTCTGAGCAAAACTAATTAGAAAACGAATCAACAGAACTGATAATGCCGGTAATTACTTTTATGGCAAATAGCTGCCTTCTTAGAAGACTGTCAATCTGGTATCTGCCACACGTTTCAATCTTGCCAATTTAAAATTAGATTAAACATAAACGGCACGATTTCCTAATGGAGTCATAAACCCGGTCGCCAAATCAACTAGAGCACACAGAACCTAATCGAAAAGTACCGAATGACTTTATTATTAAAAAAAGCGGAATCATCCGCTTCCATTCGAAAATGCCTCCGTGGATAATAATGAGGTGTTTCAAAGGCTCAAATTAAAAAGTGGCCGCCGTGTGAGGTCCTCTCCCGATCAATAGGAAGCGGCAAAGTCGCTCATGATCGCCTAACTGTACTTTTGGCCTAATGCAGCCGTCATTTGCATGCGAAATCGGGCAAGGTGTCAGAAAACCTTAAGTAGTTTATAATTGGGTCCAGATCGGGTCGGTTTGGTGGCCGTCACTTGTCAGTGGCTAATCGTCCCAATTAGATTAATTAGCCAGCAACAAAGGCGTCAAATTAGTGTCGTGCGATTAAATCGGAGATCAATCGTCGGAATTCAATGTCTTACAAGATTTTCGTCTTAAGAATGTGATTAAGCTAAACTGGCGATCAGAAAGAAACGCGCCAGACTGTGACGTGTTGGAAGCGCTGCAAGACGATGCTCTCACATTCTCTCGCTGGTGGCGGTTAGACGGTGGCTGGGGGGCCGCTGTAGCGCTTTGGCGAGCGCAGTCTAAGCGTTGGCAGGTATTTTTCGAGATCAAAGGTGCCGCCGATGCCTCGAGCGACGGTTCACACTAATTGGAGAGCTAGATGGTCAAAGAAGCCGATGGTACTGAATATTGAGCGTTTTCTGGCTAATTGAGTGACCAACAACTTTATATTATGCGGTATCACACACGGGTTGTCTTCTTCGGCGACAATGAGAGTTCTGTTTTCGACGCGGATTTAACACCGAGGAGATAATTGGTGATGGACGGGAACCACCACGGCGTTTTTTCGAATTTTTTTGATTTTGAGTAATAAACGAGAACGGGATTGCGTGCTCATATATACTTCTATTTCTGTCATGGGATAAGTATATGTCGTGATTCGGTCTTGCTTTATTTTTAGGCTTCTTTGGAAATTAACGCACGGGGAGTGCATAATTAAAGTTTCAACTTGATTTTGAAATGTGATTAAGATGTTGGACTAAAATGAGAGGACGGAGTAACAAATTACAAACAACTGTAACCACGCCATAGAGCTATTCCTAAATGAGTTAAGATTGAAGGGATAATAGAACAAAGTTCAGTGGTTTTATGATTCAAAAACTATGCTTTAGCACATTTATCTCCAACTCAAAAAAATGGGTTTTGATCCCGCAAATACTAAAATCTTCAGTGGAATAATTACGTACCTAGCTACTCTTTTATTTCAAATGTTACTTATCTATATTTAATTTATATCTAGGTTTTTCTAAAAAAAAATTGAAAAAAAATTAGCCGTAGAAGAAGAATTTAAATTTTTCCGCCAAATTTAGAGTTAATATAAAAAGATGACCAATTTTGTAGAAAATTTGTACAACAAAGAAAGAAAAAAAATAAAAGAAAGGTGTAAATTAAGTGTCTAAATTTTTTAATAAAATCAATTAGATCGTCTTTTTTTGATGCAAAGACTTCTAAATTTAAATGTTTATTACAAGTATTTTAACTAAACTTAGCAAACTTTTAGAATTGTTTTAATTTAAATACGAATATAATTAGTATTTTTAAATAGTTCATACGTTTAGAGTCAGGATTACTTAAATCAGGTTAGAACGAGAGTAACTCTAAATCGACCTTAAATGCTTTAAAAATATTTTTAAATTTCTTTTTAAGAGTTAAAAGAAAACTTTCAAATAATTTAAATATTAATTTGCTTTACCTAATCCCATTTTTTTACCAAATATTCTGGTCCTGCATAAGCCTAAACTAAATTTTAAACTGCTCATGTTTAAAGCCTAAGCCACTTTTTCAGTTTATGAAACCAAGGTTTTCAAGTTCAAATCAGGTTAAGCAAAATTATAAGGACCATTAATGTCACTAAAAATTGTAAAAATTAAAAGTTATATGGGCGTTAATCTTAGTTGTTAAGCCACTATTTAATAAACCATTTTTGAGTCAAGCGAGCTGCCAATTAAAAAGCGTGGTTAAAACTAAGCTAATGTTAAACAACTTTAAATTAATAATTTAAAATAGTATAAAACAATACGATACTCGAGTTAAATCTAAATAAGTTTTAAAATTTATTAACTCTAAATAAACCAAGTATCTCTTAAATTAAATTCATTCCTAGGTTTGATTAAACAGCTAGACTTTAACTCTCTAACAGAAAGCTTCATTAAATTTTAATTCGTTGTTAAAAGTTAACGCAAATAGACCAATGAAATTGGTTCAATTGGGTCATGTGATCAGTTAATCACGCATTTAATTGTAGATTAAATTCTGTAAACCGTTCCTAAAACTTTTTTTGGTTTAAAGTCTTAACCATATTCTAAAAAACTTTTAGAAAATGTTTTTTTTTTAATTCCTTAGAAATTAGCTGAACTATAGAAACGCAATTGATGTCACTAAAAATATATAATTATTTAGGCGTTAAACCATGACATAATCTCAAAACATAAACTCTTAATTTCTAGGTTTACCTAAAACTAGATTTAGGGTTTAAGTAGTATGATTTCAACCAACTTTAAGTTCACCAAAAAAAATCAATTAAAATTCTACTAACTCAATTAAAAAATGCGCCAAAAACTTAATCCAAAAATTTTACTTTTAAAGAATAGCTGAAACAATTTCTGAAATAAGAAATTTTTACTCAAATAAGTATCTCACGTCTTTTATCTCTATTCAGAAAATAGTTTTTAAATCATCCTATATTTAAAAGTTAGAAAAAGTTAGTTAGCTAGAAAGTTAGAAAAGCTAGATTTAAGTTTATTGAAACGCAACACCTACGTCAATTTTTATATTTTGATAAATATAAATTAGGTTAACCCTTAATTTTAACCAAATATCATTTCATTCAAAATTTGGGTTTTTAAAACAAGATTTTAGGTTTACAAATCGTAGTTTAGAATATGTTAAAATCTGCTTTTAAACAACTTCAAATTCATAATAATAAACTGTTTAGTGTTTACCTATAGGTGTTTAAATCTCAGATAACTTGTTATTCTTTGTATTCAGTAAAATATAATATATTTTCCAAAATTTGGAAAAAAAAACAACTTTTACCTACTTAATTAAAAATTACACAATGAAAATTAAATTTCCCTAATGGTACCTTATGGTACTTTCATAAACAGAATGTTTAGGTTGGTAGGTTTTAACTTTTCCTATTTTATTTGTTTATTTGTATTTACTTTTACGTATAATTTTTGTAAGTATTATTTGTGCTTAAACTTCATTTTTTGTCAGAAAGCTTAAAACAGAATTAGATATAGCATCAGTAGATCAGTTTTTTAAACCTGGTTAACTAACCAAGTTTTGAAGAAAGCAAAAATTTCGCATGATTTCATCATAACTGGCAATCCTGGATTGCAACACGCACATTTTAAACTGTTTCGACTCTGGCTGTATTTTAAGCTGGCATTTTCGTTAGCAATTAAACCGCTGAAAGCACTCCAGAGTCTGAAGGGAAACTCTCGTTTCACTGAAAATGTGCCAAGCCGTCTGAGCTTCTCTCGCAAAAACCGTCCAAAAAACCGTCTCCACATCCATGTCTAACCATCAGAAGCGCCGCAACCATCGGCTCCTTTGCCTCCGTACGTGGCGCATTTAAGGCCGGTAGCTGTCGGTACAGATCCAGAACTCCGATCATCACGTATAATATTTTTTGTCGGCGTGATTTTAGCGTTCGGTAGCGATACCACGTACCTCCGACCGCAATTATTTTTAAATTGTGAGAACCCATCGGTGTGCGATTTGGTTACCATTACATAATCGAATCAAATAACTTTCTCATAATGCGTTTTTCCCATTGCGGTGGACGGGAAAAAACCAAAAACTCCGACTCGTTAGCCTAAGTAGAGAGAGGTATTTTTTCAGCTGGAGCAAGCGCGTTTCAGGCTCGGATGGACCTCCAAACATGGGGCGTCTTTTCACACGGCTGAATTTTTAATTATTTACGAAATATCATTAACACATTTTATCACCGAACGAGCAATTTATTGACTTAGCAGGGGCGCTGCTTCGATTTTTCACCCCAGGGTTGGTAATTGCACGGATCAGTGTTATTGTTATAAGGGTGGGAAAACACCACTGGCTTATAAAACGATATACGAGGATTTTTCTAACGGCGGTTTAAGCTGATCCGATTGAAATAGCTAAATTGCAAGTGCAATTAATTACAATAATTATAATTAATCATCGGGAGGAAATAACTGGACAGGCAATAGCCTTTTGTATTATCTAACTTGCAATTATTTGTATTTTAATTGATTGTGTCGCTTTTGTTTTCTCTGCAGCTGTTATTGACTATTTTGCTCGTTTTGCCTGCTTTTGTTTACATTTTTATTTCGTTTCCTTTTGAATTAATTTATTGCAGTTATGTGGTGAAAAGTGGACCGTAATCATAATTTTCTACATTAAAATTCAACAGTTTTATGATACTACCACAAAAACATGATTTTACGACAAGAATCGCAAAAAAAATTAATTATTTTATTCTTACTTAAATGACACAATTGAGTTCAAAACTGACTTATGCTTATTCCTTTAAATAATATTAACTCTTGGTATTTCACTTAACTTAAATAATCCTGGTTACCAATTTATTTTGTGGTTTAACCTAATTTAAAAACTTGACGGAAAAAAATGACTCGGATTACCAACTTTTTTCAGGATTACTCAAATTATGATGTGTAGTGTAAATTACCTATCTGTCAAAAGTTACGAACAATTATTGATCTTGTATTAAAATTACCCAGTGTCCAAGGCACTAGGTTTGTAGTTAAGATTATTTTTGGTTTAATTAATAATAAAAACTATCCCAGTAAGCACACTAACGTAAAAATAACGTAAAAAAAACGTAAATTAGGTTGCAAAAACGTTATTTTTATCGTTGAATTAACGCAAAAATGTCCATAGAAATAACATTATTTTTAACGCACAACATTTAGTAATTAATTAAACGATTTTATAACGTAAAAATATAACGTAAAATTATGGAAAAAATAAAACCAGTAATCAACGACAATAATAATAGTTTAAAAAAACTGTTGTTTTTCAGATTATTTTATTTTATTATAACATAGGCTACTAGAGTAGTTACTATTACTATAGTAGTTATTTACAATATATTCCACGTTTTATTTATATTTATATTTCGTTTTACGATATTAATATAACGTTCAATTAAAAAATTACATTAAAGTGAAACAGTGCCATAAACACCAAATTCAGTTTTTTTAAACGTTAATTATACGTTTAGAACAAACGTTAATAAATACGATTATTAATAACGTTAAAGTTACGTTCTTACGTAAATTCAACCTTAAGTTAAGACGTTCTTTAAACGTTAAAAATAGATAAAAGGAATAAAATTGGTATTTAAACTACGTAACATAAACGTTAAAAGAAAACGTAATTATACAACCAAATAACAACGTTGTAGATTTCAACGTATAACGTTGTATCAATTGTTGTAACGTCAAAAAAACGTTAGATCTACGTTTATATGCTTACCAGACACAACTTTTATATATTTTTACTAAATATTAAAACCTAGAAATCTTAATCGAGGGTGCTCTAAGACAATTGTACGTTTGAACTAAACTTTATGTATAGCCTATGTTAGTCAGATTGAGAAACAAATTTGAAAATTCTAAAAAAGTTTCCCTAAAATCAACCTCAAATAAAGAATGGTTTAAAAGTTCAGGTTTAAAATTAAGTTTCTGAGTAGATTATAAAGTAAAACTACTCCTTCAGCATCAAAATTCTTTTTAGTTAAATTATTTGAAATAATTTGAAGAAGTTATTTTGTTTTTTTTGATTCGGTTAAATGCTTCGGTTTGTTGTCGTTATTTTGCACTTTTCCACAACAAAACTCCTCTCATTTCTCAATGCCGGACTTGTGCTGTTGTCAAGGTCCACTGATTACCACATACATACAAAAATAAAGAACCATCTCTAGCTTTCTGCTTCCATGAATCATTCGCATACGAAATAAAATTTATGAATTATTATTATTTAAGGAGTTTGGTTGCTCTTTCTTAGAAATTGGAATAAATCAAGGCACGGTTTGATTACGTTGTAAGAAATTTCTGAAATTATACAGAGCATCCCTACAAATTATAAACAAATTACGCTGCAGCTGGCTTAGAAAAACACAGAGGGTTATTTAAATCCCTAATCGGCTTGGCGTTTATTATAATCGAATTTGGTCTTGTCACTCGTTAAACTGCGAATTTCAATTACGTTTGCTCGGATTTAAGTGACAGAGTGTGATTACCCGACACGAAATCGCGCCTCATCGATCGATCTTAGCCTTTCTTGCACAATTCGTAAGGTATGAGTCCTAAATCACGAATTTAATTGACTGATATATTATTAGGTTCGTGATTTATCGCCCATGGTCGGCTCTTACACATTTGCATGCGGGGGTTGCACCCGGCACACGCAACTGATTTCGCGATAACGTCCGATATAGTGTACTACGAGCCTTAATTATTTTCGATGTAAATGGGGCTTAATTAGGTAATGATTTTCTGGCGGCGGTGGCCGCAAACGCGCTCTCTGGAGGCGGCGGCAAGACCCAAGCGCTCATTACGCTCCTGTCGTAAATTTCCAGGAGCCGCGGGGGATCGATGATTGCGGAGGCTTTACGACTTCCAGCAGAAAAAATCAAACGTTTTAATTAATTTTTGCTAAAAAATAAAGTTTTAACAAAGTTTATTTATAATAACTGTGCGTAAATCCCATAATTAATAAAATATCATAATAATTTCTTGGCTCAAAAACCTAGTTATAGACCTAGACACCTAAACATAGAATTTATTTTTACAGAATTTTTCTGTAAAAAAAATCTTCAGTTAGACTAAACTTTTTTAACCGTTCAAACCTAGAGAAATTTGTCGAATTTTTCCATTTTTAAGTCTTGGCTCACTATTAATTTGTCTCACAGAATGTGTCAACATTCTGAATATTTCTTTATGCTCTAATTGAGATTGATTGAAAATTCCCAACATAGTTATGCCAACAACTTGACAAATTCTTCATCGCTACACGAAACCTTTCTGTTTTACGATTTTTTAAACTGGAAACGCGTCGTTCGGTCCAGTTCTTTTATGTCGAGCATAAAGATAGGCAAAGTTCACATGGTAGTGCCCTGTTTAGTCCCGAGTCCATTAATTGACATTAGAAACACTTTAGAGGCTTTTGTCGGTTGCCCTCGAGTGAAATACTGAAGCCGTCAAGCCGATGATATTTTACCATCCAGGATTTTATAGTGCCAGTAAAAAATCGGACAGTTTTATTGGCGATTTATGACTTGGTAGCATTGTCTTTGCGTTGTCTAATTGCCCCCTATACAAACTTTACAGCGGCGACTTTCTAAAATTTTTATCTTAAATGGGAATTAGATTTACGTGATGAGGTGGCTATTAATTACCCGGATGGATCTTTTATTGCCCAGCGTCTGGAATTCGATTTGATATTAGATGGAAAAAGGCAAAAAACCGGCGATTTTGCTTCGAAGAAACGCGAGGCGGAGTCTACAGCGATATTTATTAATATTGTCTCATTTACTCGGAATTAGAGGGCCGCAACAAATTGCAATAATTAATTGATTTTTTCCGAGACGTTATTACGCGCAGGAAAGCGTCTCGAATCGCAGTAGGCTCCACGAGAATTCAATCGGACGCAAATCGGGTGGATAAATGGCCGATCGGAGCCAACAGGAAATGGGTTCCTTTAATCCATTGGTTCGGAATCGCTGATAATTAGGCAGATGTCGTGTCGGCGCTCTTTTGGGCGTGCTTTTGTTTATCAACAAGCATAATCTAGTGCGCTTAGGTGAAACAGAGCCAACTATATTCGGCGGGCTTTATTTGATGTGAGATAAGTCGGCTTCAACATAAAACAGGCCCTTAATGCGGTAGCCATGTTTGTTCGGATGCTTTATGACACTTTTGTTTGTTTGCTCTAAGAAAGTGGCCCAAGTCGACTGAGACCAATTTCGTACATGGTTAAATGGGTAACGAGCTCGGAAATTCATTCAGAGGTGGTGAAGAAATGAAGAGTAACATGATTCGGCGAAGAGCACACTTCAATGAACTCATTGAAAAGCTGATCAGTAGAACAGAATCAAATCTAGTTAAAGACTGGGCTAATTACGCTTAATTACACTTAAGTGACTTGAAGAACGCGAATCTTGGCGATTCACTTGATTAAGCGAATTTCCAAATTGCATAATTAACCAGTTATTTTAAAATCCAAATTGTTAGGTCATTCGAGCAAAATTAAAGAATTAAGGATGTAATTAAGCTTTAAATACCTAATTAATTGGCTTGAATTTGCCTTTAGAAAATTATTTTGCAATATTTTACCAATTTGCGGCTAATTTAATTAAATTACACTGAACAATTATTGGTCAAAACTTAGGTTCGCTTCGTAACTGTTACAAATAAAAAAAATTACAAGAAAATCATAACATTTTTTGTTAAGTACCTACCTATACCTACGAAATTACTTTCTTTTTGTTGGTTTTAAAATTTACGTTTTTCAGTTTTTGAATGATTTTAAGTTAATTAAAAGATTATAAAATTGTCAAAAAGATTAGGTAAAAAAATGGTAAAAACTTAAGTTAGTTATTATAGACTATGAGTGAGCAGATTTAAACTTGAACCAACTTTAATACGTATTTTTTTTATATTCTATTTTTTCCTTAATAATGGCCTATTATTATTATTATTATCAAAGTTAAACTATTCATTAATATATTTTTTAATTTAATTATGGCTTTCAACATAAATTCTGGTGTATGAGTGTCATTTTTTTAGATGGTGACTGTACATAAGTGTGTCTCCATTTGTGTCTCTGTGACATTTTTTTGGTCGGCGTTTTCAAGCACTGACAAAATTTAAATTTTTATTTTTTTTGAAAAGCATAGAACTATCAAATTATTATCTAATTTGAAGTAATTGAAAGTAAAGACTTTTGAAATGATGTAACAATCGTCGATTGTTTAAAACCAACATTATAAATAAAAAAACAAGTTTACAACAATGTTTTTTAGAAACTGACAAATCTTTGTTCGTTGATTTTTTTATATAGAAAACACAAACATGAATATTTGTGATTTTATATAAAAAACATGAAAGTTGATTTTTGGTCATTTTTGACATAATTCTGTAAATTATTGACTTCCTTTTTATGCAATAATTGAGTCTTTGCTGAGTTGACGCTCAGAGAAGGTAATTTTTTTGAAATTTCCGACCAAATTTGGTGATTTTTTCGTTCCAGTTTAATAAAAACAGAAAAAAACACGTCGGTAATTTACTTTTGTGAAATAAAATTAAGAAGGCAACGTGAACCCGAAAGCAAAACAGAGTAAATCAAGGCCCGAAACCGCTTTTTCTGCAAAATTCCCCACAGGATTATAATTAGCGATCGTGGAGCCTGCTGATGATGTGATTCATTTATCTGTCGTGTTTTTAACGAGTCACTTATTATTTGAAAATTGTGGTAATTTTATTTGATCATTTTCGCACTGGAACGGTTCCAGCGTTACCAAACACCGAAATATTTAGCAATTTTATAAAAAGTCAGGTTTGTGTTATCCAATTAAGCAATTTTCCAGGTCCGGCACAAACCACAACATACCTTTGAGCATTTTACGTATTCAATAAAGCAAAACGTTTTCGGTTATTGTAATAACTTCTCACGCTACCACCCAACCAGACACGTTGATGTAATAATTCGATTATTTAACAAATGGTCTTTATTATTTCGGGACACCCACCGACGGATGTAATTTGTACAGCGCGCTTTTATTAATTATGATATCACACCTCGCATTCGGGGGTTTCACTGTAATGATACCACATATTTGTCATGCATGGGCAGGTGATGGCTGACTTTTTCCCGAAAGTTACAAATCTTTCAATTTTGGACACATGGCCTAAGCGCCAGACCTCTCGGAAGTGATTTATTTTTGTGGAAAAGAAATAACACGATTTCTGTCAGATGGGATGAATGTCGGTCGTTTTTCTCTCGCTTCAGCCACATTTACCATCCATTAAAATCCATCTGGTGGTAATTTTAATAATTCGCACCCAACAACGGATAATTTAGAAGCGCTCAATTACATCGGCGCAATTCGGCCGTTTAATTGCATAGAAATCGGACTATTTTCGTATTTCATGCTAGCCTGAGAGAATTTTAATAGGAATAACGGGCGCTCGGGACCGAAAAATCACTAATTAAACATTGCTCTTCAATGTTTACCAAAACACGTTTTCAGTTTTGCTCTTCATTACATCACAGAGTGTCCAAAAACTGAAGGTACAAACTTTTTCACGAGTTCTCATATCTTTTTTAAATACTTTGCACATTTCATAACAAAATAACCAATAATCATAAAAATATTTATCAAGACATGAAAATTTGTAGCTTGACTATAAAGTGTAATTTATTTTATGTTTAACTGATATCAAAATTGTTAGGAACGTTGCCATATATTGTTTATTTAAAATTAGTTATTATTACTTATAAATAATTCAAGTACCATTATTATTTTTCTCAGATCTCTACCAAGTAAGTTACCTATACCTATATTATTTTTTTTATTTAAAAATTATTTACGAAAAAAGATTATAATAAAAGTTACGTTTTATAAAATTCATACAAAATTATAACAGATTTATATTTTGAGTGTGTTACTTTGTAAAGATTTCTAAAAGCCTTATTTGAAAAACATAATTAATATACACATAATAAAAAATTCAAATAATATAGAAAAAAAATTGTATTCACATAATCTTAAGAAATAAACTGGAAATAAATTAATGTAACTTTGGTTGAAATATTTTTTCAAATTTCAGAAAAACAACGTCAAATAAAAACAAAAAGAAATTAAAGACGTAACCAACAAATTTGAGTGAGGTTAATATTGACGATACAAATGAAGCTACAAATAATTATTTTCATCAAGTTAACATTGAATTTGGTTTACATGTAAAAAAATTGTGCCGCTCTGTTCAATCTGCTGTCAGTAAATGTCAAAACTGTCAACTGTAAATCAATTTGTCAATTAATTACATTTAAAAGTTTCGTTAAAAAGCAATTGAAATGTTACACTGTCCAAGAAAACACCCTCGAAGCTTATTGCCAATTTGGTGAGTTGATAAATGTAGAAAGGTAATTTCAATATCTAAGTGCCTATCATTAGTTCTATAAAGCGGAATTTCTATCTTTACATAAGAAATTCACAAGCGACTAGATGACAATCATTTTAATGCACCCTGTATTTTCATATATACAATTTTTTTATCTAAAAAGCTGTTTTTTTTAGTAATTTATTGTACTCTTATTCTAAATTAAGACTATTAAAAAACTCTGACTCTGATTCTTAAATAAGAGAGTTATAAACTGGAAATTTTATCGGTTTCAGTATCAAACGCCGTACTTCGCAAATATTTCTACTTAGAATTATAATTTTGTTCAGATTTGAGAACATTACTTAAAAATTAAAAAATGCAAAACCTATTATACGTTTTCATGTACTAGCTGTTTCAAAACTATAAAAACGATAATGTAGCATTTTCTCTCAAAATTAGCTGTTATAAATTATGCATGCACTTCAAATAACTAATAGCTAATGAAAATTATACTTTCGATGAAAGATCTAATCAATCTTATTTAAAATAATAATTCGGTAAAATGCGACGTTGGCGTTTTTATAATTTTGAAACAGCTAATATACACATACACACTATTATTAAACCATTATTGAAAAATTAAAAAAAATAAGAAAAGTAGATAATATTTCGAAATGTGGGCAAATTGAGCCAACAGACACTCCTAAGTGCGAATTAATTTTTAACAGTCCATTAAATCTTAATTCAGCCTTCCATTAAGTCTGAAATAAGACCGAACTTACAAAAACCCATAATGACTTGTAAAGGCTATCGGTTGTTGGTCTTACAAAAAATAATAAAGGTTTGGCCGCTTTTGGGTGAATCCGCCCCTGCGTCGTTTAATTTAGACAAACAGCGATCAGCGAGGCAATAAAACGTATTCTCAAACAAACAAATAACGCCTAATCCAGATTAAAGCAGTTGTCACCTTAATAGTGACATATTGGCCAGTGGGGGCACCGCAGCCGGATAAATCACTCGACACTGCTACATATTAGGTAGACGAAAAGGGGCGCCCTTTCCAATCCGAAAAAAATCAGCGAAAACAACCGCAGATTGAATTACCAATTTAGCATATGAACACAACTATGATCACCCGATCTTGGGGTCCTACAATTAGTAAACGATCCTAACTAGTGCTTAACTATGTCTGGTAAATATCAGATTGCAATTAGGACAAGGAGATGCAGTAACGAGACTTATCGAGTGATAAAAATGGGTTGCTTAATGGAATCGATATCGATCGTGCACTTGGGATTCATGGAATGCGCGATATAATAGTATAATCGCACTAATACGTATAATTATGATTAAATAATGGCACGGCTCCGCACAAATCGCTGCAATTAGAAGCGATTTGCGCTTAATTTAGCTAAAAAGGTTACACAGCTTTCGATGCGTTATTAACAAGCCCTTTCGTTCGGATTCGTAATTTAACGCCTTTAATAACGTGACAAAAATATTCAGTCGACATCTGCACCGAGTGACGAAGGAAATATCTGTCTGAAGCGTTTAGGAGCGCTGGGTTTGTAAACGGCTAATTTTACTCGATAATTAGTGCCAAGGCGGACGAATATGTGATGATTTAATAGTCGGTTTGTTGCAACATAATTACTGCGCCCCTCTTTTCGTGAGGTGGCGACGAACGCTGCTTTTCCGCACAAACCACCAGGGACCGAACCAGTGACGAAAAATAAACGACATAAAATCCGAAATCAAATTTTTGTTGTCTGGGTTTAATTTGATGTCACCGGAAGCAGTCTAATTCGTCCGTCGTCGAAATTAACGAGGAGCTCGTTAATCGGCCATCACAAATCCACAAATTGCGTTTTCCCATAAATTTGTTTCGTCATAATAATTTTCGGGGCTTTGGTAGGCAATAACCACGATTAATTAATTATTTAATAAACTTAACGATCCCAATTTCCTGGGTGATGGGCACAAAAACCGCGCCCGTTTTGTACAAAGTAAACTGACGTGGCGTTTTCTTGCACTAATTATCTCTGTTAATTAATACCGGGCGAAAATAACCCCGTGATTAATTAGATCGGAGGTAGGGAGGGTGGAGGAAAAAAACAAATCCTTGGACATTATTTATCTCGGAAAGTGTATTTTGACAGTTTTTGAATGTCAAATGTGTTTAGGGGACGGACAGACACACTTGAGATCCATTCGGGCCGAGAGACGGCCATTTGTCAATGCGATTTATCGCCCTTTTGACGGCTTCGAAGAAACGATTGAAAATTATCTTGTCATAATTAAAGTAACAGTAATTTACGAATTAATTAATTACGGGGGAATGCCGTAATGGAAAAGGAGAGAGAAATGTTAATGGCAGTTAATGTGCCGCTAGATAATAACATTAATAACTGATTACTGTTACAAGATACGGCAAAAAGCACTGGAACAATCACTTGGCGACAAATTATGTGGCTTTTGTAATTTACACAAGTGACCGCCGGTTAAAAGGAAGCGGACACTGACAGTTTGTGTGCTTTAGCCGCAAATCTGGAGAAATAATTCCTACAAGTCAAATTCATAACTCAAAAACTAAAAGTCGTAGAGCAAAGCGAAATTAAAATTTTTTTTTTTTAAATTTTAATAGTAAAATTAAAAAACTAGACTCACTCAACCAAAGTTTTATCGACTTTTATATGTTTTAACAACCCACTAGAGTTGTTAAAAGTCCAAAAAACGCCCATTTGTTCGACTTTTTAATGTTTGATTTTTTCAATTTTTGTCGCGATTTTGGTCGATTTCTGCTATCCGGAACATTTATCGAGCAATAACTTCGGAACTATTAGAGACAACCCTATGAAGTGTATTATCGTTGGAAAGCTCTTTAAATTATCTATCTTTCCCAAAAAGAATCATTGTTCTACGACTAACAGTTTTCGAGAAAATTGCAGATAAATGCAAAAATTGGTAAAATTTTAAAAAATTCATAACTAAAAAACTATTGGGAATTTGGCAATTTTCTCGATGCCAATCGATTCCCCGGATCATTTTGCATATGTCTGGATCAAAACAGTTCCACTTTTTAGAATAGTTTAGCCGTAAATAAGAAAATAAAAAAAATTAAAAAAAACTTAACACCCCCCCTTAAAATCGGTCAATTTTTAAAGTGTCTCAATATCAAATAAAACCTATTCTATCTTATAGATTTTGATGTGCTCTTTACGATGGAACAAACCGTTTTCTTCTAGCTCTTTTAGTTTGGCCGTAATCGGCGTTTGAAAATTAAAAAATTTTTTGCGAGATATCGCCTTGAGTTCTATGCCATTTTGTAGAGTTTTTTATTCCAGTTATCCTCCATTTTTCAGTTTCTCGATATCTTTAATAGTTTCGCCGTAATTGGCGCTTGAAAATTGAAAAAAAGTGAAAATGGAAACCTTTTTTTGCGTTTTTCTCGGAAACTGTAAGACTTAGAGCAACAAGCAAAAAACCATCTGATAGCGCTTAATTTTATCTATTTTTTCAACTAAACCCGGACCCGCTCCGGCCAACGGTTCCGGCTACAGAGGCGATCAAAGTTTTGCACTAAAAAAATTCATAAAAAAAAACTAAAAGTCGTAGAGCATTGCGGTTTGTTCCATTGAATTCAGCGGCTCATTTTCTGTACTATACCAACTTTTCACGAGATTTAAAATTTTCAATTTTTTTGCTCAAATTTCCTGAGTAAACACTTACTTACCCTCAAAGAGATGAAAAAAAAATTTTTTTAAACTAACTCCAGCACATTTTTATGGACTTCTACATGCCTTAACAACCCACAAAAGTTGTTAAAAGTCCACAAAAAGTCCAAATGTTCGATTTTTTGATGTTTGATTTTTTCAATTTTCGTCGCAGTTTTTGTCGGTTTTGGGTACCCGGAACATTTCTCGAGCAATAGCTCCGGAACTATTAGAGATAACCCCATGAAGTGTATTATCGTTGGAAAGCTCTTTGAATTATCTATTTTTTTCAAAAAAAATTAATGTTCTCCGACTAATAGTTTTCGAGCAAGTTGCTGCTAAATGCAAAAATTGGTAAAATTTTAAAAAATTCATAACTAAAAAACTATTGGAAATTTGTCAAGTTTCTCGATGCCAATCAATTCCCCGGATCATTTTGCATAGGTATGGATCAAAACAGGTCCACTTTTTAGAATAGTTTAGCCGTAAATGAGAAAATAAAAAAAATTAAAAAAAAGTTAACACCCCCCCTTAAAATCGGTCAATTTTTAAAGTGTCTCAAAATCAAATGAAACCTATTCCATCTTATAGATTTTGATGTGCTCTTTACGATGGAACAAACCGTTTTCTTCTAGCTCTTTTAGTTTGGCCGTAATCGGCGTTTGAAAATTGAAAATTTTTTTGCGAGATATCGCCTTGACTCCTATGCCATTTTGTAGAGTTTTTTATTCCAGTTATCCTCCATTTTTCCGTTTCTCGATATCTTTAATAGTTTCGCCGTAATTGGCGATTGAAAATTAAAAAAAAGTGAAAATGGAAACCTTTTTTTGCGTTTTTCTCGGAAACTAAAAAACTTAGAGCAACGAGCAAAGATCTATCTGATAGCGCTTAATTTTGTCTATTTTTTCGACCAAACCCGGAGCCGCTCCGGGCAACGGTTCCGGCTACAGAGACGATCAAAGTTTTGCACTAAAAAAATTCATAAAAAAAAACTAAAAGTCGTAGAGCATTGCGGTTTGTTCCATTGAATTCTACGGCTCATTTTACATATTATATCAATTTTTCACAAGAATTAAAAATTTAAAATTTTTTGCCTAAATTTAGGGTAGCCATTTGTCATAGTGAAAAATTTTATTCATTAAAAAAATTCATAACTCAAAAACTAAAAGTCGTAGAGCAATGCGGTTTGTTCCATTGAATTCAGCGGTTCATTTTCTTTTCACGAGATTTAAAATTTTCAATTTTTTTGGCTTAAATCGGAATAATCATTTTGCAGAAAAATATTTAATTCTTCACTAAAAAAGTCATAATTCAAAAACTAAAAGTCGTAGAGTAAAACGGTTTGTTACGTTTTCTACGGCTCATTCTAAAAGACTTTTTTACCACATTTGAATTTTTTAAAGTTTATTTTTCTAGTGGTCAGTTTTTTCAATTTTCTAACAATTTTTTAACGGTTATTTACATGTACAGACACGAAACGCTCAGTTCTCATTTCTTTGTAACTCCGACCCGAGAATGTTTTAGACACTTTTCTTCTTCATCAAGACTCATCCTATTAGAAACAATGCAAAAAAACCCTAAGAGACTAATTTCACAATTGTCAATTTTTACAAATTTTTAGAGAAATTATTTACGAAAAAACGAAAAATTCGTAATCAAAACATTGTAAGTCCTTAATCAATAGAAAATCGCTCCGAAACAGAAAATCTCAAATTGAAATCCATTTTCCTCAATCTCCCTCTCAAGTGCTTCGAATAAAGCAGCAGCGATCGTTTTAATGAATAAGACACCCTCGGCCGTGTTTCGCTCCTTTCCTCCGAAACCGTAACTTAATGCCCCACACCCGAACGATTTATGACGTCAGTGAGTTTTCTCGCACCCGTGGCTGGGCGGAATGCTCATTTTCTCATCAGAAGTAAATCGGGTGGAAAATAGCCGAGCGGGTGCGACCGTATTTATTACGACACTGTCAACCCCGCAGAGTTATTGTTAGCGTTAGCGCTCCAACGCCCCTCCCTCGACGCTCTTTGTCTGGATCCGGGCACCCGGAATCGTCACCGGACTTTGGACACAAACAATTTGCAACAACTATTTTAATTGTAAAGCGGCGCCCACCGAAATCCTCACTAGATTTACGTGAGAAACTCTCTAATTATTCAAGCGTTTGCGGTAAAAATCTTCATCAAATCCGCTAATTTCCCCACAAACAGGTCGATAAATTAGGCATTAAAATAAATGGGCACGGAGAAGAATGCGGCAAATCTGCGCGCACTCACTTAGGGTGACGATATGTTGACTTAATTCGAATAAATCGTGTTTGGGGTGGACTGGGTCCGGAATGTCTCCAATAAACTAGTGCTAATGTAGTGGATAATGTTGGTGTTTTATTGGCGTGATTATTATGTTTGATGATTTATGCGTTTAATAATTGCGCGTCGGTGCCTTTTGGTGTTTTTTCGGCGTTAATATTAGAGTTACAAACCTGTCAGAAAACGGAGCAATAAAAGTATCAAGACGAGAAGCAGAAATGTATGTTATTTTAAATACTTCTGTCAACTGTTAACTCCGATTTAATACATTAAATCAAAGCGACGGAGCTCGTTAAAAATAACATCGTTTCACCGCTTCCCAGTCTATTAAATTTAATCTTAGACACGAGACGCGTAAATCTACTGGAAAAAGCGAGAAAAATTGAGCGAGGAGGAAAAATGGTATTTCGGTACCTGAAGCACTTCTCGTGTCGGAAGGCAATAAAATCGACGCTATTTGGACATTGTAAACTAATGAAGATAATAAAACGAAAAGGCGGACAATTTGAACGAGTCACGACACCGCCACAAAGCAATACAAACTTCAATTGAACAAAAAATTCAAAAATTTAATTTTCCAAAACTAAAATTTCAATTTATTAACTGTACTCCACTGCACTTTTTTTAGCAAAGTCTAAATTTGTCATTATTTATTTGTCATAATTTTTTATTATTTATTACTTGTTTTGTACCTAAATTTTTGAGTACTCCCGCTTTATTGAAATTGTGTTTAATTTCAATTTTTTAATTACAATTATTTTGAAAAAGTTTTTAAAAACACAAGCACAAAAAACTAAATTATTGACATTTTGTGCTAAAATTATCATTGGCAGTTTTAGAAATTAAAATGGAAGTAAAAATCTAGAAACAGGCAAATTAGAAGCATCACATATCTTGAGTTCTTCTGATTTTTGTAAACTGATTAAATTTATCTAAGCTTTAGGCATTGGCAACTTATTTTATCTGTTTTATGGTTTAATAGAAATAAATATACTAGAAAGTTTTTTTCAAAATCTCCTGCGATAAAAAATAAGCGAGATAACCGGTTCAAAAGAAAAAAATCGTGACGTCACTACCGCCTCCCATCATAGAACCCTCTTAATGACTAAATTAACTACTTTTTCGCCTAATTTCTATTCTAAATTCAAAACTCTGTCAGTGTCGCTTAAAAGTCGAAAACCATTTGATCGTAATATTAGACCCAATGCTGAAAGGCGGTTATGACGTCATGATTTCATTTTTAAATCGAAATAACTTGGGTTAGAGAGCAGATACAGACAAACAGTTTTCACTACTGTAATCAGTGTTTTCAGTATTATTATTTAATACAAAGTTGTTTTTTAAATTGCCAATGCCTTTAAGTACTTAAGGCTTTCTTTTCCCATTTTTGTAATTCAAATAATTTTTGAATGTCTAGAGAAAATTAATCTATAGGGGAAAAGTAGTTAAATAATTAACAATTTTTTCGTTTAAACACTATAATAGCTATTTTTTAATATACGAGAACGTATCACGTGATGTGTAGCTAACTTCGTGAAAATTGTGGTTACATTTATCTAAACTTATTTAACGAATCTGTTTTTCTTCTTATTATATTCTCTAATTTTATTGTATTTGGACAAGTTTCTGAACAAAGCCGATCGATTTTAACATTTTTTTTTTGTTCTTACATTTGATAAATTTTTAAAAATAATATTAGATTTTTAATAGCACAATTTAAGCATGTTATCTACAATAATAAATTATTTATCTTCCACATTCTTGAAATTGTGATTAGCTATTACATCTTGTTAACTTACCCAAAAAAGCTTCATTTTCTCTTTTATTAAAATTTTATGTTTTCTATTTAATTAAAATTAAAAAAATGCTACTTTTCATCACTAATTTATTTTCAATGTCTTGAAATTCATAACAACGGCTAATCTGAGCACTTCCGATTTGTTAAATATGTTCTTAGACTTACTAATTTTTGTGATTTAAATTATACCGTAGGCCGTAAGATTAGGAATAACTACCATTATTATGAGAAATAGAAAACAAAAAAGCTTTGGCTAAAATAAAACAAATTACACCTTTAAGAAAACATAAAAAATCTACAATTTTGAAGAAAAACTTATATTTTGAGCATAAAATTTATTGAAAAGCTTTGTTAAAATTTAAATTTAATTCGATATAAAAAGTTAACAATGCGAATGAACCAATCAAATTTGTTCAATTTGGTCACGTGATCAGTTAATTGCTTCTATAAGTATTGTCTTTTAATTTTGACACTTTGAATTAATTTCGCTTTTTAATTTAAAATTTGGCCAAAAAGTGCCAAGGCATGTCGGATCGGGGCGTTTAGTCTTAAGTCCGTCCCTGCGTGTGGGCGCGAATTTTGAATAATGCAAATGAGCAAAGACAAGTGGTTGTAGCTGTAGTATTATTAATGATATCGCCAAATCATTCTGTTTGGCCGGTTGGGGCTAGCTGGTAGTAACTGGCAGGTGTGACTAATACGGGGCCTTTGAGGGCCTGTGCCGACACCGGCCCATCTCGCTGCTGCTCGCAAACGCGGCCTGCTCCGGGTCGAAGAAGCCGATGGGCGAGTGGAGCCCGGAGTCGGTTTCACCTACAGCAGTGTGACTATGACTTAATGTTTTAAACTGTAATCTTGTGCTTGATATTGAATTTTTTGGGAATTCTTCGGACGGCCGAGACCCACGGCGGCTATCCGTCTAAAAGCCGCGCTTGGGATGTTTTTACACCTCTAATTATGTCGATACAAGTTCAACGATTCTTCCTTTTACATTCCTTCGGACGCTAACGAGATGCTTGTGAGAGAGGAGAAAACTTATTAATTTTTTTTCCGGATGCGGACCGGATTTATTCGGGAATTTGGCCTTTTGTGAGCGTTTTCTTTCTATACACAGCGAAAATCCACTTTCACACTCCAACTGTTTTATTATGAGAGCATTTACGACGTCGTTTTCTGAAACGTGGGGAATTTATTTACGGATTGCGATGGAAGTGTGTTCGACGACAATTCGATTAGGCGGTGTTTAGCCAGGTGCTGATGGAAGCACGGATTTTTACTGTCTCGTTTCAGAATCGCATTCGCAAAAAATTGAGACAAATTGCTCGCGTGACTTCTTTAATCAATGTTTAAGCAAATTTTATTTTAATTTATTCGACATGAACTTTCTTTCGTTCAGTGCAAAATGTGATTAAATATTTTCCTAATATCGGAACCGTTGGAATTAGTTGTTAATTGTAACTACAAATTCGACTAAAGAATGCTACATTTTGTGAGAAACGAGTCTAAAGTAATTAAAACTACAGAAAAGAGAAGAAAAAAATTAAAATAAGACAAAATAAATCTTGAAATTTTCTTAAAATTAATTGTTTTGGTAAAATTTTAATTAACGAAAAGTGAGATTAAAAAATTATTATTATTTTCGCTTTGTTAAAATCGTTATTATTAGTAGTGGATACAAATTTTGTCTTTTTCGTAATTTGAATTATTTAAATTGAAAAAAGCTTTAAAATTAGGCGATTTAAGTTTCTCCTAAATAATTTTTTTGGTGAAAATAAATGTTCTATTTCAACGAAACAATAAGTCAGAAAAATGTAGTTTCCAGCAAAAATAAGACAATTTTACTTATTCTCTGATAATTCGGCTTGTTTTTAATTAAAGAATCTCTGAAAATGAACTTACATCAACTAAGAAAACACTAAAAAAATTTCTGGTTTTTAAACTAGCAGTCATTAAAAATCAACGTATTTCAACAAAACTAGCCGTTAAAATCTAAATTTAAAGCATTTTCACGAAATACGGCTGAACTCAAAATAAACTTATTTAAACGAGACAAAATTTAAAACAACTTAAAAGAAATTTCGCAAAATAATAATAGATAATAACAGAAAATTAATAATAATAGAAAATAATTTTGTTTTGTTCAAATTGTTATTTAATTTATATTATTTTCCCCCTCGTCGCTTTTTTATACAGTGAACTTCTATAAGTCGAAGTACCTGTTGCCACAAAAAAATTCAAAATATCAAGGTTTCAAAAAATAGACAATTGCTTTTTGCTT
The DNA here is from genome assembly GCF_031307605.1 of Tribolium castaneum. Taxonomy (NCBI): domain Eukaryota; kingdom Metazoa; phylum Arthropoda; class Insecta; order Coleoptera; family Tenebrionidae; genus Tribolium; species Tribolium castaneum. Next base: position 24,544,181 of record NC_087395.1, on the reverse strand, counting down.
TTTTAATTTTTTGTTTTTTTCTTTTTGTTTATTTTTTCCTTTCTGTATTTGTTATTTTAATTTTTATACATCAAAATATTGTTTTATTCGACAATTATAAAATTAAAAAAATAAAGAAAATCGATAAAGTTTCCAAAATAATACATAAATTTGTAAAAACTTTGTTAAAAGACAACATATTTTTTAATTGAAGAAGGAAATTAGTGAACTTTACAACTTTTCTACAGTAACAGCTTTAGTTAGTCTCAAACGTAAATATTCATCAGTTAAGTATCAGTTAAAAATCAGAAAGTTAGTTCCATTTTTTTTCTTACACTTTATTCAATTTAATATCTAATTCAACATTCACCAAATTTTGTCAAGAGGCTCCAAACTTTGATCTTTTTATTGTGTTTTTTCCATAAATTTGAATTATTTTTTTACGCGTTTTTTACACAAAAGCATTTACCAATAAATAAAAAAATAATATTCAGCAAAAATTAGTGTATTTCAACGAAAAGAGTGCTAAAATAAAGCGAAATAAGCTACTCTTAGACGAATTTTTAAATAAAAAATTGTTGAAAATAAATGTATTTCAATGAAACAAAACAAAAAATCGTAACATTCTGCCAAAATAAGGCAATTTGAGTAATTCCCTGACAATTTGGTTCAATTTTAATCATAAAATAATAAATAAAATAAAGCGATTTGAACGGACATCTTTAAAATCAACGTATTTCAAGAAAACAACTTAAAATTAACAACAATAAATGTTTTGTTCAAACTTTAATAAATTTCAAAAAATAAGATAACAAATATAATTTTCTCTTAGTTAAAATTGTTTTTAGATATTTTTTTTCTTTTTCTTCTTCTTTTTTAAAATTTGAATTGCTTTATTAGTTATTATTATTATGATTTATTATAGGTACTTAATTATTTTTGTGCAACATCCACAAACAGAGAAAAAAGTTCTAAAATAAGGTCTTCTTATTAGACAACTTGATCCGTTTTTCAACGAAAAATCGGTAAAAATCAACGTATTTAAAGAACTCATCTGAACTATTCTGAGCCGATTTGACTTAACTTATTTTGGCAAAACACTATTAAATTATTTCTGACACAAATTTGATTAAATTTAGAAAATAGAAGTCAATTATTTCCGCTTATATTTCTACCAATTTTTTTGTAATCTAGTAATTTTGGCGCGTTTTTGGCACGACCGACTCAAAATTCGCTCTTTCCAGACGCTCAGAGCCACCTCAACCTGTTCAACGGGCGGCAGCAGCCGAAGAAAAAGCGAAAATCGCGAACGGCCTTCACCAACCACCAGATCTTCGAGCTGGAGAAACGGTTCCTTTACCAAAAATACCTCAGTCCGGCCGACCGGGACGAGATCGCCTCCAGCCTCGGCCTGACCAACGCCCAAGTCATCACCTGGTTCCAGAACCGGAGAGCCAAGCTCAAGCGGGACATGGAGGAGCTGAAGAAGGACGTCGAGAGCGCGAAACTGCTCACAGCGCACAAAAGCTTCCTCGAGAACGTCCAGGACCTGGGCATTTTGAAGAAGAAGGCGGTGATCAGTGAGGACGACTGTCCCAAAAACTTGGTCGTGACGACGGAAAAGTGAGACTTCCGGACGGGGTGTAAATATTGTGTACATAGTTTTTGTGTTTGTAAAAGTTGTAAAAATTACGATGCTCTAACATAATGTAATTAGATAATTTATTGAAGTTTTTCGTCTGTTTGACGGGTATTTGCAATATTTTAATATACTTAAAATGTGTACTATATAGAGCTTTAGTACTTAAAACTGTCCTAGCGTCAATGTGGATGAGAAATAAACATGTACGAAGTATCAAGTGCCATTTTATTTCGGTTGCCATCGCACATTTTCAGCTGGTGTTTCCGGTCGGCAATTGCTCGAGATATGGCAATTTGATCCGAGGCAAAATAACGCCGTTTCCGCTTAATGATAATTACTAAAGACGGACTATCACGCCAAAGATCGCCGGTTCAAATTAATACAAATCGTAATATCTCGGAAAAAATAGGTAAGTATGAACAATTTTTTTGTTTTCTTTTCATTTTTTTTGTAACTTAGTGTAATCTTTATTGTTTTGCTGTTACTTTGCGCTAATTCAAAATCTTAATAATTTTAATATTTTCTGGTGTTGAAACATTTTTCGAAAATTAACAAAAATCTTCGTAGAGCATTTTTTTCTCTGATTTCCAAAAAATAATAATTGTAAATACACCAAAGAATCCTTCTCTTTCAGTACGATTTCCTACTTAGTTAAAAATAATAGAAGCAAATTTGGGTTCAAAAATTTTCAAAAAAAAACTACCTGCTTACATAACTAGGTAAATTGGTAAAAATTCTTGATAAACTTAAAAAAACGTCTTCGACAAAATTTTACTCAAAATTGAGCCAAATAAACTTTTAGCCAGTGTTAGCAAAAGTAATATCAATTTTAACCTAATTTACTAATTTTTTAACTAATCTTAGTCACAGTTTTAGAAATAAAAGATTTTATCTTAAAAACACTCGAAATCCTTAAAAGTAATCATTCCTGATGTAACCTTATGAATTTTTCAAAATGTTGACAAAATTTTGCCCAAAATAATCAAAAAATAAATAAAATAAATGAATCTTGGTTCACAAACAATTTATCTTAATTTTTCATTAAGTTTTAGCAAAATTTTTGAAAAAAGTGCTCCAACATTTAGATAAGTAATGAGTCTATAATTCGGGTCTTTTGCTCCCAAAATTTATTAAAAGAAGCTACAAGTTTCGACTATTATTAAAGACCATCCTCAGGCAGTAAGATACAGTTACATTTTATTTTTTTTTTGCTACTAAAACTGCGTAATTACCTCTCACCAAAAGTCCAAACACTTCAATGCAAAAAAGTGCCTGATAAACACTCTAAAAAAATACATTTTTGTTCATTCTTGACGAAATTTCACTAACAAGAATCGAGTTAAATGAAGTAAAAAGAATAAAGTAAAAAAAAATCATTAAAAAATAGCTTTAAAGTCAAAAAGATTAAAAAAGCTGATGGAAATTGTAAACCAATTTCCTCAGAATAAACCGAGAAATCCAAAAATAGTGCAAACGTGGTACCAAAAAAATGTTTTTTATTAGTTATTTTTATCACTTTGTTAAGTTAAAACTAACAAAATTTGCATCAACTGTCCTGATGATGAGCTATTGGTGTCGAAACAGGTTTCAAAGACTTGTAATAAAATTATCGCTACAAAGTTTAAACAAGAAACTGAGGCACATTATGAATATAATTATACTGATGATGGCTTTTTTGGTGTCGAAACAAGTTTCTTCAATTTCGACGAAATAAAATAAAAAAAACAAAATTTTTGACACCACTTTTAAATTAAACAAAATCTGAGTTACATCCCTTTTAACTTAAAAAGTAATAAAAACATTGATTTAAAAATGTGAAATGAGTTTTAAACATTTGAATCAAAAATCTTTGATACACACCAACATTTTATAAAATTTGTAATTGTCCTGATGAAAGAGTCTTTAATGCCGAAACACCTTTCGAGAAAAAATAAAAAATAGCGCTTTTAAAATGCAATTAAGACTTTTTTAAAGTCGAAACCAAAATCGAGTCAATTGTGCTTCAAAATAATTTTTTTTTAACTATGTCCTGATTTGTCCTGATGAAGGATTTTTCGGTACAAAAACCTCTGTAGTGCTCTTGTATTTGGACGAAATAATATGGAGAGCCAATTTTTTTGATTATTGAAATTGGGGCCCCGCCCCTCGTCGCCACTCTGCCATTGTGACATTTTTTGCGAGGTCTGTGGCCTTTTGCGGTGCCCAAATCGCGTCAGTAGGTGTTCGCGGCGTCCGAAATTAGAGAGCGGCTCGGGGGTATAATTTGAAACGATCAACTCGTGCCCATTTGTCTAGTTATGTCGTTATCTGGACTAATGACAGGCTCCCATCTCTAATTGCGATATAAGACACCGCCAAAGGTGAGACCACCCTTAACCCGTCGTTTAAGCCATCGGTTTTGACACCGCTGTGCGACACCCAACTCCAAGCGGAATCGCCAAAAGGTCGGCCCACTCAAAGCCACAATCAAAGCGCGTTTTACGGTTTCGGATCAACTCGTTAGCGCTAATTATGCGCGAGATCAATTAGCATTTTGATGAAAAAACAAAACCAGGTTTTTGTCGGTCTCCGGGACGTAGTTAAATTTTAAAATATATAGCGAGGTAACCGGTAGACCAAACATAAATTTCCACTTAACTCGGAGCTTTTTTTTAATAAATTTAATTAAAAAGCGGGAGCTAATCGTAATTTATGAAAATCTACGCTTTTACGACGACGCTCCTAACGAACGAATTTTTCGTAATTTATGTTTGGGGCCTTTGATGCGACATTGTAGCAAAGCGGCGTTTTTCGCACTAATACCACCCGACACTAATGGCCCATCATTTGCTAAATCGATAAATCAACGATCACTTACCGCGTTGGGAGATCGCGGGCGGCCGCGCCGTTGCCCCGAGTGACGTCACGGCCTTTCATTAGGCAAGTGGCTAGATTTATGTGTCGGCAAGATCAAAGACGGCTAGGTGTGAGACCAATTGTTCCCGTGACAAAACACTGCTAGGTAATTTACGGTGCACTTCAATGGCGACTTGATCGCCACAGACCAGACACCAAATTGCCAACTGAGATGCTATACAATTCCGATTTCGGCACCAATACTTTGTTGCGTTTTATGTAATTGTAATGTTTATTGTGATAAGTGGGCTCGGGCTTTATTACATCGTAAATTAAAACGAACGGAATTGCCCTTTATGGCCGATTCTTACTTGTAATCACGGGAAACCATCGCTCCTAGCACAAGCAGAAACATAAAATCTGATTATGCAACGATCGCATTCAAAATCAAAAAATTTTTGCTCATTTTAACTCAAGAATGTTTCATTTCATAGATGAAACACAGACCCACATCTTCAAAGATTTGTTAAACTGAGCCATGCTCAGTCTAAGACTAGGATATAGGTAACTTTAAAAAACTAACATTTGCTCATTTAATTTTTGATCCTGAGCTCAGTGAACTAAGTTTTAAAAATTTGCTCAGAATACCACTATAAATCCGTCTTAAGTGAGATATTAAAACAACCGTTATTTAAGCAACAAAATACTTGCTCAGATTCAAACTGAGTTTTAGTTAGATTCAACAGGAGAGCAGCCGATTTGATATTCACTTATTAACAACAAATACGAGATTATAATTTAACTCAAACGTTGGTTTTTCGTTTTAGAAATTATTTGCTCAGATAAAGCAATAAATACGTGCTCAGGTTTAAACTGAGCTCGAGCTCAGTTAAAAAAATATTTTTGAAACTTACTTAATAGTTAATTCAGTTTATAGCTCAAATAAGACACAGATAATTATTATCTATTTGACAATCTTGATTCAATTTTTGCTCAGCCTGAGTAGAAGAATAGGTGCTCAGATTTAAACTCAGTTAAAAAAACTATTTAAAGTCAAAAGTCGGAGCCAAAACCGATTGTTTGGAACAATGGCTTAACTCAGCCTGCTTTAAAAAAATAGTTTGTCTCCACGTTTCGCCATTTTTCCGTCTCCCTCAGGATTCACGCTCGATCGATTATCTCGTGCACACATTCGCTCGTTTAATGTCGTTATAATACAGTCTAATGTAGATATAATGTTTCCCAGAAGTAAGCCGTGATTAGGAATGCGTGTAAGCGTGATTATTTAACAAATTACTCATGTGCATAAACTTGAATGCTTTATAAATACAAGTGCGAAAAACTCTCCAAATTGGAGTCGTAAAGAAAGTGAGACAATCGAGTGAAATGCCTTGGGCTGTGCTGGGCGCAATTGTTAAAGTTAGAAAAAGGAAAATTTATGAGTTAATATCTCAATCGCTTATCGATAATGCCTCAGATTATGCCTTCTTCTGTGTTTCGCGTCCAAACAAGCCGTAATTTAGCAACCGTAAACCATCGCATGATCTTCCACAATTATGTGAAAAGAGCTGATTGAAAAACCAACTCCTCGTTACGTTCAAATTGAAGCGAGCAGCTTTTTTCACTTTCGAAAGTGACACCAATCCGGCGCGCTATAATTGAAGCATAAACACACGAAAATTTTCCAAAATCCACAGCTGCGCCCCCGAAATCAATTTCCCAAATTACACAAATAGTCAAAAGGCCGTCCCGACCCTCTCTGTTTTTAACGCGGCGCCGAAATTAGAGGGCTGAAGACGAACCGGTAATTTGTGTAAAGGCTACTCATTCTAGACGGTTTGATAATTTGCCATGATACAGCTTATTTTAATTAGGGATGTGTGATGGGGCGCTTTTATTAATTTTTTAATTACAACTCTCGAATCTCACTGTTTCCCGAAACGTGAGCCATTAATCACGCGCAAATCGAACGTAATTGTTTTATTTTGCATCACGGAAATCCAATTTGGTGAAGGTAACCTGAAAAAAATTAATAATGTTGTTAGGCAATGCGCTATTAAATGATAGAAATTTGTCGGGTGATGTCTTATTTAAATTGAATTATAGGAAAATGGCATTTAAATGTAATGAAGAGAAGTGTTGAAAATGGAGCCGCAAGCTGTAAGGAGCGTGTTGGATCATAATTATATAATAATTTTGCCATCTTTGGATGTGAACAAGGAGATTACGCAAAGCTTATTAACGTGTTATTAGCGACAAGATTCAAGCCGGTGAACTTTAAACCGGAAAAAAGCACTCAAATTGATTCGCAATTAATTCAATCAGTTCCCATAGTTCAAAACTAATTGTGAAAAAAGCGCTTTATTGCATTATTTGCAAACTGATTTTAGTTACAGATCGTCTTTATCTCATTTGGTGTCTTGGTATTTAGGTATAAATTTAAAAAAAAGTTCAAACGGGAAATAAAATATAAAGAAAAATTTCTCTCAAAATAAAATATTTTCCACTTTTAGACTTTTCAAAAACCTAATTTATTAAACTTTAATCAATCAAGAAAATACGGAGCAGAGCGTCTTTTAAATAGTCTAAAATCTTTCGAAAACTTTTGTCGTAAATCGAGGGTTGAAAGCTATAAGAAGACTTATATCTACTAATTTAAAACATCTGTTTAATTCCGCACTTTGTATATAAATCCAGAAGAATTTAAATTATTATTACTCCTAACTTTTCAATAAAACAAATTTTTTATTAAAGTGGCCTTCCAAAACATTCAATTTTATTTAAAATACCGATTATAAAATAATAGATGTAAAAAATAACCGTAAAATACATTGTAAATCTGAGAATATTTATTTTTCTAAACACGAAATAGGTAGGTACTATAACACAATCGCTCTTAGTTAACTTTATAGTTGAAATTAGTTACCTAATGAATTCTTACCTTAAAACCAACCCAAATGTTACAAAAAAAGTCATTGCACTGATTTTATTTGACAAATTAATTGTGATAGATTATTTATTATTCCTAAATCATTGACAGAAGTATACTGACCTTATAAAAAATGTTTAGTTCAAGCTTCTTTTTGTAATAATTTTAGATAATCAGATATTCGTTTAGATATTTTGAAAAAAAATATACAAAATTAAAATATAAAGTAATAAAAAGTACAAGTAAAAACAAAATAATTAAGTAATAAAAAAGTAAAGTAAACAAAAAATGTTTTCCAGTTCTGTCTAAACCCCCCACTAAAAGTATCCGAAGTTAAATAATAATAATATTAATCTGAAAGTTATTGAAATATTTAGAATTGTTTTAAAAATTTTAAATTTGTTTTATTTTTAATCAGTAACTGTTATCTTTTAAGATTTTGAAATTATCATATGGGCATTTGACATCAGAGGAAGATTAGATCTTTCTTCTGATCTTATAAAATTTCTTTAAACAAGGTTAGTAAACCCCAAATTTTTTAAGGTTAAATTAAGTACCTTATTTAAACACCTGTAACTCGATTTCTTCTAATAAAACGCTCTAATTTTTATTATTTCTCGGCGTCAGGTCAGGTTAGGTCAGGTCTCGTTGCCATGGAAACGAGAGCAAAATATGAGAAATCAAAGTTTTTTAAACCGGTTTATGGAAAACTCAGTTAATTGCGCTGTTAAAGGTTAACAACGCAAATAGACCAACCAAATTGCTTCAATTTAGTCACGTGATTAGTTAATCACGCATTTAATTGCGAATTAAATTAATGACGCTTATCCGTAAACCGGCCCTAGGATCAATAAAATTACTTTGTATAACAGAAAACTTGTCGTTTTTTAGACAGACTATGCAAAAATAACTGTGACAGAAAAATAACAAAACTTAAAAATGATCACATAGCTGTTTCAAAACTAAAAAAAAATAAATTCTCTACCATCTAATGAAATAAAACCGGAGCATTCTATCTGAAAATATTGAGTTATGAGTAGGTATTTGAAGTTCTCCAAATTTTATCTTCGATTTTTGTAAGTTTATAACTTTTTCTTTCACTTTTGAACTTTTTTTTGAATTTTGAATACCGAAAATACGAATTCTAGAAGTTTGAAAATGGCAAAATTACTGATTCTTGAATCCAAAAAAATTTAAAAAACCTCAAAATTCTATTTTGAAAACGGCCAAAGTTAGTTATAGAAAAAACACCCTCAAAATAACTCGAGTAATCCAGAAATGCACAAAAAACAGCTGCTTATTTAAAATAAGAACTTTGATATTGTTTTCTATCAGGTCTTGAAATTATTTTCATTGACTAGAGCAACGGATTATGGCCGTAAACCAATTATTTTCTGAGGTTTCTGATCGAAATTGCTAAAATCCGCCTCGCCATGCCTGTCGGTCACTTTATTCCCCATTTTTCAACACAGTCGTCCCGTAATTAGCGTAAAAATATGATTTTGCCCTTTTATGGACCCGACCACCATGCTTTCCCACGATTTCCCCCCTCTCCCATTTCGAAAATAATCGAAAGAGGCAATTACACGAAAATTCCGGGAAGTCTCTGCAGGCCTCCGAATCCGTCGTAAATTTCTCAATCAGCGCCATAATTGTAATCGAGCCACAAAGCCGTCATCACAACTCGTGGTGTCCGTCCGGGCATTTGGCGCAATATCTCCAAAGCCCAATAATTAATCCACTCACTCTCCTAACGCGTAATTGTTATATCAAAGATCAAAGCCTAAATTAGTTTTGATAATCGGCAATAAATCTACCATCCGAGGTACCATCGAGGCGGTCTGTTTGAGCTCCGGGGGCGGGGGGAGGGGGCAGGCTCGCGCGGCGGCCCCTTTGTGCTGCCTTATATGGTAACTAATTACCGCCGCACCGACACAATAAGACGATCTACAGCCGTGTGGTCCGGGCACAACGCCCGGATATCACCGAAATGCGAACCCGGAAAAATCCGGGCTGGGGCTAGGTTTCCACTATGGTGGTAAATCTGAATCTGGGTGGGGAGGGGAAGGGTTAGGGCCCAGTCCGGCCCTGCAAAATGGCAGGAAGCCATGTTAGGTGTGATTCTTTTGTTTCTGGGTGGTAAAAAGAGACAGGGCAAGAAAGAGAGCCACACGTGGGTGCTCCTTGATCGCATAATTGAGAATTTGATGGACTGCTTTGGAACTTAACTGATGGTGAGAGGCCGCCACGAAAGAACGTGAATGGAACTTAATTAATTTTTAAGAAGAAAATAAAAATAAATTCGAAAATTTGGCACTAAATTTTCTGCCTTAAAGGCCGACCTCTGACGGACAGAGGATGAATTTGTATCTAGCCTACAAACCAAACTTCCCTAAATCGAAATAAAGCCATTTTATTTTTATTCATTTTTTCTCAATATATTTCTCAATTTTCTATTTTTTGGTTTTATCAAAATTCACATTAAAGTTTTAGTAAATAGCATAATCACAAAATTAGAAATAGGACGTTTGTCACTAGTTGATGTTATTGAACTCGTAAATAAAGTGAGAAATTAGCTAGTGACAAACTAAGAAACATGTTACAAAAAACATCCTGGACATAAAAATCTAGTGAAATTACTAAAGTGAAATTTGAATAAAAAAATGTGATAATGCAAATGATCTAACTAATATTTTCAAAATTGAGAGAATTCATTTAGTTTCTTCCAAAAAGTTGCAAAAGAATAATTAACGTATTCAAATCTCTGTAATTTATTAACTTACTTCTCAGTAGATTTGTATTTTATTTTGTTTTGTCTGATTTTATAGTGGATTTTTATTACAATAAAAATAATGTTTTTATTTTTCCTACCAAATTTTTTAACAAATTTTTGTTTTTTTACAAAGTTTATGTACCTAAATAAAGTAATAACCTTCCCAAAAATCCTCATTATACCAAAACCAAAACAAAAAAATAAAAATTAAATTAATATAGTTTAAAAAAATGTGTGAGCTTTAATCCTAAAATTTTTTTGGAAAGTTTCAGTCGAAAAGTTAAAACCTGAAAGTATTAATTAAAATTCTTTAAATAAAACACCCTATTTTTAATTTTTGCATCTAAAAAACTTTTAGATTGTCTTTCATTTAATTGTCTCTTGCTGATTAGAAGATATTTATTTAACTTTAAAATTTAAAAAATTCAAGTATTTTTTCAGAAGACGAAAAATAAAATTTTCAGCTTTAATATTACCTACACTCAAGACACTATTCGTCTTTTTTACAGAAATATAACTCAAATGTTATTTGTAGCAAGTGTTTAAATTAAAATTTTTAAAATTAAATTCCAAAATTTATCACGCTTTGGTAAAAATGAAGATTTGAGTGAAGATAAGGCAAATTTTCTTACTGACGAAGGTAAATATGTATTATACTATATTTTGAATCGGATAATAAAAACTGTATACAAAAAAACGAGCAGATTAAATGTTTATTGATAAATACAGTAAAAAATACAAAATTTGAAGAACAACTTTACTGTAAAATAAAAACAAAAAACCTTCAAAATTAAATAATAAACAAAATAAAATTATAAATAATAAATGAGCAGAATTTATAATATATATTCATAATAGAATATATAATATATATTTTACGTATAAATTTATTGTGTTACATTATTTAAATAAATTTTTGTTCAAATGTGCTTTCTTTTTTTGATATACCTAACAAATAGTTATATCTATAAAGTTATAAAAAATAAAATACATATAAATAAAAATGCAAAAATTATTACAATTTTATTAAAGCTATTTTAAAATCAATATTATAATATTATGTAATATATTCCGCTAACTGTAAAAAACTTACGTAAACATACAAAAAAATATGAGCAAATATGTATCCAGAGATACAAATAACAATTTTCTGCAAAAACTTAATAGTAATTTATTAAATTAATTATTTTAATTGTAAAGAATTCTGAAAAATTTCTCTTGCATAGAAAAATAATTTTCAGTAAAAGTTTCAAACATTTATTTAAAATTTAAAATAGATAACATAAAATAAAAGTGCCGAAATATTTTCTTTGTGATAGAAACAAGATAAAAAGCAAGCTGTGGTGCCTGGTGGATAATGACCGACTCATTTAAAAATGGTAAATACAATAAACAGAAAATTTGCAAAATATTGATTAGAATAATTGTAGATAAGTTTTATTAGGTATGTGGTGAAATTAACACACATATTTCTGATAAACCTGTATTTAGAAATGTTTAAAAATCAACGGTCGCTGCGGTGTATCGTTTTTAAAAATTATTCAAATTTCTTGATTAATTTCTAAAATTTTTGGTAAAGGGTGCCATCCTGTGGCAACTTGAAACTAGCAGAAACAGTGTCCGACATAGATTACAGTTATTAAGGCTGCAGACTCGTCGTTATTAGTTTCGCTCCCCTCTAGAGGAGGCCGCTGCATGTTTCAAACTTCAAAGTTAAGCGTTTTTACAGGCAGCTACTTTGCCGTTTCGCTCCTTTCCGCCAATATTTCGAATAAGCCGTAAAAAATCGCAAAAATGCCATAAATAATTGGCAGCGTAATAAAAAAGGGAATGCGTCCATAAATCAGCGCAAGTGTTGAGAAATTTCAAAAATATCGGCAATAAAACGCGAAATCGCTTAATAAAAACAGCGATGTATAATAACAACACTGTAACAACGATGTTAGTCATGTTGTTAACTTTAAACACTCCGAGATTAATAATCGCTTACAAGCAAAACGCATTAGAGGCGACATTCTCGTTTTTCAATGGCGAGATTGGATCAAGTTTTGGTCGGACTTGCTCGTTTCGTTTCGTTTGAATATGTGTTTGTTTGAGGGTTTTGGGTGTCGATGTGTTTTGATCTTGCGTTGGCTTATAATGAATGTGTTTTCTGACGTTTAAATAGTATTAATAGGCTATTGCTTTTAGAAATAATCGGTCAGACATTATAGCGAGTTCGAAAACGTTTTACCTAATCTTTTACATTAAACATAGAGTCGTCGGCTGGCATTCGGATGCAAATCTTTGCGCGAGGATAAGGGAGGAATTTCAGCGATTTTCTGCAATTAAGACGTTGTGGAACGGAATGGGTAGAAAGTACCGAGCAGAGGGAAAAATTGAGCTCAGGATATTAGTACCAAGCGCATTAAAAGTGATTCAAAATGCTCAGAGTTTAACAGTTCAATTTAAAAGATCTGTTCTAAGTTATTATTCACAACAAATTTTATTAACGTCGTTTTTCTCATTCAGTACTCAAGCCTGAGTGTAGTACTGCCTTTGTCGTAAACATTATTCCATCAAACCAACTAAAAAACTGATTTTAAACACTGAAATAGTACTGAACATTATTTCTTCACTACTAACACCTATTTATTTTGTAATATTTTAAAAAATATTCACTCAAAATTTCAAAATTTTTATTTTCTCAAATCCTATCATTTCCCACATACTTCCTTCAATTTTTTTATACTTAACGGTTTTTTAATAATCTGTTTCCTGTAGCAGATAGCTTTTAAAATTCTTAAAAAAATTTTCAAAAAAAATTTCAAAAAAGTGTAGAGCCTTTTATTTAATCATTCTCTATTCAAGTTCAGGTAGTACTTTTTTCAGAAATTTTTGACTAAAAAAAAGGTCCCTTTTCCAATTTTTTTGTAATAATTTTTTATTATTCTATGTTTAGGTAGTACTGCCTTTGTCGTAAACATTATTCCATCAAACCAACTAAAAAAAATGATTTTAAACACTGAAATAGTACTGAACATTATTTCTTCACTACTAAGACCTATTTATTTTGTAATGATTTAAAAAATATTCACTCAAAATTTCAGAATTTTTATTTTCTCAAGTCCTATCATTTCCCACATACTTCCTTCAATTTTTTATACCTAATAGTTTTTTAATAATCTGTGTTCTTGTAGCAGATAGCTTTTAAAATTCTTAAAAAAAATTTCAAAAAAAAAATTCAAAAAAGTGTAGAGCCTTTTATTTAAGCATTCTCTATTCAAGTTCAGGTAGTACTTTTTTCAGAAATTTTTGACTAAAAAAAAGGTCCCTTTTCCATTTTTTTTGTAATAATTTTTTATTGTTGTATGTTTAGGTAGTACTGCCTTTGTCGTAAACATTATTCCATCAAACCAACTAAAAAAAATGATTTTAAACACTGAAATAGTACTGAACATTATTTCTTCACTACTAACACCTATTTATTTTGTAATGTTTTAAAAAATATTCACTCAAAATTTCAGAATTTTTATTTTCTCAAATCCTATCATTTCCCACATACTTCCTTCAATTTTTTATACCTAATGGTTTTTTAATAATCTGTGTTCTTGTAGCAGATAGTTTTTAAAATACTTAAAAAAATTTTCAAAAAAGTGTAGAGCCTTTTATTTAATCATTCTCTATTCAAGTTCAGGTAGTACTTTTTTCAGAAATTTTTGACTAAAAAAAGGTCCCTTTTCCAATTTTTTTGTAATAATTTTTTATTGTTCTATGTTTAGGTAGTACTGCCTTTGTCGTAAACATTATTCCATCAAACCAACTAAAAAAAAATTATTTTAGGCACTGAAATAGTACTGAACATTATTTCTTCACTACTAACACCTATTTATTTTGTAATGTTTTAAAAAATATGCACTCAAAATTTCAGAATTTTTATTTTCTCACATCCTATCATTTCCCACATACTTCCTTCAATTTTTTTATACCTAATGGTTTTTTAATAATCTGTGTTTTTGTGGCAGATAGCTTTTAAAATTCTTAAAAAAATTTTCAAAAAAAATTTCAAAAAAGTGTAGAGCCTTTTATTTAAGCATTCTCTATTCAAGTTCAGGTAGTACTTTTTTCAGAAATTTTTGACTAAAAAAAGTTCCCTTTTCCAATTTTTTTGTAATAATTTTTTATTGTTCTATGTTTAGGTAGTACCTAAAATGAACAAAGCAATTAAAACACGGACGATTTTGTCAGTAAATATTTCGAAAACTGTTTGAATTACAGAAAAATTAAAAACACCAGCTTGTGGGAAATTTTGTGGGCTTTATTCTTGTCATTTTAGTTGTATCCTAGTTTTGTCTAGATCAGATTTAAGACCACCATAAGTGGCCCAGCCCCACAATTACGAAATAGTTGGAGACACATAATAAAATAGTTAAAATTCTGTCGGTCCGATTCAAAAACTTCGACCAGTTTTAACGATTCGGCTCCCGAATTACCCAGAAACCATCTTCGGAGATAAGGCTTTTTCCCCCGTTACCGAATTTATTACACACAGTTAAATTAACTGCCTTACCGCGAATTAATTAATGTCTACATGTAATTAACGAATTAAATGTGTGACGACTGTAAATATTTGACTTTATTGCGTCTCTAACGATTCTTATTGATATGTTTTATGGCTCTTAATTCGACGTAAATTGGACGAGCGGATGACCGGCTTCCAGTGGTCAAGGCAGCAATTTTCAGAGAGTTTTTAGGAAATCTCTTCGGCTCCTGTGGGCATCGGTTCGGTGAAAATGGTTCGACACGAGACAAATAGCTCGAGGTGCAGGAAAAAATGTGGTACAGTTGAAACAACAAATTAAATGTTTAAAATCTTCGTCTCGGTTTTAATCACTTAGGCCCCGGTGGTGGCCGATTGAAATATTAAACTATCCCTTTTTCGGCTCATTGTCACTCCATTTTAATAATTTGTACACACTGGCCGCCAGAGACTGCTCTAAACGCTCGAGAAAGTCGCATCAGTCGCAGAGTTTGTGTGTTTAAAACCTGATCAAATATTCATCCGACCCTTTTTAACTCCAATTAAGTCGGTAGACGGTATTGGTGATTTAGCTCTATCTATTATAAATGCTGGTAAGAGTCATCCAGGGTACGTTACTATTCTCGAAAACTACAATTAACTTAATTGATACTTGGACGGCTAAAAGCCAGCCCCATTGGCTATTCCAATAAAACGACGTCCATATTTGAGAGACGAATTATAACCGACGCATCTATTATTCAAAATCGAATGCATTTTGTAAGAAACGCTTTAGAGGCTTTGCGGCCTCAATAATTCAATCAGAAATGCCACCGAGGCAATTTGGTTTAATTGTGGCCTCGCCAACTAGATACGTATTTTTTCCACATATTAGACATAAAAATAAAAAACATTTCTTGTGGCATTGACATCCACATTCATAAAAAATAATGATCAATGCAATTTATTTTGCAAATACAATGTGTTCAAAAATGATTGTTCATCAAGTCAACTGTGTTCGTACAAATGATTATTGTAGTTTCTAAGTACAGTCATCTTTGTCAAGTCTGAATTAGCTTTTTACGGATATTTCGGCAAAGTTGTTTCTAGTGTTTTATATTTCCCTAATTTTTGTTGTGTATTTTTTCGTTTTTAAGTTCGCAGTCTTCTTGCATTATTTTGACAGATCTGTCACTTTGACGGCATTCGCAGGTTAGATTAAGCGGCACATTACATTCAATTTTCATAGGTGACTTGATGGACAGCCTGTTTCAGCCTGTTTGTTGATTTTTTGGTTTAGTTGAATAAAATTGTGCAAATGTTTCCGTAATATTCCTTGCCGAAGGACATGCTAAACACTCAAAAAAACACAAAAAAATTGTAGTTTTTAACTTAATTTTGTGATTTTACGTATTTTTAGCGACATCTCTAAATTTAAAATTTTAAATCAAAAACAGAACATAATGTTCGATCAAAAACGAGCTAAATTGAGAGAGATACAGGTATGAATTTCCAATTATTTTGTATTTTTTTTCGTATTTTGACAAGTTTTTTTAATAAAATAAATCAGTCTTTACTGATCTATGTCAATCTAATTTACTGATTTTTTATCCAATTTTAGATTTACAATTGAAAAAAAAGTGTTTATACTTCAATAAGGCTCTAGTATAACTGGATGACTTTTCGGTCTGTTTTTAACAAAATTTTACGAAAAACGTGCTCAAAAAAAGCAAAAACGTAAATATTTTGGATTCAAATTGGTGATTTTTCGGTGTCTTCTGGCTATATCTTGAAAAAAAAAAACACAAAAACATTGTAGTTTTCACCTTAATTTTGTGATTTTACGTATTTTTAGCGAGATCTCTAAATTTAAAATTTTGAATCAAAAACAGAACATAATGTTCGATCAAAAACGAGCTAAATTGAGAGAGATGCAGGCATAAATTTCCATTTATTTTGTATTTTTTTCGTATTTTGACAAGTTTTTTTAATAAAATAAATCAGTCTTTACTGATCTATTTCAATCTAATTTGCTGATTTTTCATCCAATTTTTTTAAAATTAAAAAAAAAAGTGTTTATACCTCAACAAAGCAGACCCCTGATCTATTTTTAACAAAATTTTACGAAAAACGTGCTCAAAAAAAAGCAAAAACGTAAATATTTTGGATTAATTGGTGATTTTTCGGTGTCTTCTGGCTAAATCTTGAAAAATTTTTGACTTGTAAAGTGCTTAAATGCACAAGACAGGCAGAAATAATAATTCATTTAACCAGAAGTTTTTGTTTTTTTCTGGTTGAAAAGTGGTTGGAAAAAATAATTTTCACTTTTAACAAGGTTTACAGGTTTGAAAACGCAGAATTTGAAAATGTTCGTTTCTATAATAAAATTTTAAGAAATAATTTTTTTGACTGTAAACCACCGTATCAAAAAATTTGACAAAAAAATATTTTTCACTTTGTTTCTCACAAAAAAACTAAGAATGTAACTTCAATCGCGTGCTTATTTGCTTGTAAATTTTAAAAATAGAAGGTTTTTCGACCAAATTTTATGGTTTTTCGGCTTATTTTTTAGAAATTTCGCCCAAAAATCGAATAAACTAGTCAAATAAAGCTTTTTTGGCATGATAACTTTAAAATAAATCGCGCGAAATAAGCCAAAATGACATTAACTTAGATCAAAGGTGATTTTTCAGCCAATGCTAGCGAAATTACCTAATGAAAAAGTTTGTTTTTGACCTTTTCAATATCTGCCACATTCTCATGACACTCACTTTTGACTTAATTTTGTTATAATTTTTGAAATAAAGTTTTATCGCAGATTGTATTTGATCTGAGCATAGAATAATTCGCTCAATACGGTACTGCCTGCTAGAAATTGTTTTCAGGTAGTACGATCCTGTTTATTGATCGTTTTGTGCTCTTTGTTTCGAATAAGACAAAGAGTTGGAATTAAGCTTTCGACCCTCGCGAGCAAAAAACCATCTCAATCGTCAATCTCTCGGTAATGGTAGGTTTGATTGTTCTCAACCCATACCCATAATGGTTTACGTGATCGTTTACCTCTCCAACTCAAGGCCGAATCGATGAATTTCATATTAATCCCCTTTGAAAATGGTCGATTCTCTCAAATGACATAAAGGCCGACTTGTGGTTAAAGCATCGATCGTTGCAGCAAAAAGCCGTAAAATAACAGGTCCAAAATGGACAGTTTGTCCAATTACGAAATAATGATAATTAAAAAAGAGCATAAGTGACCCAGTTACGTGTAATGATGACCGTTGAAAAATTGTTATAATTATTGCGGGAAAAATTGCGCCGCTGGGGCGCACACACACAAGCTGTGTTATTTCGGACGGACAATTAGTGTAATGATGTTTCAATTTCTGGGTTAATAATTGATTGGCCAAATGTCGGATTCAATTAGCCCGAAACA
This sequence comes from Tribolium castaneum, assembly GCF_031307605.1. Classification (NCBI taxonomy): domain Eukaryota; kingdom Metazoa; phylum Arthropoda; class Insecta; order Coleoptera; family Tenebrionidae; genus Tribolium; species Tribolium castaneum. Next base: position 24,526,092 of record NC_087395.1, on the reverse strand, counting down.
TCTTTATTTCAGTTTGCGCAACAAATTGCAATTACGTCAAAAATCGACCGTTTAGACGCAGCCGATCGTGGCGTTTTGTAAATAACAAGGCTCGCCCTAAATACGGCCGAATAAACGTTTCTAATGACATTTTAAAAGTGTGATGGAGACGAGGTTTTTGCCGCTGCACTTGTTATTAGGGCTTGATTACAGTACGAATGCATCTAAATGATATAATGGCCGATTATATAGCGGTACGAGTCGAACTTGAGGACTTTTTGTGCTCATCCCAACGACATTTAGCCTTTCTAAACGAGACTGCTTTTTCTCGGAATCAGATGGCGAACTGCAAATTACGATTTAATTCCGGACGGGAAAAACTTTTTCACCGTGATGATAAAATGAGATTTTGTTGCTCTTAAATCAAGCGCTTCCTTCTAACTGTAAAAATTGAGGCGAGTCGTTAAATTAGCCGTTAGCTGGATTTTATGATTTGGCGTTTTTATTGCATGTATTAATTATGTATCACAATATTGTCATTACTACTGTGCGAATAATTGGCCGCAATTATTTGCAGCAGATACCATCTGCAGAGGCGCTATTATTACGTTTAATTTGGTTTTATTACTCCATTTTTCTACACGACACGACATGCTCGAGACGCTCGAAAGGGGACAGTTTTTCATCAAAAATTTCAGTAAAATCGAACTGTAAATACCCACAAAAAATTTGTTTGAAAATAAGGTCACTTAACCCCATTTCAGAATGCTGTACAAATCCAAAGCGCTAGAAAACATTTATTGTTATTTTTGCTTTTTTTTGGAGCTTAACGTTAAAATGGAACCGAAAAAGTTAACTAACCCAACCCGAAAATTTCAATATTTTTTCCGTTTATTTTCAAAATATTATTTTCAAAAAAGACACTTGATTTGCCTTTTTTAAGTCACCGTATCTTAATTTTTAAAATGCAAATATTTTGTCAAAACTCATTTAAACGGGGTCAAAGGATAAGGTAAGTTCATTTTTATTAGATGTTTATTAGAGACAATATTTTTTCCAAAATTTTAATAAACCAGGCTGAAAAATCCATAAACTGGACCAAAAATAATATTTTCGTGTTCTATTGGCACATTTTTTTATTTAAAAATACAAGTTACTAGCAAAATTTATCAAAACTTACCTAAAAAATTAGCGAATTGGGTCGAAAATAATGGTACTTTTGACTGTTTTAAGCACTTAAACATCACGACGAAACTTACTTTTTAAAAAATTGTATGGAAATCGAACAAGAAATCAGTAATAAATTATCATAGTCTAATTGAAAAGTAGCCGAAATGTTCAAAAATAATAAGTACCTAGGTAGGTACTCTTGCTTTATGGAACGCTTAGCACATATTTCGTTAAAATGGCACGAAAACTAAACTAAATAAATAATTTCAATTTTCTTTCTTATTTTAGGCGTACCTACTTGTAAGATTTTAATATCTTTTAATTCAATTTTAGTAACTGACAAAAAATCGAAAAATTGGTTTAAAACTGAGGAATGTTAACATTTTTAACGCGTTAAGGTTCATTATTACTATGAAAATATACAAACTGTGCTAAATTTAGATCAACAAGACTGAAAAATTGATAAAATTTTACAAATGCTTGGGTTCTATTTGCATGCCTTTTATGTAAAAACGCAATTAATTAGCAAAATTTAGTCAAAATTTCTCAAAAAATCGGCAAATTGAGTAAAAAATCATGTTATTTTTGCTTTTTTCGTGCACTTGAACACGTTTCTTTGCCAAATACTGTTTCAACGAAATTTTGAAGAAGCACAATAATACTCGAAAATCATGAAAATGATTAATTATTTTGCAAAGTTCTTATAAAAATAAACACAAAAATTGTAGAATGAGTCAAAAATCTTGTAAGTTTTCCTTTTACCACTCGCCTAAACATAACTTTTTATGAATAAATTTTCTTAAAACGGAGCAAGAAATCACTAAATTAAGTATAAAATTACATTATTTTTCTTTTTTTATTTTAATTAAAAAAATATTGATAAATAATGATTTATTAAAGTGGAAGAAAAAATTAATAACTAAAAAACAGAAACACATAGAAACATTATTTTGCCTTTTTGGGTGTTTTAGCCCATCTTTAGTCATATACAAAGTTAAGTCAAGAACTGACTATAATTTGTTTAAGAATAAAGCAAGTATTTTTCGAGCGTTCGATATAAGTATACTATTTTAAAAATATATAAAAACTTAAATTTGCATCAACTTTGGGTTATTACGTACTAATTTTATTATAACACGTTCCGTTTTTGAGACAAAAGCGAAAAGCCGCAGAAGGGCACAGAAGCAAAAAATTTGAAATTTTCGTTACTTAAATCGGCTCTCAAAATCGTTTTAATTATTTTCCAAGCCGGCTGTATCAATCATTGATCCGGTAAAGCCCCGGAAATTGACATGGAAATAAAAATGTCAATTTATTTCATGACGGGTGAACAAAACTCGCTATTAAAAAAATCGCTGTGGATTGTGGCCCTTAAGCCCTCTTAAATAGAGTCGCAGCCTCCTGGGAGTGCTTCGCTCTCTCACCCCGAAATATAACAAGTTCATTTCACCATTTGTATAAAACGCGGCTCGATCAATTATTAAGTGGCGTCTCGACGTCGCGTCAATAGGGCCAGTTTGTAAATTGAAGGAATAGAAAATCTGGCTGGGATAAAAGTTTCAGGGCGGGCCCCTTGTGGCCGGTACTAAACTTTGATATTGTTTTATTTGCTGCCCTCTCGCGGGTCAAGCGCTAACTAAATTAGTTCCCCGGTCCGATTTGTATTCCGGTATTGCCTCTGTTTTGTTATTGCTCCGGGAATTGCTAGTTTTCAGTAAGGAATGAGCCGGCGGACACACTTTTCCCGGAATTGCTTTCAGGGGATGAAGTGGCGCTTAATTGCGACGGATTCAATCATTTTTAAGAAATTAACTTTGCTGAAAACTTTATGCGCTACTGCAATCAAATATTTTCAAGTATTGATCGGGTAATTGCAAGGTTCCATATTGCATACGACAATTTAATTATTGCTTCAGTTTATTACTTCACTAAATTATTTACAAGGGTTGAGTGAATGGCTTGGTTATGATTTGAAAAGATCGTTTCGATGTCAACGATTTCGACGACAAACCCTTGTCAGAAATCACGTCACTAAAAATATTTTTTATTTCAGGAAAAATTAATGAAAGGTTTACTTCTCAGCATTAACTCATCGGAAAATTATTCGAAGTTTTCGCTTACAATTTGAAAAAAGACTAACGTAAAAGATTAAAAACCGTTAACTATATCGTTGAATCAACGTTAAAATGTCCGCGAAAATAACGTTATTTGTGACACAAAACAAAATTAAACTACAAACACAGTAAAACCATTTCGAATTAATGAAGAAAATTGAAGACTAATTACATTTTTCAATGCTATTTTAGCTTATTTTATTAAAAACGTGTTAAAACTCAAAAATTAAGAAAAAATAATTTTTTGATCCAATTGGGTAATTTTTCAGCTCGGTTTTTTTTAAGTAAGAAAGTCAAAAACGTGTCTGAAAGCATAAAAAAGTAGAAACAACTTTCACGACCGAATTTTGTCAATTTTTAGCTTCACCAAGTTTCGTTCAAAACATACAAACTAACAGTTTCTTTGTTTGTGATTTTGGAACGTGTTTTAAAAAATCTTACAAAATAAGTGAGTTTCAGGTTAAAAAACGAACTAAACTGATTGAAATAAGATAAAATTAATATCAATTACAATCAAAATTTCAGCCAGTTTTTTTGAAAAAAATTATTTTGCGGTCAATATATTTATTCCTTGGCTTGGTTGAATATGAAATTTTGCGAATATTTTCCACTTTTGATCGAAAAACGCAAAAATTAAGTAATTTTTTTATTTAATTTGGAATTTTTTCGGTGTGTTTAAACGACATCTCCTAACTTGAGGTACGTAGGTGCACGAAGAAATTCTTTGTGCCACTATAGTTTTTCAGATATAGTTAAAAATACTTTTAGCAGACTCACCCTGTATTTTGGCAAATTTTCTACAGAAAAAGTGAGTATTTGTTATGAAATGATTTGGCTCGAGTTTTGCAAATTTTATTTGGGATCGATCCCCGTATCTTTGGTGCGAGTGAATAATAGATGTGGTTCGCTTAGTGCACTTTTTGAGATTTAATTTTAACGGCGTTGGACGTTAATTGGTAGCATTTCCCTTGACAAGCCTTTTCCCTGCCTCACTTTCCCCTTTCTTTCCCATTTTAATCAGTTTGTCTGCAATGAAAGGCCCGAAGAGGCCGTAAACCCCGTAAAAATAATCGCTTAATGAATCACTTTTAAAGCGTAATTTTATAATAGCTAGTGATTTGTCGTTATCGACCGAAATGATCGTCTGCATTATTTTTATGTCTCGGTGAATTCCCGATGCAGCCGTCGCTCTGTCATTGGTAATTTGTTGTTGCGATATCGTAAACCGGGATCCAAGAAGCAAGAGTTATGTGGAGGAGGAGGAGGAGGGGGAGGAGGAGATGGAGTCAATCCCGTGGAGTAATAAAAAGGAGGCAGATCGGGCCTCTCGAACAATTCAGTGCCACTCAAAGATTTATAAAAACCCTTAAACATAACAATAGCGCGGCAGTTGGCATCGCATAAAACAAAAGCTAACCGCTATTTCTTACACTCCAATTTGCCGTGCTGCTCATTTGTTTCCGCGCGCGCCATCTTTGAAAAATTGATGTGACGTCGACAAAGACGAAAGACCGGCAATCAGATCGCGAAGGCGATAAGGGAGAAATGGGAGAGGAAGAGAGATGGATGGTTCGGGACCTGGGTGAGCTATGGCATGCCGACCAACCGCATGTGAGAGACGGTAAGAGGATAAAACAACGAGAAACGACTGCAACAATACGACGAGAGAATACTAAATCCGGAGACGGGATGCGACGCCGGACGCGCCGCGACGCTCGCTCACGACCTCATCTACACCATAAATACGCAAATTATACCTACCGACCTACAGGTTTTAGCTCTAAGCAATTTTTCTGTGGCAATTATACAGGATCATTCCAAAAATGTGGATCAGAGAAGGCTCTGGGACTTATTTACAAAATATCAAATCTTTGTCATTTCATGTTAATTTAATAACTTCCAGACTTGAGATTTTGACTTTCAAATTTTGAATAATTTTGACTCGACAATGTGGATAGAGAATAATCAGATTAAAATGATTCCTTTTTAATTAAATTCTACTTAACTGCTTAAAATATGTGAATTTAAAAATTTGTTAATTTTACACAAATTGGTTTTACGAACACAGCAGCGAATTATGTACATACCTACCTATAGTAAGTACTTCTAAAATAGTTCTGAAATTGTAGGAGCATTTCAATAAAGAGATCTAATTTGTAATTTATATTTTTTTCTCCCACATTCCTTTCCCTAAGAACAGATAAAATAAAAAATAAAACTCCTAAAATCCTACTGTCTGTACAGTCACGTTCAAAATAATGACACCCCTAAAACAGCTTTTCTATGTGATATAGTTAATGTGTACGTTTAAGTAGTTTGTAAACTAACTGGAGATTGTGCAAACTAGCAGAACGGTTTTGATTTTAGTCGGACTTTTGCTTCCAGCCTGTTTAGTAGGGGGGTCATTATTTTTGATCGTGACGGTACCTATTGTCGCCAAAAAGTATCTACTTAAACTTTTTTTTGTTTCATAAAGTGCGGTCTCTCAACTCTGATTGTTTAGATTTAGATTTTTTTGCTTTTTACTACATGTTGAATACTTTTTTTTTACCCCCAAATTTAAAATTTTGTTCCAGAAACAAAACTTTAACTCTTAAAATAAGTATAGATTTATGATTTTTTGAACTTTCCTTCACTCAAATCGCATTGTTTTGAATGTTAATCCGTTCTACTTAACTTCCAGAATTGATGTTTATACAGAAACGAAATTTTATGTTACGTTTTCTACAAAAAACATCTTTTTTCAAAATTAATCTCTTATAGTTAACTTTCAAATCAGAAATTTTATTTCAAAAATAAAACGTTAACTTAGAAATCTAATTTTTTTTTTTTTTTTTCATAATTAATTTTTAATAATTTTTCCTTTCATTACCAAAATTTTTGATTTTTTTATTTTTGTAATAAGTTTTTCACAAAAACCATCTTTCTCTTCTACTTAGTTAACTTTCAAACTCGATATTTTGTTTCAAAAACAAAGTACCCACTAGGTAACTTTCAAATTTAGATTTGCTGGTTTTTTAATCTAATAACCAAGTTTAAAATCTTATTTCAGCAACGAAATTTTCGTTTTCAAATTTAGACTTTTTTGATTTCATAATACCGAAATTTTAATTTTCAAAAAGTACCTATACATTTTTTGTTTTTTTTTTTAACAACTTTCTTATTAAAACCATCTTTATTTATGTATTCTGTTACTTTCAAACTTGAAATTTTGTTCCAAAAAAATTTTTTTTATTTTTCAATAAAGTTTTTTGAATGTTAATTTCTCCCACTTTTCTGCTAGACCATTCTGTTTTAGAGGCAAAATTTTGTTTTTATTTTAAGTTATTTTTTATAAATTACTTATAAAAACCAGTCTTAAGGTATTTCATGGATGACCTCTTCTATACTTTACTTTCAGCCTAGAGATTTTGATTCAAAAACGAAATGTTTCTTTCAAATTTTTAGACCTTCTTGAAAACCAAAAGTTTATTTTTTAATATTTTAGAGATAAGCAGAATTTGTAACTTTCAGACTTGATAATCAAGATGTTGATTTTCAAATTTTTTTCGAAAAAAAAAAGTAGTGTTAAGTGGAATATTTTGATTTTTTTTTTAGACGACAATTTCAGAAAAGTACTTATTTCTATTAAAATTTAGGCTGTATTCAAAAATTTGTCGTGTTTACGTGCACTGGAGCGTGGACCCTCCCACCCCCACCTCCAATCACGTCAGAAACAAATGCATGTCGCAGTCCCGAGAAATCGTCGTCCCAAAGGCATCCATCAGACGGCCACCTCGGAGCCAATTTCCGTCGAAAAACAAGGCCCATTAAAATGATCCATTGAATAATTCACTCGCGACCAACATAAAGAAAATTACATCCCAAAAGAAGCAAATTCATTTATTAAACAGTAGACCGAAGCATAACCAATTCCGAGAAAAATCAAAATGGCCCCGACCAAAAAAACTCAACGACAATTAATTCTTGAAACAAAACGGTCGTGGTGCCCACGAGTTGTCCGTTGCGTTTCCTCCTCATCTACATACTCTTGTATCGATTCGAGTGTGTTTTCAGCTCCGTTCCGGTGTATTTTTCCAGATTTATTGCCAGTTTGGCAAAGACACTAATCCGGTTTTCCGGTGAATTAATACGAAAATTCAATTAGGGAAGTACGCACCGGCAACATTGTCTGAACGAACAAACCAAACCGCTTACTTGATCCACAAAAAAATTAACAGAAAGATATTCAATTTAGCCGGAATCAGTTTAATCCAATGGGGAATGGAGTGGGTGGGGCAACCGAACGCAATCTGGCCAATGATTGAGCTCGAGTTAACTACGTTGGCGATACCATGGCAACCACTTAGTTGGTGGCTAGTGTTCTCCTGACATTCGTTAAAGTTGGCTGTTTTCCGGTCAGCTCTCGCTTGTTTCACGTGCCGTCGAATCCGGGCAGTGACGATGCGCAAACCAGTGCTCAATTAATTAATTAATCGCAATCCAATCTAATTAAAAATGTCGGACCACGAACTAACCGAAGACGACCACGAGATCAACGTCCTCGACACCGACAGCCGGCTGTCGCACAGTGACAGTGAGGCCCGGAGCTCCCGGAGCCGCTGCTCGACCCCGGAAAACTCCGGTTCGCATCACAATTCCACTACGGTCCTGCCTTTCTCGATTTCGAACCTTTTGGGCAAAAACTTCGAGCAGAAGTCAGAGCCGGACCAGCTCTATCCCAGCCCGGGGCTCTTCCCGCAGAGGGGCCTCGGGGGCCTCATGCCGTCGGGCTTTTACGGACAAGGTGTGTTGCGAGTGCCCGCGCACCGGCCCCTGGGGCCCGGCAGCCCCGCCGGCGGCGTCTTCAGCCCCTGGACGCTGGGCCTGGACCCGGTCCTGCAGCGCTCGGCGGCGGCGGCCGCCTTCGCCACGCAAGTCGTCAAGGATAGGCTGGCAGGTTAGTGCGAAAAATTCGGACGCCAGAGGGCGGCGTGATTGCACACCGTGGTAACTAGATGTTGACACGCGAAGTGTTCTGGGAAGGATGATGATGGGGATTAGTGAGCCGACGCATAACTAGAGCACAGATGATTGCTGGCTATTTTCTAATGGTTCTAAGCGACGAATTACGACATAATTAACGTGCTAGAGAAGTACAAAAAGAACTCGAGCGACGGGATTATCTATTGTATTCTCCTACACTCTAATTAATAATGCAGTGACAAATATTTCGATGATTAATGGTTCTATTGTTATGAGCCTCAAAATTACAAAAATTGGTAAACAGAAAAAGAGACTATAATGATATGGTGGGGAAATAAAGGTCAAACAACAATTTATTTCACACAAAAACATATAATATGTCACAAAAGCAACAAAAACAACAACAAAATTATTTTCGAGTTTTGCAATTTTTCACCGAATTTTTTTAGCTGAAACACCCTGTACCTAATTATCTGCACCTCTTAAAAACAATAATAATAAAAATTTATTGTCCAAAAAGAGTTACAAAAAAAACATGAGGGTAATAAAATTAAAAATAAATAACAACAATGTCTAAATTTGTTAAAACTAAGTATGTCATTTAGATATATTTATTTGTTTTCATGTTTTTTTATTTAAAGTTTTGTATTCATTTATCTATAAATCCGGGGTCAGTCTGTATGGATTATTCAGATCAATGAAGATTATTTATGTCTTTAATTAATTATACAGAAAGTTACTGTCATACTACCTACTTGTAAGAAAACAAATAGTTTTTTTTCTTTTATTGAAAAACCCATTTTCCATCCTCGTCCTCTGTAATGTGGATACCCACCAAAGTATGATGTGATGTGTTACCTACTATGGGTAATATGGTGCGCGGATATTTATCAGGGAATAACTCCAAGAATATTAAAGATAACCATATGAACCTTACTATTTTTGGAAAGCTCTCTTGATTATTTTTTTCAAAAAAGATCATTGTTCATCGACTAATAATTTTCTCACAAATTGCTGATTAATAGTAATAATGCTGTAACTAAATATTTCACAATTTAAAAACAGCAAGCTTTAAAATTGGATTTCTAGTTTGAAAATTTGATTAAAAAAAAAGCGGTAACAACCAAAAAATTAAAAAACCCTGTGAGCAGTTACAGTTACTTACTAATTTGAAGAACATTAAACAACTAAACTATAGACTTTTTTCTCCAAATTATTACTTTTTAGTGACGATATTTTTGAGTTATGCACATGCTTATTTCTTTACTTATTTATTTTATTATAAATTTTTTGAGAGTAAATTGGCATTTTTGACGAGTTTTACACTATATTCTTCTTTTCATACTGAAAAATTTTTAATTGAAAAAATGGTCAAGTCAGGTCAGGTAAAAAAAACGTAGAAACAGAAATTACTAGAATTGGACCAAATGACTTTTTTAATATTCCTAATTTTTAGTTGTTCTATATACTCAAAAAAGTGCAAAAATAATAAATTTGTCTTGTGTTTGAAAGATATGTTTTATTTTTATTTTAGATTTCTAAGTAATTTGTCAAATTAACACATATCAAAAATTACCATTAGACTTATCAGAACCTAGGCTAACAATTAGTCTTGTATAAGCTACATTTTTTAGAAAATTTCGAAAAATATTTCGTATGTTTTAAAAATATCTATTTGTCTATTTTTTTTCAGTTAAAAAAATTCAAAAACGACCGAATATCATTGCCGTCGAGGACTTTTTTTGAATTTTGAAAATTTTGAATTTCTACATTTGTTCAAAGACAAACAAAACTCAAAAGTTGATTAAAATACGACCTAAATCGTACGAACCTGTTCGTTTTTTTTCCCAGTTTCCTGAATTTGATTCTTACTTGATTGTTTACGCATTTTACGCATTTTACGAGAGCCTACCACTGTTATTGAATTTATTAGAATGAAAATTGGCATTTTTGCGAGTTTAATACTATATTTTTTCTAATCATACTAAAAAATTTTTAATTGAGACAGCTGGTCAGGTCATATAAAAAAAACGCAAAAACGGAAATCACTAGAATTGGGCCAAATATTCTTAATTTCTGAGTCCTAAAAACTCAAAAAAGTGCAAAAAACAAATGTGCCTTAAGTTTGAAAAAAATAATTTTTTATTTTCGAAGTGGTAACTAAAATTTTTTCGCAATTCGATTTTTCAAGAAACACGTGTTTGCTGTGCTTGACATTTTGAATTTTTCCTCAAGCCAGTAAATAAGCCATAAATGTAAATCGCACTTTCATTTATTAAGACATTGAATAAGCGCGTAACATTTCAATTAGACAAATAAAAATCCCGTACCGAGCAATTTAAAATCTCGTCATTGAGCTTAATTGTGTCTCCATTTGCACTAATGGACCGGCCCCAGTTGTAATCTCGCCTCAGATTGTAATAACCTTTTGCTTTGAATTCGTCCTTAAAATCGTGGATGCGGGCGCGCCGCCGCTATCAATCCCTCCTTATCCGCCTTAATAATTAAACTCAGTCTAATTATGTCCGTTCAGCTCCCACCAAACCAGATTGTAATTTAGCAAATTGTAGTCTCGCGGCGGCGCCGCTTTCACCCTTCCAGCCGAAAGACTAATTCCTCGTTGCATCTTGTGACAGCCGAATAAAAAACCCATTTACCCCACTAAATCAATTTAAAAGCATTGCGTTGTTCGCCGAAAAAATCCACTCCGGGAAAAAACACCATTAAAAGTGCAACGAATCTAATCGCCACCAATTCGACACAATTCCAAATCGCCGGCCGCGGCTCCGCCCCCGCATTTTTAATATTCGACCCGACTTTGCGGCGGCCATCTTGTCCCGAGGGAAAGCTCACTTTAAAAGTTCCCGTTGCGAAAAGCTCCGGCGCGGATTTAGAGTGACTTCATATTATATGTAATATGTATTGATCCGGAGGCCCCCCAAGCCCCGTTTCAGCGCGCGGTTTCCTTTTAACTTCTCCGGTTTAGCGAATTTTAAAATATGATGGAGATGTTTATGGGCGCACTTCGATCGCAACTTATACACGGTGCTTCGAAAACACGGAAGGCGCAGGCCACCGAAGGTCGGCCTGATATTTAATTAATCACATGTTTGGAGATAAAACTTAAATATGGTCAATAAAACCTAATGACAACTCTGTTGAGTTGGACTACAAGTATTACAGTCATTGTTACGGCGATTATTACACCCACGTGGTATTATTTGCGGTTGACGTGAAAGTTGTGTCTTAAATTATGAAATTGTTACAAAAGATTTGGTAAAAGTTGGTGCCACTAAAAATAGAATCGACTTGCAACTATAAAAATAAATAATAAAATGCTTGTGTTTTATTAGCTAGTTTTATCGGCAGTTTTGGTAATTAACCTGGATCAGTAATAAAATTTAAAGTTTTAGGTCTTTATTTCTTCAATTCAATGACACTGCAAATTAGATGATTATTATTTTCTATTTAGTTGTTTTCAAGCGACGGATACTTTCAATCTGTTTTGAAATATTCATTAAATTTGCGATTCTAGAGCATTCAGAGCAATTATTTATATACTTTTGATTTGACCCAGAAAACAAAAGGTCCCTCCATTTGTTCCATTGTTAGCAGGATTATTACATTTTTTAAAGTAAAAATTATAAACCAAAAACAATAGTCATTATAATGACAGTAGCATTTTTTTTGGTCAGTACCTATTCCAGTTTATTATTTCTTTTTTTACTACTAACTAGACATAGCAAATTTGTGAATAATTTTCATATCAAATACCTAAAATAACAAACAATAATTTTACAAATTTCCCAATTCATTACTTTTCCTATTTTTTTTGTTGCTTTGTTGGAACATATTCATTAGCGACTTCGCCGTGATTTTAGTGGTCTTTGATCGCAGTAATCTGGCTGTCTCATGTCAGTGTCGACAGCAGATTGCTAGATTCTGTTGTTATTACAGCGGAGCATTGTATTAATTTTTGAGAAGTGGGAATAAAAGAAAGGAATAAAAGAGCAGGAATTTTACGATCAACAAATTTATGGTTAATCTCGTAGAAGGTTAGTTATGTGGGGTTGCAGTGGTGTAATAAACTGGGGAAGCCTTCGAATGACAAGGATTTTATGTTTTGTGTGAAATAACACGTCAATTTGGCGCGTAATCGTGTCTTCGATCAAACGTTTGTATGTAAACACGGAATGAAATAAACAAGAGAACAAGATAGAAAACGATAGGAAACACGAAAGTCAAAGTAAATAGTTTGAAAGCAGGAATTGTAGTCATAATGAGAGTTTTTGTTTAAGTGGTGGCCATTTTGAAGACGCCATTTCGTTGACTGCATGTTATTATAGTCGTGGTACACGCGATGGGCCACTTATTAATTTACCATTCGAAAAAGTAATCGGCCGAGAGCTCATTTACATCGAATTTAGTCGGCGGTCGTAATATGGGACTATTATATTAACATGATGGCGGAAGTTTCCGTCGACCGGTCGATATTAATAATCCTTTATGGAAATTTAACATGTCATATCGGACTATTGACAATTCTACTTCTGATAGGCCGATATTACATCTAATGTACTGTCATATATCTGTTATTTAATTTATTCATACGTGACATTAACTTGAACGCCGTTTCTATTATATCGATTGTGGGATTCGTTATAGACAGCCACCGGAATTTTTAGCATCCGCATCTCGGCCACCGGATTATTGATGTGAGCGCTTCACGCCCAACAACTACAAATTATGCTGAATTATGGAAAACGGGGCTCTTCTCGGATCCTACTTTGATTGATTAACACAAAAAGAAAGGCGAAAACGAACAAACTGCACAATTAAACACAAAGTCCATAAAAAAAATTAAAACTGAAAATCCAATCTAGTTTTTCCAAAATTGATGACAATCCGCTGAAAATAAATAAATTTTCATGTTATTATCTCCATTGTCTACATGGTTCATTGTGGCCAACGTTTATCAAAACGTTATGTACGGACTTTATAAAAGAGGTGGTTTTGGAATTAGAATTTTCCGCATTTAATTATTTTATTTCCATGAAATTTCTGAAAAGTACCAATTTTTATCTACTCAGGCAACCAGTACAATCAAATTTTTCGGCAAACTTTTAATATCTACTACGACCCTACATTCATTTATAGACAGCCTGTACATTTTGTACAATGTGTTTTTAAATGATTCGCATCTAGTTAACTTTGAAACTGATGTACATGTAATAAAGTTTGTGCCGCTTTGCTCAATTAAATCCTTCGTCAATAAATGTCAAATCTGTCAATTATGAAATTCATTTTTTTTTAATTTCGTTAAAATGCAACTAAATTGTTACACTGTACAAAAAAACACTTATTATCGAAGCTTATTTCCGAATTGGAGACTTAATAAATGAAGAATAAATTAAATGCCTGTCATTAGATCTATAAAGCGGCATTTTCTGATTTTACATGAGAAATTCACAGACGACTAGATGTGAGTGACTCTAACACACATTGTGCAACAAAATGTGCCATGGCATCCAAAACGGAATTTTAATTGAATTAAATATAAACAATCCGTCGATAAGAGTCCGGAAAGATAAATCCCCGGTTTATACTCTAATAAATTCTTTCCGGCAGTTGTAGCAACTTGAACTAACAATAAACAAGATTTATGAAGTTTTGTGTCGGAAAAATGCGTGTTATAGTACGCATAAACCGATTAATTTGTGTAGGATAATTAGCGTCAAACTTCCGGTATTTGAGGCACCTTTGCGCCCAAATATACAGGGTGGCCCAGCTCAACTTCCATCTTCTGTAGCTCAGTCATTAGTAAAGTTGGACTTTTGAGATTTTGTAGACGTTATTTATACTCGGAGAAGTATTTCAGGAAAATATTTTTAATTATACAGAGTGTCACAAAAAAGTATGACTTCAATATAATTTTTTTTTCAAGGCATGCTATTATTTTTTTGTACTTATTAGGATACAATTTTAGCTTTTTACATGTTCCTACAAAATATCAAAACTCCAACTCCAACTGGGCTGGCCACCCTGTATGAGCGAATCGCAAGAAAAAGTGGAAACCGTTCAACAATCCACCCACACAGGAGTGGATTCCCCACTCGACTGCAGTAAAGTTTATCATTTTAAACATCCCCCGCAGGATCGCTCGTTTATTATAAATGAGCCAATTTAAAATTCATCCGCGTTAAAAACTCTCTGATATTAAAAAAGTAGGTGTCAATTTTTCTTACGAGTTTCGCGTCTAATCTTTGTAAAAATGGATTTGCGCCTCAAGTCGGGTAATTAATAAGGCAAGAGGTAACATTGTAGTATCATCGGTGGTCGTCGTGTTTTCTGGTCCCCTCGCAGCTATCAAACCTGAAAGCTTTATGTTGTTTTGCATTAAACAACTGATTATGTTCATCACGTTTTGTTTGGTTTATAGGTGACTTAAGAGAGTCATGATTAATTTTCTCCAGATAGCGATGGGATTTTAATAGCTCTTTTACGGTTAAGTATGTTGTTTTAATACACCATTCTGGCATAAATAAGCTTAATAACTCACTCGATTCGCGAGGATTTTTCGAGTTTTACGCCCATTCCTAGTTTTTCAAGTCGGGAAATCAATCGATTTGGGCTGTAATTAAACTAAGGACGGGCTTTTAACGCGGGAATTCGGACCGCGAAAATGGAGGGCGTTATAATGTGCTGAAACACTTTATGATATCGTCGCAGTAACGAGGTAATAACTTCACGGCAGCACCATCTTCAAGAGCGCCTCTTTGCCGGATGGATCGTAAAATTACGGCGGCATCAGTACCCTCGTTTGGGGCGGCTTTGTGGAAGAGATGACCTGGAGGGTGGAGTGCGGTTGCAGTCATAATTACCGTAATGTAACGTGATTTGTGACCAGAGGAGCGGAAATGCGAAAGGAAACGCAAACAGATCTCTGATATGATGCCGAATTGCATCATCATTTCTCACTAAATAATTTTTAAGAGTTTTCCGGTAATTTTTTTGGAAGTTGGTAATAAAACAAAACAATACAACACATTGTAATAGAGAAGGTCAATTCTAAAACGTTTCATTTCAACACATCGTAATAGTTTTGCCGCTTAGTAATTCATATCTCGAAAACTAAAAGTTCTACTGCATAACGGTTTATTCAAGTGAATTTTATGGCTCATTTTTTATATTATACTCCTTTTTCACAAAATTTAAAATTTTGAATGTACATTTTTTCTGACTTAAATTTTAGGTAAAAGACCTATCCTCAAAAAAATCAAAAATCTTGTTTTTCTTTTAAATTAGTTTAGCAAGATTTTATGGGCTTTCCTATGCTTTTACAACCCTCTAGAGTTGTTAAAAGTCCAAAAAAAGTTCATTTGTTCGATTTTTTGATGTTTGATTTTTTCAATTTTTGTCACGATTTTGGTCAATGTTCGGTACCCGGAACATTTCTCGAGCAATACCTCCGGAACTGTTAGAGATAACCCCACGAAGTGTATTAACGTTGGAAAGTGCTTTGAATTATCTATTTTTTTCAAAAAAGATTAATGTTCTCCGACTAATAGTTTTCGAGCAAATTGCTGATAAATGCAAAAATTGGTAAAATTTTAAAAAATTCATAAGTAAAAAACTATTAGGAATTTGGCAATTTTCTCGATGCCAATCGATTCCCCAGATCATTTTGCATAGGTATGGATCAAAACAGTTCCACTTTTTAGAATAGTTTAGCCGTAAATGAGAAAATAAAAAAAATTAAAAAAAAGTTAACACCCCCCCCTTAAAATCGGTCAATTTTTAAAGTGTCTCAAAATCAAATGAAACCTATTCTATCTTATAGATTTTGATGTGCTCTTTACGATGGAACAAACCGTTTTCTTCTAGCTCTTTTAGTTTGGCCGTAATCGGCGTTTGAAAATTGAAAAATTTTTTGCGAGATATCGCCTTGAGTCCTATGCAATTTTGTAGAGTTTTTTATTCCGGTTATCCTCCATTTTTCCGTTTCTCGATATCTTTAATAGTTTCGCCGTAATTGGCGGTTGAAAATTGAAAAAAAGTGAAAATGGAAACCTTTTTTTGCGTTTTTCTCGGAAACTAAAAGACTTAGAGCAACAAACAGAAAACCATCTAATAGCGCTTAATTTTGTCTCTTTTTTCGACCAAACCCGGAGCCGCTCCAGGCAACGGTTCCGGCTACAGAGACGATCAAAATTTTGCACTAAAAAAATTCATAAAAAAAAACTAAAAGTCGTAGAGCATTGCGGTTTGTTCGATTGAATTTTGCGGTTCATTTTACATATTATATCAATTTTTCACAAGAATTAAAAATCTAAAATTTTTTGTCTAAATTTAGGGTAGCCATTTGTCATAGTGAAAAATTTTATTCATTAAAAAAATTCATAACTCGAAAACTAAAAGTCGTAGAGCAGTGCGGTTTGTTCCGTTGGATTCAGCGGCTAATTTTACATATTATATCAATTTTTCACAAGAATTAAATATTTAAAATTTTTTGCCTAAATTTAGGGTGGCCATTTGTCATAATGAAACATTTTATTCATTAAAAAAATTCATAACTCGAAAACTAAAAGCCGTAGAGCAATGCGGTTTGTTCCAATGAATTCAGCGGCTCATTTTCTGTATTATACCAACTTTTCACGAGATTTAAAATTTTCAATTTTTTTGCTCAAATTTCCTGAGTAAACACTTACTTACCCTCCAAGAGGTGAAAAAAAATTTTTTTTTAAACTAACTCCAGCAAAATTTTATAGACTTCTACATGCCTTAACAACCCACAAAAGTTGTTAAAAGTCCACAAAAAGTCCAAATGTTCGATTTTTTGATGTTTGATTTTTCAATTTTCGTTGCAGTTTTTGTCGGTTTTGGGTACCCGGAACATTTCTCGAGCAATAGCTCCGGAACTATTAGAGATAACCCCATAAAGTGTATTATCATTGGAAAGCTCTTTGAATTATCTATTTTTTTCAAAAAAGATTATTGTTTTCCGACTAATAGTTTTCGAGCAAATTGCTGCTAAATGCAAAAGTTGGTAAAATTTTAAAAAATTCATAACTAAGAAACTATTGGAAATTTGTCAATTTTCTCGATGCCAATCGATTCCCCGGATCATTTTGCATAGAAATGGATCAATACAGTTCCACTTTTTAGAATAGTTTAGCCGTAAATGAGAAAATAAAAAAAATTAAAAAAAGTTAACACCCCCCTCTTAAAATCGGTCAATTTTTAAAGTGTCTCAAAATCAAATAAAACCTATTCTATCTTATAGATTTTGATGTGCTCTTTACGATGGAACAAACCGTTTTCTTCTAGCTCTTTTAGTGTGGCCGTAATCGGCGTTTGAAAATTGAAAAATTTTTTGCGAGATATCGCCTTGAGTCCTATGCCATTTTGTAGAGTTTTTTATTCCGGTTATCCTCCATTTTTCCGTTTCTCGATATCTTTAATAGTTTCGCCGTAATTGGCGATTGAAAATTGAAAAAAAGGGAAAATGGAAACCTTTTTTTGCGTTTTTCTCAGAAACTGTAAGACTTAGAGCAGCAAACAAAAAACCATCTGATAGCGCTTAATTTTATCTATTTTTTCGACCAAACCCGGAGCCGCTCCGAGCAACGGTTCCGGCTACAAAGGCGATCAAAGTTTTGCACTAAAAAAATTCATAAAAAAAAAACTAAAAGTCGTAGAGCATTGCTGTTTGTTCGATTGAACTTTACGGCTCATTTTACATATTATATCAATTTTTCACAAGAATTAAAAATCTAAAATTTTTTGCCTAAATTTAGGGTAGCCATTTGTCATAGTGAAAAATTTTATTCATTAAAAAAATTCATAACTCGAAAACTAAAAGTCGTATAGCAGTGCGGTTTGTTCCGTTGGATTCAGCGGCTCATTTTACATATTATGTCAATTTTTCACAAGAATTAAAAATTTAAAATTTTTTGCCTAAATTTAGGGTAGCCATTTGTCATAATGAAAAATTTTATTCATTAAAAAAATTCATAACTCGAAAACTAAAAGCCGTGGAGCAATGCGGTTTGTTCCATTGAATTCAGCGGCTCATTCTCTGTATTATACCAACTTTTCACGAGATTTAAAATTTTCAATTTTTTTGCTCAATTTCCTGAGTAAACACCCACAAAGAGGTGAAAAAAAATTTTTTTTTAAACTAACTCCAGCAAATTTTTATAGACTTCTACATGCCTTAACAACCCACAAAAGTTGTTAAAAGTCCACAAAAAGTCCAATTTTCGTGGCAGTTTTTGTCGGTTTTGGGTACCCAGAACATTTCTCGAGCAATAGCTCCGGAACTATTAGAGATAACCCCATAAAGTGTATTATCGTTGGAAAGCTCTTTAGATTATCTATCTTTTTCAAAAAAGACCTTTGTTCTCCGACTAATAGTTTTCGAGCAAATTGCTGCTAAATTCAAAAATTAGTAAAATTTTAAAAAATTCATAACTAAAAAACTATTAGGAATTTAGCAATTTTCTCGATGCCAATCGATTCCCCGGATCATTTTGCATAGGTACAGATTAAAACATTTCCACTGTTTCAAATAGTTTAGTCGTAATTGAAAAAATAAAAAAAAATAATTTGCTAAACCTTCATAAAAATGAAAAATGAATGAAAAACTCCCGAGTTGTTAAAAATCCAAAAAATGTCCATTCGATTTTTCTTTCTTTACGTTATTTTTACGTTAGTGTGCTTACTTGAAGATACGAAATAGTTGATGTTTTTTATACTTGATCCAAGAAAGTTTTTTGCATTTTTCTTTGTCTCTAGAATCATCAGCAGCACTTAAAAGCACTTCGTTAGGTATCCACACTGCAAAGTCCTTTTTCACTTAGATACTACAAATCCTGCACAAGAGAAGGAAAAGTGGATTTTGTGCAGATAGATTTCCTAATAAACGTCTGATTTACCCGCCATCCAATTTAGAAGCTTATTAGAATGAAATCAAATCAAGAACTTGAAACTTGAAAAAGCAAAGGTTAATTCCTCGAGACCTCGCTACGTAATAATTCTAAACTCGAAATCAGTTTCTCGTTACATTCAGCTCGGCGCAGCTAATAAACTGACATTTTGTTGAAATGTCGTTACCTCATCAGCGTAATTCCTTGTAATTGACTCGCGCGCCACTTACCTCTAATTAAAGATGAATAGAGCTATTAGAAACTGAATAATGTAAAACGTAATTACTTGAGTACATATTTTACATCAGTGTTAATCGTCGCAGCGATAAATATTAGTCGAAGCGTTCGATCCTGTAATTACAATAAATTACAGTTAATTATTAGTTGAAATGTCATGTAAAACGTTAATATATTAATACGATCGTGTGACAGCAGGCCAGCCCCATTAAAATTCAATACTAATCGAATTTAACATTTAATTCAACACGGCATGCGAACGCACAACACTCGCATTAAAAATAACAGCGGTGTACAACACAAAATCGCAAACGTCCAAATCCAACGTCACGGAATTATGACGCTTAATTAAAGCAGTAATGCTTTCGTCGATTCGGAACATGTCGGAAGCATTGTTGGCCGTTGTTCTATTACTTGTCAGATGCGATCTGAATGGAGGGAACGATAAAAAATCCTATTACGTGAACCGTTCCCATTGGCTGATTTCTTAATGATGTTTTTACGTGTGGTTAATACGGCGTGTTTGAAATGCTCATTTTTATTATAAAATTCAAGATGGCGGATAATTACAGTGCGAGCGACGTGCTTCGGAGGTTTTCAAATAAAATTCAATAGCTTTAACTGGTAGTTAAGCCCGTACTCGGTTATCTACGATAATCGCTAATGCGTACCTTTCATCCACAATGTAAAAATCATCCGTTTTTATTTTTCTCGAATTACGGAAATTGCCGCTTACGAGAATTAGATATTTATACATTGGTATAGGAAGAAATGTCTTGCTGGCAGCGGTTATGGTGTAATCGGTTTTCGGGCGACACATTTTGATAAATCGACGCGCTTACATCAAGATAAACGCCAGCGAAATACCCATTTTGCGTTCTTGGAAGCGGTTTTGGCTCCAATGAGATTTTCATTGTCATGTTTGATTAGTTAAGTGAAACAGAAGTAATACAGACTTTGCCTTTGAACGTTTTATCCTTCACAGTCCGCGATCGCGCCTTCGTTTGCCGGTAATGAAGTCGCTTTTAATGTAATTGTCGTTTAATTCCGGAAAATAACAATGCTAAAGGTCGGAATTAATTGCAACAAAATGTTTTTAGCTCTGCGGCTAATTGCCAGTCGATACTTTTGGCGAAAAAAGAACTCATCAAAGGAAGAATTTTTAATACCCAACCAAATAGTCAATAAAAAAACACTTTTCAAAAATTCACAACTAAAAATTTGATAAAAAATTCAAGCTTAGTGTCTTGCCTACCAACTGAAAAATGTCAAAATAAAATCGACTTCTCAGACTTTTTTGGTTTTTATTTTCTTTGACTACTGAAATTAATTTTTGTATTATTATTTTCAAATTAATTACGTTTAAACAGTTATTCTTATTGTGTAAAAAAATTCCTAGCAAACATTTTTTTCATTTTATGTTATACAACATTTTCATTTTTTAATTTTATTGGTTTTTATATTTATCATCAAATAATTTTAATCATAAAAAAAGTAAAAAAATTCTGAAAAAATTCATATGCTTAAAGAAAACAATAAAGAATTCAAAAGCACACGCTGATTTATGTATGGCAATTTGTTTTTGAGATAGGTATATTAAAACTACTTTTAGCAGACTAACCCTGTATAACACCAAACTTATGCAAAAAAAGTACTAGATTTTTTTTAAATATATCAGGATTTAAAATTTAGAAAAAGTATAAGCAAATTTCAAAAGATTGCGTCACTAAATTTGTACCAAAAATTGTTGAATCTTGTTTTTGTTCACAGATCCTTTATTAATATCAAAAAAAGTTTACAAGAGGATTTGTTAAAACACTTTCAAAATCAGTAAAAGAAAAAAAGAGAACAGGGCTTTATTTTATACCTTAATTTTTTTAATGTTTCCTTACTTTTTTAAATTTATTTGTCGGATTGGCATTTATTTTTTCAGTTCTAACTAAAATAGTGATTTTTACGTCAAATATAAATAAAATAAGAGATACATTATCACAAACATTGAGAAACATCCAAATTTAAGCGATTTTATCTTATTTACTATTCAATCTTTTTACTTTTTTCTAGTATGTAATTTATTTTCTTGTATCTATAACACCAAATAATCAAGAAAAGTATTAAAAAAACTATACATTTATTTTTATAATGTTCTGGATGACATTGCAATTTTAAAAAATGATTATAGTTTAATATAACAATAATTTTTCTTAATTTATTTCTAGGATTGGCTTTCATTTTTTTAATTCTTATTATATTATATACCTCAAATATAAATAAAAATAAGAAATACTTTCTCACGAACATTGAGAAACAAATGTAAGTAATTTTTTTCTTATTTCTTTTTTTATTTTTTTTTACTAATTTATTTTCTTCTACCTCTAAAACCAAATATCCAAGATATATCCCAAAAACAACCTAAACCTTTACTTTTATAATATTCTAAATGACATTACAAAATAAATTTCAATTTATCATTTCATTATTTCATGTAGAATAAAATTCTAACAATATGTTATGTTGCAAAATTTTGAAAAATTCTTTCAGTTCAATAAGAAAATTTAATTTTTACACGTTTTTACACAAGATGTTCTACAGTTTTACATAATTTTAACAGTTTATTAACTCGTAAAATAGCGAAAAAAATGGACAAAAATGTACTAAACGACAAAAAAAAAATAGACGATAAAAATGTATATTTAACGGCACAAAGAAAAGCAATACTTATTTCATAAATCAGTGCAAAATCAATAAAATAACATGACATTTAGAAATAATAATAAAAAATAAAAAACAATTAAATGGTAGACAAATATACAAATTGATAGGTGTATAATACCAGCATTACCAATTTATTGTTTTAATATTTTTGGTGTGTTGTCTAAAACTTGTATTGCCGTGTATTGTGTTCTTTCGGTCCGGAATTTTTTAGTACTTTTCCTTTTCTGTTGTCTTGAAATCTTTTATTAGTCGTCATTAGTTTAATTCACTGTTTTATGTGATTCTTTATCATGCAGATAAAAAGATTTATTTCACAAAGAATTACAAAAAACAAAGTATAAATTGGACAACTAGGTATTGTTAAATAAAAACCAGGTATAATTTGAATTTTTGGGATAATTTTTAAAAGCTAAAAATTCCACAAAAAAATTTAATGCTTAATCTGTTGTTGTCAATCTATTCTTTTACGACTTTAATTTTATAAGTAGGTATAAAGGTAGCGTTAAACAGCTATTGAGAAATGTCAAGTATTCCTTAATCCGGCCCTGACCAGAGCAATATTAAAATGAGCCTCCTCGTGCCCTAATTAGAAAATAATTGCGCCCGAAAATGTTATCAAACTCCTTATCAAGGCAACAATCCCCAGCACAATTAGTGTTAGCCCCAAAAAAATTAATGAAATATTTACGAGGTAATAAAAATGAGTGAATATAAATTTCCAGCGACGTTTCCAATGACGAGGCGGATCGGCCACCCTTACCAGAACAGAACGCCCCCGAAGCGAAAGAAGCCCCGCACCTCCTTCACCCGCTTACAAATCGCCGAACTGGAGAAACGTTTCCACAAACAGAAATATTTAGCGTCGGCTGAAAGAGCGGCGCTCGCGAAAACGCTCAAAATGACCGACGCTCAAGTCAAGACGTGGTTCCAGAACCGCAGGACGAAGTGGCGGTGAGTCTTGGAATTTTTTCTCCTAGCCTCGGATTATTTTTATTGCTTCGGTTTATTGTGGTTTTATCGCGAGGTCCCCCGAAATCATTATTTAATATCTTTACAATTCGTTTCCTGTGTCTATCACTGTTATTATGTAATTTTGCGGTTCGCAATCACCGCACGATTCGAAAGAAGTAAATTAAAATAGACGAAATTACAACAAGCGCAAGAAAAAGTCGACAGTTTCGTTGTTGAAACCATCAAAAGACAAGAAAATAAATTATCATGGACGATTAAATTTTATGTCGTGCTTTGTAATCTTTGTGTTATCTTTTGGTGGTCGTAATGCGGAGAAAACCAGTTTGAAAAATCGGTGACATGTTATTTATTACACAAGGTAGTCGGAAAAATCAACAGCTACATTCTGTACTACAAAGCTGGAATCAACAGACAGCGAGCAACTAAACTAAAATTTCATTAAACAAAATTTTTTTTTCTGTCCATCGATTT
Organism: Tribolium castaneum; assembly: GCF_031307605.1. Taxonomy (NCBI): domain Eukaryota; kingdom Metazoa; phylum Arthropoda; class Insecta; order Coleoptera; family Tenebrionidae; genus Tribolium; species Tribolium castaneum. Next base: position 24,502,541 of record NC_087395.1, on the reverse strand, counting down.
TTTAAATCAGCTCATTTCCTGTGCTTCTAGTAGTTTTCGTTCTTTCTTTCTAGTAGGTTGTCAAGTGAATAAAAAGAAAAAAACGATACGAAATCCTGTGTTGGGCTGGACAGCATTTTAGGAATTTTTCGTCACTTTAAGAAAAGATAACCGACTTTGAACAACAAAATCAAAACAAAGGAAACAAACTACAATAAACTATTTATTTTATTTCGTAATTTTCGGCATTAGTTTGATGATACTTTAGAAAATGTTAACAAATTGAGCGTAACAAGCTAAATATTTTCCCAATTATTTTGTAGTTTTCTGTTTCGTATATTTACATAAATTAGGGAAAAACCCTTTTGTTTGCTCCTGCGCCCCGTTTTAACGACGCGGTTTCCAAAGCGATACAGATCGTATTAGTGTAATTGACTGAAGGTTGGTTGTCTGAGACGCCGTCAAGCGCTGGTAAAACACACCCTAATCGAATTTCTCGCCGTCGTTTATTCCATTTGTTTGGCTCTGTTTTACGTTCGCATGCGAGCCACTAATATGGATTTAACTGAACGTAATTCCGCCACCGCACCGCTCCGGCAGGCGACACAAATAGAAGAAGCCGAGAGAATCTAACACATTTCTCGCTTGTTGATTAAAACCGGAGTTATGTCGAGTAGTCCTTTGTAACAAACTGCCTCGACTTTTAATTACCTGTTCTGTAATGGACATACCGTGTTTAACAAGGCCGTGGTGGCGCCGGCGGGGGCTCTGACAGCCGCAGCCCCACAACGCGATTTCAATAGGGGCACTTGTAATCTTTTTAACAATTTTTTCTTTATTCAAATGCGAAAAGCGCGCTTGTGGGCCGACGCCGGGATTGCATTCCCGAGATGCCATCAACCGGACCTGTGGCCACTTTAAAACCGACTTTATCGCTTTCTCGTGTATTTATTGGAGTGGTTTAAAAGCTTCCTTTTCATTGTACTGCTGGAAGACGAGACGTGTAAAAGCGAGGAAATGGGTTGTTGTTGCTTGTCGTTGCGCAACTACTTTTAATGATTTAATTTGGACGAGTAACGGTGACCCAAACGATTGCAATACAGCAAAAACAATTAAAATGTTTTGGAAATTCCCCTTCTCAATCAAAACCAAGAATTTTGTTAGTAAATAGTGTGTGTTCAGAAATTTTCTACAATTTCTTAGAATTGAAATTAATTAATTAATTAAGTAATGTGGTGTTCTGATAAAAATCCGCAAAAAATTACGAACCTCAAAAAAAATTAATTATGTAAAAATTAAGTAGGTATACATAGTATAAGTATATGTAGCAATTTAATAAAAAATGCTGAATTTTGTAAAATTATTAGTTTTTGAGGTAGGTATGTACTGGGTGGACAACCTTATCGAGCACCAAAGAAAATCGCGACTTCTAATGAAATAAAAATCCTGAAATTTTACACACAAGTCTGTACATTGATAAGGACAATTTTCGATTTTTGTTAATTTTTTTTGTTAATAAATAAAGTCGTAGCAGTTTTGTGTGTTTTTGGGCATTAACTGTAATTTTAACTACAAAGTTTGCAGACCAAATAAATCCTTACCTGCTAGCCCATCGAACGCTGGTATCAGAATTATAAATTTTTACTTGGTTGGTGAAATAATCGGTCTTTTTTATTTAGACGCAAACCAGACGCGTGATTTATTAAAAGATGGTACAATTTGCCAACAAAGAGATCAGTTATTTACAGATTTGCAATAAAACTGATGCCTGCATTGAAATATTTCAACGAAATCTTTAACAATCTTACCCCAATTACAGTTCACATTGTCGACGCCACAAGTAGCAACTCATAAATAAAAATAATTTTTAAAGTTAAAATGTAAAAGTGCGTTTAATTCAAAATCTGATTGGTATTTTTTTTCGCTAATTTCGTAAACAATTATCTAAAGTGAATACGCGTGGTTTAGTATAAAATTTAGAATTTGACTTTTTGGTCGAAAATTACTTTTTTTTAATTATTATTTTTATCTGCTAGTAAAAAATTACCAAAAAATTAGGGGAGATACCATTCGAATATTTTTTTATTTAATTAGAAATCGCGATCTTCTTAGGTGCACGATAAGCTTGCCCCACCTGGTATATGTAGCTATTTTACAAAAAATGCAGAATTTGTGAAATTATTATTTTTGAGATAGGTATAGACGAGGTAGGTATGTACAGTCCCGTCAAAAAAATATAATACAGTTAATGTGTACGTTTGACTAGTTTATAAACCAGCTGGATATTGTATAAACTAGCTGAACAGATTGTAAACTAACTTGGTGGTTGAATTTTATGACCTAAAAGATTTAGTCAGACTTTTGTTTGATAGGGATATCATTCTTGTTTATCGTGACTGTACCTACCTATAGATGTTTAAAATAAACCGTAAAAAAGTGATTTACTAATCAGAATAAGCAATTTTTGACCAATTTTTATAAAAGTCAGTTAAAAGTCGATCATAATGAAACAAAATTCTGGAGCTAAACAAATAAAAAGCAATTGTTGCCCTTTTGCATATTCATTAGTTCCTCAAACTATTTAAATTTTTGGGCGCAAATTCGTTGACAGATGCGGCGTGTGTTGATAAACGTTCGGCGTTTTAATTGGCTAGCCCTATCAGCGCGATAAAGCCCATAACTCCAATCCCTCGCATCTGTTTAATTTCCCTCCTCTCTGAGTAGTTAGTCGTAGTCAACTAATTTAGCCAAAAACAAATTAAACAATTCCGAAAATTAGGGAATAATGAACACCAGAACAGCGGCGAACATTATCTAAATAGCGTTAGGTGTTGATACAATGAAGCTTTCATAATTAATTAACACACTAATTAAACTACGCGGGCGCACATCTAATCAGTACCCGGCTTAAGCGCGAGCGGAACACCCCGTCTTTGCCTCATTTTAATTACCTCCCGCCCATTTAATAATTACAACGCCGGCTAGATGTTGGCGTTTCGCGTTCACTGATTGGCTCAGACCGAATCACGGCGTGACGTTTTGGAAAAAATCGCCGATCGGGAAGATGGCGCGTTTGCCGCTCGCTGTAAACGACTAAAAGGCGTTTCGCTAATCGCACCTGACGTTCAATTATTAACAAAGCACTAAAGCCAGCCGCCTGCAGCACGGTTGCGGTCCCGGCTATATTTTAATTATGATTTACATAGTCTACTGCGATACACTGTTTGCCACATATTATAAATTAGCGCAACATTCTGTCAAGTTAAATACATTTAACAATTAATTCCGGTAATTGCGTGTAATTATTCAATAATTGGGAGCGCGGGCGAGGCGAGGACGGGACTAACCGGGGATTAGGGAGGTATTTGTGTACGAGGTGCGAAGGGGGCTTAAGGACGTTTCACGACGATGGTATTTACATTAAGTTCTGGCGCCGGATTGTGCTGGTTTTACATCGAACAGGGGCATTAGGACGGATACCTGAGGGTAAAAGGTTTACGGACGTCAGATGATAACAAAATACAGATAACAAACTCGTAGCAATTAGTCCCACTTTTATTTCGCATTCATTTCTTTTCAACGATTTCAAATTCTAAAAGTACTCCGTAAAAAGTCCGTAAGTTCAGCTATTCTGTAATATTTAGGAAAATTACCACTGATTTTGTATCTCTATTAAAAACAATACATTACATTGCAATACAAAACAATACCTAAAAATTCACGACATTACTTCACATTACTAGAAAATACTTGACAACAGGCAACAATAAGTGATATAACAAGCCACATTAAAACAAATAAAAATTTAAAAGATGAAAATAGCTTGAATAATGTCAGAAATCCAGAAAAAAAAATCAAAACCTCGGAGAATATGATTAAGATGAAGGTTCAAACAATTTGAAAAAGCGTTTACGAAAATTTGACACTTTAAAATTAAAAAAGACAAATTTAATTAAATCAAAGCCAAAATTAAAATAGTAAAATAAGATAGCAAAGAAACAACAGAGTTTGAAAATGAAGATCAATGTGATAGTGAAACCAAAAACTTTTTTGGTTTAAAAGGCACTATGCCAACAACTATTTTTAAAGTAAAAGGTGAAACTTATTGAAACTTTTAAAACCATAAAACCGAAGAATAAAACAATGTGCAACAACATCTGATTAACTTACTTTTTGTTTACACATGACGGACGGGACAAAAAAATCATGTGTGTGAAAATAGCTCTAAAATATTTATTCAGACAGGATTTATTTATTAAATACTGTAAGAATATTAAAATTAGACAGTGGAAATTAGAAATTATTGGTTTTGCTAAACAACGTAAAAAATAAGATCAACGGACAACGGACGGGACACCAAAAGTTATAAAAATAAAAAAGCTCCATTTTCTAAACTCCCAGAAACTAGAAAAATATCCAACAGTTGTCTAATGTCAGTATTTTATGTTATCGCCTATAAGGCACACTGTAATATTCAATGAATTACCACTTTAAAAAATCCTTTTCTCACAAAATAGGTACATTAAATATAAACCGAATCGTGTATTTTTTGAAAAAAACATTTTGAAATTTTGGAAGTCAGATTACATTTTCCCTGCAACGGCTGGCAATGTAAAACAATTTTTGACAGTACTACTAAATAAAATTTTATGTCTTATGTAAAATTGTTCATAGAATTCGAATGTATTAACCGATTTTCTTTAAACCTCCTAGTTTTTGGGTTTTTTTTGTGTTTAAGAAAGCTTAAAATAACGTCGGAAAATAACGACGAAAATTTGAAAAATCGGAGAAAAGATATGAGTTTTGTCATACTCATAAGATAAGGAATTAAAAATTATTCAAGAGTTTTTGGGCGTTTTTTTTGAGTTTTTGAAAATCATCAAAAGCGAGGAATTGAAGATACATATTTTATGCAAAGTTTTCTGCTAGTTTTTGAGTTAAACACCGCCAGAAAGTCGGAAAATCTGAGAAAAGCTTTCGGCGTGAGTGTGTAAGTTGGTGTCCCGCGGGTCGCTGGAAGTGCGCTAAAAAAGCAATCGTCAATTGATTGACATTGTACAACATTAGGTGGGGTCGATTCGGGCCGAGTAGTGCCAATTTGACGCCGTAAAAGCTCGTGTATTATGCAGGAGCCGACAGAGCGATATCTTGAATAATGTAGCCCGACATAGGTCTAGTATTTAGGATGTTAAATATTCACACGTGCAGTCGACACTCCAGCTATCAGCAAAAAGCCAACAATCGTTGAGAGAAACGCGGAAACGGAAATCGTGACGTATGTTAGTCTTAATAGTCGTTTCGCGTTTTACAAATTGACACAAGCGTGATAATAATAAAATGTCGCAGATTTTCTTTGTGCTTTAACTAATGGCCATTTAACTGGAAGTGGTTTTGTCACTAGACGTCTTACTTGACTAACAGAGCACGAACAGCACAATGGACGCACACAACGAAATCACAAATTTTTAATAATACAAGCGATCGCTTTTTGGCCGAATTGTGGAATTATTAAAACGTTTAAAGTCGCGGTTGACAGCACGAGGAAAGACGTCGCAGCGAACGTTCTTTTAAAATCCCTTGTCAACCGGCGAGATATAGAGCTGTCCCGGACTCACTCCGGGAACTTACGATCATCATAACAACTCCTGCATTATTCAAACTAACGCAGCTGAAATATGGACGCCGACAAACATAAATACAATCATGTCCGAGTGAAATGTCTTAAATCAGAAACGAATTTACGATATTTGCCGAGATGGCCACGCGTTAGAATTTTGACAGGAAAGATGAGAAACACCAGCAATTACCAGCGTTTCTCGTGAGAAACAACAATAATTGTTCTCAAAATGAGGAAAGTTGTAGTCGACGTGAAATCACAATTAAAAAGAAATATTTTGTTTTATTTGAAATCATTCCAAATTGCCAAATAATTACCTACCAGTTCCTTAAATAGTTAAAAAAATTAAAATTATCTTTAACGAGAAAAAATTTAATTTGAATTTTTGATAACTTCTAGAGGCCAGTGATTCTAAGTTCTGTAATGTTTAATCTATGGTTAAAGTATTTGCACTTCTTCACGAGATATCCTCAATAGTTTAATATTTTTAACATTTTTGTTTGAGTTTGAAAAAAAATGTTTTTAATTTATGGTTTAATTCTGTGAAAATTTTGTTAAAAATTTTTCACGAAACTTTGAATTAAAAAAAATTGTTAATTTTCAAACCCAAACTGAAAAAGGTTTTTCACTTTTTAAATTTTTGGAACCCTCAGATTAACAGAATAAAAAAAATATTTTCAATGATATAAAAAATATAATTTGAATTTTTGGGATAACCTTTAAGGGCTATAATTCTAAGCTTTCATAAAAAAATCCGGGTCAATTTATTTTTAATGTTTAATCTGTTGTTAAAGTACCATGCGGTTTTTTCAAATTTTGATCTAGTTGTCCATGACAGTTAGGCACTTTAACCCGATGTCCATTACGGAAATACAGAGCGTTTAAAAAGTCTTTAGATCAACTCTTGCTGTGGAATTTAGATTGCCAGATTTATAGTTTTGGCTAAATTCGAAAAATCTTCGTATGAACTCCAATCCCCACTTTAATAATTTATTAAAAAAAACATTGGTTTTAAAAACACTGTAGTGTAACAATGTGACTTCTTTAGGTAGAGTTTGAAAAAAAGCGATTTTTTAAATGTATGGTTTAATACTATAAAAAATTCTTTAACAGTTTTTCATAGAATTACACCCTAAATTAAAAAAATATTTTTTAACTCAAACTGAAAAAGTTTTTTAAAATTTTAGAATCCTCAGGTTAATTAATTAACAAAATAAAAATAATTTTTAAGAACAAAAATACAGTACAATAATATTTTGTATTTTTGGGATATCTAACTTTTAGATACTAATAATTCTAAGTTTTCAGAAAAAAAAAATAAAAATCCGGGTCAATTTACTTTTAATGAATAATCTATGGTTAAAATTTATTATATTTGCATTTCCTCTCTACAGTTTTGGCCAAGTTCGAAAAATCTTCATAATAAGCTCCAAAAAACACTATAATTTAACAGTACAACTTTTCAGTTTGACTTTGAAAAAAAAACCTGACCTGATCTGACCTAATTTTTTTTTTCAATTTTTAAATTTTTGGAGCCTTCAGAAGCGAGTTTTTATAATTCTGTAAAAATTCATTAACAATTTTTCACAAAAAAAACTCCGTTAAAAAAAAGTTATACAAAATGCCTTTTTTCAAACACAACCTGAAAAAGTTTTTCCAATTTTAAAATTTTTGGAACCTTGAGAAGTGCAAAAACATAATTTGACAGTACACACTACATATTTTTAACCTTTACAGTTTTTCAAAATTTGTCCACTTGTACATAAGTTCGAAATTTTCTCAAAAACTATAAATTTTACGAAAAAAACTATATTTTAAATAAAAAATTTAACTAACGGCTTATTACATCAGGTTTTTGATTTTGTAATTTCATTCTTCAATAAAGCTAATCAAAGCAGCCTGGTTTTTGAATTGGCAATGTTGCCAATTTTTTAAATTAATGTTTATCATTTTTTTTATATTCCAGGCGTCAGACGGCAGAAGAGCGTGAAGCAGAACGCCAGGCCGCCAACCGCCTCATGCTCAGCCTGCAAGCGGAGGCCCTGAGCAAAGGCTACATGAGCGAAGGCCCTCCCCCCAGCTCCGGCCCTGGCGACACGGCCCTCAGCGCGCTGCAAAACCTCCAGCCGTGGGCCGGGCCCTACAGCGCCCCCCAGCCGGCCCTGGCCGAATCAATGTGTTAAATAAAAAAAAAACTCGAAAAACTCAAACAAAGTGCAATCGAAACCTTGTGTTATAATATGGACCGTACTCGACTGAACGATGCGCAAGTAGTGTGATCTAAATGTATAAAAACCTAGATTAAAAAATTGTAGATAATGAGTTTTACTGTAAGCACTAGAGTAATTGATGCATTGCGAAATAAACTGTATGACACTGGAAGCGAGTTTTAGTGCACATTAATATTGAGACGTCGCTGAGCCGGGCCTGGACAGGAAATCAAACCGCAAATTGAGCATTAGATTTGACCAGGCGAGACCGACTTGCAGGCCCGGCTTTAAAATTAAATACCTACCCTGTCATTTCGCTCTCAATGACAACTTTTATTATGTCACAAATTATTGTCCTTGGATTGCGTGCGACTTTTCGGACAATCGACGATATCCTGTCTCGAATCGAATTTGTTTTACCAACAGACACCTGTGTGTATTTTACGATTTTAAGATAATTTGGGCAATTTTTTAAATTATACCGCAGAGGGTGGATATAATGACTAAATACCGACCCCGGAGCCGGACCCAAAAAATTTGTTTACACTTCATTTCGCCAATAAAAAACGCACAAGACCATTTGATGACAGTTTTTGTGCGGAAATAAATGAAATCTCGTTCATCTATGAGGTGATGGCGATGTGATTAGCGTGCTTTTTTCGGAAATTACTTTAAAATTACGATTGTTGGTACAGGATGAAGCTGCTTTTTATTAAAAGTATTTTTACAAGATTTGATGGCTTCGCGGAATTGCCACACGGCTTGCTTGTGTGGGAACGGATGACAAATCCTAATCGCTTAATTCGAAATTTTTTAATTGAGTTTTGTAATCGCACGTCAGACTTTCTTCGAACGCCGCTGGCGAAATATTAAATTAAAATTCGTCAAGCCAGTGCTCTTAAAATTATTAGCCAACGGTAATTTAAACATTCTGCAACTACGGACGCCTTAGAAATTGCAATAAATTTAAAATTAATCGAAATGTGTGATTAAAATTAAATTACTAGGTAATTTTATCATGAACTTAACCAAAATTTCAACAAAGCGGTTTAAAAACTAGTGTCACTGTTTATGGTTTTTGAATATTTTGCAAACTGTTTTTGTAAAAAACAATTCGAAGTTTACATTTTCGACAAAATCAAGATTATAAATAAAATATACACATAACACACAAAAAATATAATCAAAAATTGTTTCAGTGGAGATCACCGAAAACCTCCAATTTTTTTACTATTAATTTATATTAATTAATAATAATTAATAATTAATTCAGATTTTTTCTAAAGCAGAGTATGTTTCCCAAAAGTAAATAAAAAAACTAGAATCAAGGTTATAGAATACTTTTCTAAGCTTTATAAAAATTGTAATCAAAGTTTTCAACATAGAAGAAACACGTGATTTGAAATAACCTAACTCTTTTTTCCTGACTTTATGGCAAACATATCTTAAAATTTCCTTAAATAAGTATATCAAGTATATCAAGTATTACCTACAAATTTTCCATTTTTTCCATTTTAACATTTTTACGTCAGTTTAATCAGTTGTTCATCAACTGTATTTCATAATAAGTTGTAAATATAATTTATTTCTGAAATTAACCTGTAACGTTCTAAATAATTTCAATAGAGTGAAACAAAAACTCGTCTAAAAATTAGTAAAAAAATAAACGTTTAATTTTCTGTAAAATATCCCTAGACTGTTATTTATTGAGAAATAAATATTACTTTGTTTCAATAGAGCAGAGCAGAAGCTTGTCTCAAAGTTAGTGATTTTTTTATCGAAATATTTATTTACTTTCCATATTTACTATAAAATTAAAAATTTTCGGAATAGCTTGGAATTATTAAAATTTTGTTTAGAATTTTCGGAATTACTAGAATTGTTTGCAAATTACTATATAATTATTTGTAAATTACTGAAATTTCTCGAGAATTACTAAAATCCTTTCTAAAATCATTTAGATTACTTAGAATAAAAGTTACGTTAATTTTTTTTTGAACTATCGGAAATAATTGGAATTGGAGGAATTATTTCGAAATTATCCTGAACTTATAGTAGGAATTATTAAACTTTCTGAAATATTAGTGATTTTTTTTAATTACGTAGGTACTGGAATTTTCGTAATTTTTTTTGAAAATGTAATTATAATTGTAAGTATACATTTTTTAATTTAACGGCCCCTCAGCAGCGAATATTAAAAACTCAATAAAAATAAAAAATTGGAACTTAATCTATCATAGAAAAATAAATAAGTGTTTTATTTTCAGCTGAAAATAAAAAAACTGTTCGAGTTTTCCCGAGGTCTCGACTGTCTTTTAGAAAATATAAATCTAACAACAAATTCATTAAGACACAACAGAAACTCTTAACTTATGTAATACCAGACATTTTTTTATTTCTAAATGTCTAAATGCCTCACAAATACGTAAAAAGAGAAACCTTACCAACACGAATTTTAAATGTTTGAAAAATATATTTTGAATTATTTCTTATTTATCACCTTTTCAACCAATAATAGATGAGTCAATTACATACAAGGTGACCCATTGAAAACAGTCCACTCCAGTTTTTTATGTTTGGACTCGATTGTCTACAGTTTTTACTATATCCAGAAGGTTCTCAAAGACTAAAAATTTCATAGCCCTTTCAAACATGTATTTAATTAATTAATAAATAAATCGTAATTTTTAAAACATCAAATAAAAAATTTCCACTTATTGTGAAAAGGTTTTAGAACATTTTAAGATGATCATAATTAGCCCCTTTTCCATAAAAAAATAAACTACAGGCTGTCTTTGCGTTTTTGAGTAAAATAAACCCAAACATTAAAAACTCGGGTGGATTGTTTTGAATCGGTCACCCTGTATGATAGATATTAGGTACTTTACGAAGGTAAAGGGTGAACACTTGTGCATATTTTTCCCAAAAAAACTATTACTTTTCCCAAATATCAGAAAAATAAGATTTATTAGAAAGTGATTTGGGCAAGACCGCAACCGCAGTGCGCGATTTGAGGAGATTCCTGTGGTCTTCGGCGGCTAATTAAAGGGGTGCCCATATCTCATGTATAATTTTTGCTTTTTGCTAGTAAACCCAATTATGTGAATTGATTGCCGATAACGCTTCCCCCATCCAACTCAACTCCGATGAGATTTTAATTCGGCAAACAATATGAAGCTCGCAACCGCCCCTCACATATCCATCGCATCGGCGAACAAAGCTTGGAAATATTCAGTTAGCGTTCAGTATATATTTTCCGGTGTAGCAATATTAGATTACATTTTAATCAGCAGCAGTTCGGTCGGTACAGTAGGGGGCCGGGTTACCGGCCATTACTCAAACTTGACGTTAAATGGCTAATCCAATTGTTACCCCAACGATATGTGGTTATCGCCCGATCTGTGTGAAGTGCGCCTGCCGCCCGCCCGCTGTTCCATTTCAAATCATTGCATTTTGATATTTTAATTCGGCCGCTCCCGGACGCCACCCTACATATTTGAAACGGTTATAATTGGCACGCTTGCCTAATGAAATTTTCATCATTCCGGCCCTGTCGCGAACCGTGTTGCTTCAATTGGTAATGGGAGCGAGCATTACGCATTCATTACTATTATTTACCGGGAGAGACACACTGGATTGAGTTGTGCATGTCGAAAATTATGATATGACTTTGGGACGCGGCTGAAGAAAAATTACAGGTGGGACACACCGGAAATGCGTCTAGACGGAATGACGGGGGAAAACGGCACATTCGCAATTTTCTAACGTTCTAACGCACACGGACCGCCCCACGATAATAAAAAAATCAAAATTACACTCGTATTAGCGACCACCCCTTGCGCTTTTATAGCACAACACGAAGCTATTTGAAGAATATACCTTTTCCTGATACCAAGCTTATTCCTTTCAAAATTTATAATCCAGGAATCATTCTACGGTCAGTGAAGGCGTAATTTTACGTAAATTTCGACAAAAAAAAAAATAGCAAAATTGCTTGGTATTCTAAAAACTTCTAGAAGCCCATTTTTCAGATCTTTTGCACCCAAAAAAATTCTAAGAGCATTTTACATTTTTCATCGGTGACTGCATAAGTGTGAAAAAATCGTCGCTTTTACCTTCTTTGTGACTTTCAGCACGTTTTTGACCGAAATTGGACATAATTTCTCCAAAAATCACCAAATTTGTGTATTTTCTGGTCAAAAATAGTGAACGTGTGCAAATTCTACTGGATTCGCGGTGGCCATGATTTTTATTAACAATGTTTTTCGGGACTTGACTAAACAAACTCAATTGATTTTTAATTTTTAGAGATAAATTAAATATTTTCGTTTATTTTTTTTTTTATAATTTAAGAAGTAAATCATCTGAGGATTCAATTAAAGTTTGAAGTTATGTTTCACCTTTACGTTCATCTCTTTTTCTCTCAAAACAAAAGGTATTTTCCCTTTATTAAGATGTGCTCTTACGTTTGCAATTTGGCGCCTTTACGTACTTTAACCTTTTGCCGCATTATTTTCTTATTTCTGTCAGTTTTATGCTCCGTTTTACGTTTATACGTCTATGTGTCTCTCAATCTCTTATTTTTGTTTACGTGTTGTTTCACTTACCTTTTCTACACTTTTTTTCATAGAAAAATTGTTACCCTGATCCGGGTTCGAACCCCGACCTCCCCCGTCGTAAGTGGCGCTTATACCACTGGGCCACCGGGGCCCCAAGTACTGACCGGCTTTTGCAGATATTTTAACACAATTTTTTTTAAATAAATCAACATTACAAACTATATAATTGCAATAATTCACCTAAAACGCAAATACATTCAGTTCAAAAGTCGGCGAATTAGCTCGAGAAAACATTTTCTTCCACTTTTTTTCAATTCAATTCTCTAATTTTTCACCAGATTTCATCAAAAGATACCAGGTGTTGATTCTATTATTTTAAAATTGTTTTTACCTTTTTTGTGACTTTCAGCACGTTTTTGACCGAAAATAGACATAATTTCTCCAAAAATCACCAAATTTGTGTATTTTCTAGTCAAAAATAGTGAACGTGTGCAAATTCTACCGGATTCGCGGTGGCCATGATTTTTATTAACAATGTTTTTCGGGACTTTACTAAACAAACTTAATTGACTTTAAATTTTTAGAGATAAATTAAATATTTTCGTTTAATTTTTTTTATAATTTAAGACGTAAATCATCTGAAGATTCAACTAAAGTTTGAAGATATGTTTCACCTTTACGTTCATCTCTTTTTCTCTCAAAACAGAAGTATTTTCCCTTTATTAGTATTTGCTCTTACGTTTACAATTTGGCGCCTTTACGTACTTTAACCTATTGCCGCATTATATTCTTATTTCTGTCAGTTTTATGTTTATACGTCTATGTGTCTGTCAATCTCTTATTTTTGCTTACGAGTTGTTTCACTTACCTTTTCTACACTTTTTTTTCATAGAAAAATTGTTACCCTAATCCGGGTTCGAACCCCGACCTCCCCCGTCGTAAGTGGCGCTTATACCACTGAGCCACCAGGGCCCCAAGTATTAACCGGCTTTTGCAGATATTTTAACACAATTTTTTTAAATAAATCAACATTACAAACTGTATAATTGCAATAATTCACTTAAAACGCAAATACATTCAGTTCAAATGTCGGCGAATTAGCTCGAGAAAACATTTTCTTCCACTTTTTTTCAATTCAATTCTCTAATTTTTCACCAGATTTCATCAAAAGATACCAGGTGTTTAAGTTGATTCTACAATTTTAAAATTGTTTTTAACTTTTTTGTGACTTTCAGCACGTTTTTGACCGAAAATGGACATAATTTCTCCAAAAATCACCAAATTTGTGTATTTTCTAGTGAAAAATAGTGGACGTGCGCAAATCCTACCGGATTCGCAGTGGCCATGATTTTTATTAATAATGTTTTTCGGGACTTTACTAAACAAACTCAATTGACTTTAAATTTTTAGAGATAAATTAAATATTTTCGTTTAATTTTTTTATAATGTAAGAAAAAAGTTATCTAAGGATTCAACGCTAAAGTTTGAAGTTATGTTTCCCTTTTACGTTCATCTCTTTTTCCCCCCAAAACAAAAAGTATTTTCTCTTTATTAGGATGTGCTCTTACGTTTACAATTTGGTGCCTTTACGTACTTTTACCTTTTGCCGCATTATTTTCTTATTTCTGTCAGTTTTATGCTCCGCTTTACGTTTATATGTCTATGTATTCTCTCAATCTCTTATTTTTGCTTACGTGTTGTTTCACTTACCTTTTCTACACTTTTTTTCATAGAAAAATTGTTACCCTGATCCGGGTTCGAACCCGCGACCTCCCCCGTCGTAAGTGGCGCTTATACCACTGGGCCACCAGGGCCCCAAGTACTGACCGGCTTTTGCCGATATTTTAATATAAGCTTTCTAAATAAATCAACTATACAGGGTGATCCACGAGCAATTTAATTATAATTTCGTGTTTTGGCCTAAAATCTAAAAGAATAAATAATGCACAATTGTTACTTCTTTTTAAACTTTTCAGTAAACAAAATGAAGATTTTCTGGCGTTATTTTTCAAATGGTTCCTTTTTCGTTAAAAAAATTAATGAAAAAGTACGATTTGTCAAAAAATTAAACCGATTCTCCAAATTTTCCGGTGTCTTAGTAAATAACTGTCCTGAAGAAGTTTTCGCAGGCTAATCGTGGGCCCAAATAAGGCCCCAATTCCCAATCCCTGTTGTTGACAGTGGCGGCTCAATCGTTCCATTGCAATCGTAATGTAAATCGATCGAATCGCTCGAGAGACACTTTGTAACTAAATACTCGTGGGTGTGTGGGGTCGTTGTCGACGTTTCGCACCGTCCCTGCCGTCATCAGGGATCAATTAAGCGTGTGCATCTCCAGAGACCCCGCATTCATCCCTATTACATTAACGATTCCCGTGTCCCATCTGGCCGAAATCAAAAAGTCTAGCGAGCGACAGACAGCGAACTTAATCCGGGCAGAAAAGCGTTGATCGGCGCCGTAATCGCTTGTCCACACCGATCTCCCGTCTAATAAGTCACTCGGCTTGACCGGAAAAGCTACACACACCGGAAAAATCCGGCTAACTTAATTGGAGTGCGCCGTTAAAAGCAACTCCGCTTTACAAATAAGAGCTCGGCAATGGCCCTATAAAAAAGCCAATCCGAGCGCCGATACATTTTTCAACAGCGGCCTTTTCTCTCCTCTTTTCCTCTATCTGATCTAATCTAATTAATATTAATTGCGAGCGAGGCGGATTCCGAGAAACAAAACATCATAATTACGGATATCAAGAGCGGACGGTAATAAAAACGGCAGTAAAACAACAGGGAGAACCCACCACACAATATTTCCAGAATACGACATCAGGAAGAAAACGGAATTATGCCACGGAGGAGGCACGCGATGCGAAACGCAAACACCGACCCGATAAATTAACTACAGTGAGAGGAGAAGGAACAAAGCTTTCAAAATAATTACCGAAGAATCGAATGATAAATAATAAATAATCGACTTGTTAGTCACTTTGAGATGAGGGGTAGCAGACACGAGACCTCGATCTGATAGCACGAGGACAATAACGACATAAAGAGAAGAGCACACACACATATTGTGAGTCTTTACGGGGGGCGATAATTCGATTTGCACCACACCGGGGACAGGGGCTCATAAAGACTACGCTGTTACGAACCCACCAGATTAATCCACCACAAGTGCTTTTGGAGAAAAAAATCATAAACCTCGTCACATCTCGTCCGACTTTCGAGTTTTATTGGAAAAACTACGTTTCTATCAAAGTTGCAACATGTTAGGCCAATATTTTCTGATAAATTTTCTATAGAATCTTAATTGGCGCAGTCAGTAGGAGTTTGACATGTAAAATTGGTACTTTAAAAAAAATAAAATAAAAAAGAATGTAAAAGTCCATAAATACATACTTTTTAATCAAGAAAATTTATTCATTTTGAGGGACACAATAAAAATTAAACTTTCTTTAAGACATAACTTGACTTTGCAAAAAGTGATTTTAATGCAACATCTACAATGTGTTATTAAATGGTTTTCATCTAGTCAACTTTGCATTTGGTTCACATGTAAAAAACATGTGCCGCTCTGTTCAATTGAATCTTCTGTGAATAAATAAAACCTACTACGATCCTACATTCATTTATAGACAGCTTGTAGATTTTGTACAATGTGTTATTAAATGATTCTCATCTAGTTTAGTTAACTTTAAAATTGGGTGTACATGTAAAAAAAATTGTGCCGCTCTACTCAATTGAACCCTCTGTCAATAAAATTTAGATCTGTTAGTCGTAAAATTAATTAATTTCTTTTAAAAATTCCGTTAAAATGTTACACTGTGCTAGAAAACACTTTTATTATCAGAATTATAAATAAAGAATAGTAAAATTCGATGTATAAATGCCTGTCATTAGTTCTATAAAGCGGTATTTTCTGATTTTACATGAAAAATTCACAGACGGCTAGATGAAAATCATTTTAACACACATTGTACTAAAATCCTCTTAGTCTAAGAATGATAAAAAAATGTATTCGACTAGTATTGAAAAATTACGGAAGTAGTGAACCTTGTTTACGTTTTCTAAATGACAGACGATATTTTATTTTCGTTCTTTATTAGTATTTAAAAAAATGCATACCATCGAAGAAACCATGTCTTGAATTATATTTTTGATTAATAAAATAGAGGCAGTAAATATAAACTTTAACACATCTGGCATTTTAATACCGTTTAAAAACAAATTATTTTTTTATTTTCATGTTTTTCACAGTTTTCATTTAAAAATAGCAAAAAATCAATTACAATAAAATAAATTTATAAACTTCCCGGCAAAACTAGCACTCTGAAAAATGGTCACAGTTGCCCTTACTTTAAGTAACCATAGCAACCGGGCGCATCCGTCAAACAACTCGAATAATTTTGCCAATAATAATCGAATTGCAATAATTATTTAAAAATAATTACAAAAATGCAAACCGTCAAGACGTTGCGTCGCCTACTTCCCAAAACGAAGTCAGGTAAGTGGCAAAATACCCATTTTTCAGTATACGGTGTGTTCCCAAATTAGTGCATCTCGACCAGAAAAGCTACGCGAAAAAAATCGAGTTTCCCCAAGTGACTATGAACGACCTGCCGAGTCCTGAAGGCGACTATTACACCCAAAACAACGCCCGCCAGAGCAAGTACAACATGCACTTGATGATCGGGGTTGGAAGTCTGATTGGAACCATCGCCTTTGGGGTTGCCACCGACATGTACAACCTTTTGAGCGACGTTCCGGAGCAACCCGCCGAGATCGACTGCTACAGGGAATGAAATTTGGAAATAGTGTGATTGTGGAGTGATTAAAATGATTGTTCTAAATCTATTAACCTATTCCATTAGCTGACTAATCTATTTAGCTATTTATTTATTCAGAGGATTATCGGGGCGTATAATTGGCCGGTGATATTGCGCTGATTTCGGTGAATATTAGACAATGCGATCTGGTTAAAATTCGGAGGCGCAAAAAATGGTTGCGTAACGGAAGCTTGCGGTTGAGTTTCAACACAAATCTCGCTTTTTCGCTAACGGTACGTCCAATTTATTGTCGTTAAGATGGCGTACGTGATTTTCGTTTGTTTTTGCCCGGCCGGCTAGTTTTTAGCAGTGTAGAGGGTAAATAGAGGCAATTACTCTCCCGCCTATGGGGCCACCATAAGTTCATTAGAAGTCAATCAACTGGCATGCGAATAAAGTGGACAAGCCGTCTGCGATTTCATCCCCCGATTGTCGTTTTGTTTTTTCGGAATTTTTACCTACTAATTTCTCCGTCTGACTTTTATCGCGTGACAAATTTCTGTCGCCAGTCGCACACACACAAAAAATACTTAAAACAACGACTGTCTAAGCCTGCTGTGCCGTAATCAATAGTAATAGGGAGATAGGGCGGAATACCTACGAAATTACTTGTAAATGCCCTCGATAATCTCCGAGAAACGGACTAATGTTTTTTCTTGGATGGCCGGTTATTTATTACGGGAGATATTATGAAAGTTTCATTTAATTTCTCTGAATTTTTAACGGACGCTTTCAGCTGCTTGCCTTATTTTTGTTAATTAAAAGACGACGTTTTGATTTGATTGTGCTCAACGTCAAATTAATCACATTTCTCCACTTGTAATTATTCTTTTCACATCGTAGTCACAAGCTTAATTAACAAAATCAACTCTTCCTAACGATAAATTACCGACAGTATTATTCACACCATAAATTGTTGTAGAAAATTAATTAGAAATGGAGATAACACCTAATTAACACTTTCGCGAAATTTTATCAAAAAATACATAAATTTATTAATTGCCAACTTTTATAACGCAATTAAATTTAATTAGCAAGTTTTGCGGCCCAAAATGCTAGTCCTTGAAAATCACAATTAAATTAAATCATCGAGAAGGCCAGGTCATTTCATACAAAAAAAAATGAGTTTTATAAAAATTAACACAAATCTAACATAATTTTTCCTGAATCTCCGTAAAGTAAAACGATTCACTAAAGTAGGGTAAGTGGCAGGGGATAGTTTATTAAAGCGTCATTTTAACTTTGACTGTACCATCCCTGATTACAAGTTATATAACTCTGCAACCAACAATAGGGTCCAGCATAATTGGTTGCATAATACTATAATTTTTTGTAAATTGCAGTTTTTGAAAAATTAAGCGTGCGTTTGATAACTATTTATGTAAAATTACTAATAACACTAATGCAATAGTAAAATAATTACAAACTATTACGTTTGCGGATAAAATATTATCTGTAATTCGGAGTAAGTGACTTTATGTGCCTAAATTATATGAAATAATAAATAACTGTTCAGCTGTGCCACATAAAGTAGCACTTTTAATTCTAGCACCATAATCTACTATTAAGAGGCTTACCTTGCAGCCTCCAGTTCCAGAAAAAGCCACAACTGTGTTTTCTTTAAAGCCCTTTTAGAACCACTTGAACCAAGTAGTTTTTTAGCACATACACCACTTTGTTACACCACTAGGTTTTAATTACGAGCATTACGACAATGATTTAAACAAAAACACACTTTTTAGGGGAAAAACAGCCGACACGGCGGGTCAGTGAACTGTCTAGACATGTAAGGGCGCGAAAAAGTGACAATGGTACCAACCAACCCCAACCAAAAACTTGCTAAAATTTGTAAAAACTTAAATAATTGAGGTAAATTAATTATAAAGGGACACTAATTTTCAAAAATTGTTATTTTGTGCCCTCTTTACGCAAGTTTCCAGAAATGGGGCTTGAAATTTTATAGTTATTCGTCTAGTGGGTTACAGAAACCTGTAATTGGATTTATGTAGGTGTCAGCACTACGTGCACACCTGTCAAAATCAGTATGTCGTGTGAATCATTCCAGACGTTTTGTTGTCTTGAAACGTGCTAATCGCCTCAAAAGTTGATAAAACCGTAGTTCTAAACTCCAGAGCAATAACTTGGATAATATTTTATCGTTCTCCAAGCGCCATGACGCCAAAAGCAGCCTTGTCTCCGTGTCGTAAAAGCCCATTATTTAGTGCAAATAGTGATGATCAACATGGTTTCTCTTGAAACCGTGCTCTAATTTCCGCAAAAGTTGCCTATAATTCGTCGGAAGCAGCTTGTGGACGATGCAGGAAGCCTGAGGATGGAGTCGTTGCGGAAGTGGTTCTACAGACCAAAGGTGAGCCCCGTTAATGAATTCAATGTCGCAACCTAATTTCCCAACGGTCTAGTTTCTTTTTTACCTCCTAATCGACGAATTAATTTCGCTGATTAAGTAGGCATCGTGCAATTACGCGTTGTTGTTTTGTTTCGCTTTCTACGTCGTGACGTCATCCGATCAAAATCAAAAGTTTCCCCAATGTGTGACGTCAGGCCTTTTGTTTTCTTCCAGCGGGATGACAAATCTTTGTTGGCGCAATTTTTCTTCGCCGACGAAGCTTTGAACATCATCGCCAACGAGTTGGACAGTTTTGATGGACGCAAGGACCCGGGGAGGTGCACCACGTTGGTCAACCAGCTGAGGCAGAGCCAGGACAAGGTGCTGACGATCACCAATGCCATCATGGATGTGCTCATTGGCGACGAGAGGGCCAACAGGGACTTCAGGGTCAAGTTCCCGGAGGATGTGCTCCAGGAGAATTTGGCGGGACAGCTCTGGTTTGGGGCTGAGGTAATGAGCCCTTTGGCTGGTTTTCGAAATTTTCCGTTATTTGCGCATTATCGTCAACAAGCCAAACGTCAGTGATAATTTTAATAAATATTTTCACCGATAATAATGTTTTTCGGTGTTTGACCTTAATTATGCAAATGTCAGCGATTCTGAACTGGTCCAAGCATGGGGAAATTATCGATAATTTGTATTTTTAGACGGGTTTAATTAAATTTCGTTATCTTGCGACTTGTAACGAGTATGACTAAGTTTTGTTGTTACACGAATTTTTCTTATCTGTGTTTGTTGTACTGTTAAGCGGCAACACAAGGAAAACAATCAATTAATAACACTAAAAAACAAGAGGGAAGAAGGAAAAGTTAAAAAAAATTGGGCAAGAAACTATGGTCTCTTGACAGAAATCTTAACTTATTAAATTGGTTAAAGCAATACAAAGAAAATAAAATAAAATGTAAGATGTACAAAAAAATAATGCTTGCGTTAAATAAAACTTTCTTGTTGAATCCTTACCTAAATTTTCCTAAACATTCCTCGGTAAAATAACATTTAGGAACAATAATAAAAAATCTGAAAAAATTGTTGCTACAAAAAACTTTGGTAGTGGAATAAAAATCTAAACTTGTTTCCAGTTGCTAAAACAATAATGTTTAGTTATCAGAATACATATTTACGATTGAATAAATTCGAGAAAGTCTTCTTGAACTACATACTAATTACTTTATTTATTACTAACGAAGAATTTTGAAAGCAGTAGGTTTTTTGTTATTCAGTTTGGGCATTTCTGTCTTTGTTTTACTAAATATCACAAAATTAAAGCAAACATTAATGAATAAGAATTTTTTTTTGAAATGAGTTTATTACAAAAATAAACAACTTTGGTCAACTTCATTCAACCTCAGACGCAAGCAAGGTCTAATGAGCCCGATAATTTGTACAAATAAGCACCCACTTATCGAAATTTTCCATTTTTAACACTTTACTCGTAATTAATTTTCCGCCCGATTTTCATAAAACAAATGATAAAACTTGACCTCAAGCATTTACGAAGTTATAAAACGGCGCGATATCACCGTATTAAAGTAAGTATTTAAAGCGACCCTGAAATACCAAAACCGTAAGTCAACGACGTCAAATGAGCATTTTTCGTGACACAATCGCACGGAAGTGCCCATAAAAGGCCATGCCTTGAACAGCACCGCTTTCTTGCAGTGTTTGGCGGCCGGCTCGTCCATAATGAACAAAGAGGCCGAAAGCACGGCCATGCGCCCCCTCGCCAAAGCCGTCACCAAGAGCTTGGAGACGGTGCGCAACCTCCTGCGCGACACCTGCCTCCGCAACAACACCCCCAACGGCCCCATCAAGCTCGACAGCAACGAGCTCGTCACCGAAATGCTCCTCGAAAGTTTAAAAATCTTCGATAAGTTATTCGCCGAGTTTGAGCTCGCCTACGTCAGCGCCATGGTCCCGGTCAAGTCCATGCAAGAGTACGAGCTCCAGGAGCTGATCGGCGTCCTCTTCAGCGAGACGTTGCAACGCGCGCTTAAAATGAAGCTCCTGAGCCAGGAGATGGTCGACGATTGCGACCCGGCGCTCATGTTTACTATTCCGCGACTGGCGATCGTAAGTGGCCTTTTGATTTTTCCAAGTGGACCTTTGTGCGTGGACAGACCGATCGAGGAGATGAGCAATATGTTTCGGCCGTTTCGGACTTTGTTGCACAAGATCCGCGAGCTGTTGTGGACGTTGAACAAGCGCGAGTTGTTCATGTTGGAGAAGTTGTTGTGCGATAACGAGCAGATTAGTGACGTTAAGTCGTTCAGTGATAGTGATTTTCGGTACGATTTCATCGACCAGTTTTACGGTGACTTGCACCGCGAGGAGGTCGTGGTTGTGGCCAAGGGGGAGGTGTCCGTTAACAAGGATAAACCCGTTGTTTATCCCCTTGAAACGGACACGCCTTCGACTTCGGGGTACTTGATCCCGAATAGTATAGCTCATGATATCGTGGTGGCGTCGGTTGTGGAGCCCCAGCCTGGGGACTCGCCCCCGGATCACGACTCCCTGGAGGTGATCTCGGTGGCCGCGGCCACGCTATCGTCGATTTTGGCCGAAAACGAGTCACCGAACGATTCGGGCGTTTGCACCGAAAACACAAGTCTTGACCGGTCACCAAGTCTCGACTGTCAATGCGGTGTGGGCTGCAAGTGCCGGAAAACCTCCCCCAGGATCAAAGGCAAAGGCAAACTCCCACCGACTTTACCGCGGAAGAAGCGACAAGTCGAAGATGACGCTTCAAGTGTCGGGAGCTCGGACACCTCCTCGTTCAACAGCAACGACGATGAGGAGATCGCGCTGGCCATGCAAGCGGCTCAGATCGCCGAAGTCCGTTCGAAGTACCGCTCAAGTGAAGACCTCATCCACCGACTCTTCGTCTGCATCGCTGGAGTGGCCGACCAGCTCCAAACCAACTTCGCCAGCGACCTGCGGAACATCCTCAAGTCGGTTTTCCTGATGAACACCTCGGACGCGGCCGTGGACACCACCTCCTTGGAGGCGTCGCTGGAGTACCGGCCCTCCGAGCACGACGTGATCGAAAACAACGAATTCTCCGTCGACCCGAACATCCTGGCCCAGGAGGCGCTTTTCGACACCAACGTCTACTTCCACCTGGATCCCGAGTCGGAGGATGGGGAGTATACGAACCATCCGAGGCAGGAGCCGAGTCAGGCGAACAGTTCGAGTGAGCGGCCGCCGATTTGGATCCCGGACGTGGAGGCGCCCAAGTGCATGTCCTGCGGGATGAATTTCACGGTGGTTAAGCGGAGGCACCATTGCAGGAATTGCGGGAAGGTTTTCTGCGCGAGGTGCTCGTCGAATAGTGTTCCTTTGCCCAAGTTTGGACACCATAAGCCCGTGAGGGTTTGCAATAAGTGTTTTATTTATAATCTGACGCCGTTTACGATGTGAGGAGGGTACTTAATATTTTAGGAAATTTGAACGGTTTTTTGCCTTATATAATTGTAGGATTTATCGACGCATTTGTGGTTTTGACGACACGGTTTACTTAATTTTCTTTTTCTTTAATGGAGGGTTGGATGCCGCGCGATTTTTATGATGTGAGATTATTTTATTTAGTAAGTACAAAAATTAAAAGAAATGTTTGTCTCAATAGATTTTTAATTTGTTGTACTGAAATATTTTGTGATAAATATTGTACATTTTATTTATATTGTGGTTTGGGGATTATCCATGTCTCTAATAAAATTATTTTCAACTGATTGTGGCTTTTATTGACTCCCGGGTACACAAAAAGTGGACGAAAAATTTCACAAAACAAAAAGGATACAAAGTGAGTAAAAGATGGTAAAAATTAATTCATAAGTTTGAAAGATTTTTTTTGAGCGTTTAAAGATGAAAAATTTTAATTACAAGGCACATTTGAAATAAAAAATCACTCTTATTTTGCATTTTCAAGAGTTACAAGTACTGTAAAATATTGCTTTGAATTTCTTAAAAACCATTAAAAATTGGTAATTTTTTGAAGAAAGAAATGTTTAGAGTTTTTTTTTGCGGACTATGAGATCATTTTCATTGTGAATTATTTTGATCTGTCACAACAGTTACAATTTCTTCGATTAAGTTCGGAAAATGAGTTTCGAACATAACTGTGATAATTTATTAAAGAGAAAACGTTGCTTTAAAATAGCAAATTATGTTATTAGGAGTACATGTGATAATTTCAAAGCTGAAATGTTTGTTTTGACGAAGTAGCGAAGTAAATACAATTCAGCTGATTATCCAAGTTTCTAGTAAAATTATCTTCAACTGATTGACGTTTTTATTATCTCTCGATTATTCAAGAAGTGAAGAAAATTGAGTCAAAACTTAAATGACATTAATGCAAACAAAGTCACAATAAAATAATGTAGATATTAATTTTGGGAAACCTAAAATTTGGTCCCAGTTGTCCACTTACATTAAATTAATTAAGCTTAATTATTAAAATACAACAGCAGGGAGCTCCTTTTAACGATCATTAAATAAAAAATGTGAGGCTAATAAAACTCATTCAATTAAATAATAAAATTCAAATCACGAATATTTCGAAAAAATGTCGAAAATTAAAAACCCAAAGAGAAAGAATTTGAGTAAATAAGTATTGAAAGGTAAGTATTGTCTAAAAAAAAAAGAATTAAATAAAAGCATTTTATCTAAAATTTTATAAATATGTACTGAAGTGGTACAAAAAATAATAAAAGCTCTTTTGAAAACCTATTTGAGATGTCTAAAAAAAACTTCCAAAAAAAAATAATAATCGTGAAATCAAATGAATGGAGTTTTTATTAATTCCTTATCACGCACAACACAAATTAACTAAAATAAAATAGGTAATTAAAATAAGTAGGAAATTTATTATTGAATTTTAAATTAATTAGGTATTTCCAAAAAAAATTAACCGAATATACCATTGATCGACTTAACAATATCAGAAACGTATAAACAGATCCGTGTAGTATCTGCAATTTTTTTTAATTTTTTTAATGAATTCTGAGAGTTTCTGAATTAAAATTCAATAACAGCTAAGTAGTAAATTAGTTTTATTTGATTACTTGACGGTACAAATATTAGCGATCATTAAATTAAAGAAAGAAGTTGAAAACATTTGGTCGAAAATTATGTTCTGTTTTTGCGATATGTGTCTCTAAAACAAACCAAAAAACTACTAAATTGTATCAAAAATTACAAAATTATGCTTTTTCGAGTGTTTATAACACGTTTTTTAGCCAGAAATCTTCGCAAAATTTTATTCAAACCAAACAGAAAAACAATGAAAAAAATTAAAAAAATCAAACGCCCACAACGAAAGGAAATCACGGGAAATTATTTTAAACATTTATCGAGATTTTGAGTATAATCCAGGGATAATCAAAGGATACCTTGGAAATGGGGTACAAAATCAGTTTTGTACAAAAAAAAACAAAATTAAGAAAAAAGTGTAAAAGCAAGAAAGCTCGAAAAAAGTGAAAAATATATAATCTAAAATAAAAAAATCTGCACAAGAACGATCGAAAACATTTCGTGTAAGCTTCACACCTTCCGAAATGCCTCGATTTTTGATCAATAAAGTCACCATGACAATCTCAAAACATCAAACTTCAAGATGGAAGAGAGCGACTTCAGCGAGGGAAACGACGTTGGCGACGATGTCCAAGAGGAGTACCTCGACCCCTCGAACCCCGAGCATGCCTACGCCATCCTGGAACGCGACTTCAACAAGGTACCATTTATCCCCCAACCCCCCTTCAGGAAAAACACAAACCATTTCACATTAGACAGTCGCCGAGATCGAGCAACACCCCGAAGCCTCACACTATGCCGAAGACTTCCACAAACTCTTCGAACACTTCTACACCTCCTACCAGAAGTGCAAAGAACTGGAGGCGAAAACCACCACTCTCGCCAAAGAGATGGACGAGAAGAACACAATCATTGAAACGGCCAACAAATTGGCAGACTTGGACAAAGGGACAATCACCGATTTGAAAACGCAAATCGAACATGCGTGGAAACTGGCAGACGCTGCGCATTTGCGCGAACAAGCCGCACAAGAAGCCATCGATAATTTGCGCAAGCAAATCGAAAGCTTGAACGCGGAGATCGAGTTCAGGAACAAGATGGGCGAGGACACCTCCGAGGAGTAAGTCCAAATGATAGGTCAAATCTTTAGTAGGTACAAGCACACAAAATGAAAATGACACGTCCATAAATCATCAGAGGTCGTAAACCAGTTTTCAATTATTTAAGATTTTTTTCCTAAATTTAAATGAACTTTTCATTATACAAAATTAAAGTAAATTATTAAATTATTATTATTAATAATTATTAAAATAATTATTAAATTATTATTATTATTATTATTATTATTATTATTATTATTATTATTATTTATTATTATTATTATTTATTATTATTATTATTTATTATTATTTTTATTTATTATTATTATTTAGCCCTTTAGCTGAAAAATCACGAAAGTAGATTAAAATTGATTTACTTTAACTTATTTTGCTCGTTTTTGAATAAAAAATTTGTTGTAAAAAAAGGTTTTAAAACAAAGTTTGGTCAAAAAGTGTTGGTAAACTTAGATTTTGCTATAAAAGGCCGAATAAGCTTCACAGTCACATAATTCTAGTTTTTTTTCGAGTGTTTTTGCTTATTTTTCAGTCAGAAATGTATTATTTCGCAAAATTTAATTATGAGTAAGCCGTAAAATCACTAAAATAGGCCGAAAATTTTTATCTATTTCGAATGGTTATTCACTTAACACTGGCTGAAAAAAGTTTTATTTCAGCTAATTTGGTGCGATCTAATTTTCTTTATTTTCTAAGATCATGCCGAAGATTATTTGATTTGTTTCAGTCGATTTAGCTCGTTTTTGAACGAAATCTCTTCAAAAATAAGTCGAAAAATTATGAAGTTAGGTCGAAAAATGTATTATTTTTATATATCTTTCAAAAAATAAACACTTTTTGAAGTTATATTCACTGATTCTTTGCGGGAAACTGAGTGAAAAATCACGAAATTTAGGCAAATAAAACATACATTTTTTTTCGAATGTTTTGATACGGTTACAGCCAGTAAAGGAATTATCTTGAAAATTTTACTAAAAACAAACTAGAACTCTATTAAATTAGACCGAAAATTTGCAAGTACTGCATTTTTCAAATTTTTAAATACGTTTTTGAAAAAAAAAAAATGCAGGTAAGTTAGATTATTTCAACTAGAGATTAATTTTTTTAAGTAGTTAACAGTTAAGCACGTTTTAGAACTAAAATCTCAATTTTTTCCCGAGATTTCCCCATATGATACTAAAAATCACGAATTTACCTCCAAAATTATATTATTTTTGCTTATTTTGGGCACGTTTTTCGGCCAGAAACCCAATTATTTTACAAAATTTTGTTAGTCAGACCAAAAAATCATCCAGTTATACTAACATGAGTATTATTCTAGTTTTCTCCTAGTCTTGTTGAGGTAAAATTAAGTTTTTTTCGAAACATTTACATAAAATTGAATGAAAAACCACTGAATTACATCGAATATGATGTTTTCTTATCTTTTTTTGGGTTAAGGACTTTTCAAAACAGACACAAAATGAATGGTAAATGTGGTTAGTTTTTCTCGATTTTGCTCGTTTTCGAGCGAAATTTCGTCAAAATAAATTGAAAATCTACAACATTTGGTCCAAAATCATGTTCTGTTTTTGAAATGAGAAATGTCTCCGAAACAAACCAAAAACCTACATCAAAAATTACATAATTTATGCTTTTTTGAGTGTTTATGACACGTTTTTCAGCCAGAAATGTTAATAGTCGCAAAATTTTATCCAAACCTAACCGAATAACCAACAAAATTAGAGACCAATAAATAATTGTAATCATTGCTTTTTTTCAAAAATTAAAATCAATGTTCTTTTTTTCGAAAAAATACAAAAATAGGTGCAATAATAATAAAACTAATGTTTTTTGAGCGAAATTTCCCAAAGATAAACTGTAAAATCACAAAACTTGGTCGAAAAATAAGTTATTCCTACGTTTTTTTAAGCTTTTAAACAGTTTTTTTTGTTTTATTTATCATTTGTTCAAACCAACAATCATGTCGATTTGGTTTACGATATATTTGATGATTTAAGACAGGGCTTTAAAGCAGCGTCATTTTCATTTTGCGTGACTGTACCAACTTATCAAAAAAAAATTACGAAGAATGGGCCAACTGAGCAAACACAAGGAGGGTTTAGAGCGCGAAAACGAAAAACTATTGGGGGAAGTGTCCCACTTGAGCC
The DNA here is from genome assembly GCF_031307605.1 of Tribolium castaneum. Lineage (NCBI taxonomy): Eukaryota > Metazoa > Arthropoda > Insecta > Coleoptera > Tenebrionidae > Tribolium > Tribolium castaneum. The sequence continues at coordinate 24,474,650 of NC_087395.1, read as the reverse complement.
AAAAACTGAACAACGCCTTGGAATATCAAAACGAACTCGAACGCAAAACTTCCTTGGGCGATATGAAGATAACTGAGCTTGCGGGCCAACTTGAGGTACTCTAATCAGATTTTGAAAGCGTCTGAAAACAGTTTTAGGACCAAGTGAACGAAACGGAAAAATTTAAACGGATCAGGGACAAGTTAGAGAGCGACATAACTGAGCTGAACTTCCGAATCGAAGACAGAGACACGCACGTGTCGAATTTAAACGCCGTGATTTCCTCTCATTTGAAATCGATCGGAAAACTCGAGGAAAAAATTAAGGAGGAAAAAGTTGCTCGGGAGAAGGTTAATAAGGATTACGAAACGATTTCGACAAAATACGCCAAGTTGCAAGAGGATTTCAACGCCAAACACCACACCCTGGAGCAGCTGCAGAAAAGTTACAACAAGAAACTGACCGATATCAAGGTTTGTTTCGGCTGTTGTCAGCTCGGTGTTAGTGTTTTTCCAGAGTTTGGAGGACGATTTGGCGCATTTGCGCGCCGATTTCGCCAAAGTCAGCAAACAGAAGGAGATTTTCGAGAAACGGATGTACTTGCTGGAGGGCGAAAAAGCCGACATGACCGGCGACCGAAACCAGCTGCGGCAACGCATCGCAATGTTCGAGAAAGAAATTGACGAATTAAAGCGCCAGAATGAGAACACGAAACGAATCAACGAAAACATGACACGAGAAAAGGACATTATTGCCAAAAGTGTCGCCCGGTACGAAGCCGTCAACAAAGACCAACACAAACTGATCAAAATCCAGGAACAAGGCAAGAAGAAACTCGAAGCCGAACTGGATAACTTCATTGTGGAGACCAACAAGCAGGCGAAGCAAATTGTGACTCTCGAACGGCAAAAAAACAGTCTCGCTGAAGAACAGCTAAACTTGACCAAGAAAATCGAAGACAGTTTGGACGAAATCAAGCTGAAGAAAGCCGAAATCTACGACCTGAAGAAGAACATAAGCGAGGCGGAAAATCGGCTCCGAATGCAGCAAAACCTCTACGACCAGGTCAGATCGGAGCGAAACGCCCTCGAAAAGTCGCTGCAAGAATCAAGCGCCGAAAGCGGCGAGTTGAAGAAGAAACTGAAGATCACCAACCACCAGATCGAGCAATTGAAGGAAGACGTGACCACGAAAGAGCAACTCCTCATCAAGGAAGAGAACATCATGCGAAAAGTGCAAAAGGAGAAGGAGAATTTGAAGGTGGAGCTGAACCAAGCGTTCGAACAAGTCAAGACTTTGAAAGAGAACATTTCGGAAAAAGACGCCGAAGAAAAACGCCTGCACAAACAAATCATGGACAATGAGAAGCTGATCCGGGAGCAGGCCAAAGACTTGGAGCAGCTGATGAACGAGCGGGATATTTTGGGGTCGCAGCTGGTGCGCCGCAACGACGAAATCGCGCTTTTGCACGAGAAAATCCTAATTCTTCAGGCAACGCTTCAGCGAGGTTTGTGTTTGATTTGAAGGTTTTTTTATTTGGGTTTAGGTGAGTCGCAGTACGCGCAGAGACTGGAGGATATTCGGTTGTTGAAGATTGAGATTAAGAGGCTGAGGCAGGAGCACAGTCTGTTGTCGAAGAATATCAAGAATTCGATCGATTTGAAGCAGGAGGTGTTCCATTTGGAGCGTGATTTGATGAAGTGGCGCTTGAAATGTCGCGCCCTTGAGGAGGAATTGCAAAATCCGATGAACATCCATAGATGGAGGAAACTCGAAGGTTCCGATCCGGAATTGCTCGACGTTTTACAAAAAGTTCAAATATTGCAAAAGTAAGTGCACGTAACGGGGCAGGGCCGGGCTGTGGTATTGTGAGGGGGGCCGAGATCAGTATTTATTTTTTTGTCATTCAAACGTTAAAATTTAATTTGTCAAGAAAAAACTTTTCTTGAAGTGGGTTCAATTTTCATGTATATCTCACTGTTTTTGAGATATTCGTTAAAGTGTGGTTCCTCAAGACACAGATTAGTTGTAAAAAAATGAGTGTTTTTGATTTTTTTTTGTTGAAGTTAGATAAGATAATTGACAATTCAGCTTGTCTTGTACAAAATTATGAATCTGTTTGTATTTTTTGCCGACGGGCGATTTTTCTAAAGGTCCCAAAGTTTAAAGAACTTATTAAAATTTTATTAAAACACTTTTGAACATATTTTTCTTAGTAGGGAATTAAACCAAGTCAGAAGTGAGTTTTTCTTACGCAAAATTGTCTGAGGATTCGAAACTGTTTTTATTTTTTATCTAATTTTAGTTGTTTTTAAGATATCGATCATCAAAGTTTGGTTGCTGAAAACTAATTGAATAAAAGATTAAGTTAGACAGATAAGACAGTGAATAATGCAGTTTTTCATCTGCAAAATTATTCAAGGATTTTGAAAATGTTTCTATTTTTTATCTACGAGGTAATATTTTTAAGTCAAAGTTTAAGGAACTTGGTAATATTTTAAAGATAACACATACTTCTGAATTATATTTTTTTAGCAGACTGGGGAATCAAATCAATTCAAAGTAAGTTTTTCTTGCAGAAAATTGTCTGAGGATTCCGAAACTATCCTCATTTTTAATCTACGTGCAACAGTTTTTGAGATATATCGGTCAAAGTTTAGTTTCACATGATGTAATATTAGTAGGTTTATTAGGAAATGAGTACTTGTAATTTTTTGGTTTAAGTTTAAGTGATAAGATAATTCATTATATAAGTTTTCGTACGCAAAACTATTCAAGAATTCCGAAATTCTTTTTATTTTTTTGTCTACGAGCAAGATATTAGGTAGTCAAACTTTGGTTAAACTGATTAATATTTAATTCGTAAAAACTCCTTTGAATAATAATTCTTTTTGCCAAACTGGAGAAACAAACTAACTCAGAGATAAGTTTTTCTTATAGAAAATTGTCTGAAGATTCCAAAACTGGCCTTATTTTTTATCTATATCCAACAGTTTTTGAGATATCATCGCTCAAAGTTTAGTTTCTTAAAAAACTAGGTAGAGTTAGAGTGATCACTCCTTTTAATTTTTTGTTAAAGTTAGGTATGAATCTATTTTTCTTTTATCTCCGGACGATAGGTTTTAAGATATCAGTCAAAATTTTAGCAACTATTTGAAATTTCATTTGGCAAATATAAACACTTTTGAACGTATAGCAGATACTTTTTGGCAAAGTGGAGAATGAAACGAACACAACAGTTTTTCGATGCAAAATTAATTAAAGATTTTGAATTTATTGTTATTTTTTGTTTACGAACGATAGTTCTTGAGATATGTTCTTCAAAAAATACTTTTGAAAAATAGGTTTTTTTTGACAAATCAAATGCAAGTCTTTATTCAGTTTCTGAGATATAGTGAGGATTTTATTTATTGAACATCACATTAACACTTAATGCTGTACGTTCACGTTTAAAAAATTCTTATGAATGTACTATATATTCAGTTTTTTTTTAATATTCGGCAAAATAAAACCTTCACTGTATATTGTGTGAAAGGGGTAAAGGGATCTTTAAATAAAAGGCAAAACAACAAATACAAAACCGTTTTATTTCAATGAGTTATTCTTAAGGTAGGGCCCTCGGCGTCCACTTACTTGCTCCGGCCCTGTAACAGCTAAAGGAAAACTACTTTCAAGAATTATATAACAATAATAACATAAAATATTATATAAGAAAAGTAATATAAAACATTTGCCAGACGCTTGATTAAGCAATCGTCGGAGGCCATCGAAAGAGAACGCCAGTTGAAAGAAGCTGAAAAATTGTATCTAAACCTGAAGCAAGTCTTGGCCAAACAACCGGGACCAGGACTCCGGGAAGAACTAACAAAAACCCAAAAGGCTTTGAAGAGTCGCGGGGACCAACTGAAGGTATCACTCCCATATTCCTGCAAAGTTTTAGCAATTTTTTCAGTGTTTGGTCTCCGAGCTGAACATGGCCGAGCTTCAGGCAAAGGAGTACAAATCGGACTTGCAAAGGGTCACCGACGAGCTAAACGACCTGAAAAAGAAATACATCGCTGAAAAAAAATCGCAAAGGTTACAAAAACTAGCACACGATTCTAGCCGAGAGCTGAACCAATATCAAAAACAAAACGGCGCTCAAGTGAAATACACCGGTGGCGGGTTCCGGATGTCGGTGCAAAGTATCTCGTCTTTCAACTGACTGTACTTAGTTAAATCAATAAACGGGGTTAGTTTCGAGCCTTGGTGTTTGATTTTTCGTGAACTGGTGCGTTTTCCGGGCGAAAATCCGGGTTTTAGGTTAGAATGAGGGTGTTGGAAGTGTGCGTCGATAGTTACGAGTCGGCAGTGGCCGCCATGACCGGCGGGGCGGCGCGGCTCGAGTTGTGCTCCTCGCTGGTAGATGGCGGGCTGACGCCGACTCCGGGGCTGCTCGCCCAGATCCGGGAATATTCAAAGGAGATCACGGTTTTTTGCATGCTGCGGTGCCGCCCCGGAAATTTTGTGTACACCACCGAGGAGGTGGAGATAATGAAACGCGATGCTAAAATCCTGCAGAAGTATGGTTCTGATGGGTTTGTCTTTGGGGCTTTGAACGCCAATGGGGAGGTGGAGATGAAGCAATGCCGGGAGATAATCATGGCGTGTTCGCCACTTCCGGTCACTTTCCACCGGGCGTTCGATGTGTGTAAGAAGCCGACGATTGAGATCGAGGTCATTATCGACCTGGGGTTCAAGCGGGTTCTGACCAGCGGCCAGCAGAAAAATGCGCAATTGGGGGCCAAGCTGATTAAGAACCTGATGGAGCAGGTGGGGGACAGGATTTGTATTGTGCCCGGGGGCGGGATTACGAAGCAGAATTTGGGGTTCATTGTGGAGCACACGGGGGCCAAGGAGTACCACGGGTCCTTCAAGAAGGCCAAAGAGGGGGAGGAGAAGGAGAAGACTGCAGGGGAAGTGGAGCAGGAGAGGGTGCTCTATGTCACCGATAAGGATTATGTGGCCGAAGTTGTCCATATTTTGAATGTTGCTTGAGTTTTTTTGTATTTCTTTTAACTGTATTATTGTCAAATAAAGTTTTGTGGAAAATTTATACCACTTTTATTACACTTTTTTGTGAGATATCGCCTCCAAACCTATGCCAATTTGTACCTTCATTTTTTTCAATTTTTTTTGTTAAACTGACTAGCAAAGTTTTATGGACTTCTATGTCTTAACAACTCACTAGAGTGGTTAAAAGTTCAAAAAGAGTCCATTTGTTCGATTTTTTTGTGTTTGATTTTTTCAATTTTTGTCGCGATTAGTGGAAAATTTTAATCAACAAAAAAATTCATAACTCAAAAACTAAAAATCGTAGAGCAATGCGGTTTGTTCCATTGAATTCAGCGGCTCATTTTCTGTATTATACCAACTTTTCACGAGATTCAAAATTTTCAATTTTTTTGCTCAAATTTCCTGAGTAATAAATACACTTACCTTCAAAGAGGTGAAAAAAAAAATTTTTAAACTAACTCTAGCAAATTTTTATAGACTTCTACATGTCTTAGCAACCCACTAAAGTTGTTAAAAGTCCACAAAAAGTCCAAATGTTCGATTTTTTGATGTTTGATTTTTTCAATTTTCGTGGCAGTTTTTGTCGGTTTTGGGTACCCGGAACATTTCTCGAGCAATAGTTCCGGAACTATTAGAGATAACCCCATGAAGTGTATTATCGTTGGAAAGCTCTGTAAATTATCTATTTTTTTCAAAAAAGATTATTGTTTTCCGACTAATAGTTTTCGAGCAAATTGCTGCTAAATGCAAAAATTGGTAAAATTTAAAAAAATTCATAACTAAAAAACTATTGGGAATTTGGCAATTTTCTCGATGCCAATCGATTCCCCGGATCATTTTGCATAGGTATGGATCAAAACAGTTCCACTTTTTGAAATAGTTTAGCCGTAAATGAGAAAATAAAAAAAATTAAAAAAAAGTTAACACCCCCCCCCTTAAAATCGGTCAATTCTTAAAGTGTCTCAAAATCAAATGAAACCTATTCTATCTTATAGATTTTGATGTGCTCTTTACGATGGAACAAACCGTTTTCTTCTAGCTCTTTTAGTTTGGCCGTAATCGGCGTTTGAAAATTGAAACTAAAAGACTTAGAGCAACGAGCAAAAATCTATCTGATAGCGCTTAATTTTATCTATTTTTTCGTCTAAACCCGGAGCCGCTCCGGGCAACGGTTCCGGCAACAGAGGCGATCAAAGTTTTGCACTAAAAAAATTCATAAAAAAAAAACTAAAAGTCGTAGAGCATTGCGGTTTGTTCCATTGAATTCTACGGCTCATTTTACATATTATATCAATTTTTCACAAGAATTAAAAATTTAAAATTTTTTGCCTAAATTTAGGGTAGCCATTTGTCATAGTGAAAAATTTTATTCATTAAAAAAATTCATAACTCAAAAACTAAAAGTCGTAGAGCAATGCGGTTTGTTCCATTGAATTCTACGGCTCATTTTACATGATATATCAATTTTTCACAAGAATAAAAAATTTAAAATTTTTTGCCTAAATTTAGCGTAGCCATTATTTATGGTGAACAGTTTTATTGAACAAAAAAATTCATAACTCGAAAACTAAAAGTCGTAGAGCAATGCGGTTTGTTCTATTGAATTTAGCGGCTCATTTTCTGTATTATACCAACTTTTCACGAGATTTAAAATTTTGTTTTTTTTTGCTAAAATTTCCTGAGTGTATGTATGTATGTATATATTATATACCTTCAAGAAAGTGAAAAAATTAAATTATTTTAAAACTCGTTCTATCATAGTTTTCGTACATATATATGCCTTTGCAACCCTCTAGAGTTGTTAAACGTCCAAAAGAAGTCCATAAGTTCGATTTTTTGATGTTTGATTTTTCCAATTTTTGTCGCGATTTTGGTCGATTTCGGGTGTTTGGAACATTTATCGAGCATTAACTCGGAAACTACTAGGGATAAACCCTTGAAGTGTATTATCTTTGGAAAGCTTTCTTAATTATCTATCTTTTTCAAAAAAGACCTTTGCTCTCCGACTAATAGTTTTCGAGAAAATTGCAGATAAATGCAAAAATTGGTAAAATTTGAAAAAATTCATAACTAAAAAACTGTTGGGAATTGGCCAATTTTGTCGATGCCAATCGATTCCCCGGATCATTTTGCATAGGCAAGGATTAAAATAGTTTCACTTTTTCACATAGTTTAGGCGTAATTGAGAAAATAAAAAAAATTACGTGTTGCCTACAATGCACTCCCCACCTATAATATGGACTTGTAATTTTCCTAATGCTTTTCTCAGTTATTCCATTTCACATGTCTGTCACAACTTGTGTTTAAATTTTCATAGAAAACGAAAACCGGACGTTAATAGAGTTAATAATTTAATTTGCGTGAGTAAAAAAAATCCACTTTTCTCTCATTTTTCCACCCATTTTCTTTGCTAAGAATAGGGTGAATCGTGTCAATTAGCAAGGCCAACACTATGTTTCATAAAACAGCAATATTTTATCAAACAATTTATTAATCACATGCATTACAACGATCGTGGGTGTTCCTGACCTCTTCTTCTTAATTGACCCACTAATTCCAATGTCACCATCCACTAATAAGTTGATCGAATTAAATCAATAAAAATTGAGAACAACGCAAAATACTTGTTCTTTTCGATTTGAAAAAAAAAATCAAAAACAATTTTTTCATTCTTTTCATCATTTGAAAAATTAACAGTTGTCGCGGTTACCGGCAGTGCCTCCCATTTCCAGTTGCTCTCCTGGTTTATAGGTGGAGATCGCAGTTATCTGACCAAAACTTTCGGTGGATCCCTCAAAAAAAATTGTTTCAAAACCAAAACTTTGGTCGAATTGCATGATGTTCTCCGAAATAATAAAAATCTTGTTAAGTTAATGAGCGCTGAATAATTAAGTTAAGAGCGCCATTAACGAGTTATTGAACCTGAAAATCGTCGTGTCGCGGGAAAAGTTCCGAAAATAATCTGATTATCTGTTCGTTCAACTTCACTTTCGACAATCGACGAAATTCTGCGGTAACTCAATTTCACACCGTAATTAATTACAACATTACGCATCGTACGCGTGTGACCTCCCATTTAATTGACCCACTAGCTCCAATGTCGCTCTTTCGGGTCTTTCCCCGAGAATTGGGTCGAGAAGCCCTCCAGATAAGAAAAAAACCAACCAAGGCGTGCAAGAATACATGGACGAGTTGTTAAATTCTCTAATTATTATACGAATGGAATAATTCTAGCATCGTTGCAAACAACAACAAATGGGTATTTTTACTGTCATCATTGCCGAAAAAAATACAAAAGGAGCGATCCGCGACATTGAAAATAATTGTGACATAAAAAAGATATCGCAATGCCATTAGTAATCGTTAGACATGCCATGAGATATCAAACCGCAAATAGAATTACTTGTTTCAATTATTAAAATTGCGGTTTGTGTTGGTTGCAAACCCACAGGGAGTTCATGTGGAGCAAATTTGTAATTAAGAGGCGACTTAAAGGAAGGAATATAAATAATGAAAGTGTTGTAATTGTTTATTGAAACCTTGCTCATTAATTGTACAACCAATAAATTGTTTTTTTTCTAACTCAAACAAAGTACGTGCTATTTTTCTTGTATAAACCAGCTTCCAACACATGTAGCCTTTCTACAGCAGAAATCAATTAACGCAACGACAAAAATTGATCGACGTATTTGGACAATATGTGAAGCTGCGAAAAGTATATTTCTAATTATTTACACAGAAACCAGCCTTTCCTACTAAATACTCTATGCATGTGAAGTTTTTCGAAATGTTTATACAATTCCTTATATCTAAACTGAGTCGCTAAATTTGTTTTTAATTACTTTAAGTAGTTAATAAATAAATAGCTAATGGAAGTAAAAAATATGTTTGTATAATTTGTAATCGTTATTTTTTTATATTTAGATTTTTGTGGAATGATATTTTGATTTGATTATTTTATGTTTCTTTCATTCTTTCTTTTTTTAACGAAATTTTTTGATTTTTTTTCGTTCGGTTCGACAAAATTTAGCAAAATGTGCGAGCAATCTAGATTTTTTTAAAAATACTAAGAATACCAACATTAAAATAAAAATAATTGATGAAACTGAAATAGTATCAGACTTTTTTAGTGAGTCTAAAAAGTGATATATCTTTATACAATATGCGGTTATTGTTATTCAATGTTGCCAACTTGATTTCAGAATTCCTGGTACTTTGAAAATCTATTTAAACTCACTATAGTTTCACCTTTTTTCCTAATTAAATACATAGGGAGCTTTTTAGCAATAACAAACAAAAAAAGATGAACTTTCTGTGATAAAGTCATAATTTTAGATCATTTTAAGTTTCCGTTAAAACACGTAACAGGTAAAATAAGTTATCAATGTCTTCTGAAAGCAGTCAGTCAAAATATTACGGGGAATTTCAGCAATTAATATTTATTTGTATACAAATTAGCCAAGTTTTTTTTAGTAATTTGATTAATTGTTCACAAAACCTTCAACTTACTCATTGTTAGCAGGAAGTAAATTCAGAGGCGTTTTGTTAATTTTTATGTTTGATTTTTTTCATTTTTGAATAAATGCTAAACTTATAATTTTATGCCTTATACAGGGTGAGTCTGTTAAAAGTATTTTTACGATATCTTAAAAACTGTGTTTCTCTAGTCATGTGATTTTCTTCATTAATAGCAGATAATAAATGATAATTAATTAAAAATACTATTATAAAAACAATTAAAAATAGGTATGAAAATATTGCTTAATTAAAATTTTATGATTTCCGGTGCTATTCTAAAACAACGATGTTATGAGCAAAAAATACCTAAAAAAATTGCTAGCACCTTATTACGTTCATTTGGAGTTTTATTTTTTTAATTCTATTTGATTATAAGTTTTTAAGATATAAAGTAACTTTAACTTTTGATTTATAAGTTGCTACTGTTAATAAATAATAATAGTTTAACTGGGAATTAAATTTTAATTTCCTTTTCTGTAAACTGGAATTTATTTTGAAACTTCATTTAGTGCCTGCTTGCGGTTAAGAGAGTCGATATCCACAGCAAGAACTGGTTTATTGAGGCGTCATTTTCATTTTGTTTGACTGTACCTACTTTTTAGCCATCCAGAAACACGAGAAAATTGTCAAAAAATTCGATATATAATAATTTGGATCTTTGGACATTTTTAAATATTTATTTTTAGTCAACCACGTAATATAATGTTGTTGTGCCATTCATTTTTTTTATTTTTACAATAATAACTTTAATAACACAGAATACCCGTACTATTGATTATTGGGCGTTATTTTATACATATTAATTAAATGACATATTCACAGAACTAAAAATAATTGATCAATAGAGTATTTATAGAAAAGTTGTAAGTATCTATTATTTTCTAAAAAGATTTTCACACCTTAATTATTTTTTTATTCAAAAAGCACAAGACCGAGAAATAGTAATTAAGTGAATTGTAATCAATTTGTGTCATTTTGTAAAACATCTCCTCACAACATTCAACATTACTCAGCAATTATTAATTCTCCGGAAGTGTACTACAAATCAATATAATGATGTGAACCAGAGCCAACGTAATAATTTCATCCATACTACAATTACTTTTCTGAACCAAATTAAATGAAGTAATTATTTTAATCCAACCCTAAATCGACGTTTATTATCTCGTCCAAAGATTGCAATTGTGCCACGTGACTGTCCGGGCGCCGCGATTGGCTTGCGTACGGCGCCAACTGCCCCATTTGAAATTTCCGTGAATCTAATTGGCCCTAAGGTGTCACGTGTGCGAATACCGTTTCGTCATTGGTTTACATAACAATCTGAGATGTTTCCTTCGAAACCAAAAGTGTTTCCCTCTCTCCGCGGCCAACTTTCATTTATGTCCTGTGCAGTTCGTTGCACGCAACTTGTTCTTAGCACCAATAAAACGCTAGAAAGGCATCTTGTTCACTTTCTATCGCATCAGTGTCGAAAGCGGCAGTTGTTTTCCAGAGTTGAAGAAAATCGGTAGAGGGTGCGTCAACCCCCGCGTCTCATAAAATTTTCACAAGGACAGCAGGTGTCTCGATTCCGTCAGTTAGTTGGACGATGTGGTGAAGTCGGCGCGTGTTTTCCGATTTTCCGCAATGGGTGAAGACGACAAGCTGAAGAGGATGTTCAGCTGGAGCAGCAACGCCTTGAGGTGAGTGCGGTTGCATCACAAGGTCGGATTTGGCAACGAAAACGCAAACACAAGACGTGAAAGTTGGCATTTTGCGGGGTACAACAAAGGCCCGCGAGCGGACCTCTGCGGGCATCAACTTTGACCGGGCGAAGAAAGCCACCAAAGTTATGTAAAGGCTGTGCCAAAGAAACACAGCCTTGAGGAACACGTGGACGCCTGCTGATGGAGTAATTGGAGCGCTTTCTCACTTTTAATTCCCGCAATTACTGCAAATGGCGTCCAATTTTCAACTCAGATTTATATGCGGTGAAAATAACACGCAGCCTTTGCCAAGGAAAATTTATTATTTACTGCTGAAAAATTCTTGAAAGGTGACCGTGATCTAACCCACGACATGTTTACGAATGTCAAAGTGCAAAAATCGGCTTCTAAATTTGAATTCTCGCCATGTTTGTCACGTGGTGACGCGTTTTTCAAACAAAAGTGAATTGGCGATTTGCATAAGGCGGCCAGTTTTGCTTTTAATGACCCACTAACGGACTAGAACAAAAGATTTTTATCAAAAATTTGGAACACATTCTTACCATGAGCTGCGCGGAGCGGCAAATGCCCAGCGGGCTGTGCCGCTTCATATAAACCCTGGCCCCCACTAACTCGCCACAAAATATTTTGCAAGTCGGGTGCGTAAAAATAATTAACCTAGCGTCAGTTATCAGTTTTGTTTCAAACGCACACTCGAAGGAATAACCCTGTATAAGCCTTCACAATCAACAATTAAATTCATAATCCACATTTCTTTATTTATTTACTGCATTAAACGCGCCTTAATATTAAAAACTTCTGTAAATAAAATAAATACATAGTATTTCCCCAGATTTTCTCTCGTATTTTCGAAATTCTTTTATAGTTTTGTTCAAAATTTTTCCAGATTATACTTTTTATTTCTGTAATCTATATATATTTTTATTATTTTTTTCCGATTCTTTTCTTAAGCCGATTATATAGTGGTTAAAAATCCTTTTGAACTTATGATCTCAAATTTTGAGAACCGCTGAACTTGGATTATAAAAATTAGCGTGTATACCTACTTTAAAATTATTGACAAAATGGCAAACGTATTAACTTCTTGAGCCATTCTGTAGTTAGATTATGTAAATCTGTCTTTAATTTTTTTTATGAATTCTTCTCTAAATTCTTCTTTACAATTATTTTGTAAATTGATGTAGGTAGGTGCTTAATTTTTTTAGACACTTTTTCTACATTTTCAAAATTGTTTTTTCGATTCTACTCTGTGTCTACTAAAAATTCTGCTATCATTTAGAATTTCTCCGGCTTATCTTTAGCATTGTTTCTGCATTTTCTTTAGATTTTTTTTAATAATTATTTCGGAGGCTGTTGAAAATTCTTTTATATGTAAGCAATTTTTCGACATTCGATTCTGCTCATTTTTTAGCATTGTTTTTGTATTAATTTTAACACTCTAATAACAGGGTTGACTAATTGTAAAAATGAATTTTCTCCTCTAGTGTCAATATTTTTGAAATTAGATAATCCCACAAGGCTAAAACTTCTCAAAATATTCTTAGAATTCGCCAAAATTGCGAAAAATTCACCAGGTTGAGTGAACCACTCGGAATCAGTGATTCGTAAATTGTATTAAATTTTCAGAATAGATGGTGTTTTTAATAATATTTTTCGAATTTTTTTAGTTTTCGAGGTTATTAACAAAAAAAGTTTTTCCTGTGACATCTTACTACGGGAATTTTTTTGTAAGAGATTATCCTTTAAAATTGACCTCTAATTCATTAATTTTGAGTTTGAATCAGTGTTTTTTTAATAAATTATTAAATTCAAATTCGGAAAATCGTCGTAATGAGCTCGGTACGCAACTTGAATAATTTATTTTGGAAAAAACACTGGTTCAAAAACAGTGTTCTTGAATTAGAAGGGCATAATCTTTTACCAAAAAATCACTGTAATAGGCTGCCAATTGAAAAAAAAAAAATAATAACTCGAAAACTATAAGGAATTTCAAAAAAAGTTATTCTTGAAAAATCATCACATTTTTAAAGTGCTTGATGATGTGCTAATTACTTTCGTAGTAAGGTGCATAGTTTAGGCACAAAACGCTTGCTTTCGTATTTTTGCCCAACTCTGTATATTGAAAATTGTGTCATTACTCGTTACACAAGTTTTGTGAAGCGGCAAAAACAGTGTGCCGCTCGATATGGACTAAAAACTAGTCGTGGTCGTATCAGTTTTTGCGTGATTTTGAAAAAGGAAAAAGTCCTTTTCATTTTATTTATTTGTATAATTAATTTCTAACGGATCGAGTATTGCATATTTTAATTTAAATGACTCGATCAAGTTTCATTTCTTTGCTGCAAGTGGGTACAAAGCCATGTGGAAGTTCAGAAATCCGAGTAGTTTTAGAAACTAGTTTATACAAGACGGAAAATTTATTAATTAATGATTAATCAGCGAAGCATAAATTTAATATAGAGAACGAGGAAGTGTGAATAAAAGGTAATCCTTGTGTTAATTTGAGTCATTTTTGTGAACAAATAAGTCAGTGCAGTTACGAGTGTTGACATTTGAAATGTTGTTGGGTTTCGAAATAGCACCGAAACGAAATAAAATATGTAACTGGTAATTGCGGAAGGATCTAGTTTCAACTTTTCCATCCCGCGATAATTTCCACTACAGTTTATGCAAATCCATCTCCTACTCCTCGACAGAATTCTTGCGTTAATGAGCAACTTCAAGGTTTTCAACTCGCGCCTTTTTCGTCTGGAAATTGTCGAAAATTCGCGTTGCACAACAACCTTGAACGCGCGGGTTGCAAAAGTGTGCTAAAATCATAACACATGCGTTCCACTTTGGCGCGTTATGAAACTCCGGGCCGTTTCCGGTGTGAAGCTGCAAGGGTGCGTCTACTCCGGTTACGTCGCGGCTGCCGCTGCTGCGGACTTCCTCGCTTTCATAGGATGTGCCCTAGGCTAAGAGAAAGTCCGTTTCCTTACATAACATAACCCACTTGGAGCGATCCTGCATAACACACACACGACTCTAACATCTGGACATTTTTACGAATTTGCGCAACGCGAAAACGCTCTTTGCGCACGGTAAAAGTCACTAATTGTTCGTGATTTTCTTACACAATATGTTCGAAGAAACGGCCGAGTCATTCTACAAGCGGAATAAATAATTACACCTAGATTAATTGGGGCTCGAACGCATTCCTTTCCACTTATCCAACACAATTACACAAGAAACCTCAAACACGCGATTTAAATTTGCCGCCAACCAGGGGCTCAGCCGAGCCGAAATTGCCGCTCCAATATTTTATTTCATTATTTTACTTCCAATCACCGGATTTATTTTTAAACTTGCCGCCAATTATACGTTCACTACGTCGGAAAAATATGGTTTAATGTGTGTCTCAAGATAACTGCAACATTCATATCTATCTTTATTTTTTGACCAAGATTGTGTTGAGAATACAAACTTATTTTCGTAATGTTCTCTTTATTTTTTTCAAGACTCTTCACTTCTTAAAATCCGAATTTAGTAGTTTTATTCTCAAATGATCTTCAAATTTTTTCGTTTTGCGTCAAGATTTAGTTAAGACTTACGAAGTAAGATTATCTAATTCTTGTTAGAATGATACAAATTTTCAACTCAAAGATATTTCAAGATTTGTTTGTCAAGATTTTGACAAGATCTCAAAATTATTCATTAGAATCAACTCAATATCTTGAAAGTCTATGGAATTTTCGTCACTAATTCTACAAGCTGATGTACAATGTGTTCAAAAATGATAGTTCATCAGGTCACCTATTAGAACATAATGTGCCGCTTAATTCAAAGTGATAGATCTGTCGAAATGATGTACAAAGGCTTCCTCTAAAAACGGAAAATAACGGAAACATAAAATACAAATAAAGACAAACCCTACCCTTGAAACAACTTTGTCGAAAAATGCAAAAAAGTGAGTAAAAAGCGAATTCAAAGATTTGACAGAGATGACAATATTCAGACTAAAATAGGCATTTGAACGAAGCGTCACACTGAATTTAAATTTCATAGTCGACTTGATGAACAATCATTTTTGAACACATTGTAGCTACCTCACTATTTTGAAAAATTATTTTTAATCTTAAAATTCTAGTCCCAACGTGAAGAGCCGTTCAATATTTTAAGAATCTTTGATTAAGATTAAGAAATTTTCTCAAAATCCGTTATTTCTTTTAGTTATTTAAAGATTTTTTGCACAGTAGGAACAGAATGCTTCAAGGTTAAAAAAATACTTTCCCACTACTCCATATCTTGAAATTGTTTTAATCTTTGCGGTGTATTTTTTATATCTAGAATGAACCAAAAAAAACCGCTCAGAATTCACATCTATGTTATTAGTCATTTCTCAATAAAATTCTCGAATTGGTCAATTTTATTTTTTTAAATGCTAAATTTTGACATAATAGTTACTTTTATCATGTCAGTCGTTTTTGAGTTGTGACGTAATTCTTAATTTTTTTGTTTGTTTACTGTTTTTAATTAGATAGTAAACATTTACCTTACTGGAAAAAAAAATTACATTATAAGTCAAAAATACAAATTTTGTTAAAAAAAGATTGACAATATATTTTTCTTTTCTTTCTTTATCTTTTGACTTATTTTATAAGCGGCAATTGTTTCCAATATTTGTTTTGTAGGATGAAAACAAAAAATAGTCAAAAAACAATCATCATTTATACAATAAAGCAAGACTAAAAAGATAAAACTCATTGTGTAAAAATTTCAATAACTCAAAACATTTTTATTTTATTGCCTTTTTTTTGATTTTCTTTGCTTAATTAAAAATTAAAAAACATTAATCAAAAACGTAGCTGCCATTAAAAAAATTGAAATTGACATTATTAGTGTTATTATTCAAAAACGCATTATATCAGAAATGTCAAAATGTAACTTGGGTATTTTTTTGAAAAATGACTCATGACAAAGCAATGTGTTAGTTTTGCCTAGGTCTAGATTTTGAGAATTTTTAAAACACCTGGCGTTTTTTGCAACAAAATCGCTCGATTTCAAGTTCACGAACTTTGTCACGTGGTGCAAACAAATGCAATTTTATAAATAAACGACATGACGTCAACAAACTATGACATTTAACAAAACACCAGCCTACTTGATTTTTATTCTAATCAAGGATTTCACAGCCAATTAAATTTGTTTTATTTTAATTGCAATCGGGGGGCTTTAATTTAAATTAAAAACAATCAAACCAAAATGGTTTCTTCACAATTATTTAATTTTAATTGTGTTTGTATGAAAAATTTATTAATTCCTTTTCGCAAACTTTCATTAAATAACTAAAAGCGAACATAAAGTGATAATTTATATAATTGCGATGACGTAACGACAACGGAATAAATTTGCATCAATTAAAATTATTAATTTAACATTGTCACTTGATAAATATCGAAAAAACATTGCCGCTATTATTGACAACTGGTTGTGGCCGATGCACAGTGTAATTGAGCAGACGAGACTCAAAAACTCAAAATTTCGCCCGTCCTTCGCTCGATTGCAGCTGACGGTGCACTTGAATGCGATTTTTTGTTATAAAGAATTTTAAATAAATTCTAGAAGTGTAATTATTGGAGTCCAAAGTCCAGTTCACACTGCACTAGACGACTTTCAAGGTGGTTGTATGTAAACGAAGTGGAGGAACTTTAATGGCTAATCTGCAACAGAGTGCTCAAACCAAACAGCTTTTGTTTGTGTTGTCTTGAGTAAATTTAAACAATTGGGAAGGAAGGACCTGCTGGCCTTGCCTGACGTCAAGCGAGATGCCGTCTGAATAAAAATAATTTTTCGAGACATTGGGCTGAAACGCTCAAGTCTAGTTATGTCACATTGAAACTGCAATAAATCTTCAATCAGCCTTGGAGTGCGATTATTGAGTCGTCAAAGTGGGTCGGTTTTCTTGGGGAAAATTGGAATAAATCGAAATAAAAAACTCTTGGTGGTTCTCGCAGGTAAAGAACCGTCTGACCTTCACCCAACCAAAGAACGTGAACCAGCCGTGACGTCAAGCTTAAGACAATTTCAACGATTATTAATATAACGACGCAGAAAATGGCCGGATTAGAGTAAATAATGGCTTGTAATTGAGTCGATTTGGTCGTTTTACATAACAAAGTACTTAAGTCGGGAGGCCAGTATTGTTTTCTATTATCACAAATTGCATGCAAATGATTTTTTCATTAACCTTTGATCCAATTTGACGAGGATCAAGGTTTGGCGGCGCGATTTGCGAAATTCGTGTTGGGGTCATCCGAAAAGTGAAGTCGAACTTGTTTGTTACGCGTTTTCGGTTACGAAAGCTTAATTAATTTTTTCTACAAGTTATGTACGTAAGAAACGAAGAAAATCCATCGCCCGTTTCCTGTTCCTGACCATCAAGGTTCGAGTTTTGACGTCATTTCCCAGCGACCTTTCAGATTTACCCGAAATTAGGCTTTACCACAAGGTAGTGGATTTTTCGATGACTTGGCCGAAACTTGCGAAATGAATTAATATAAATATTTTCACTTCATTGAATGGTACCTTAAGGTAATTTCACTGCTGTGTAGAAAGTTAGTTTTGTAAACAATTATCATGTCTACGATGCGAACAAACGCGAGATATTGTTTTAAAAATTCACAATGAAATTGTTTTTTCTTGTTATTTCTATTAACAGAACCCACATGTACTATTTTACGATTATTTGCTTTGTCATTAGAACAATGCTAGATTTGAGCAAACACGCTTATTTCTAGCGTCATTCGAGGAATGGATGTGACATCACAGCGAAAATCAATTTCAAAATCTAATTAATTTTCAAGCACGCGGCTTTAAAACCCACCTCTTGATTTCTCGAAATTGTTTCAAAGCATTTACTTGTAATTTTTTTCTTTTTGAGAAGCCTTAAGAGTCACTTCTCATAAATTAAATTTTCGAGAACTTTACTTCCTTTTCAACTCAAGATTTTTTTCTGGGAGTTTTTCTTTTTATTTTAAAATTCAGTTTTCAGTTTTTTTCAGGTTGAACGCACTACTTACTTCAGGTTCTTTGTGTTTTTTAAGCTTCTGAATTCCTCAAGGTTTTAAATACGATTTTCAAGATTTTCGGTTTATTTTGTTCGGATTTTTAGAAAAATTTTGCATTTTTTTTCAGAAACATTACTTTTTTGTTAACCTTTCTTATTTTATATTTTCAAGCTCAATTTTTACATAAACAAAACGGTTTCAACACTTTTCCAAAAGCTCATTCAATATTATGTTCAAAACGAATCTAATCAAATCTTTTTTTTTTAATTTTTTATTATTATTATCACAAGGTTGTAACATTTTTTCTTTTAAAATTCTTATTAGATAAGAGTTTGAAATAGTGTTTAAGGTTTTTGGTCCACGATCTCGAGAACGAAAGTATAAATTAGTGAACTATTTCAAGCTCAAAATCTAAATTTTTCTTCTTAATAGTGTTGTTATCTCAAGATATTAACACCCTTTTCAAGATCATATGTTTTCGCATTTTGCGTTGGTATGAATTCTTAAAGACTCTTTTAATAATGAAGATTTCAAGATTTTAAGGTTTCAAGACACAGTTTCCTGCACATTTTTTGATCTACATATTGAAACACTTTTTTCGATTTAAGTCAAGATTTCCGTAGATTTTGAAGTTTTGGTTTTTGAAGTTCGGCTTTTTTTTCTTCCTTTCAAGATCCTTACTAATATTTTTGAAAACCCGTGTTTCTTCATAAGTTTATTATTCCCCTAACACCGTTTCCAAAAAATCTTAGAAGACAAATAACAGTGTTTTTTTAATTCTTTGATTATCATCTCAGGATCCAAAAATTTCTTAAAATAAAAAAACCTAAAAAGTTTAAGGCTTTTGATACACGATCTTCAGTCCAAAAATGCCTAGTGATCTGGTTTTGAGCTCAAAATTTCAACTTTTTTTCTTCATTATATCGAAATTTAACGCGACTTTAAAGTTTAGATTTTTCACATTTTGTCTTCATCTGAATTTCTGAAGACTCTTTTAATGAGGTTTTCAAGACCTTGGAATTTTTTCGAACGTTTCAAGGTGCAGTAGGTATTTTAAAAAAATACGAAAATTATCGCAAAATGGTGATAGTTATTTACTTTCATAATTCCTTTAGATTTAAACCCAAAAATTTAATACTTTAAAGGATTTTTCAGTCTTATCCTTTTTACGATCTGTTACCTTCTTTCTTAAGAGATTTTTGAAAAGACTTTTCGATGATTCTCAATAAAAAGCAATGTATTTGTGAAGATTTTTGGAATTTTGTATTAAAAAAAACAAAAAAAAAACAAAATGAACGTAAATTCCAATAAAACCTGGGTTTTTCAATTCTGTGACTTTTACCACAAGATCTTGACACCGTTTCCCCAAATTTCTATCATTATCTTGATATTTTTAGACAATAATCAGAATCTTCATCGCATTTTTTCTTAGATAAAGAACTTCAAAAAACAAATGCAAAAATTAGTGCAAAACACATAAATAATTGTTGTTTTCTATTGTAAAGCCCCCCAACCTTGAGTAATAAAAATCCCAAAAACGTGTTCTTTGTACTTGACAAAAAAATTGACGCATGTTCTTCAAGTGATAATAATGATAATGTACAGCATCATGCCCGTACAAAGACATCAGGCAGTGACGTAATAATGTATTGTAGCCAACACATGCCTCATAAAGTTATAAATTACTTTACCTTTTAAGTGCAAAAAATGATAATAATTGACAGTAATAGTAGATAACGAATGGGGGGACAACACAACACAACCTTGACCTTGAGTTTGACCCCGCCCATTTTCCCTCTCTTTCTTTCAAGGCCACTCGTTCTCTCTCTTACTTTTTCAAGGCCAACCCCTCTACTTCCCCCACCACTTCAAGGCCAAGGCATTATTGGACCTTGATGTTTTCAAGGTCAAGGTCCCCACTTTTGCAAGGCCAACAACTCCTCACTCATTCAAGATGAATCGCGCAATTGTCCTTACTCATTTTCCACCCCAAACTGTATAAAAGGTAATGTGTTGTGTTGTGTAACACAGTTCTTGTGTATATCAGTGTATAACAAGAAATTCTTAAAAAATGGAACCCATCAGAAAAAGTTCTATTTTTAATACTCCTGGTAAGTTTAATATTTTTTTAGTAGTTTAGTTGGAAATAATTTTTTTTCAGAGGATATTATTATTTGTCCATACGACAAAAACCACGTTCTTCTTTGGTTTCGGCTCGAAAGGCACATTTGGAAGTGCCATCGGGCCGATAAAGAAAAGCAAAGGGCCTCAAGTAAAGTGATGGTGCAAGAAGAAGAAGAGGAGAACTGGGATCATTTTAATGAGCCCAGCTACCTCGACTTCCTGAGGAGTAAAAGGAAACATGTCATAAAACAAAGGGCCTCAAGTAAAGTGATGGTGCAAGAAGAAGAGGAGAACTGGGATCATTTTAATGAGCCCAGCTACCTCGACTTCCTGAGGAGTAAAAAGAATCATAATGCCTTAAATTAAAGAAGTAAGTTTTATTGAATCTTTTTCAACAGTAATTTATTGT
The DNA here is from genome assembly GCF_031307605.1 of Tribolium castaneum. NCBI lineage: Eukaryota > Metazoa > Arthropoda > Insecta > Coleoptera > Tenebrionidae > Tribolium > Tribolium castaneum. The sequence goes on along the minus strand of NC_087395.1, from coordinate 24,453,810 downwards.
GAATTTTTTAGGGCCGGGGTTCTTTCGTTAAAATAGTGTAGAATAAGTTTAGCTAAGTAGTAGTAGTAGTTGTAGTAAAATGTAAATATTATTGTATAAAAAAAATAAAAGTTGTAAAAAAAAGCTACATGTTTTTATGTACACCTATTTCAACCTACTGATACAAGTAAGTGTGACCAGCAAGCAGAGTCGCTCCCTGTTTCAAGACCACTCATTCCCTCTTTATCTTTGATGTTTTCATCTCACTTTTTCTCATTATTTCACTTTTTCAAGGCCACAATATTGGTGCATTTTCATTCAAGGTTAAAAAGTGGGGGTATAGTTAATATATAGAATTTAGTACAAGTTTGATAGCAGTCAGTACTGATTTAATCCTCCGAGAAATAAGAATATAAAAAAGTGCATATATCTGTGTTAATGTCTAAGAGTATTCGCTGCTGGGTCATGGATGTATTGAATCGAATCGCTCGATGCGGACAGAAGCCCATTTTAAAAGCTGGTGAGCTAGAGTTGAACACAAGATTCCGCATACATAATATTAGACGCACAAAGTCTCTGTTCGGAAATTCAGTGCTTGTTGAGTTGGACAATTATGCAGTGTTTCTGCCGAGAAGAATAAGTGATTATTTGACTGAGGAGAAAATTGATGAGTTATTACGAGATCCACGTCCACTATATTTAATATATTTGGGAAAAGAAGATGCTAGAAACCCGACATCTGCACATTGTTTTGAGTTTCAACGTGTGGATGATGAAATATTAGGTGAGTGAACATAATGTAAAATGGAGGATGAAAAGAAATTAAAGAAATGTATATTTCATTTACAGTTAACGAGGGTGCCGAAGAGTAGGATGAAATTATCGGAAAAAGACTTATGTGTGTGAAGTAGTGTGCGTTTTGTGCTAGTGATAGTTTCTTAAAATAAATAAATAAATAAAAAATCATGTGTCTAGACGATGGACAATATGAAAAAAGTTTATACGAGTGTTTTGATAAAAGACTGTTATCATATAAGAACTGGGTACATTCATACCCATCTCCATGGAGTTTAGCAAAAGCGGGATTGTTTTATATTCAAATATCTGATTGTACCCAGTGTTTTGTTTGTGGAGTAATAATTTCACGATGGGAAAAAAGTGATGATGCGTTTATGGAGCATAAAAAACATTCTCCAAAATGTGGATATGTGAAATTGCTTTCCACAGACAAAACTACAATTCAAAAATTCAAATTAGTTACTAAAAATAGCATTGTTGTAGTTTTATTTTTTTTTATATTTGTATTCATGTATTATTTATGTGCGTCTTCTTATGCATAGGTATGCAGACTTGTTAACCTTGATCAGTGTCGGGCGCGCGCCAAAGGCGAGGTAAAAATCAAGAGGCGTCTTGATTTAATTAGTTTATAATTAAATAAGTGGTAGAATAATATGGAGGATTTATAATAGATTTAAGGATATTTAATGTACTACCTATAATATTGATGAAATAAAGTGTTTTAATCGATTCCTTATAGTTTATTTTATTAAAAAAACAATTCATAATAATAATAATTATCTATGTAATATCCGATGAATTAATCCAAGAGTTATGAGTTTTATCCATTCCACTCCACTTGACGAATAAACGGTTACCTTTCTTTCGTAAAACTTTCTCAACGAGATATACATTCGGATATTTAACTTTTTGTAATTCTTCAGTGTAGAAACCTCCTCGTATTGTTTCTCCAGAAACATCTTGTAGCAAATAAGTTCTAGGATTAGTATTTTGAACCTTCGAAACTGTAAATACTTCATTACTCCAATTTGGGGTGTACCCTTTCTTAAAAAGATGTCGATGTTTACTAATTCGAACAAAATCACCAACTTTAAATTTGGGTTTATAAATGTCCATTGTTTTAAGATGACTATAAACTTGATCCAAAACTTTGCGTTCGTTTTTCTTATTTATTGAAATCGGTTTTAAACCAGTAGTCTTATGTCTGGTATTATTGTATTTTTTTATTATGTCAGGTAAAATGTTTATCCAGTTGTAGTGACCTTGCACCGAAAATTCTTTATACATCATTCCCTTGATTGTTCGATTCACGCGCTCGACGACACTACTTTTTAAATTCGAATAAGAACTGTAGTGATTAATTTTGTATTTATTCATTAATTGTTGAAAATGTTTATTGTAAAACTCCTTTCCCAGATCTGTTTGAATGTTTTTAGGAACGTTACGTCGAGTTTTTAAAATTTCACTCATTGCATTTACAACACTTAAAGCCGACTTATTCTTTAATGGAACAGCCCATACAAATTTAGAAAAAACATTGATAACCATTAAGATATACTTAAAGCCTTTATTGACGCGTGAATATGGTATCATTTCAACCAGATCGAGTTGCAATAAATCATTTAAACCTTTCACTATCACACGTCGTCTTTTAAAGTTCACTCTCGCCGGTGCATGTAGTTCATTAACAACTTGACGCTTAATATTTAAATCACTACGCTTCATGGTGGATTGGTACTTTTAAAACTATTTCTATATATATCGGTTTAGCTTCTGATGTTTTGGGTCCATATTTAAATGATAGTTTGTCACCTTCACGTAAAATTTGACCAATTAAATTCGTAGTTTGTTTCGAATTAATTAATGCAATCCACCCGCTCGATGGACTACCATGTACAGACGTAATCGTTGCTTCTTTTAATGGGAAAATATAATTCGTACCAATATTAAATAATACAAAAAGTTTTTTAGCTGGATCCAGTGTCCCAAAGAGTGAGATTGTGGTATATGAGAAAGATTTGACACGTTGTAAAGTTGTCCGAATTCTGTGTTCACTAATGTGTTCACCAAATTTATCTAATGTCATATTCTTGTCTATTGAATGAATAAAGTATGTAGAAATACTAACTATAAAATATAATGTGTTTGCAATATATACAAGTCGTCTCTAAATTATTAACGAATTATTTTCGATTCACGCAATTCTGTTATGATGCGATTGATTTCATTCATATGATTATTATTACCAGCTACTGTCGATGATAATAAAAGACGTAGTCTATTTACGAGTGTGTTGGGATTTTTGTAGGGAACAAATTCTAAATTTTTATCTGTTAAAGCCAATGTGCGAAGAATACCACCACCCTTAACTCTTTTTGATATTGGTTGGATACTACTTGTCGGAGTTGATTGTTCATGACCTTGAGCCTGCAATCGTTGTATTGCAGGTATGTTGCGAAGTCGCGGATACTGTTTACGTGCTGGTGGTACGAGAATTGAAAGACTACTACTGCGGCTTCGTTGCTGGACAGGAGTCGATTGACCTTGATCGGCATCAAGGCTTTCTTCAGTATCACTGTAAAATGGCGGCGACTGAGATGCACGGTGTTCCTGAAGTGGCTGTCTCGAGAAATGTCGAATAATTGTTTTATATTTGTTCCCTACATTACCCAGAATTTGTGCATTTGGTTTATAGTTTTTTCTGTCTGCATTGGTTCGAATGACAATATTTCGATAAGTTTCTAAATCTGATTGAGTATAATTAGTTGGATTTTTTTTAAATAATAATTCATACAATCCAGGTGTATCAGGATAAGCTACATTTTGAACGATTACATGATCGTCTTTGAAATCAATTTCAGAATTGCCAATAAAAAATTTATTTGCCTCGGTTCCATGTCTCACACCATATTGATGATCAAATTTGTTTTCTGTGTTAATAATCATATCTTCAATGTACTGTCGAGGTAAACCGGTCCATTGTTTAAGAAAATGGCGAAATGCATCGGTTTTTGACAAATTTATTAATGTTTCTTGCAACTTTCCAATGGTCACGTTCCTGAGTGACTCTCCCTCCTCTCTGGGTGTGCTAGCAGTCGCATGTTGTCGCATTAAACTGAATCGTGGATCGAGCGATGTAGTACTACGGCTTGTAGTCGTTGACTCAAAAAGTCGCTTCGCCTCCGGTTGTTTGATCTCATGATGAATTGATATTTTTTCCTGTTTTGGGACAACTTCGCGTTCATGTTTAATTTCAGAAATTAAACTTTTTATTGGATCGGTTAGAGGTTGAATGTGGGTTGCGAAACGTCTTTGCGAACTTGCAATGTGTGAAGATAATGATCGTACTTTTTGTTTAACGTGTCGTCTTGCCTTATCCAGCTCTAAAGCTAAACGTTTATCCATGTCGATCGTCGACTAATAAATAAATCTTTGACAAACATTTACATTTATATTTTAATGAACTGATCAAAACCGTTACGATAACGCCCATTGTCTTGTTCAGCATCCTTATCAATAGTAACAAATCCATACGGTTTTTGCCAACACTGTGAACACATTTTCTGAAAGGTTTCAAATGACATATCTGTACCAACGTGATCATTAAAAATATGTTTTAAATTTAATACATCCTGAGGAAAGATAATTATAAAATTAGCATTATCACGAATTAATTGTTTCTGAATGGAAGAATACGTTTGGCTTATAAATATACAATCGATATTATAATGCCTACCAAAGCAAAAATAATCACGTATTATATTTTGGTTACAAGTGACTACATCATCAAATATTATTATGGAATAGGGTTTGATTTCTTTAGGAGGGGGAATTTCGGCACCATCTTCATATTCATAGTAACCGACTTTATCGAGAGGTGCCAGAACCGATTTTAAAAATTGATATTTTGGTTGTTGTAGCGTTTTTGAAAATAAGTAAATGTCTGTGAAGCGTAATCCATTTGGATGCAGCAAGAGACTTAATATCACATTTGTTTTTCCACATCCAGAACGTCCAACCACTAGTCCTCTTTTTACACTATTATTGAATAAAGTATTATGTTTAGGAAACTGTTGATAGGGTACACAAACTGAATAGTCGTGATTAGAAATTTTTAATAAATCTTTTTGTTGCACAAGTTTCATTGTTGACTTACAAAATACAAATAAAAATACTTTACACATTACATCAATTATAAATACATAATAATAATAACTATGTAGTATAAATAAATGGTTACATATCGTTACATATCTACAATAAGGTAAAATTCAATCAGTGGGTTCCACATATTTTTGCAATTCTCTAATTAGAGAATCTAAATTTCGATCTCTATCAATATCGTAATGTCCCCAGGCTAATGTATCAATTGAATTACCTAAAATGTATCGTTTATCATCGAAATTAGACAGTGCTATTTTATTCCTTAATTCGGTATACATATTATGTAAATAAGATTTGAAAACGTTCATAACACAGAAAACTGATGAAGATGAAGGATTTGTTGCAATTGCCCGATATTGTAACAGTGTTAGAGATTTATCAATTACATGTTTACTTACACCTTTAGCCTTTTTAATTAAATCATTCACTGTTTGCACACAATATGCTTTGGCACCGGTGCCATAAAGTAGTACAATTGGTACACCAGCATACTCATCTTTCATTTTACCGATAACAGACACAGTTTTAGGAATATCATGAATATTATTCTCGGGATAATTTGAAGTATCAAACCGATCGATATTCTGTTTAATATCATTATATACGTTTTCCGTATAAATTTCTAAAATTAATGAATCCGTATCCGTATACAAAAGCTGTACATTATTTCCATACTTAACTTTAAGGAAATTATAAAAAAAGTCATACATTAAAGTTTTTGAAATTTCCAATATACTGAATCCTACATAAATAGGTTTATCATACGTTACTTGAACTTTATTCATTTCTATTGCAACTAAATTTTCAGTAAAAATAGAACAATTTTTAAATTGTGGTTTGGCTATCCATGTCTCTGCTCCATACTTGTGACCGTTTTTTTTCCAATGTGTAGCCAGTTTAATATCTACCCGATTATCGACATTTTCCATGGTTTTTCCATACACACTATTATTCATGAGTTTAAATAAATCTTTTTCAAACTTATTTTTAGTCTGATTTCGTAATTTCGTATTTAAATCAATATATGGTTTGAGCCATGACGATTGATTGAATTTTAGTACTCTATGAATTTTTGTCAATTCTAGTCCATTTTGTAGAGCTTGTTTTAAATTTCGATAGTGTATTATGTAGTTTGTTTTAGCACATAGATTTGGAATGAGTTTAGCACATTTTCCGTTTGGTGGAATTAAATTTTCAGGTAGAAATGGCATATCATTATGAGAGTTGTGTAAATGATGAGGATAAGAGATATCTACTTCAAGGACATAACCTTCAGGTGTGGTATCAGTCAAATCCATAATACTAAGTGAATTAATTTCGTCTTGCGTTAGCCAAGTAAATCCACCTAAAGGGAGTACTTCACTCATAGCCCAACCATAGAGATTTGTTGCATCGAGGTATAAAATGTATGATGTCGGTTTCGAAGGGTCATAATTTGGAAGAAATTTATTATTTGCTTGAGCCGCTCGTTTAACACATGTACTAACTCCCCCACGAATCCCTTTTTTGAAAAAATGCAACATATCTATATCAGTCAATAATTCTAATTTTACATGGGTAAATTTAAGCATAGCATTCCAACTAAGAGATGGTGCAGTCACGTAATGTGCTGGATCAAGTTCATAATGCTTAAGGCACATGTTTCGAAAATTCTCAAAGACATCAGCTAATAGCAAAATATCACTTTTTAAATAGAGATCAGAATATTCGCCTAGAGTCTGACAATGGAATGTATTCCATACGGTATTAGCTCGTTGATAATCATCTTCAGAAATATGCTCATCGCGAAGTTTATCGTAAAAATCAATTTTTTGTGGTAATTCCGTGAGATCTAATTTAGAAAAATCATCGATAAATGAATATGGAAAAACCCCTTTCTGTCTAATTAACTGAAATTCTCTGTCAACGGGAAAGTATCGTTTTACTTCCATACATTGAGCATCATCCAAGGCTGCTGCCAGTTTTTCTAATGAACATGTCAAAAACTGAAAACTATCTATAAAACGCAAGTGTAAGTGCTCCTTGACTATTCGATTGTTTGAATTTAGATATTCGCCTACACAAATTTTTTTCGAAAATGTAATATATTTCTCTTTAGTTTTACCAAGAATATTAATTTCACTTTCTTCAAGGGCCAACTCTTTAATGAATAAGTGACTATCATAATTTGTTAAATTATGAAATACTATCGGAATAAAATTTGGAATTTGAAAATTCAAGTTACAATTACTGTGCGCAGCGGACCTATAACGACCCGTTAAATGACAGTGATCTTTTACTTTAATATCATTCTGTTGAAAAGGTTTTTGACAAATATGACATTCCGTTGCTGTAAGATAATCAAACTCTTCTTGAATAGTTAATGGAAGCATTGGTTGTACAATACTTAAATACTTTTTATAAATCTCTATCAAATCTATTTCTAATGCTGTAATAAAGTCAACCACAGATGACTGTCCTCGAAAACTTTGGAATTTAGATAATTGATCGTTATATGAACATTTAATGTAATATGCACATGAATATGGTTGATGGAGAAAAGTTTTTATCGAAAATGATTGATTTGGATTTGGTGCAACTGTACTCATAGGTTTCAATAAACATTCGAAATCAGCATAAACAATAAATGGGATAGTCATTTTATGATGATAATTTTGAAATTCTAATACATTAGCGGGAACATTATAACCAAATCTATTTGTTATTAATTCATTATTTGGGATTCTAGCATAAAGTTTTCCACAATCAGTCGAAGAATGTCTATCTAATAAAGCTTGGGTTGTGAAATATTGTAGACATCCATCACAGAAAAATTTTGAATGATGATGTTTTGAGAGTTGGGAAGATACTAAACGTGGCAAATTAGTTATTGTACAGTAATGTTGATTACCATCGTTATCACTCAACAATAATAAATTTATGTGTACCGGTTTCTTAAAGTTTGTAAAATATAATGGTCCCACAATTTCAAATTTTACCTTATTGTTTACATAAAGTAATTCAAGTCCGTAAACATTAATAGAGACATTATTTTGACTTTCAAATTTTGCAATACTATCCAGTTTTACAGGAAATTCAATACCTTGGAAATTAAAAAGTGTCGACCAATGTGGATATGAACTGGGTAAATGTTCTGGTCCCATAGGTAGACACACTGCTGCTACGACACTCCAACCAAAACAATGAATATCCTGATTTTGAACATTAACTATTGCCCTCTTCATTTTCACGCTTGGCGGTAGTGGGATATACGATGAAGCTTTCAATGGATTGTAATAGTTTACATTTAATTCTAAATGTAAGATTTTCACAAGTGTCCAGCCTAAAACAAAGAAGCAAAAAAATAATTGTATTATAAAGATTTTTACAATATATAACTACCTGAATCTCGTTCCAAAAAATCCATCATTTTTTGACTAATAACTTCTTGAAAGTCATGCAACATATTCCTAATATTCGTGCCTAAAGTGACAATTCTGTTAGTAGTATTGAAAGATTTTACATCAAATATATTTTTTGACTCAATGGTATACAATCCAAATAATTCCAAATTTATTTTGATTGTACTAAATTTTTCAATTTGTGAAACAATAAGTCTAAGTAATTTATTGTGAATTTTATCCATAAATTCATTTAAATCGATATAATGGCCCTCATCACAAATCCTATATGAAGCGATGCGTGATTTAAATGCACTGCTGAGTGCAAACACCCCATCCTCCAAGGGAGTACTTTGACAATTATTTCTATGCTGTCTACTTCTCTCATGGGCCGTAATAAGCTTTGGAGCAATTTCTTGATTACATGTAACGCACATATAATTGTTGCTAGCTAGAAAAGAAAAATTATTGAAAAATAGAGTACCTATTAGTTAAAACTTACCAGTTGAATGACATATTTTCTGTTTTTTGGCGGCCGGTCCTCCATTTTCCTGTTTTTTGACCACTTGACAATAGAGCTTTTCGTGGCGTAGTCGTGATTGACGGGTTGTAAATTGTTTATTACAGTTTTCACAGTGATGCATTTTCTTATGAAAATATAAATCAATAAATTAAACAGGTTACTAACAAAGTTTAATTATAAATTTGCTGCCTTCTGTTACTATCTTTGAATGACTTTTATTTATACTATATAAATATATATTTTTTTGTGTTCAGAGATAGGTATCCAGCAAGACCTCGAGGAGGAGCAGCATGCTTGCCATCGTGTTGTAGGTAGTATGATGTTAAAATTTGGAAAATCGCGTTCGAATTAAATGTACTTGATATGATTGTGGGATGGAAATAGGATTTATTAATATTAATTATTAATATTAACATCATTAATATTAATATTAATATTATAATTATTAATAATTAATATTAATGGCGACTTTCGCGAACGTCTACGAGGCTTTCTAGGGCGCCGACGCCTCCTTGATCGTGAGTGAGGGGGAGTGGGTGGAATGATGTCATCGTCGTCGTCATCGTCTCCACCCTCCACCCTATTCTCAATCCTATTATTTGTTTGCCCTAGAATGGGTGACAATTGAGAGGGTTGAATGATGTCATTTTCAACATCCATCTCTTCACCCTGCCTCCTCTCTTCAACCCACGGCTCTGCCAGTGCGTCAATGACAGATGGTTGTTGCATGTCATTGACGCCCTGTGATAATATTATGGGTGACGGTGGTGGTGAAGGTTGTGGTGACCGAATGATGTTATTTTCGGTCTCTACCACCACCAATCTCTCTGGCAGAACATCATTTTCCTCAATAATCGGTGAATTGGGTTGAGGGGGATGTTCAACGTTACCATTGATAATGTTTTCCACCTCAACCCAAGGCTCCGATAAGGCGTCAATGATGTCCTGCGATATTATCATAGGGGGTTGAGTTAATACCGCGGGTGCCGCTTCAGGAGATATTGGTGTAACGGGGCGGGTAAACACTGGCTCAACGAAGGGGCTTTGTGGTGGTAGTGGTGGACTGGGAGAGATTGGGGGTTCTTCCACCACGACCATATCATTATCAAATACATTTAACTCATCGGTAATCGAATTATTGATGGGACAAGTTCCTTCATCCACAACCGGATTGGACACCGCCTCGTCTTCGTTAATAAACTGGTCTATTAAGGTCAACGAGATGTCGTCCGAATAATCATTTTCAATACCATGTTGAGCCAGGTATTGCGTGAATGGTAAAGAAAACGATAATTCACTATCAGGTTGTGATAAAGGAATAACCATAGAATCATCATCATCCTCATCAACGATTTGAACAATATTAGCAACAGCGTGATTAGCTAATTGCTTCTCTTTCACACTTAACTGACTACATTCAATCTCATCCTCTTCAAAACAATCTTCCCTCAAAGATTGACTTAAAGACGACTTGGCAAATTGTTCAAATTGTGTCTCATCATTTTTGATTAATTTTGAATAAGTAGGTCTAATAATTACATCAGAAACGATATTGATTCTAGGTTTATCCCTATTAAAACCACTACGGTTTTGATAGGGATTTGCAACTTTTCCCTTCAATACTTTAAATAATAACTTTGATGACTGGTTACTTACAGTTGTCCTAGTTGAGGGACCGGGACACTGACAACACTCGTCACCATGAGTGCACGGTTTAAAATTAGCAAAATAATTTGAACACATTATTTCGTACACAGACTACCTGTACAACACAGAATGAATTTCTGCATTCACTCTCTGCACATTTATAAATTGTTAAAAGCTCCCGTCAAGGTCAACTTCTTTGTATGCACTTACTGCAACTACATTGGTGTATTCCATCAAGGTTAACATATAGACACAAAAAAATGTAAAAAGAAGACCTATGTAGACAGGATGGAGTGTAACCGCCTGTTTCAAGGACATCGTTAACCTGTTTAATTTATTGAAAAAATGAGAAAAATCACTCATATCCACTGCAATAATCAACTCTTTTTTTATAAATAAAATGAATTTTTTTGGGTGGTGTATAAGGATTATTGAAAGTGTAAGGGAGTGGTAAATATTATGAAAAAAATACAAATGTTTATAAATCTATAACATTTATTTATAAATACTACAATTAATTAATTCAATTAATATTCCATATCATTACAAAAAATATTTTTTGAAGAGTTTGTATTTTCAAAATTGCTTCTCGATGATTGTTGATAATCATTATTAGTATTATGGGATAAAGTTGAATCAAAATAATTCCCATTTCCGCAATCAAAACTCCTCCAAGAATATTCACGATGTGGAAGACATCTTCGTAAATGTCGTCGAAGATGTTTTACTTTCAGGCGATGTCCTGGATTATTACGACACGTTATCCAACTCTCTTGATCCATGATTACTAATAGACTGATGAGTTGAGATTATTTACACAATGTTTTGTACACTTTTAACGAAATGTTTGTTTTAAAAAAAATACATTATGTAGACTGCAATATGCGTTATCGTTCAGATGGTACATGCATTTAACTTTATCGGCGTGTAATGTTGGTTGTTGTGGAAATTCAATAACTTGTTTATGTGTATATTTTTTCAAAAATTCGGCTTTTTCTTTTCCTTTTACGTAAATTTTGTCAACATCCTTCAACACATTGTTTATAACTTGTACGTGTTTCCAATATGGAATATGTCCCATATTCCAGTCAATACAATGATAATTCTTCATTAACCATTTTACTTGTTTTTCATCTTGAGGATTCAAGAGTTGTGAAGGGAAAGGGGGTTGAAAAACATAGTGTGCGAGTTTGTCTCCTCTTAAAGCAGCCAGTTCTTTAACTATAAACTTTTTTCCAATTTTGTAACCTTGAACGTCTATAATCACTTCGTTCTCCATCACTATTAATATTAATTTAGACTTGTTTTACAGATTTTGTCAACGGTGTATATGTAAAGGCTCGATCACTAATGACTAATGCATATGCGGTGGTTCCCTCACTTATACCGGTGTCTGTATCAAATTCAATTCTCAGTGCAATAGACTGTGTTTGTAAACCAGTTTTTTGCATCGAACAATCAATTATGATTAGTGGATAACTGTCGAAAAACTGTGTAGGTGTAATGTGTGTTTCTTTTTTATCTGTATAATAGTATCGGGATCTAAAGTTTGTAAACATTTCATATAATATACCGAAATGGTGTTTTTTATATGAAATATTTAAATTTTCATACGGATATCGTTCATTATTTAGAAATACTCTCATATTGGTTATATCGCCTCTATCAAATTTACTCATATTTTTATCAAGTTGTCCTTCTCTATTGCTTTGAAGGCCAAAGATAATATAACGAGGTGTTTCAAATTTTGTAGAGATTTTCACAGGCCAACTACACTTTGTAGTATTTGTAAAGAGTGGCAGCGAATGAAGTTCCCAGCTTCTGTATGGTACTGCAATTTCTTTATCTTTTTCAATGGTTTTTGTCAATTTAACCTCTTCCTTTAAACCGGGCACAATATGTGGAACTAGCCATGCAATTTTATCAATTACAACTCGTGCTTTCTCATTTGTTGTACAAATTAATGCATTGACATCACTATTACTACGAATTAATATTAACTCTTGCGGTATGTTTAGCATTATATTTTTATAATCTTCTGCAAATCCTAATAGTCGATTTAATGGGATACATGCTTGAAAATATCCATCTATAGGTTTAGTGGCTTCTTCATTTAGATCCCAACCAGACATTGTTAATTTCAGACTTTCACTTTGATTTAATGATGCCAGATTTTTCATAGTTGTTGTAATACCTGGCTTTGTGTTTGTATCTACAGTTACTCCACTTACTTCATACCGTATTTCACTAAACAAAAAAGCGACACCATTATTTACAAACTTGGTTTCTGTTGCTGGTACAGTTTTATTGGTTGTCGCGTCGGTTTTAACCAATTGTCCCTCAATTAAAATTAAACTATCACATGGTAGTGTACACAAATCTTCTTGTAAAGGAATTCGAATTTCATCCGTGTTTTCATATCTGGCTGTATATGCCTCATGACTTTGAAATTTGTAACCTACCACACCTTCATCCCACTCAATACCCTTCTCAATATCGAACATTTTTTATGTGTATAATTCAAATCCTAATGATTTTAGAAACAGTTTATTTTTATTACTTAATTGTTGCACGGTTCGTTTCGTACTAACTGTTTTTCTACACTTTTGTTGCTTTTTATATGAGTCAGTTCTAAAACTAATACCCATTTTCTTCTTTCTTCTGCAAATGTAATCCAACTGTTACAGTCTCTTGTTGAAAATTGACCAACTTTTCATCTTGATCTATTATTTTAAGTGTAATATTTCTGATAGTTTTAACACTAATGGGTAGGTAAATCACATGATCTGGTGACTGTACTATTTTAAATCCAGGTGGAACGTTTGGAAAAAATTGATAAATTATGTGTACAGGTTCTCCATTTTTAAAACTTCCAATTGTAATATTACATTCAATCATAATCGAATTAAGTTTCATTATGTCTGCAATATTGTCCGAATCTTTTCCAACATTTTTCGGAACTATTTGACTATTAAATCCCAACACTGGTCCGATAGTATTTGGTTTGGTAAAGTCAACATCTTTTGTTGCTTTGATATGTGTATGTAATGTATTATTGTTTGCAGTAATATATAAGAGGTCATTACTGAATTGTTTTTCAATTACATGTTGTAAATAGTTGTTTATATCGGTTAATTGATAACAACCGGTCGGTATTTTAAATTCGACATCCCCGAAAAAGAATTTATTATTTTCTTCATCAATATTCGGTATACTGTTGTAGACTTCAAAATTTGTAACACCCAGTTCATAGACACCATCACTAACATCAATCGGTGGATTAAAGTCAGCACTTAGTATCGCTGATTTTCCTGTTAATACAAACAGCATCTTTGATTCGACTAAACTTATAATTTGCATGTGTGTCTATATAAAAACTTTAAACATAATTGTCCACAATTATATGAACCCATTTTCTGATATCCATCATAATTGTATGTAATGTTATTACCATCATTATCACTTTTGAAATAATTGATAATCTCTGTTGGAGGTTTTAAATTGCCCATACTATCAAAGTATAATATATTATTTTTATTTTTTACATATGCTGTCCAATGAGTTCCACTATTTTTTTCTTCATCTAAATTTATAATTCCTGTTTCATTTTTATGTATAAGTTTCGGTAATTTATTACGCATATATACACCTCTAAAATTTGGAATTTGTAATAGTCGAGCAAACTTTATTATTTCAATATTAGTGAGGGCGTGACGTGGTAATTTTACTGGGAGTTTTTTTTCTGATACCATTTATATGGACCAATGTAAAGACCTTTCCCTTTAGTTTTTCCTACACCTTTACCGCTACTCATTTCCATTGCTTTATTATGTCGCATAGTTTCCTCCAACATTTTTTTATCTACCGAAGCTTTATTTACAGCAGTCGCTATCCCTGCAGCTCCTCCTCCTAAAGCGCCTAGAGCACCTAATAGTGGTAATAGGAATGGTAAAAAACCACCATATTTAGGAGCAACTAGAATTCGTTGTTTTTTTGTCTTCTTTTTTTTACCCTTTTTACTTTTAGCTCCCATTCCGAATTTTACTTTGCCTTTCATTATACCAGCAATTGCTAATGCAGCTGCTTTTTCCCCAAACGATGCGTCTTTTGCTTTTAAACGTTCAACTGCTTTACTTAATAATAACTTATCTGCTTCGTGTCGTTTTTGCAAATTAGTTTCGTTGGCGTACGATATATCGTGTTCTTTACAAGCCTGATCTAATTTATTTCTACCACTATGTCCAAGTGCAATTCGTTCTTGTAATTTGGTTCCAGGGCCACAAAACTGATAACCCGGTATATGTAATTCAATGGGTAATTTATTTATTAATTTATTTATTAGACCCCAACCTCTCTTTGTCAGAGTTGAATCAATACTATGTTGAGAATCACAAGTCTGTTTATTATATAACTTCATTTATTTACTTTTATCCATACACCAAAAGAACAATCTAGATACTAATTTAATCTAAGGTTACAAGTTGTTTATATCTAATTTCTACTCTTATTAACTAACTAACATTCTATACCACTATCACAGCTACTTGATGAGTCGTCAGAATCATAGTCATCAGAATCATAAAACATCATTTGTCGCTCTCTACTAAAATACCATATTTTAACAGTCATTTTGTTTATTAAATTATTTCCACACAACTGAGAATTCTGTCCTATTACTGTATTACACCAAAAACACTTGTAGTTTAACACTGAAGTCACATGTAGATGACAAATGTGAAATCTCACTGCCATAATCTTCACACATTTCAAACAAAAGAATTTTCTGTTACTACAGTCCTTTGGAGACAGGCAAAAGAGCATGTAGCAGTAAGGATCTGAAAACATTTAAAACTTAATTTCTACAAGTACATACAATTTCATATTACATACCATTGTCAACTTCCATTATGCTGATTTAAGTTAGTGGTATATAGCTATAATTTTTTGGGCATTTTCCGGATCCACTTGGCTAGCTGTGTAGCACGGAGTTTTACACTTATGACAAAGGAAACCATATTTTCTAAGTAACTCTTTAAATTCTTCTTCATTACAAGTAATGTCAATACTTAAAGAATTATTCCACCCATCTGGATTAATAATAGAAATGTCCTTAGTACTACACTGTTCACACACAACCACTCTATTAAAGAAACGTTCCCAACCACCTTCCAAAGATATGTGTCCTAACTGGTTGTGGAAACACGTTTCTTCCACTATTATGACACCTTCACAAGTAAAACGATACCACATTTTTTTACTACTTTAATATTGAGAAATACTTATTAGATACTGTTTTTGAATTTGTATTGAATTCTATATATATTAGCTGCAGTGACCTTGAATGATAAATAAAGAGGGAAGTTGTTGGCCTTGCAAAAGTGGGGACCTTGGCCTTGAAAACATCAAGGTCCAATATTGCCTTGGCCTTGAAGTGGTGGGGGAAGTGGGAGGGATTGGCCTTGAAAAAGTAAGAGAGAGAACGAGTGGCCTTGAAAGAAAGAGAGGGAAAATGGGCGGGGTCAAACTCAAGGTCAAGGTTGTGTTGTGTTGTCCCCCCATTCGTTATCTACTAGTAATCGTTAGCACGTGAACATCATTGCTAATTCTAAATTTGTCACCACATTTCAAAACTAATTAACAAATACCGCGAACAGAATCGTCGAAATCAGCACTATTCATTTTAAAATTAATTCCACAAGCGGCAAATCTTCTCACACTTGGCTTATTTTATTAGTAATAGTGAAAGTGTCCGTTTTTTCCGAACCGCCGTACTTCCTCCAAACCGCTTAGTCTGCAATTTCACTCGAAAATGCTCAATTTTTCCGAAGATCTTTGATCGTTCAGGGCCGCTTTTTGACGTCAATCAAGCGCAGAAAAAGCCCATCCGAGCAACGGGAACGCGTGACGCAACCGCCCATTATCAGTGAAACCTCCCAAAGCGAGTCCCCCCATCGCTGGAGAGGGGCAGGAGTTGTTTATCGCAAGACTTCGATGGTCAGTCCGGCGACTAACCTCTCCCGCA
This sequence comes from Tribolium castaneum, assembly GCF_031307605.1. Taxonomy (NCBI): domain Eukaryota; kingdom Metazoa; phylum Arthropoda; class Insecta; order Coleoptera; family Tenebrionidae; genus Tribolium; species Tribolium castaneum. Next base: position 24,437,297 of record NC_087395.1, on the reverse strand, counting down.
ATCGACGCGTGTGCTCCTCCGGACTTTTCCGGGCAATAGAATGTACGAGTGGCGAACCACCGCAGTGTAATCATACCATACCGAGTGTTCGAAAAATGTGCTAGTGAAAGTTGCGCCAGCCGAAATGTTGATAACGTAAGACATTGAATTTTAATTTCTGGCTCAAAACCGAAGCCTTCGCCACTCTCTTGGTATTCCCGGCGAAATCTTCCATCCACTGAATGACTCACTAATTGCGCAAAGCCTTTGTGCCCGCGCCCGCAGCAAGGCCGCCCCTCACTTTCCCGCAATTAGGCCGGAACCCAGCGCGTTACATAAATCGGCGCTATTAGCGGCCGCTTTCTAACGACCGCCGCTAGGGCCCAGCGTTTTGCAACGCGCAAACATCGCCGCGTCTCGCAGAATACAAAACATTGAGCAACAAAGAAACGTTTCTCAAACAAAAATAAATGTCAAGTTGTCAAGGCCAGGACGCTGTCCTAATTAATACAAGGAAGCGTTTTTAACAAATTTCGGAAAGCGGTCGTGGGCCTTGAGCGCAGCTTTTTGTTCTAATCGCCCCGAAACTGGTTTCTCCGACCAAATTCCTCCGGATTTTCGTCCTCTGGCTTAAAGTCAACCTGTTTTGCGCAAACAGGTCAAGGAAGGGAAACTCTGCCACTGCGCTAATTACGTAATTAGAAAATGTGGCGTTGGCAACAGTGGATGTAATTCGACAATTATCATTCTTCCTAAACTCCCAATTACGAACTTGGGCGCTTATTTGCATAATTACGCTTATTACGGTGGCCACAAGCCATGAATTTGTCATGAGAGGCTCCGGAGTAATTGCGTCTAATTGGATTGTCATAAGTTTGCGGATTTTTTCACCCGGTATGTGGGTGAGCATTAAGTAGGCCACGCAATTATATAATCGGATTTAACACAATTGGTGATTAAGTGTGTGCAGGTTTTAATTTGTTAGATACATTTTATTACTTTCGGAGGAATTAATTTTAATGGTTATTGAAGCAAAAACGTGGCAAATGATATTGTCTGCGGGACGTCGAGGCGATTTATGGGGAAATTTATGCGAAATTGGTCTCGAACACCTTGTACTTTAGCGCGAGATAATTAAGCAGTAAACAGGAGCGGAGCGATAAAAGGATAACTAATTAAAGTCATTGTTTTGGGAACAAATTTTAATCCTGAACTTAAGGATAACTGGTCTTGGCCTCAAAAATTTTTCATATCGAGGTTTTTATTCAAACACCTTTGTTATATTATTTCCGAATTCTCCATATTTTAATCGTCCTTTAACACAAAACAATGAGCACCTGTCTTATCTTATCCTTAATCCTTGATTCCCAGCAACAAATTATCTCGGAAAACTCACACTCACACTTTAATTTGAAAGATTGTTAGCCCAAAATACAGTTTCTGAAAGAGTTTTTGGTCTTGTCAACTGTACTAAGCTTCTAATTATTAGAATTTTCACTACAAAAAAATTAGTAGAAAGTCTTGTCTTTACCATAGAATGAAAAATAATCATATCTAAGAATCTTGGGTTCATTTATCACCAAAAAGGTTGATAGTATATCTGACTACAGTTTCTTAAAGAATTTCTGTTTTTTTTCGGAAAAAGCTTCAAATATAAAATATGAATTTTTGGCATGTTTTTAAAGAGAGGAAATTTATGTGCTTCTGGTTAATAAAAAACAAACTAAATGGTGGTTTTTTGGTCTGTTTTTTCTGTTTTTAGCGAAATCTCACCAAAAATTTAGCTCAAAATGTGTTAATGAAAGTGAAACCACATTTAATGAATTATTTTTGAAAAATGTTTCTTTAAACGATTTAAAAATTTATAAAATCTCAAACGAATTAAATTAGGTAAAGCAGCTTAAAAGAGTTTGAATCAAATTTTTGGAGTTTTCAGTAAGTATTACCAAAATTTTTCGAAAAAGTTTGCCTTGATGCAATCTTTCTGGCTGAAAGCATAAGGTCACACAAAGACAAATTAATTTAACTATCGACAAATTCGTTTATTTTCGGTCTGTTTTAACAAGAAATTTGTTCAAGAAAAGGAAAACTCTGTTGAAATTTTGAATTTTTTGGCTAATTTTTACCGAAATTTGGCTCAACATTGGACTAAAGCACGTAAAATAGGCTAAAATAACAACGATCTCGATCTAATTTGGTTTTTTCAGCCAGTTTTAACAAAATTTATAGAAAAAAAAGCTAAGTTTTAAACTTAAAAACACACGGAAAGTTCAAAATAAAACGTTTCTTTCCTATTTTTAAGAATTTTTAGTTTCTTTTTTAATTTAAAAAATCATTTTTTTTTGGGTTAAAAAATAACGAACTAAATTTGGTAACTTTTTTGTCTATTGTATCCCAAATGTCTGAAAAAATATTCTTTAATTTAAAACCTTTTTAAAGACTTGAAGAAGATGAAAATGACAGCATTTTTAACCAATTATTATTAAAAAAAATTCAATACTCACAACAATCCAAGAATAAATGAACTAATTTGAATAATTCAACTTAGCTCAAAGCAAAAATTAAATTAAAAATTAAATAATGTTTTTTTATTTACCTATCTAATCACTGTGCTAATTATTTTGTTGCAAAAATATCTAACGCTCAGTCTGTCACTGGATATTACTTACCAAGGTTAATTAAAAACATATAAATGACACAAAAATGGAAGTTATTTTACAAAAAAAATATCAAATCGTCAAAGAAATTACAAAATTATGCAAAATTTTAAAACAAAAAACCAAATAATTCGTCTCCCTAACAGTTTCCAACCATGTAAATGTTAAGGTATTTAAAACAAAAAATTTCGTTGCTGTCGTTAACCTTGTTGATTAGCAAATTTGTTTTTTACTGAAAAGGTTTGTCTAAAAATTGACACCGTTTTTATTATTTTTTTAAGTTTTTCCTAGAATTTTTCAAAATTTTATATACTTTTTCTAACTGAAGAAACTCAAGAGCTAAATACTTGTCAAAAAACTCAATTATTTTCCTGTTTATTTCATCAAAGTAATGTATGCAAAAAATGACCAAAACAAGATTATGCAAAATTTTGAAACAAAAAACCAAATAAATCATCTTAATAACAGAGTTACCACCAAGTAAACACAAAGGTATTCAAAATAGAAATTTTAAGTTGGTGTCCTTATTCTTGCTAATTAGCAAACTTGATTAGTAAGGTTACAAAAAACAAATGAAATCAACTCCAGGTGCAGACACAAAAAACACCGACTCGAAAACCGCAGGTTCGATCCCTGCCCCGGCCCATTTTTTTTTGTAAATAAACAAACTGAAAACAATCACAAAAAACCGGTTTGTCAAATCACTGTCAAAATTTTTGGCATCGTGTCCAAATTCCAGTGTTCCAATCCCAGTAAAATTTTCGGTAAAATGCGTTTCTTGTGCAAATTCAGGCGCAGTCCGTACGTATATTCCCGTTCATTTAATAACAGAAATAATAGGCAATATAAACAAACCGGCGGCCCCTGGCAAACTTTCTACCGTTGCCAAACAAAGCCGTCCAAGGCCAAATTCCGTATGCTCGAGGAATATCTCGCACTTGGCGTAACTCCTTACCCAACACTGGCACACTCATGAATACCAAAGGCTCGCCACTTTTCCTTTCGTTGACTCCTCAATTTCGCTTCCAGTGAAGGTTCAGCGATGGGCGAGCGCGTCGAGCCCGTGGTGCCAGGCCCGGACTTGGTCGGCGTGAACGTGGAAAGGCCGCCGGCGCCCCTGGTCCACCAGCAGTCCACCGTCTGGAGCAAAAGACAGCACGCCGTCTGCGTGCGACACGCTTTCAAGCAGTACGGCTCCAAGAAGAACCCCAACCACGTCCTCAGCGACCTCAACATGACCGTCGCCAAAGGCACAATGTGAGTCAAAGACCCGACCTCAAAGCCAAATTTTCGGGTTTTTTCAAGCCCAGTGAAGGGGCTAAAATTTTTAATCAAATTAAAAAATAGTTTTTTGTTTTTTGAAAATTAACACAGTGTGGCTAGAGGCTAAGGGATGAATGTACAGTCACTCAAAATGAAAATGACGCGTCCATAAGCCTATGTCATCAATCATCAGAGATCGTTTTATACTTTCTGTGAGTTAAAGACCTGACTTCAAAGCAAAATCTTGATTTTTTTAAAAAGTTTAATCAAGGAAAAAATTTTTTTCAATACCAGAGAAGGAACAAAATTTAAATTAAATGCTTATTCAAAATAGATAAGAAATGGGAAAAGTGGTTTTAATTAAACATTGTAAAGCATACATTTTACATAAAAATTACTTTTCTTAAAATTTAACAGTTAGGGTGTCAGAAGTTGGGGATTGAATGTACAGTCACTCAAAATAAAAATGACGCGTCAATGAAGATTTTTTTCTTGGAACCCTTGTTTCAACACCTTGAATAAATTTGTTAGTTTATAAATTTAAATAATTATTTGGTTGATGCAATAAAAATGTAATGTATAAACCTATTCTTATTTTATTTTGTTAATTATACGTCATTTTGATTAAATTCTTCGACGATTTTTGGCTTGTTTTTTTTGCGTTTCTGCATTAACCTAGCTAATAAAACGCAATAATTAACTGATATTTTTGAGTTTTGACCCAATTTGATGATTTTTGAGCTCATTTTTTTATATAAGATACTGAAAAACGTGTTTAGAAGCTTGAAAAATTGAGGAATGACTTCTTTTCTCAACGAAACTTTGTAAAAAATAAACTAAATCGAGTCAAATAGACAAAGTAAAATCATTTATTTTATGTTTTTAAATGAATTCCAGGTAAAAACGAAGTAAATTGATTAAAATTAATGTCAATTTCGATCAAATTTTGTGATTTTGCAGCTAATTTATCGAGAAAAAAATTAGTGAGCTAACCACTCTGAAAAAGGCAAAAATTACAGTTTATTTCGACCCACTTTTGTTGCTTTTTCCGGTTTCTGACTGAAAAACGTGTTTTGAAAACTTAAAAATGATGTAATTTTCGACTTAATTTGGTGGTTTTTGGGTTTGTTTTAGTAACAAATTTTAACATAATTTTCAACCAAATGTTTTTTTCAGCTTATTTTGACGGAATTTTGCTCAAAAACGAGCTAAATCGAGAGAAACTAACATCAATTTGTCTTTATTTTTGATTTTGTATATGTTTTGCTGCAAGATAAATCAGTTTCGTCATAAAAGAGATAAGATAACATCAATTTCATTCTAATTCGGTGATTTCTCATCCAATTTTAAGTAATTTTTCGACAAAAAAAACCTTAGATATCAACAAGATTTGAAAAAAATTTGAAAAAACAACAGACATTTTAGTGTAATTGAGTGATATTTTTCGGTCTTTTTTTTAAGAAATTTTGCAAAATAATTGCGTTTCTGGACGAAAAACTTGTTCAAAAGGAGAAAAATAAGATAATTTTGGATTTAAATTGATGGTTTTTCAACTTTTTTTAACGAAATTTCGGGAAAAAATTGGGATTTCAGTTGTAAAAGACAATAATGTCACTTTTAACCAAAAAAAGCTGGGTTCAAATAACCTAATTTTCATTCACTTTTAGCGAAATTTTTCTAAAAAAAACTAGTTTTTAACATGTCTAATAATTGGAAAAACGCGAAATTCACACAGTTTTTGGTCTAGCTTTACAAAATTTTAATTTGTTTTGAGAAATAGTTCCGTTTCTGACTGTAAATCGTTTCAGAAACTGTTTACTTATCTACTTGAAAAAATATAAAAACTACACATTTTTTGATCAAATTTGATAGTTTTTTGGTTTATGTTTGTAGAAGTTTTGCTCACAAACGAGCTAAATTGAGTGAAACAAATCAAATAAAGCTTTGGCCTGGTTTTGCAAACGCACCAAATAAGCTGAAATTTTGATCAAATTTCGTGATTTTCCTGACTGTTTAATCTGTTTAAACTGTCAAAAAATAAAAAATAATGCCACTTTTGGTGGTTTTTCGGTTTATTTTTAACGAAATTTTGCAATATAACTAGGTTTTAGGCTGAAAAATGTATTGAGACATTCGAAGAAAGAAACTCTTTGCTTGCAAAATTTTGCAAAAAAAACTTTTTTCATCAAAATTTGTTTCGAAAAATTTCTGTGGAATAAATTTCTTGTTCAGAAACGAACTAAATCGATCAAAATTTTGATCTAATTTTGTGATTTTTCAGCTACGAGGCTTGAAAAGGTAAAGGTTAACAACATTTTTAAAAATAACAAAATTTTAAGTTTTTGTGATTGTTTTTGACGCAATTTCGTAAAGAAACGAACTAAAGTGATTAAGAGACCAATAAGTTTCGCCATATTTTTATGAATTGTGGTCGTTTTTTTCACCAAATCTTCTAAGATAATTAAAAATATTAAAATTAAAATAATTTATCTAATTTAGTGAATTAAACAGAAAAAAAATATTACTGTTTTATTTACTATATTTCTGACCACTCTAACGCTGTTAATTTTAACAATAAACATCCAAAAAAGTTAAAAAACGGTATTTTTATGTAAAATCTAGTCTCGCTATTTTTATTTTGAAAAATTTTTTTGATTTAAATTTAAATAAAAAATTCTATCAATTAGCTACGGGTTGTTGGGGGCGTCTGGCTGCGGCAAAACCACCCTCTTGTCGTGCATCGTGGGCCGTCGGCGGCTGAACACGGGGGAGATCTGGGTGTTGGGGGGCAAACCGGGAACCAAGGGCTCGGGCGTGCCTGGAAAAAGGGTGGGCTACATGCCCCAGGAGATCGCCCTGTACGGCGAATTCTCCATCAAGGAAACCATGATGTACTTCGGCTGGATCTTCGGGATGGAGTCCTCGGAAATCAACGAACGCTTACAATTCCTGTTGAACTTCCTGGACCTCCCGAGCCAAAACCGCCTAGTGAAGAACCTAAGTGGCGGCCAACAGCGCCGTGTCTCCTTCGCGGTCGCCCTAATGCACGACCCCGAGCTCTTGATCCTTGACGAGCCCACCGTCGGGGTGGATCCGCTCCTGAGGCAGAGTATCTGGAACCACTTGGTCCAGATTACGAAGGATGGCAACAAAACGGTTATCATTACGACGCATTATATCGAAGAGGCGCGGCAAGCTCATACCGTAGGTCAAACGGTTGGTTGTAATTTTTTTTGCTAAGTGTTTTTTTTTTCTAAGATCGGGTTGATGCGAAGCGGGAAATTGCTGGCGGAGGAGTCGCCGCATGTTTTGCTCTCTATGTACGGCTGTCAGTCGTTAGAGGAAGTGTTTTTGAAACTGTCCAGGAAGCAGGGACAAGCCAACCAAAATGATATCAACATTAGCAATAATATTAGTCTAGCGACGCTCAACTGGGGCAAGAAGGACTCGATTTCGGTGACGGAGGAGAGCGGAGTCGTCGGATTGAACTTCCACCAAAGCAAAGAAATACTTATAGCGGATAGCACCAACGGACACATCGATGTAAGTCACTTTTTTTAATTGCTCGTCTAAGAATCACTCGATAAATTGGACCATTTTTATTGTGCTATACCTTTTTTTCGGTTTTTTATGTTGTGTTATTTTCGCCACAAACGGGGATTTTCTAAACGATTTTGTAATAATTATTAACTGATTAACACCACCGATTTTATAAATTCTTTTGACTCTTTTTTCTTTGTTATCTTTTCTCCTTTTTTTTCTCTATTGTCATGTACTAAGCATTTAAAAAAAGCTGCAAATATGTAATATGGCTACCAAATGTTACGGTACTTAAATAAATTCGTATAAATTTTATATATAGTGGCGGTCAGCTCGATTTGCGTGTGCGTCATCAATTTCATTTTTTCATTACCAACACAAAGCTATAAAAAATTATCAAAAACAATGCAAATTTAAACAGCTAAGGGCTATCTAAGGGTGGTATCCTTGAACATTAATTTACATGTGCACTTCGACAACACCGTCAAGTGTCACGAATTTGTCAAACTGACATTGACAGTAAATTATAGACGTCGTCGCATGGTTGTCGAAAGTGTTATCGGTGTTAATCGCAAGTATTTTCTGTTCGTTTATTGTGTTTTGTGATTTGCGTTTCGTTAGGTTTTTGATTCTGCGTTTATTAGTTCTTGTTTTGTGAATCTGTATTTTTTGTAACAACTCATAATTTAAACACTTCGTAACCTCAAAAAATATTTGATAGTTTGTCACCGCTATGCCCCTGCTATGTAAACGTAGTGACAGAAATGTCAGATGACGCACACGCAAACGGAGCTGAGCGCTACCATACCAAAATACCAAAAAAAGTATAAGAAGTTTCCGAAATGAAGCGCTTTATATTTTTACATTTCTGAATGTAAATTTTAATGGTGATTATTTCATGTTGATTTTTTTTAGTTTATAATATATTATTTAATTATTTTAATCAGAACAAACTCTTAAAAAAATTAAAATAAAGTTAAATGGAGTCAGTTGAGTTGAAGAAAGTTGAGCTTTAAAACTTTTTTTGAAGAATTATGGTCAGAAGTTAAAAACCTTTGGTCATTATTCGCTTTTCTGTTTAAAAAACTTGCCAAACATGCTAAAAAATACAAAAACAATCTAATTTTTGGCTTAATTTTATAATTTTCCTGTAATATTTAATAAAATTTGCCCGAAAAAAAGAGTCTCAAAAAAGACTAAAAAAGAATAAACGACTCGATAAGGCAAACTAATGTTTGGCACAATTATGTGATTTTGCGATCTTCTGTTAAGATCTTGCGAAATAATAACAAAAATACCTATAAAATGCAGAACTGCGGCCAAAATTACTTGATTTTAGACTTTATTCGGTAATTTTTCTGTTTATTTTAGCGAATCTCATGCAAATAAATGCGAATTTATTTTAAAAAGGTGCGTAAAGGCTTGAAAAAGAAGCTACAATCTTCGTCTTTTTTGACAAAATATCGCTCACAGATTAATTAACAATTACATACATTGAGTGAAAAAATAAAAATAAAATAATCATTTGTGGGTCTGTTTTTACCTCAGAAATGTGCTTAAAATTTGAAAAAAAAATCAGGAATCACAATTTTCAGAATAATTCTGTGCTTTTACGGCTTGTCTTCATAGAATTAAAAAAGTATAATTGCGGTTCCGCTTGAAAAATATTTTAAACGCTCAAAAAAGGCCCGAACAATGTAATTTTATGACTTAATTTGGTGGTTTTTCATTTTATTTTATCAAAGTCTCACAAAAAAACGTGCTTGCACTTTGAAAAATTATTATTTAAATCTCTATTTTCAAACAGTTGTATGTTTTTCGATTTATTTTTAACTAAATTTGGCTCAATCATGATAAATTCGAGCAAATAAAATAATAAATAACACTTCCTTGATTGTGAGTCAGGAAAAAAACTATAAATTTTACATTTTCCGACTCAATTTAACGACTTGTTTAAAAAAAATCGGAATAATAGCGTCAGCAGATGAAAAATGTGATGAAACATTTGGAAAAGGCCAAAACTATGTCATTTTATTTCAGTTTAAAGAAAATAATAAGTAAAATAATATTTGCTATTCACTAACTTTAGACATTTAATTTAAATGTCTAAAACATTTAAAACAATTTTTAATAACTTTATAATAATCTAATAATAGTGGATTGTTCCATTTTTTTTTAATTATTTATTATTTATTTATTATTTAATATGTTAATATTATCATATTTAACTTTAGTTTCGTTCTTAATTTAAGTTTGAACATTTTTTTGCACACAACAGTTTAGCATCGCTTATTCTAAAACGACAAAAAAAATTAAAAAAAATTGCAGCGACCTAATACCTAATTATTACCTAATTATTGATTAATTTTAATTATATGGAATTGTAAAATAATTCTAAAAAAATTACATGAATACATAGAGAAAAATATAAAGTATCTGAGAGAAAACATTGAATTTTGTGTGGTTATTTGTTTTATTTTTTTTACTTTTAGCAGACTCATCTCGTGTGAATTTCAAATTACTTTTTCTGTTAAAAATATACATTTTTTTAGTATAGTACTATTTGGCTTCAAATTTTAGGTTTCTTTTTTGCAGTTATTTTTGATAACACGATAACACGGATTTCGATAACTCGAAGTATTTTGCTGACAACTGCCTGTTCGAGTTATCGAAGTTCGACTGTAATTTAATTACAAATTCTAACACGTTAATTTTAAACGACTTTTACTTTGTTGAAAATTGAAAAAAACATTCGTGACACTTGTAAAAAAGTGATCGGGGGAATTCCCAAATTGACTGGACCTGGTGGTGATTCCAGCAGCTGGGCAAGCCGTCGTCGTCGAAGAGCAGCATGGCGGACGCCTGCGACGACTGCAGCTGCTCCGACATGACCTCCTGGGGCAAGATCAAGGCCCTGCTCCAGAAGAACTTCCTCCGCATGTGGCGCAACGTCGGCGTGATGCTGTTCATCTTCGCACTGCCCGTCATGCAAGTGATACTGTTTTGCCTAGCCATCGGGCGCGACCCCACCGGCCTGAAGCTGGCCATCGTCAACCACGAGAAGAACTACACCAACCAGTCCTACCAGGAGTGCTCGTTCGACTACGGCTGCAAGTTCTCCTATCTAAGTTGCCGCTACTTGAACAATCTGCGGAACTCGACCATCCTCAAAGAGTACTATCCGGACCCGGAGTCGGCGGTCGACGCCGTCAAGCAGGGCCACGCCTGGGGCGCCCTCTACTTCACCGAGAACTTCACGGACGCGCTGGTGGCTCGCATGGCGCTGGGCAAAGACGCCGATCCGGAGACGTTGGACCAGAGCGAAGTCCGGGTGTGGCTGGACATGTCGAGTATGACGGACATTATTCCGGAAAATCCGGTTTCGTAATTGCGGTGTTTTTACAGACCAGCAAATCGGAATTATACTGCAACGAGACTTGCAATTGTCCTATCAAGACTTTGCGAAAGACTTGCTAGGAGCGTGCGAGCAAAATCCCGATTTGGCCGAAATTCCCATCTCCTTCAAGGAGCCCATTTATGGGTCGAATAAACCGTCGTTTACCGATTTTGTGGCCCCGGGGGTTATCCTAACGTAGGTTTGTTTCATTCGGGGAAAGTTGGGGCTAAAAGGGCTGTTACAGGATTGTTTTCTTCCTCGCTGTCGCGCTCACATCCTCGGCTTTGATCATTGAACGGATGGAAGGGCTGCTGGACCGGTCTTGGGTTGCTGGTAAGTCGCTATTTTTTCAACTTTTTTGCGAATTTTTTTACGGAAAAGTAACTTTTGACATTTTTTTTTAAATAAAGGCTCTCGGAACCTCATACTTTTTTTTTAATTAAACACGTGTATTTCGAAAGCTGCATACGATTGCTCTTTAAACTGTTTAGCAAATATACGAAAATTTAAAAAAAATAAAAAGCTTAATATCTCTTTTAAAAAATAATTTAATTTGAGACTAGAACCATTTTTAAAATTAACACTTAAAACAATCCAGAAATTTTTTTTTTTTAAATATGGTTGATAAAAATGTAAAATAGTTATTAATAGTTATTTAGATCTTTTATTGCAAGTACAAATTACATTAGTTATCAATTTTTTTAATTTTTATCTTTCTGAGAATAGGGAAAAAATAGAAAACCAAATAAAAAAAGTAAAAAAATCATAATATAAAAAAATATTCACGAATAAATAAACAAGGCTATCTGTTTATTCTGGCCTTATTTTATAATACACAATTCTTCATTATATGTTTTTTTTAATAATTAGCACACTTAATGTGAAGCATAAGCACAAAAAAGATTAAAAACAATCACCCCTTCTGAATTAAAATAAGAACAAAAAGATGAAGTTCTTTGTATAAAATTTAGAAATTTTTTTTTTACTTTTTTATTTTTCTTTTTTTTTATTTTTTTGCTTAACTTTTTTGAGTTTGTTTATTCTTATACTTGAAAGACAACAATGTATACTATAATAAAAATAAAAATAAAATGACATCATTACTTTAAAACGGGACGTCATAAATGTCACTGGCGAAAATGTAGCATTTAAAAAATAAAAAATAAAACAGCTAACAACGTTACATTGACGTAATAACAACACAAAACAAGTTATCTTAAGGTTTTTTCAGTTATTCATAAAAAGAGGAGAATATCTACCTAATTTTATTATTTTTCCAAAACGAATATAAAAATTGTAATTAACAGAAGGTAATTTTTTTATGTGATTTTTGAAATTTTGGAGTTTTGAGGTAAATGTTGATTACAGGATTAAAATATTCAAAGAATAATCTAATACTTAACTACAAATAGTTAACATTTCTTTAAAACTGGAAATGTGGACACAATTTTTCAAAAAAAAAAAAATTGCATAAATACAATTTTTAGGTAAGTTTTTGAGGATTTTGTCTAAAATAAGACCAAAAATTTTGCATTTTTTTATTTTTACATTAAACTAATCCTCAAGTGAAGAGTTTTTTTAGAATCTATGGTGCGAATATGCACAGAATCTATTTTTTTTTGCTTAGGGTTTTCTTGGAATTTTTAAAAAAGTTCCAACCTCTAAATAGATAAAATTTGGTCATATGTTGCTCATGTTATAATTTTGCTAACTTACTTTAAAGGATTTTTATGAAAATTATCCGAGTAATTACGAAATGTAAATATTTTGGCTTCATGGCAGCAAGAAACAAACTTTGATTGTTTTTTAAACATGAATTTTCTTAATCTTTTTTGCCCAGGATCTTAAATATGTAAGGGCATTTTGGTACAATTTTTAGATTTTGGGATAAACCTAGCACCAATTTTAGGACTAACAGTGTGAAAATAATTTTGTTTTAGTTAGAGTTTCTCTAGAATTTTTAAAAATCGCTATTTTGACCTGTGGATGAGTAAATTTTCCCTCGTATTGGAAATACGAAAATAAATCTGAGTTTAGATTATTTTTATTAAAGTGTCGGAGAAATTACAAAATAACTAAAAATGAAGAATACAACAATAAAGAAATATTTTATAGAGGTAATTTTTTCCCATGATTTTATCTTAAAATTTGAATACATTTGACTTTAGAATTCAGGGGTATAGGAAGGGAGAAAAAAAAGAAATTTTGAGTAAAGCGATTTATTTTTATTTACGAGTATTTATGTTTTGTTTGCGCAAAAAAGCCCCTTTTTCCAACTAAAAAGTTGAATAAACTCCAACCCATTAACATTCCAATTCTACGAATCCAACAATTTGTTGCATTTAAAAACCTAGTTACATAACGCGTTTTATTACTGCTTTCGCTGCCACATTACTGTGAAAGTTTTTTACTCAATTGTCGGTGATTTCCACGTTAAAATTTTGTTTAAACCTAGGTGTAACCCCCGGCGAGATCCTCTTCAGCCACGTGGTGACCCAGTTCGTGGTGATGTGCGGGCAGACGGCCCTCGTGCTCATCTTCATGATCCTGGTGTTCGGCGTGCAGTGCAAGGGCGACATCGGCTGGGTGATCGTCCTCACCATCCTGCAGGGCCTGTGCGGCATGTGCTTCGGCTTCGTGATCTCGGCGATCTGCGAGCTGGAGCGCAACGCCATCCAGCTGGCCCTCGGCAGCTTCTACCCCACGCTGCTGCTCAGCGGCGTGATCTGGCCCATCGAGGGCATGCCCACGGTGCTGCGCTACGTCTCCACCTTCCTGCCGCTGACGCTGGCCACCACCAGCCTGCGGGCGATGCTCACCCGGGGCTGGTCCATCGCCGAGCCGGCCGTCTACTACGGCTTCCTGGCGACCATCATCTGGATCGTGGCCTTCCTGACGATCAGCATGCTGGTACTTAGGTTCAAGAGAGGGTAGTGCCGCTGGATACGTACTGTACAAAGTCGCAAAATTGTTGTGGTTATAGTCATTTTTTATTTATAAATAACTTGCCTTGATGTTTAACATAAGTGTTACACCTAGTTTAAGTTTTATATACAGTTTTGTATTATGACGCATGTCGCCGGTCACAGCTGATGGCTTTAACACAAGACGGACGCCTTTGGCAGTAGAGACGTTTCTAGAAGTTTTAATACAAAGTGCTCAATTTTATATTGTTAATGGTATTGTGATGTATGTTTGTTTAGTGATATTAATAAAAATATATGCAGAACGTGGGTTCGTTCTTTCGTTCCTCCCCGACTCCGCTTTCCTGGAGCTTACGCAAACGCTGCAGTTACATAACGCAGTATTATCGCAAAAAAGAAATGACTAGCTACACAATTTTCGCATTAAGGAGTGACGTAACAAAGTTTATAAACAGAGAATGGAGGTCAGTTGATGTTTTGCATTCAGCAGGTGACGAAAATTTGTGGATTTTCGCGCAAAATGCAACAACCTTGACCGCAACGAAAGGGAAAGTGATAGGAGCGGGCCCTAGCGGGCGAAGTTCCTACTAGACAGCGTTTTATACAATTGACCCCAATGTTTAAATGTGAATTATTATAAAATAATACTCCTTAAAATA